>NC_136059.1:2117656530-2118304967 GCF_964261635.1 Lissotriton helveticus
ACCCTCAACCCCTCACCCTCACCCTCACTCACCCTCACCCTCACTCACACCTCACCCCTCACTCACCCTCACCCTCACTCACCCTCACCCTCACTCACCCTCACTCACCCTCACCCTCACTCACCCTCAACCCCTCACCCACCCTCACCCTCACCATCCCTCACTCACCCTCACTCACCCTCAACCCCTCACCCTCACTCACCCTCAACCCCTCACCCTCACTCACCCTCAACCCCTCACCCTCACCCCTCACTCACCCTCACCCTCACTCACCCTCAACCCCTCACCCTCACCCTCACTCACCCTCACCCTCACTCACCCTCACCCTCACTCACCCTCAACCCCTCACCCTCACCCTCACTCACCCTCACCCTCACTCACCCTCACCCTCACCCTCACTCACCCTCACCCTCACTCACCCTCAACCCTCACCCTCACTCACCCTCAACCCCTCACCCTCACTCCACTCACCCTCACCCTCACCCCTCACCCTCAACCCCTCACCCTCACTCACCCTCACCCTCACCCTCACTCACCCTCAACACCTCACCCTCACTCACCCTCAACCCCTCACCCTCACTCACCCTCAACCCCTCACCCTCAACCCCTCACCCTCACCCTCACTCACCCTCACCCTCACCCTCACTCACCCTCAACCCCTCACCCTCACTCACCCTCACCCTCACTCACCCTCAACCCCTCACCCTCACTCACCCTCAACCCCTCACCCTCACTCACCTTCACTCACCCCCTCACCCTCAACCCCTCACCCTCACTCACCCTCACCCTCACCCTCACTCACCCTCAACACCTCACCCTCACTCACCCTCAACCCCTCACCCTCACTCACCCTCAACCCCTCACCCTCAATCCCTCACTCACCCTCACTCACCCTCACCCTCCTCACCCTCACTCACCCTCACCCTCACTCACCCTCACCCTCACTCACCCTCACTCACCCTCACCCACCCTCACCCTCACTCACCCTCACCCTCATTCACCCTCACCCTCACTCACCCTCACCCTCACCCACCCTCACCCTCACTCACCCTCACCCTCACTCACCCTCACCCTCACCCTCACTCACCCTCAACACCCTCACCCTCACTCACCCTCACCCTCACCCTCACCCTCACTCACCCTCACCCTCACTCACCCTCAACCCTCACCCTCACCCTCACTCACCCTCAACCCCTCACCCTCACTCACCCTCACCCCTCACCCTCACCCTCACTCACCCTCAACCCCTCACCCTCACTCACCCTCACCCTCACTCACACTCAACCCCTCACCCTCACTCACCCTCAACCCCTCACCCTCACTCACCCTCAACCCCTCACCCTCACCCTCACTCACCCTCAACCCCTCACCCTCAACCCCTCACTCACCCTCACTCTCACTCACCCTCACTCACCCTCAACCCCTCACCCTCACTCACCCTCACCCTCACTCACCCTCACCCTCACTCACCCTCAACCCCTCACCCTCACTCACCCTCACCCTCACTCACCCTCAACCCCTCACCCTCACTCACCCTCACCCTCACTCACCCTCAACCCCTCACCCTCACTCACCCTCAACCCCTCACCCTCACCCTCACTCACCCTCACCCTCACTCACCCTCAACCCCTCACCCTCACTCACCCTCACTCACCCTCACCCTCACTCACCCTCACCCTCACCCTCACTCACCCTCACTCACCCTCACCCTCACTCACCCTCACCCTCACTCACCCTCAACCCCTCACCCTCAACCCCTCACCCTCACTCACCCTCACCCTCACCCACCCTCAACCCCTCACCCTCACTCACCCTCAACCCCTCACCCCTCACTCACCCTCACCCTCACTCACCCTCAACCCCTCACCCTCACTCACCCTCACTCACCCTCATCCTCACCCTCACTCACCCTCACCCTCACTCACCCTCACCCTCACTCACCCTCACCCTCACTCACCCTCACCCTCACCCTCACTCACCCTCAACCCCTCACCCTCACTCACCCTCACCCTCACTCACCCTCACCCTCACTCATCCTCAACCCCTCACCCTCACTCACCCTCAACCCCTCACCCTCACCCTCACCCTCACCCTCACTCACCCTCAACCCCTCACCCCCTCACTCACCCTCACTCTCACTCACCCTCACTCACCCTCAACCCCTCACCCTCACCCTCACTCACACTCACCCTCACTCACCCTCACCCTCACTCACCCTCAACCCCTCACCCTCACCCTCACTCACCCTCACTCACCCTCAACCCCTCACCCTCACTCACCCTCACCCTCACTCACCCTCAACCCCTCACCCTCACTCACCCTCAACCCCTCACCCTCACTCACCCTCACCCTCACTCACCCTCACCCTCACCCTCACTCACCCTCAACCCCTCACCCTCAACCCCTCACCCTCACCCTCACTCACCCTCACTCACCCTCACCCTCACTCACCCTCACCCTCACTCACCCTCACCCTCACCCACCCTCAACCCCTCACCCTCACTCACCCTCACCCTCACTCACCCTCACCCTCACTCACCCTCAACCCCTCACCCTCACTCACCCTCAACCCCTCACCCTCAACCCCTCACCCTCACTCACCCTCACCCTCACCCTCACCCTCACTCACCCTCACTCACCCTCACTCACCCTCACCCTCACTCACCCTCACCCTCACCCTCACTCACCCTCAACCCCTCACCCTCACTCACCCTCACCCTCACTCACCCTCACCCTCACTCACCCTCACCCTCACCCTCACTCACCCTCACCCTCACTCACCCTCAACCCCTCACCCTCACTCACCCTCACCCTCACTCACCCTCACCCTCACTCACCCTCAACAACTCACCCTCACTCACCCTCAAACCCTCACCCTCACCCTCACTCACTGTGGAAAAGTAAATTTTGCCATGTTGTATGTGCCTACGTGTTCCCCATATTTTGTTATATGTGCATGATCGATATGCATGTATTCCCCTCTGATCGATTAAAGACGCAATTACAGTTGTGTCCATCTCTAGTATGCCAGTTTCCAGTCTTCGTGAAAACAACGAATATTAGGCCTATGTAAACCTGCGTTGCCACATTTTACAGTGTGCACGTTAATTCATTGAATTGTCCCCGTTCTAGGCCTCAAAAGGGCCCGGACTCAGATTCAGCTCCTGTCTCCTGAATCCTCTCCGAGGAGCGATACAGCCCCCACCTGCATCCCTGACCCTTAGCTTACTTCTTGCCACGCAGTGCCCGGCCCGGCCTGGCTCTGCCTCCCAGTCTGCCAAGAGTATGTTATGTTTCTAGTTATCAGTTCAGCCCTTCCTTCTCTGCATTCCTAAGCTACTGAATCGCGTCAATAGTTTCCGTCATGGTCTAGCCTTTATGTCTCCATGTAAGAGAAATACTGTATTAATGTTCATAGAATATCACTAGCACTGCACTACATATAGAATTATGCATGCACCAGTCTTAGAGTCTATTAGCCTTTGCCCTGATAACTTTTGGATTCTATCAACATGTACTCTAAACACCAGATACTAGATATGCCTGGGTACATGTCGCTCTGACACTCCAGACTTTAGTCTCCTCTTCTAGCGCAGAAGTCATAGCCCCCAGTTCTCCCTGGTAACACGTCATTGCCCGTTTGCGCGCACCACTAGGTTAGAGGTCCCAGCTGCTCAGGTAGCCCCCTCCATGTTTCCGCCCCTTTTATGACATATTCTGTTACGTTTACATCACATGTCTATGTATACGCCCTGTACACGCCTTCTTGTTACATCATTTCGCCCTTATCTTTCGCGACTGCTACGAAACCACGCCTACTGCTACGCCTACTGTATTGAATGTAATGCATTTGTTTTGATATATATACTGTGCACTGTTATTAAAAGTTAGCCTGTCCCAGCCTAGCCAGATCCTGCCCCCGGCAGCTGCCATCCTATTCCCGTACAGGCTGTCCTGTTCCTGTCCTTTATGCCTGATTAAAGCCTGTAAACTCCAGCTACCTCGAATTTTGACTCTTATTTATTGAGCTATCTGTTTATATGAGTATCCTGAAAAATAGAACCGGTAATTAATTATTTATTTACCACATAATGGCGCCCGAACAGGAACTTGCCCTTTCCCCACGCGCCGGAGAAGCCACGCAGGCCCCCTGATCCTCTGCAGCCGTGACGGAACCATACCGTGCACGTGCAGATATTTCTGCTTCAAGTATCCCTCAGGCCCACGGAGGAGACGGAGGTTGCGGTCCAGCATCCAGACGAGGCGGTGGAGGAACGCGGCGAGTCCCGACCAGAGCCCAAGCCGAGAGTCCAAGGTCCGAGGTATCCAGAGGCCCACCTGTAACTGAAGTCCGAAGTTCGTAGTCCGTCGTCGTAGCAGTCCAGTCCAGTCCGAGGCCTTCCGTTCTTGCTGCCCGGTGAGTACCGTTGCTGGGGTAGTATCTAGACAGGGTCAAAAGTAATTTGTCTCTGGTCCGTGGGTTTGGGTACACAGATCCAACACGAAGTGTCCACCTAGGTGGATGCGGGTCCTGACGTGTCTCTTTATGGGACCGGTAAGTTTCGTACTGTTTTAGCAGTGCATCTAGTAAATTCCAGTAAATTCTGTTCTCGAGAAATTCATGTGTTTTTGTTCTCAGTATTCCAGGTAGTATTTTGTCCGAACTGTTATTATAAATGTTATTCCATGTGTTTTCAATGTCGTGGTATGAGTGATTTGTTTTTCAGTTATTATTGTGTTTTTGTGTATTGTATTGTATCCGGACTCCAGCCTAAATTATGCCTTTGTTCTCGAAATTACGTCAGTTAAGAACTAGAAAAGGTCTGTTAGAGGAAGCAGTTCCTGTCCCGCCTAGGGACAGTCCAGGTAATTTTATGTATCATAAGCATGGCATAAGTGCCATATTATATCTAGACTTATGGGTGGAGTACACCAAGGAATTAGAAGAGAAATATAGATGGCCCGTGTCAGGTACATGGGATGCTGAGTGTATCATGCGAGTAGAAGAAGCATTATGGAAAAAGAAATCCAGACAGTCCCAGAAAGATGCCATCGAGTTGTGGCGCAAAGAATCTCATAGAAGAACCGAAAAAGAAATCAGAAAGACAGAATTAAGTAGGGAATCCTCAGAAAGAGCCCAAGAAAGGGAATTAATCGAAATAGGTGAACGAGTTAAAGCCGAACAGTCAGACAGACAGAGAAATGCTCTCATTAAGGGTATGTATCCTCTTCTTGCCGAGGGCTTGCCGAAAGCAACCCCGGAAGCACCATGTAAATTTCCGCCACCATTAGTTCCGATTAAGCTACGTCACAAACCGACCGCAGCTGATATTTTTCTCTCGTCCTATTTGGACGACACAGTCCCAGAATATGCAAATCCTGCTCCGCCAGCTCCCGTAAATAATGTAATTCCTGTTCCTCCAGCCACCGGGGCACCCGTTGCAGCACCTGTTACGGTACCCCCGGTCCAGACTACAGTACATGTACCCGCTACATCAGTCACTCTACCAGCACGTACAGTACCCACCGACGATTCTAGTCCAGGGGCCTCGGGAGGAAGTCCTCCTGGAACCCCGCCCCAACACAGACGTGTGACATTACTCGAGCTACATGCCCGAGCGTTACAGCGGTCACCCAAAAATCAGTCAGTTGCCGATATCAAACGAGCTCTTACAGAATGCCGTTATGATCCGGTCCCAGGCGATGATGGTATGGTCCTGTATTCATTGCGTATAAGACGGGTGACCGAATATTTAGACACCCTACCGAATATGAAAGAATATCTAGACAGAATATATCGTTTCATCCGTACAGGAGTAGATCCAGAAAGTATTGGCGAAGCCATGTCTCAAAGGAAAGCTGAGATTCAGCTCATGCTTTTAAAGTTTCTAATTAATTGTTTAATAAGAGAACAAGATTATCCGGATAAAGATCCGGAAGAAATGAAAGTCCTGACCAGGTGGAGTGACCATATAGCCGAGGGAAGACACAAGACACAGAACTGTATAGACAGTATGTATAAGAAGATCCGTAGGGAAATAATAAAGTTACACGAGAAACGAAAAGCAGCACAAGTAAGTGAGAAAGAAGACAACTCTTCTACGGAAGAGGTAGACGACGAGAACCCCACCAGAATAGCGTATGTAGGTAGAACTAGACTTCCCGACCGACATTCACGCCTAGAACACAAGAAAGTTTTTCCTTCTCCCGTACCAGAACAAGGTTCTCTTGAGCAAGTATTTCAAGCCACCGATCACATTCTGAAATCACGAATCGGTTATAGTGAACTTAGTACCATGCATGAACAAGAATTAGCCCGATCAGCAGTCCGATGGACTACTGATTCTACCACTTTTCCAGACGAAATAGTGGCACAAATGTTTCTGAAACTGCCCCCAGCCGAGCAGCGACTGGTGGGTATGTATATGATCCAGCACCTCATTACACTGTATGAGGGTCAGCATTCTGATCCAGGTCCGTTACATGATGTTCTGAACGAGTTACTCCAATATAGATGGAGAGGTTTAGGTACCGATTTAATTAGTATCATTCTAGAACAGCGCCACAAATATCGAACGTTTCTGAATCCGCATTTCGTTCATGTCTCACCCCCAGAAAGTAAATCATTTTACATAGATAGACAGCATCCGTTACGAGAAGTACACCCAGTTAGGACAGCGGGTGGTGATCTAGAACGAGTATTTGTTTACACCCCCATTACAAAGATGGAACTCTTAGAGATGAAGAAATTAATTCCCTGTCACGACAAAGATCCAGCAGGGTTCCATCGAGAATTAAAAGACATGCTCCGTATGGGAGAATACACGTATCCTGATATTATTAAAATGTTAAAGGTCCTGTTGCCCGCAGGGGTATATGAAAAACTCAAGGAAAAAGAATGGGAGGTGGGAGAGAAAAAGATTGATTGGACAGCTCTAGAAGCTGAAGATACTTCACGAGTACCAGGTACCGGTCTAGGGGCTAAGGTTAAAGAATTGCCCGAGTTATTGATTCAGGTCTTGCCAAGGTTACTAGCCACGAAAAAGGAAGATTGGGATGCAATCTCAGCATGTAAGCAGAAACAGGATGAAGACACTAGTGATTTTTAGTCTAGATTTGAAAAATGTTTTATTATTAACAGTGGTCTGAAGACAAGTAGTGAGTCGTACCCTCATCTTTTTGTTTGTTTGTCATGACGAGGTTACAGGGGCTCCGCTCTCAGGCTCTAAAAATGTTTCCCTTGGATTTTCAGGAAAGCCTATTGTTAATGAAATTTCAAAACCAGTTTCCCTAGAAGTTGGTCCATTGTCTCGAACTACTGATTTGTTACTTACGAAATCATGTCCAGAAAATTTGTTAGGCATTAAAATACTGAAAGAATTAGGTGCAGTAATTTGCTGCTTTTCAGAAGGAGTCCGATTGTTTTTGCGCGACTTTAAAGGTCACTATGTATTACGTGATTTTGATCCAAGATTACTAAATGTACCGCAGCATTTATGGGCGCAAGGTCCAACTGATGTAGGATGTATGCACATCACACCCCATCGTGTGACTCTCAAACAAGGTATAGTTTTGCCACGAATCAGACAGTACAGATTGCCACCTGAGGCTGTAGCAGCATTATCCAAAATTATTGACAAGCTTATTGCTCAAGGAGTGGTTGTAGAAACTGACTCCAATGTATGTAATTCTCCTATCATTCCAGTCTTGAAACGTACTGATCCCAATGCACCTCCAGTATATCGATTAGTGATTGACCTTCGAGAGCTTAATAAATGTATCATACCCCAGTATCCAGTAGTCCCAGATATTTCTTCCCTATTGACAGCCATTGATTCTGAAGCTACATTTTTTACTGTTATCGACCTCAAGAATGCATTTTTCAGTGTCCCCATTCATCCAGACAGCCAGTACCTTTTTGGTTTTTGCTTAAATGGAAGGAGCTATAAATTCACACGAGCTCCTCAAGGTTTCACAGAAAGTCCTAGTATTTACAGTCAAGCACTTAAGAGACAACTAGACAATATTCACATGCCAACTGACACTGCCCTGCTCCAGTATGTCGATGATCTACTGATCACAGCCCGTTCTGAACGTGACTGCGAGCGTGCGTCACTTACGGTTCTGTATTTTCTGGCCGAACAGGGGCACAAGGTGTCCCCTTCCAAATTACATTTCTGTGTCCAGCAAGTGATCTACTTAGGCCACTTACTGTCCAAGTGGGGTAGGCAGTTGACACCAGACCGTATCCAGTTAATAGCGAGTCTTCCACAGCCCAAGACACAGAAGGAGGTACGAGCTTTTATTGGCCTTACTTCTTATTGCAGACAATGGATTCCTCAGTATGCATTTCTAGCCAAGTCACTGATACAGTTAACGACACAGGAGGCAGCCGTATCGACTGTCCTCCCTTGGACCCAGGAACATACACTTGTTTTCAATGAATTAAAGAAAGCCCTATGCCAAGCACCCGTTCTAGCAACACCGAACTACAGTAAGCCTTTTACACTTTTTGTCACTGAACGTGATGGTACTGCATTATCTGTTCTCACACAAGATCAAGCCGGACAGTACAAGCCCTGTGCTTATTTCTCGAGCACATTAGATCCAGTAGCCCAGGCTCTGCCTGCGTGCCTCAAGTCAGTTGCAGCCACAGCTCTAGCTATCAGACAAAGTGATTCCATAGTATTAGGACACTCCCTGACAGTACAAGTTCCACACTCCGTGGAAGTTCTTTTAAAAAGAACACAGACTCAGCACTTGACCATTGCACGTTTAACAGGTTATGAACTGACACTGTTCCAGCCACACATAGAAATCAGACGCTGCAACATTCTAAATCCTGCTACACTGTTACCGTCAGTCTCTTCAAATCCTGCCACAGATGACTGTGTGGAAGTTGTTAACACTATGACAAAGCCAAGACAAGACCTGACAGACATTGCATTACCTAATCCCGACCTGACACTTTATGTGGATGGTTCATGTATAAGAACAAGTACAGGAGAACTAGTAGCCGCGTATGCAGTGACTACTGACACCGAAGTTATAGAAACACACCGTATTGACACCCTGTCTGCACAAGCAGCAGAGCTAGTTGCTCTGACCCAAGCCTGCGTACGTGCTAAGAACCTGAAAGTAAACATATATACAGATTCACGTTACGCATTCGAAGTCGTACACGACTTCGGAGTGCTCTGGCAGGAGAGAGGTTTCATGACTTCTCATGGAACCAAGATTCAGCATGGTCTCCTCATTCAAGCTCTGTTAGATGCAATACATTTACTGACATTATTTCCCAAGGTAACGATCTAGCAGATCGAACAGCCAAGCTTACAGCTCAGACTCCAGACATTCCAGTTAACACGACACAGACACTCATTCCAGATCAGACTACTTGTATGACAGTTAAGCACCCTACACAAGATGTCATAGACATACAGTTACATGCTACTCCCGAAGAAATCAAGAAATGGTCCGAACAAGGAGGGGTCCAGACAGATCAAGGATGGTTGACGAAGGGAAAAGCCACATGGTTTCTCCCCGACTCTATGGTTCAAGTCATTATTAATACCGCACATAGTCCAGCACATCTAGGAGAGAAAGCTATGTTAGACAGTATTCAGAACCTTTGGTTCAACAAGCACTTACGAGCTGCAGCCAAGCAGAAAGTCCGTACTTGTATGATATGTTGCCAGTTCAATCCAGGTAAAAGTGTCCCGGTGGAACAAGGTGGATTCCAACCTCCTGACCACCCTTTTGAAGTCCTCCAGATGGATTATATTCAGATGGAGCGATGTCGAGGTTTCAAGTATGTCCTCGTAGTTGTATGCGCTTTGTCCAGGTGGACAGAAGCATATCCAGTTCCAGATTACACAGCCGCGACCACTGCCAGGCAGTTGGTTCGTGAATTCTTTCCCCGCTATGGACTCCCTAGGGTCGTGTATTCTGATAACGGCCAGCCATTCTCATCTGAGCTCATGAAACATGTTTCCCTTTTGTTAGGGTACCAGTGGAAGTTCCATTGTGTGCGCCATCCTGAAGCAGCCGGTCTCGTAGAGAGACATAATCAGACCCTGAAAATTCGCATTGCCAAAGTATGCAAAGAGAAAGGTGTAGACTGGCTAGTTGCCCTGCCAGTTGCCCTATTTTATATGCGGATGGTTGCACATTCCAGATCAGGTCTGTCCCCGTATGAGGTCGTATTCGGCCGCCCCCAAACATGCGGGGTACACCTAGACCCCGCAGTATTACAGATGTTTCCAGTAATATGCTGACAGATTACCTAGCTTCCTTGATGTCTGCCCTACACTCTTGTCGTTCACAGGTTGCTGCCGCATTTCCAGACAACACCGAGGTGAAACCGCATGAAGTCATTCCAGGAAGCCTCGTGTTGGTCAGGAACTTTGATCGTTCAAGTCCGCTGGAACCCCGTTGGAAGGAGCCTCGCCTAGTTTTATTAACTACAAGGACCGCCGTGAAGTTAGAGGGCAGGAAAGGATGGGTCCACCTGTCCCACGTCAAAAAATTCCATGGACTTTGTGAAAAATCTTTTGCTAAGGACTGTTCCATTACTAAAGACTGCCTAAAACCAGACTCTGAACTTGATTCTGAACATAAAGTTCCCCTGTTAGAGAAAACTCCGCAACAGGAGTATAAATTGAAGCTCCGGTCTAGTAAATTAAGTCAGCCAGTTCAATTGTCTAAGTCCCTCTCGGGTGAAACGGTTAGACAGGTTTCTGACATGTATGAGATAGACCCCCATAGTGAGAGAGTTAGTCAAAACTCTATACGATGTATCGTTTTTCTAAGTTTCTTATTGTTTCTAAGCCTTATGGTTACCTGCACAAGTTATGCTTTACATTTATGTTTTCCAAGTTCACATGCAAACAAGTTCTCTAATGCTACAGTAGAGCACACATTTAGTGATCTGCTTCCTCACGAGCTATCCTATCGTCTTGCTATGAGAAATAATACATTTATCAGAATGTTACACTATTCACACCAGACCAGCAATGCCACTAATTGTTGGGTGTGTGGTCGACTCCCCCCTTTCCAGACACCGAAGGGAGTTCTGCCACTCTTTCCTTATCCGTTTTCACATAATGGTTCGTGTGGAGCATGGTCCACGTTAACGTCATCCTCAAATGATATGTCCCTTCTGAATAGAACATGTTTTCCAGACAAGCAAGGTCTCTCCCATAGAACAGGGTTAGATCTAGAAAATGAAGTATATGATTTAGGTAATTATTCTTCGAATTTTATGGTCCTGAATGTTCAGTCCGATACTACTCCAGATTTACCTGCTATTTCAGTACTACCAGTCAAAGGCGAATTATGTGTCCGAAAGAATGGTTCCGCATATGTAGGACATAGTGATTGTACTACTATTGTCGAGTATAGTGACAGTGGGAAATCTATTTTCAAAGCCTCACGTCATTCTTATTTTGTTTGTGGTCAGACCGCATATGTTCGTCTGCCCCTCGATTGGGATGGAACATGTTACATTGCCTTCCTACTGCCACCAGTTTTTCTAGCCCCATCCGATTATCACAGAAACACACATCTAGTACACGTCAGACCTAGAAGGGAGATCGAGTCCCCAATTGTCGATCAAACTGAAACTACTCTAGAACAATATCAAGACTTTAATAAAGGTTTCTTCTTCTTTATAGGCCCTGTCCAGAATAGTAAGTTAATACGTAGACTAACCAGAACCCTTGAAGCAGTAGTGAATGAGACTACTTCTGCTCTAGGTAACTTAACTGAAGAGCAATCTGCTATGAGATTTGTCGTGCTCCAAAATCGTCTCGTTCTTGACGTCATACTGGCCGATAGAGGAGGAGCATGTAGAGTCATCGGATCTAGTTGCTGCATTTTCATTCCTAATAACGCGCCGTCTGTTTATTCAGCTATAACCAGACTTCATAAAATTGCCCATCAGTTACACCAGAATCCAGGCACCTGGACATGGTTTGGTTGGCTCTGGAGTATTATATCTGCCTGGGGATGGAAAGTATTGTCATTCCTGGGTATTGCAGTAATGATCATATTCAGTTGCTGCCTCTGTATACAATGTGGCCCTGCGATTTGCGGCATTTGTGCTACCTCTTGTATTCCTAGTCCTAAGTCCCGTTCCAAGACAATTCGAGACGCGCAAATGATGCTATCTGAAATGATAGATGGTATCATGAATATTGATGTTTCCTGATGGAAACGTAGGGCACAAGGAGGGAATGTGGAAAAGTAAATTTTGCCATGTTGTATGTGCCTACGTGTTCCCCATATTTTGTTATATGTGCATGATCGATATGCATGTATTCCCCTCTGATCGATTAAAGACGCAATTACAGTTGTGTCCATCTCTAGTATGCCAGTTTCCAGTCTTCGTGAAAACAACGAATATTAGGCCTATGTAAACCTGCGTTGCCACATTTTACAGTGTGCACGTTAATTCATTGAATTGTCCCCGTTCTAGGCCTCAAAAGGGCCCGGACTCAGATTCAGCTCCTGTCTCCTGAATCCTCTCCGAGGAGCGATACAGCCCCCACCTGCATCCCTGACCCTTAGCTTACTTCTTGCCACGCAGTGCCCGGCCCGGCCTGGCTCTGCCTCCCAGTCTGCCAAGAGTATGTTATGTTTCTAGTTATCAGTTCAGCCCTTCCTTCTCTGCATTCCTAAGCTACTGAATCGCGTCAATAGTTTCCGTCATGGTCTAGCCTTTATGTCTCCATGTAAGAGAAATACTGTATTAATGTTCATAGAATATCACTAGCACTGCACTACATATAGAATTATGCATGCACCAGTCTTAGAGTCTATTAGCCTTTGCCCTGATAACTTTTGGATTCTATCAACATGTACTCTAAACACCAGATACTAGATATGCCTGGGTACATGTCGCTCTGACACTCCAGACTTTAGTCTCCTCTTCTAGCGCAGAAGTCATAGCCCCCAGTTCTCCCTGGTAACACGTCATTGCCCGTTTGTGCGCACCACTAGGTTAGAGGTCCCAGCTGCTCAGGTAGCCCCCTCCATGTTTCCGCCCCTTTTATGACATATTCTGTTACGTTTACATCACATGTCTATGTATACGCCCTGTACACGCCTTCTTGTTACATCATTTCGCCCTTATCTTTCGCGACTGCTACGAAACCACACCTACTGCTACGCCTACTGTATTGAATGTAATGCATTTGTTTTGATATATACACTGTGCACTGTTATTAAAAGTTAGCCTATCCCAGCCTAGCCAGATCCTGCCCCCGGCAGCTGCCATCCTATTCCCGTACAGGCTGTCCTGTTCCTGTCCTTTATGCCTGATTAAAGCCTGTAAACTCCAGCTACCTCGAATTTTGACTCTTATTTATTGAGCTATCTGTTTATATGAGTATCCTGAAAAATAGAACCGGTAATTAATTATTTATTTACCACATCACCCTCAACCCCTCACCCTCACTCACCCTCAACCCCTCACCCTCACTCACCCTCAACCCCTCACCCTCACTCACCCTCACCCTCACTCACCCTCACCCTCACTCACCCTCAACCCCTCACCCTCACTCACCCTCACTCACGCTCACCCTCACTCACCCTCACCCTCACCCTCACTCACCCTCACTCACCCTCACCCTCACCCTCACTCACCCTCACCCTCACTCACCCTCACTCACCCTCACCCTCACTCACCCTCACCCTCACTCACTCACCCTCACCCTCACCCTCACCCTCACTCTCATTCACCCTCACCCTCACTCACCCTCAACCCCTCACCCTCACTCACCCTCACCCTCACTCACCCTCAACCCCTCACCCTCACTCACCCTCAACCCCTCACCCTCACTCACCCTCACCCTCACCCTCACTCACCCTCAACCCCTCACCCTCACTCACCCTCACCCTCACTCACCCTCACCCTCACTCACCCTCACCCACCCTCACTCACCCTCACTCACCCTCACTCACCCTCAACCCCTCACCCTCACTCACCCTCACCCTCACTCACCCTCACCCACCCTCAACCCCTCACCCTCACTCACCCTCAACCCCTCACCCTCACTCACCCTCAACCCCTCACCCTCAACCCCTCACCCTCACTCACCCTCACCCTCACTCACCCTCACCCTCACTCACCCTCACCCTCACTCACCCTCAACCCCTCACCCTCACTCACCCTCACCCTCACTCACCCTCACTCACCCTCAACCCCTCACCCTCACTCACCCTCAACCCCTCACCCTCACCTCCACTCACCCTCAACCCCTCACCCTCAACCCCTCACTCACCCTCACTCTCACTCACCCTCACTCACCCTCAACCCCTCACCCTCACTCACCCTCAACCCCTCACCCTCACTCACCCTCACCCTCACTCACCCTCAACCCCTCACCCTCACTCACCCTCAACCCCTCACCCTCACCCTCACTCACCCTCAACCCCTCACCCACAACCCCTCACCCTCACTCACCCTCACTCACCCTCACCCTCACTCACCCTCAACCCCTCACCCTCACTCACCCTCAACCCCTCACCCTCACTCACCCTCACCCTCACCCTCACTCACCCTCACCCTCACTCACCCTCAACCCCTCACCCTCACTCACCCTCACTCACCCTCACCCTCACTCACCCTCACTCACGCTCACCCTCACTCACCCTCACCCTCACTCACCCTCACTCACCCTCACCCTCACTCACCCTCACCCTCACCCACCCTCACCCTCACTCACCCTCACCCTCACTCACCCTCACCCTCACCCTCACTCACCCTCAACCCCTCACCCTCACTCACCCTCACCCTCACCCTCACTCACCCTCAACCCCTCACCCTCACCCTCACTCACCCTCAACCCCTCACCCTCACTCACCCTCAACCCCTCACCCTCACCCTCACTCACCCTCAACCCCTCACCCTCAACCCCTCACCCTCACTCACCCTCACCCTCACTCACCCTCAACCCCTCACCCTCACTCACCCTCAACCTCTCACTCACCCTCAACCCCTCACCCTCACCCTCACTCACCCTCAACCCCTCACCCTCAACCCCTCACTCACCCTCACTCTCATTCACCCTCACTCACCCTCAACCCCTCACCCTCACTCACCCTCACCCTCACTCACCCTCACCCTCACTCACCCTCAACCCCTCACCCTCACTCACACTCACCCTCACCCTCACTCACCCTCAACCCCTCACCCTCACTCACCCTCACCCTCACTCACCCTCAACCCCTCACCCTCACTCACCCTCAACCCCTCACCCTCACCCTCACTCACCCTCACCCTCATTCACCCTCAACCCCTCACCCTCACTCATCCTCACCCTCACTCACCCTCACCCTCACTCACCCTCACTCACCCTCACCCTCACTCACCCTCAACCCCTCACCCACCCTCACCCTCACTCACCCTCACCCTCACTCACCCTCACCCTCACTCACCCTCACTCACCCTCACCCTCACTCACCCTCACCCTCACTCACCCTCACTCACCCTCACCCTCACTCACCCTCACCCTCACTCACCCTCACCCTCACTAACCCTCACCCTCACCCACCCTCACCCTCACTCACCCTCACCCTCACTCACCCTCACCCTCACCCTCACTCACCCTCACCCTCACTCACCCTCACCCTCACTCACCCTCACTCACCCTCACCCTCACTCACCCTCACCCTCACTCACCCTCACCCTCACTAACCCTCACCCTCACCCACCCTCACCCTCACCCTCACTCACCCTCACCCTCACCCTCACTCACCCTCAACTCCTCACCCTCACTCACCCTCAACCCCTCAACCTCACTCACCCTCAACCCCTCACCCTCACCCTCACTCACCCTCAACCCCTCACCCTCAACCCCTCACCCTCACTCACCCTCACCCTCACTCACCCTCAACCCCTCACCCTCACTCACCCTCAACCCCTCACCCTCATTCACCCTCAACCCCTCACCCTCACCCTCACTCACCCTCAACCCCTCACCCTCAACCCCTCACTCACCCTCACTCTCACTCACCCTCACTCAGCCTCAACCCCTCACCCTCACTCACCCTCACTCTCACTCACCCTCACCCTCACTCACCCTCACCCTCAACCCCTCACCCTCACTCACCCTCACCCTCACCCTCACTCACCCTCAACCCCTCACCCTCACTCACCCTCACCCTCACTCACCCTCAACCCCTCACCCTCACTCACCCTCAACCCCTCACCCTCACCCTCACTCACCCTCACCCTCACTCACCCTCAACCCCTCACCCTCACTCACCCTCACCCTCACTCACCCTCACCCTCACTCACCCTCACTCACCCTCACCCTCACTCACCCTCAACCCCTCACCCACCCTCACTCACCCTCACCCTCACTCACCCTCAACCCCTCACCCTCACTCACCCTCAACCCCTCACCCTCACTCACCCTCAACCCCTCACCCTCAACCCCTCACTCACCCTCACCCTCACTCACCCTCAACCCCTCACCCTCACCCTCACTCACCCTCACCCTCACTCACCCTCACCCTCACTCACCCTCAACCCCTCACCCTTACCCTCACTCACCCTCACCCTCACCCTCACTCACCCTCAACCCCTCACCCTCACTCACCCTCACCCTCACTCATCCTCAACCCCTCACCCTCACTCACCCTCAACCCCTCACCCTCACTCCACTCACCCTCACCCTCACTCACCCCCTCACCCTCAACCCCTCACCCTCACTCACCCTCACCCTCCACCCTCACTCACCCTCACACCTCACCCTCACTCACCCTCAACCCCTCACCCTCACTCACCCTCAACCCCATCCTCAACCCCTCACCCTCACCCTCACTCACCCTCACCCTCACCCTCACTCACCCTCAACCCCTCACCCTCACTCACCCTCACCCTCAACCCCTCACCCTCACTCACCCTCACCCTCACCCTCACTCCCCTCACTCACCCCTCACCCTCACCCCTCACCCTCACCCTCACCCTCACCCTCACTCACCCTCAACTCACCCTCACTCACCCTCAACCCCTCACTCTCACTCACCCTCACCCCTCACCCTCAACCCCTCACACTCACCCTCACTCACCCTCACCCTCACTCACCCTTACTCACCCTCACCCTCACTCACCATCAACCCTCACCCCCCTCACTCACCCTCACTCACCCTCACCCTCACTAACCCTCACCCTCACTCACCCTCACCCTCACCACCCTCACCCTCACCCACCCTCACCCTCACTCACCCTCACCCTCACTCACCCTCACCCTCACTCACCCTCAACCCCTCACCCTCACTCACCCTCACCCTCACCCTCACCCTCACTCACCCTCACCCTCACTCACCCTCAACCCTCACCCTCACCCTCACTCACCCTCAACCCCTCACCCTCACTCACCCTCAACCCCTCACCCTCACCCTCACTCACCCTCAACCCCTCACCCTCAACCCCTCACCCTCACTCACCCTCACCCTCACTCACCCTCACCCCTCACCCTCACTCACCTCAACCCCTCACCCTCACTCACCCTCAACCCCTCACCCTCACCCTCACTCACCCTCAACCCCTCACCCTCAACCCCTCACTCACCCTCACTCTCACTCACCCTCACTCACCCTCAACCCCTCACCCTCACTCACCCTCACCCTCACTCACCCTCACCCTCACTCACCCTCAACCCCTCACCCTCACTCACCTCACCCTCACTCACCCTCAACCCCTCACCCTCACTCACCCTCACCCTCACTCACCCTCAACCCCTCACCCTCACTCACCCTCAACCCCTCACCCTCACTCACCCTCAACCCCTCACCCCTCACCCTCACTCACCCTCACCCTCACTCACCCTCAACCCCTCACCCTCACCCTCACTCACCCTCACTCACCCTCACCCTCACTCACCCTCACCCCTCACCCACCCTCACCCTCACTCACCCTCACCCTCACTCACCCTCACCCTCACTCACCCTCACTCACCCTCACCCTCACTCACCCTCACCCTCACTCACCCTCACCCTTACTAACCCTCACCCTCACCCACCCTCACCCTCACTCACCCTCACCCTCACTCACCCTCACCCTAACCCTCACCCCTCAACTCCTCACCCTCACTCACCCTCACCCTCACCCTCACTCACCCTCACCCTCACTCACCCTCAACCCCTCACCCTCACCCCTCACCCTCACTCACCCTCAACCCCTCACCCTCACCCTCACTCACCCTCAACCCCTCACCCTCACTCACCCTCACCCTCACTCACCCTCAACCCCTCACCCTCACTCACCCTCAACCCCTCACCCTCACCCTCACTCACCCTCAACCCCTCACCCTCAACCCCTCACCCTCACTCACCCTCACCCTCACCCTCACTCACCCTCAACCCCTCACCCTCACTCTCACTCACCCTCAACCCCTCACCCTCAACCCCTCACTCACCCTCACTCTCACTCACCCTCACTCACCCTCAACCCCTCACCCTCACTCACCCTCACCCTCACTCACCCTCACCCTCACTCACCCTCAACCCCTCACCCTCACTCACCCTCACCCTCACCCTCACTCACCCTCAACCCCTCACCCTCACTCACCCTCACCCTCACTCACCCTCAACCCCTCACCCTCACTCACCCTCACCCTCACTCACCCTCACCCTCACTCACCCTCACCCTCACTCACCCTCAACCCCTCACCCACCCTCACCCTCACTCACCCTCACCCTCACTCACCCTCAACCCCTCACCCTCACTCACCCTCAACCCCTCACCCTCACTCACCCTCAACCCCTCACCCTTAACCCCTCACTCACCCTCACCCTCACTCACCCTCAACCCCTCACCCTCACCCTCACTCACCCTCACCCTCACTCACCCTCACCCTCACTCACCCTCAACCCCTCACCCTCACCCTCACTCACCCTCACCCTCACTCACCCTCAACCCCTCACCCTCACTCACCCTCACCCTCACTCACCCTCAACCCCTCACCCTCACTCACCCTCAACCCCTCACCCTCACTCACCCTCACCCTCACTCACCCCCTCACCCTCAACCCCTCACCCTCACTCACCCTCACCCTCACCCTCACTCACCCTCAACACCTCACCCTCACTCACCCTCAACCCCTCACCCTCACTCACCCTCAACCCCTCACCCTCAACCCCTCACCCTCACCCTCACTCACCCTCACAACACATATTGTGTTACAATAGGTGTCACATTTGCGAAAGATAAAACTATTGGCAATGTAAATAACAAAGCTATTAATTTCGCTATTTTCAAAACAAGCACATAAATAAAAAATGTGTCCTTTACAATACCAATAGCTCACCTTTACAATACCAATAGCTCAAACTTTCCTAATGCGAGACCTATTGCATTGCTGTGCTTCTCTCCCCTGCTGCACTCTCCTGCTCTCTAGAGATGTGGCCTAACGACCAGAGCTGCCATCTAAGTCACGTAAATACAAAACATGTTGCATTCCAAATGCTATAGGTGTCACATTCGCGAAAGTTATAACTATTGGCATTGTAAATGACAAAGCCATCAATTTAGCAATTTTAAAAACCAACAAATAAATAAAATATGTCATTTACAAGACCAATAACTCCAACTTTTCTAATGCGAGACCTATTGCATTTCCAATGCTTGTTCTACTCTTATTTTTTCTTTAATTTCATCACTCGTTTTTTAGCAATTCATAAATGTTGTTTCTCTCTTTGTTTGGGTCTTGCAGCTTGTTTTACTTTTCTCCATATGTTCCCCTTCACCCTTCATTTTTGTTTTCCTTCACGTTTTTTTCTCAATATTATCGTTTTACCTCTTTGAATGTCTTTCTTTCATCATTTGATAAATGTTATTTCTTTTTCGTTAATTTTGCAGGTTAATGTTCCTGTTTCCATATGTTCCCCCTCACCCATCAACATGTTTAACGTTGTCTTGTGGAATGTGCATGGTCTAGGTAATCTGGTCAAGCGTCAAAAGTTATTGTCTCACTTATCCAAACTTCATACGCATGTTGCTTTTTTACATGAAACTAATTTTAATGATGTTGAATCTCTTAAGCTTAAACGTCAATGAGTCAATCAAACTGTTTTTTCTCCTGCTCTTGTCATGGTGGTGTTGCTATTTTATTTCATGAATCAATTAATGCACATTTAATATCAACAGAATGTGACTCCAACGGTCGTTGGGTTTTGGTTGATGCTATTATTTGTAAAACTCAAGTTACTTTTAATATTTATGGTCCTAATTTGTATTAAATTGAAACTATCCTCTATTTCTAACCCCAATATATTTGTCGGTGGTGACTTTAATAATTGGCTGGATCCCTTCTCTGATAGAAAATCTAAATGTACATTTAGGCCTGATAACACTCACAAATCATTTCAATCTGCCATCACCTCTCGTCCTTTGTTTAATGTATGGAAAACATGTAATCTAGATATTTCCGATTTGACTTTCTTTTCACCTGTCCACCATACTGTGCCTGCATTGATTATATTTTGGTTTCTAAATCATTACTCCCCTGTATTCAGTCCTCTGAAATTGGGTCTAATTTTATTTCTGACCATGCTCCCATGTCAGCTTCTTTTGATCTATCCCTCACTACTTGCAAACAAGGCCATTGGTGTTTTAACCATCACCTTCTGTCAGACAGAACCTTTATAACAGAAGCAACCTCCTTATTAATGAATGTTTTCATTTCAACAAAACCTCAGACACCTCAGTCCATACCAACTGGGATTTATTTAAAGCATCATTTAGAGCCTTTACTACTGCCTACTCTTCAAAGAAGAAAGACTTACTGAATGTTAAATATCAGGAAACTCTTCAACAAATAAAAACACTGGAGCATAATTAATTTTCCTCCAAATTTTCCTCCACTTTACCACAATGGATTGCAGTCAAATCTACCCTGAATACAATTGCCACTGTGGATGCCTGTAACATTTTTCTTAAGATTAAATGAAAATTTCATGGTGGCCAAAATAAAGCAGGGAAACTGTTAGAAAATTATTTAAAAATCAAGTCAGAACGTAAAAATATTGGTCCTATCCACTCAGAAACAACCAATGCTACAATCAGTCCTAATATAATCTGTTATACACAGAGGACACCAATCCTTCTGAAAAGGATTTTGAAATAAAATGTTATGTTTTCCCCAAACCTCATTCTCTCGCTGATACTTTTTTACCTCTTGAAAATGATATTTCTCTCCAAGAGATAACTGATGTTTTAGACCAGATGGCTTCTCAATTGAATTATTTTTAGCTTTTTCCTCAGTTTTTGCACCACAATTATTAGACATTTTTTATTCATTCCTTTCCAATTCTAAAGCCTGTGGTTCTTTTTTAGAAGCCCTTATTATTGTCATCCCCAAACCAGACACAGATTCTTTTTTTGTAAAACATTTCGACCCATCTCCCTAATCAATTATGATTGTAAAATTTTTGCAAAGATTTTAGCTTCCTGTTTAGAAAAGATTATCCCTCTTCTCATCAAACCAGATCATGCTGGATTTGTTAAAGGCTGACTTGCCTCCGACAATGCCAGAATGTTCACCAATATTCTTGCCCTTGGTAAGAAATGACCTTCTCCTCTAGCTGCCCTATCACTTGAGGCTGAAAAAGCGTTTGACCGAATAAATTGGCAATACATGCCTCACACTCTTCAATGGTTTGGTTTTGGTAAAAAGTTTATTTTGTATATTAAATCATTATATACTGCACCACACGATTGTGTATTAGTTAATGGCCTCTTTTCCTCATATTTCCATCTGCAAAGAGGTACCCATCAGGGCTGCCCCCTTTCTCTATTACTTTTTCTCCTCTGTTTAGAACACTTTCTCGAACGAATTAGACATAACCCTGATATTACTGGTTTTAAACTTAACTCTCACCAAATTAAACTTTCTGCCTATGTTGATGATATCCTTATTTACATGTACAATCCTTGCAATTTGCTTTCCTTTTTTTCAAGAGATTGCTTTGTTCTCCACTGTCTCTGGTTGCAAACCTAATTTTCCAAAACTGAGATTTTACCTTTAAATTCATTATGTTACCGATTCAACTTGGTGCCCCCAAAAGATTAAATACTTAGGAACTTGTTTTTCTATTCCTTACACTTTATCCCATAATGTTACTGCCTTAGAACTAAAACTCACTAATTTGTTGTCTTCCTGGTCACCATTATCATTGTCTTGGTGGAGCAGACTGGATACGATAAAAAATGATGATTGTTCCCCAGGTGCTCTTCACACTTTCAATGTTACCTTTGAAAATTCCCAATTGTTATTTTTCACAGAATCATTCTTTATGTACCAAATTTTTATGGAACAATAAATGTGCTCGTATTGCCCTTTCTAAATTAATTCGCCCAAAAGCAGAGGGCGGTATTTGATTTCCTGATTTCAAACTACACCACAATGCTTTTTTGATTCGTCAATTTTATGCCATGTCTAAGATTATCAAGATTTACCTATGCCAACATGGGTTGCTGTTGAACGTTCACTGTTAAATAACTTTTCTTTTCAGGATGTTATATTTATGACCAATTGTACTTTCATTTCCAAATATCCTATCTTGAAATATTCTCATCATCTAACACACACTTTTTTCAAGAGTTTTTACCCTTACCAATCCTTTTTATCTTTTTCAATATGGTTTAATAAATACATCAAATTCCACCACAAATCCTTTTATTACAAGCATTGGAAGGAAAAGGGCATTGTTTATGTTCATCAGTGGATAGATAACAATTCGGTTTTGCCCTTTCCACAGCTCCAAGAGAAATGTAACCTCCCTGACTCTTTTATTCAGCAATATAACACATTATCCCATGTTCTCTAAACCTTTTTAGAACATTTCAATTCCAATCCCACTCCTTTTACACCCCTGTTTCAAATTCCTTATGACCCAATTCCTAGTGCCTCCTTTATATTTAAAACTGTATTCTTATCTACTATCACCCGGAGTAAATCTCCTATCGAATTAGCTTGGGAACAGGATTTGTCTCAATTGCTTTCTGTTCCTCAATGGGATTGATTGTTGCATAAGCTTTTCAAAACTTCTAAAGCTGCCAATATTACACAATCCTTATATTTTATTTATAACAGAGTTGCTATTACTCCTCTCTTTAACACAAAATTAACAATTCTATATCACCTTTATGCTGGTCCTGTCTTTCATCTGAAGGAACATTGTTACATTTACTTTACTATTGTCCCATGGTTTATGACTTTTAGAAAACTAGGTGGTTGAAATGTATTTTGATTTTTTCTCGTGATGTTCCATTTGCTATTCATAATATATTCTTAGGTACTTCATCTCCTGACTTTGACCAACTCCCCTCAAAAACTATTTTATTTGACCTTTTTATTGCTTTTGCTTTTAAAGTTATATTAACATGCTGGAAAGACAATTCTAAATGATCCTTTTTGCTTTGGTGGAATTTAATTTGTGATGAACATAGAATTATTTCTGTCTCTCGCTCTTCTATTCATCTAAAGATTAAGTCAGATTTATTATGGTTACCTTTTACTACATTTCTGTCCTCACACTCATCATTCTTATAATACCCATTTCTAATCCATTCATTTTTCCTTCTTTTCTCTCTCTCTTTCTCCGTCTCCTCTTTTTCCTCTTCTCTTCTCCCTTTTCTTTCCTCTCTCTCATATATATATATATATATATATATAAATACATACAGCCCTTTCTTCTTCACGAACACATTATTTTATTGCGATGCTATGATTTCTGATCCCCATTATTTTTCCCTTCTTATATTATTGTTTTACTATAATAGTTGCATTATATGCTTTTTTATTATTCTTGTTCAAATAGATTGTTTATCTCTTGCTTTATATCCTCTGAGTTATGTAATGTTTTAACTTTGTGTTCATTTTCTTAATAAAAATTATTTAACAAAAAAAGAGAGATTCCGTTTGACTCCTTAGTAACCTATACCAATTTCCTAACCCCCTCATTCTTGTCTTAAAAAGAGCCATGATTGTTGGTGAAGAGATGGAGTTCGTAGGTGTATTGAACTTTTTAAGAAAGTGCACAATCTGCAGATATCCAAAATAAAAAAGCTTACAACAATCAGCACATCTTCCTTGGATGTTCTACCAGAAGATAATACAGCTTCCTACCATAAATGTACTAATTCTTTAAATCTGTGCATATTCCAGTAACTCATATGATTTTTAGTAATTTGAAACCCAAGGCCTGGCATTCGTCTAATTGCAGATATCTATAACCCAAGGATTGTCTCTTTAAGGCATAACATGTTTGAAGTCAGGTAGAGTATTTCTGAAAGACCTTGTATCTTTTCTTTTTATGGTGCTTTGCAGTCTTTAGGAAAGCCAGAGCAGAAACCCCTCCTCCTGCACGATCTTTTTGATAAAAAAATTGTCCTGTGTTCCTACAGTATGTAAGCTCTGCACTGTTCTATCTACAAGAGCTGCTTTGTAATAGGAATACATGTTGGGTAACGCCAATCCACCCTGCCTTATATCCAGTTGGACTGTTGGAAATTTAACTCCAGGAGCCTTTGTATTCACAAAAAATCACCTAAATATTGTGCCTAGTACCTTAAAATATGCCGTTAATTTTAATCAGGATATTAGAAAAAAGAAAGATCAACAAAGTTAAGATAGACATCTTGATCAATGCAACACATCCTATCAATATAAGAGGGAGAAATGTCGATCTATCCAACAATTCCTTGACTTTGCTCAAGATTGGTTCGTAATTCAGTCTATAACGATCTTCGTATTGGTGTGTTACTCTTACCCTAGATAACAAATTGGTTGCTGAAGATTTAGAGGGAATATGCCATGCAAGGCATTACATTCAAGCATTTCTGTCTTGCTATGGTTGATTTTATATACCCCTATTGCACAAAAAACAATCAAATTTCGCCAATAGTTCTTCAATGTTTTGTCTTTCCAGCCCAAGGGGGGAGTACTAGATTGTCCGCGAATAGCTTTAATTCAGACATTCCCAGATTTGGTGGCTCTAAGCCCCCATTGGCCCTAATACTGGTAGCTAAAGGTTCAATGAAAAAAGTAAACAATACTGGTGAAAGGGGGCATCCTTGCTGCGTCGCTCTATATATTTGAACAACTCCTGCTCAATTGGAATTGATAAGGACCTTTGCCAGTCCACCATGGTATACTCTATACAGCATGGTAGTAAACTGTGACGGGAGCCACATTTCGTAAGGGCATAAAAAAGAGTATCCCAATTAACTAGGTCTAATACATTTTCGGCGTCAACCATCATTATGACTGTAGATGTCTGGTTGATATTAAAATAGTTAAGAGCTTGTATTAAAAAAGTTGTATTCGATGACATCATTCTGTTGGCACTGAATCCTGTCTGGTCCAAATGTATTAGGTTCTGAGCAATTGGTGACACATGCCTACCCCATATTATCATTAGTTTTTTATAATAACCTTATTGTTCTATACGCATTAATATCTCTTGGGTTCTTGCCTTTGTTGAGAAAGCTGACTATAGTCGACTCTTTGAAATCAGATGGAATCTTTCCCCCTTTTTTATTGCATTAAAAAGCCAGACCAGAAATGGTGTCAGCTCCTTACAAAAGATTTTGTAAAATTCTATTGGAAAGCCATTGTTGCTGGAAGCCTTGCCACTTGATATTGTAGAGAGGGCAAGTTGAATGTCTGCAGCTGTTATATCCACATCTTTCTCTTCCATTTGTGCAGTGGTTAGTGGTGGGAGATTTAGAGAGTGAAAGTAAGAGGATATAGACTAATTTGATACTGTATACTTTGCCGCATATAAATCATTATAATGCTGTAAGAACATTTTGGCTATCCTATCCTTCTCTGCGACCACCGCACTTGTCTGTGGTTCTGCCAACTCCCTGATTGTTGATGTTTCTTGTTTAGTTCTAGTTGAATGAGCAAGAAACTTCCCTAACAACTGGCTTTCCTCATAGACCCGGTGCTGATATAACCGTGAACTCTGGATTTCCTCTAAAATAAAAAACTCTCTTAGCTCATGTTTCGCTTTGTCTAATGGCCTGCTAACATTATGTGATCCCAGACATCCACTACTCAGCTGTAATAAGTTGTTGACTGTGGACTCTAATTTAGATATATCTGCCTGCTGCTTTTTAAATTGCGCAGCTGGAGAGGCTATCATTTGTCCACGAATTGTGGCCTTAAAGGCTCCCCAAACCGAAATAAGAGATGCAGTACCATTGTTAGTCAGAAAAAGGTTTTCTTTATATTTGCTTATATCAGATACCCATTGCTGATTAAAAGGAAGAAAGCGGTCCATCTGCCACTTGGACCTGTTTCTTATGCTTGCCTCAACTTTGAAATCAATACTAACCAATGAATGGTCATAAAAGGCATTAGCCCTTATTTCAGAACCCGTTAACAACAAACTTGAAGATGACACTGAACTCAGCATCGCAACCTCACAGCTCCTCTGAACCAACACATCGCCCCAAATGCATGACGCATCCTCAATGCCGGACTTCGCCTCGCAGGTCCTCGTAGGCGGGATCCTCGACTATGATGCAGGACCTCACATCGCCGCTGTGCTGCACCTTGGAATTGACATATAGCTTTGGCTCTGCAATGCATCTTCAAGGCGGATCTTAGTGACGCTATGCAAACTAGGATTTAAGGTAGTTTGTTCAGCTGGCATATTTGGGTCTCTGTAGCTGCCAGTGTCCCATCACGGTCAGCCTGATCTTCTGACTTTGTCCCGATCCAGTGCAACCAGAGATTCATAGTTGGTGCTTTGTGCTTTTTGGCACTATTGTCCTTAAAATCTCTCAAAATGCATAACCTCTGGTTATACTGATTTTATTTTCATTCATTTAGGCTTGCTTTAAATATTGAAGAACGCTCTAATTTTTTAGCTTGGTGTTGGATCCTTTTTGTGTGGTGTTGTCACTTAATTACTGTTTGAAATGTTGCACAAATACTTTACACATTGTCTCTAAGTTAAACCTGACTGCCAAAGAGTTGAGCACATGTTAATTTAGGATTGGCTTGTGGCTCACTCTGAGACGAATTGTAGTTGCTGCTTCACTAGGGTTCACACCCCAGTCAGCCAACAACCAGATTTCTTACACTAGGGTATACAAGATGTTATGTTATGCAATGTTTTAGAGCTCACAATCACCTGGGAGGGTATCCTGGGTCTAAACAGGTGTGAGTCTAGCTAAACCTAATTCCACAGGAAGCTGAAGAACTGACCTTTTGAGTAGGACTACTTGAAAGGCCAGGTTTTCAGCTCCTTGTGGAATACAAGAAGTAAGGAGAAGGCTCTTATCTGTAGCAGCAGGTCATTCCACACTTTAGGAGCAATGTAGGAGAAGGCTCTATGACCAGGTCTGTTTTTCCATATGCATGAGATGTGTGCAAGTAGATGAGCATAAGAGTCTGGAAGGTTTGTGAAAGCAGATGCAATTGTTGAGGTACGCTGGGCTAGTGTTATGTTTTGCCTTGAAAGTCTGTGTGAGGAGTTTGAATTGTGCTTGTTTGAGTATGTGAGTGCAGTGTGCGAGGTTAGGAGTAATTTTGACTGCTGGGTACTGAATGCGGTGTAAGAAATGCGTTCATCCTGGCACAGAGGATGTTCCTGTAGTCCAGCTTGCTTGTCCTAGGGGCGTGTGTCACGGGTTTCCTGGTGCTGATTAGGAGTCCTTTGAAAACCTACCTAAGTATCTTACTGCATAGAAGCATGAGGCAGTGACGGCATGGATTTGGGCAGTCATGTTGAGTTTGCTGTCAATGTTGATCTTGAGGTTCTTGGTGTAGGTGGTGGAGGTGGGTGTCAGTCATTTCTCTGTTGGCCACCAGGTGGAGTCCCAATTTCGGTCTTTGTCTGTGTTTAGCCTCAGACAGTTGGTCTTCATCCAGTGGGCAATTTCAGTCATGTAGCCAATAAACTTGACCTGGAAACGGGGTGTCATGTCCCTGAGGAAAAAAATGCACTGTGTGTTGTCAGCATAGGAGAGGACGTTCAAGTTCAAGTTCAAGAATTTATATAGCGCACTACTCACCCATAGGGTCTCAAGGCGCTTGGGGAGGGGGTTAATTATTTATCGAATAGCCAGGTTTTAAGTTCTTTTCTGAAGGAGATGTGGTTCTGTGTAAGGCGTAGGTGAGCGGGGAGTGAGTTCCAGGTCTTGGTCGCTAAGTAGGAGAAGGATCTTCCTCCCATGGTGGATCTTTGGATACGTGGAACTGCGGCGAGGCCTTGATTGTAGGATCTTAGTTGGCGGGTGGGAGTGTAGAAGGATAGTCGAGTGTTGAGGCATTCGGGCCCTAGTTTGTAGAGGGCTTTGTGTGCGTGGGTGAGGAGACGGAATGTTATTCTCTTGTTGACGGGAAGCCAGTGGAGGTCTTTCAGGTGGCTGGTAATGTGATCTTGGCGGGGGATGTCCAAAATGAGTCTTGCCGATGCGTTTTGAATGCGTTGGAGTTTTTTCTGTAATTTGGCTGTAATTCCGGCGTAGAGGGTATTTCCGTAATCTAGTCGACTCGTAACCAGTGCGTGGGTGACGGTCTTTCTTGTCTCAGGGGGGATCCAATAGAAGATTTTTTTGAGCATACAAAGTACGTTGAAGCAGGAGGATGAGACGGCGTTGACTTGTCTGGCCATCGAGAGGGAGGAGTCTAGGATGAAGCCTAGGTTACGTGCGTGGTCTGAAGGTATGGGTGCTGGGCCCAGATCTGAAGGCCACCATGAGTCGTCCCAAGCAGAGGGGGATGATCCTAGGATGAGCACTTCCGTTTTATCTGAGTTAAGTTTTAGGCGGCTGTTTTTCATCCATATGGCTACTTCTTTCATGCCTTCGTGAAGATTGGTTTTGGCGGTGCTGGGGTCCTTGGTGAGGGAAAGGATCAGCTGGGTGTAGTCAGCGTAGGAGATGATGTTAAGGTTGTGTTGACGCGCGATGGAAGCGAGTGGACTCATGTAAATGTTGAAGAGGGTGGGGCTGAGTGATGATCCTTGTGGTACTCCGCAGATGACTTCGGTGGCCTCTGATTTGAATGGAGGAAGTTGGACTCTCTGAATTCTCCCAGCAAGGAACAAGATGATCCAGCCCAAGGCTTTTCCTTTTATGCCGATGTTGTTGAGGCGTTGTATGAGGGTGCTGTGACAGACAGTGTCGAAGGCGGCGGAGAGGTCGAGTAGAATGAGGGCCACTGTTTCTCCGTTGTCCAGTAGTGTTCGGATTTCGTCTGTTGCTGCGATGAGTGCGGTTTCGGTGCTGTGTTTTGCCCGAAAGCCGGATTGTGAAGGATCGAGGGAGTTGTTGGATTCGAGGAAGGCGGCGAGTTGGCTATTGATGGCTTTCTCAATGACTTTGGTCGGGAATGGGAGGAGGGATATGGGGCGGTAGTTTTTAAGTTCAGAGGGGTCTGCTGTGGGTTTCTTCAGGAGGGCGCTGACTTCGGCATGTTTCCAACTTTCTGGGAAGGTAGCAGAATTGAAGGAGCAGTAATGATATCACGGAAATGGGGTGCGATGATGGAGTCTGCTTTGTTGAAGATGTGGTGGGGACATGGGTCTGTTGGTGAGCCAGATTGGATGGAATTCATTAGGCGGATGGTGTCTTCAGTAGTGATTGGGTTCTAGTCGCTGAGGTTGTTCGAGGGCTGTTTGGGTTCTGAGGGGGTGGAGAGGATTGTTCGTTGATACTGTTTTAGAAGCTGTTATGTATGTCGGCAATGTTGTTGTAGAAGAAGGAGGATAATGAGTCACAGAAGTCTTGGGAGGGAGTGATGTCGTTCGAGGCTGCGGTGGGGTTGGTGAATTCTTTGACGATGTTGAATAGTTCCTTTTTCTTATGTGAGTTGTTGTCGAGTCGAATCTTAAATGCTGATTTCTTGGTGGATCGAATCAGCTGGTGGTGTTTGCGGGTGGCTGCCTTGAAGGTGGTCAAGTTGTCGGTGGTTGGGTTTTTTTCTCCATGTTTTCTCGAGAGTACGGCATAGCTTCTTGGATTTCTTAAGGTCATCGTTGAACCAGGGGGCCTTTTTGCTGTTTTGTTTGTTGTGATGGTTTTTCAAGGGTACCAAATCGTTAGCGCTGTGAGTGATCCATTGTTTGAATTTGATGGCGGCCTGGTTTGGGTCTGATGAGAGGGCGGGTGGGTTTTGGTTGAGCGATGTGAGGAGTTGGTCGTGGTGATTTTGTTCCATTTTCTTCGGGGGATAGGTTGTGGGGGGTTGTGGGTCGAGGTGGTTTTGTAGCTGAAGTGGACACAGCAATGATCCGTCCAATGAAGAGCTGTGGTGCGATCGAAGGAGATGTGTTTGCTGGAGGTGAAGATTGGGTCGAGCGTATGTCCGGCTACATGGGTGGGGGTGTCAACAAGTTGTTTGAGGCCGAGATTGGCCAGGTTGTCAAGAAGGGTGGTGATGTTGCTGTCTTTTTTCTTTTCTAGGTGGAAGTTGAGGTCTCCTAGTAGAATGTAGTTCTCGGAGGCGACGGCATGTGGACTGATGAAGTCAGTGATGTCTTCGCTGAATTGTTTACGTGTTCCTGGAGGCCTGTAGATGAGGGTGCCTCTGAGTGTGGTCCTAGAGTCGGCGTGGATCTGGAAGTGGAGGTGTTCGGCGGTTGTGATGTTAACGTCGGAGCTGGTCGTGATTTTGATGGTGTTCTTATGGACGATGGCTATGCCTCCTCCTGTTTGGACGGTGCGGTCTTTTCAGATGATCTTGTAATTCTTCGGGATGGCAATGGCGATGTCGGGTGTTGAGGATGCGTTCATCCATGTTTCAGTAAGGAAGGCGACGTCCGGTGATGTGGTGTCGAGTAGATCCCAGAGTTCAGTGGCGTGTCTGTGGACCGAGCGGGTGTTCAGCAGGATGCACTTCAGGTGGTTAGAGTCGGAGCAGTGTTTGGGGTTAGTGGATGTGGAATGGGTTTTGACGCTGGTAAATTTGCAGGAGTGGCAGGCGAAGGGACCGTGGGTACGTCCTGGGGCAGCTTCGTAGCACTGTGGTTTGTGTTCGGGGTTAAGGGCGAGGAGGGTGGCGGCGTCATACGTAAAGCGAGTGGGGTGGGTATAGCGGGGACCAGGGGGACTGGCACTGGGCGCGGGCCAGGCGTGGACGGGCGTAGACGGGCTTACCTTTGGCGCACCTTCGGCGCGCATGGGGCGCGTCCGCTGCGCGTTAACGCTGCGCGAAAATGCATCTGTCAAATGTAGGTGTATGGGGAGGGGCAAGGCAGGGTCAGCTGGGAGGCGGGCGCGGGGTGGAGCTATGTCCTAGAAAGCACAACAAACCACAAAATGGCTGCAAGTAGGGGAAAACGAAACTGGGCGAGCCTAGGGGGTAAACAAAGCACAATCGGGCAAAAAGACAAGTACTCTTCTAACAACAATGCGCAGCTTTAACAGCGATGTTGAAACGCACAATACACAAATTCCAGATGATATGTGAAAAACGATCTATGCAGGCAGCGGCAGTATTGCAGGGGAAAGGACGCGCTGTGGAATCAGCTGGAAGGCGCTACGATACCGCAGGGCAGCTATCAGGCGCTCTTGTGTCACGAAGCCACCAAGCCTTGGGAGCGTGGAGGGGAGCGACCTCTTCCCAACAGGTCAGGAAAGTCACGGCGAGGGGAAGGTGGGGCAGGTCTGCAACTATCTGTGGAGGCAGGGTCAGCTGGGAGGCAGGCGCGGGGTGGAACTACGTCCTAGGAAGCACAACAAACCACAAAATGGCTGCAAGTAGGGGAAAACGAAACTGGGCGAGCCTGGGGGGTAAACAAAGCACAATCGGGCAAAAAGACAAGTACTCTTCTAACAACAATGCGCAGCTTTAACAGGGATGTTGAAACGCACAATGCACAAATTCCAGATGATATGTGAAAAACGATCTATGCAGGCAGCGGCAGTATTGCGGGGGAAAGGACGTGCTGTGGAATCAGCTGGAAGGCGCTACGATACCGCAGGGCAGCTATCAGGCGCTCTTGTGTCACGAAGCCACCAAGCCTTGGGAGCGTGGAGGGGAGCGACCTCTTCCCAACAGGTCAGGAAAGTCACGGCGAGGGGAAGGTGGGGCAGGTCTGCAACTATCTGTGGGAGGCAGGGTCAGCTGGGAGGCGGGCGCGGGGTGGAGCTACGTCCTAGGAAGCACAACAAACCACAAAATGGCTGCAAGTAGGGGAAAACGAAACTGGGCGAGCCTGGGGGGTAGACAAAGCACAATTGGGCAAAAAGACAAGTACTCTTCTAACAACAATGCGCAGCTTTAACAGCGATGTTGAAACGCACAATGCACAAATTCCAGATGATATGTGAAAAACGATCTATGCAGGCAGCGGCAGTATTGCGGGGGAAAGGACGTGCTGTGGAATCAGCTGGAAGGCGCTACGATACCGCAGGGCAGCTATCAGGCGCTCTTGTGTCACGAAGCCACCAAGCCTTGGGAGCGTGGAGGGGAGCGACCTCTTCCCAACAGGTCAGGAAAGTCATGTTGATGTCATGAGAGTGGATGATGCTGGCTAGAGGGATTATGTATGTGGTGAAGAGGGCCAGACCGAGGGAGGATCCTTGCCAAACTCTGTAGATGAGTTTGCGGGAGTCAAAGATGAATGGAGCCACATGTAGTCAGTAAGGAGCAGTTCCATCAGGGTGCATGTCCTTGGGTTCCGATGTCATGTATGTGTTGGATGAGGGGTGTAAGACTGTATTAAACACTCTGAGAAGTCCAGGAGGATGAGTGCCACCAAGTCTCCTCAATCCATAGTTATGTGGATGTCATCCATGGCAGTGGTGAGGTCAGTTTAAGTGCTGTTGTTGCTGTGGTTGGGTCTGAAACCAGACTGAGTGGAGTCACTAAACATCACCTACTTTATCCTAGTTGTGCATGGCATTAACTCTGTGTAGGACTTGACCTTTTTGGTTAAAGTTCCCTAAACTTTTTGCTTTCCCCCTAGACCTTTTTCCTGACATAGAGTTGCCAATTTAGATGCTTTCGGTACTTTGCCACTGCTGATCAGTGTCAAAGTACAAGTGTTCCCCATGTAAAGTGTAATGGTAATTGGTTGGCCATGATTGGTATGTATGTCTTACCAGTAAAGTCCCTAGTGATTTGCACTGTGTGTGCCAGGGCTAGTAATGAAAGGGTGCATGGAGAAGGGAACTCAAGCCTGCAGTGTAGGGCCTGCGCTTAGTTTGCTAAGTTAGCATGTTGTCCTGACAAGTGAAACCACTTGTCAGACCTTACCTTCCCTTTTGCATACACATTGGGCAGCCCTGTGGTAGGTCCCGGGTAACCCCTGGGCAGGCTGCAGTGTAAGTAAAAGAAAGGACTTATACTGAGGTGTGTGCTATATCCTGACAGTGAAAAACACTCCATTTCGTTTTTACTGGTGAAAGGCAATTCTGCCCAGAATGGGGGAGGCTGGTATTGTGTTTTGGTATCCTAGTTTCCTGTAAGTTTATAATGGAGAGGTGAAGTTTAGTATGTATGAACTCACAGCGTCATAACACATCTTTCTATAAAAGTAGTTTTATTACTGTGTGTTCAGAAACCACTCTTTTAGAAAATGGCTGTGTTTCTCTGCTGAATGTGCATTGACTGTGTGGATCTGAGAGGTGAGAGGAGCTGGGGGAGGTCTTGACCCAAGGGAAGGGTTGGGATGGCACCATGCTGACCTGCATTTGGAGAGTAGGCAAGGAGAAACCCCGCAAGATAAAGAGGCCTGGGCTGCTGCTATAAAAAAATTGACCCGTCTCCTGTTGAGTAATGAGGGATCCAGACCCCCAGTATCAAAGGGCAAAAAGGTGACACTGGGAGGGAGACGCCCAGAACTTCCAGAGAAGTTTCAAGCAACGCGGTGGCCACGTGTTGTGGCAGCTTGAGACCCTCGGAAGGTGTCCCCTGTGATCTGTGACACACGGAGGTGAAGTAAGACTCAGAAGCTCTTGGTGCGTGTTGTGGTGCACAGGAGGCGTTAGTGAAGAGCGCCTGGTCAACGTGTGCACCAAAGCTGAAGTGAGTCTCGGACACGTGTGGTGCGTGTCGTGGTGCACCGCAGGCATTAGTGAAGAGAGCGCCTGGTCAGTGTGTGTACCAAAGCTGGAGTGAGACTCGGATGCACAGGGTGCTTGTCGTGGTGCACCGCAGGCACTGGTGAGGAAAGTCTGGTCGGTGTGTGCATCGGAGGAGGAGTGAGTCTCAGACACGCAGGGTGCGTGTCGTGGTGCACAGGATGCTTTGGTGAGGAGTGCCTGACCAACGTGTACATCAGAAGTGGAGTGAGTCTCAGACATGCAGGGTGCATGTTGGGGTGCATTAAAGGTATTGGTGAAGAGCGCCTGGGAATCGAGTGCACTGGAAGAGAAGTGAGGCTAAGACACAGTGAGCGTGTTGAGGTGTGGCCGAAGGCATTGGTGAAGAGCGCCTGGATATCGGGGCACCGGAGTTGGAGTAAGTCTCAGTGAAGCAGCGTCCGTGCTTTGATGCAACCTCAGACTGTGGAGGTGATCGGCTGATCATCGTGTGCACTAGAAGAAAGTGAGTCTCTGCAGCACGGTGCGCGTGTCTTGGTGCCAACTGAGACTGCAAGGTGGAGTGCCTGGTGAGCGTGCACTTGGAGTCGACGTGAAGTCCCATCAGTGGTGTGTGCTTGGCTTCGTGCCAGAGAAGACCCGGAGGGCGAGGTGGTGAACGTGCACCCAGAATAAAAGTAATCTTGGGGCATGGGTTACGTGTGCCCTGCGACTGCCTGAGATCTTCGTAACAGTTGCAGCCCGGACCGGCAGTCCCGGAAGAGCTAACCTGCCAGGCCGAGCCACTGAGGCCTGTCGAGAGAGTGCTGCATGGAAGGCCCAGTTTGAGGAAGGAGGAGAGGAGAGTGGGGTCACCCCCCAGGTAATGTGGATTACTACCTGGGTGGGGTGCGGGCTTGGAGGGACACTCTCTCAGCCTCTCAGTCCTTCTGATGACATGAGCCTTTGCTTCGGCAGAGTGGGGCCCATACTGACGAAAGGAGTGGCAGTACAGGAGCCAGTGTAATAAGCTGAACTATGTGTCATAGTTGAATCGTGTGGGGGGCAACTGTTAGCGAGGTGGCTGATTGTCTCAAAGCACATTGCCAATAATGCTGCTAACGAAGTACCGGACCCTCTTATGATGCCTGACAATATTATTGCATAAAGAAGTACACAATTGTAGCACTACGCATTGCATTATTCCTCCCTTGCCAAGTACATGATTGAAGCTACCCGCATTGCATTATTTCTTCGTTGCAAAGTACATGACTGTCGTTACGCATTGCATTATTCCTTAATTGCAAAGTACATGATTGTAGCCGCCCGCATTGCATTATTTCTTCATGGCGAAGTACATGATTAAGGTGTGATGCATTGCATTAGTCCGTCATAGCGCAGTAAATAAATGAAGCGGTACGCATTGCATTATTTCTCAGACTGCAGGTACTGGGGTGTATCGTTACTCATTGTATTATATCTCCTTTGCCCAGCACAGGATATTGTCATTACGCAGTGCACTATTGTTTGCCTATTGCAACATGTGTGATTCTAGCACTGCGACCCGCATAGCATTTTGAAAGCGGTGGTAGGGTTTTGAACCTACCAGCCAGCCTAAACGAATATTACCCTTTAATCTATGTTGGCTTATGTATCATGTGGTCTGATCGTATATCGTATAAAGTTTATACTTGTTTCGATCAAAGTTGTTTAGAGTCCATTTGTGGTGTCACCAGGGTGTTGATGTGGGAGTGGTTGCACATACTTAACACTCGTGGCGTGGAGACAGGCCTGGCTGCTCGTGCCAAGCTACTGAGGGGCTTAGCAGGGCTATCTCAAACGGTGTCCATACTTGGCCTAACGTTGAGTGGGGTTCCCTGGGTCTCGTACTTGGGGACAGTAGTGCTGGACTGGGACTCTGGTTTCCAACACTGTAAATTATTTGTGTTTATTTCCAATCAGATGTTTGCAGAAACAATTAAAAGGACTATAAGTATCCTGGTCATTAACATTTAGAAAGTTGTGTACAGAAATAACAAGTGGCAAAACCCATTATTCGACTTCAGCATCGCAAAATTGAAGACAGAAAACTTTCCTCAAGTGATTGAGGAATCCAGATCAAAACGTAACCATGCATTATAGGAATCACTGCACTCTAAATAGTTCAGCAGGAAGACCCAAAGCCAAATTTGGCCGCAAATAATAGATTGGAAAACCCCTTTGCGGCCTCCTACCTAGCAGAATAGCAAGGGCCGCACATCCCACTTAGCATTACCAAAACACCAAGGAATGTATTGGAACTCAGTAAACAACAACTTGCTTAAAACTTTTTGACTAATGATTTACTGAAACACAGTTTGTAAATGTATTATGTACAACGGTGAAAGTTGAACCAACTAACAGAATAATATTTACCTGCTAAAATAGTGACTCCGAATATGTTAGGAACAGTATTTGAATTCTGTCTCTGGTTAGCATCCTCTCTTGTAGTCTAAAAATATCTCACAGCACATCTCAATAATTCATACTGTGAATGTGATGTGTTACCCAAAATATAGAACAATCGTGTTGTTGACTGAAGTTGGCGACCTTTAAATTAAGAATGGGCCATGTGTTGTCAAGCGCACAGGGCGGCATATAAGGCAAACAAATCGCAACTATTTCACAACAGCGGTGAAAAATGTTAATATGTTTCTGAGATTTCTTGAAAATGCATTCGCATTTTGTGAAATTTAGCTTGAAAATGTTTTTCCCCTACTTTGAATAATTGGAAGAAGCAAAGGCTTTCTGCGCAAAAAAGTGACACAAGAAACCGGGTGAAGGCATGTTCTGACTGAGACTGCCCACCAGTAAGACATTTTCCATGCAAACCAGTCTCATGCATGTGAAATTTGCGTAAAATCACGTAATGAGACATTTCGACCACACTATTACGACCAGTTAGGCGTACAATAGTTTTTGCTTGCATTATTTTTGGTTTTCCTTTTCTATTGTATTTTATGGAATTTTAAAGAACCACATCTCAAGATTACAAACTGTCATACTTATATTTTCACGTCTCCATGCTTATGTAGCTAATTCTCCTCACAAAATTAGATTCTGTGCATTAAGCCTCATCACAGGAAAAAATGAACAGATATTTAATTGTCTTTGCCAGCTTGGATCGTGGGTAATGAATTAGCTGAATTCATGGTGCTCCTTTCCATTGACCTCAGAAGAATTAAAGAATGAGTGCACTATGCTCAGGTTCAAAGCTCTGACCTTTGGATCACTAGCAATAAAAAAAATCATCAGAGCTGTCATTACACTCTAACAATTGTTTTCAGGAGCTGCAATGACCAGTGAAAGAAGAGTTTTCTTACACTTTCACTCACAATTGATGATCAATCATGCTTCTAATCTTGAGACCAAGAGAGTTTATGTGGAGGGAGACCTATCAGGAGCTCTTCAGACCTGGGATTACTTTTGGTGTAAATCCCTGCTTGGCCCCAGCCTTCCACAGCAAATACACTGCCAGCGAGGGCCCCAGAGAGTAAACCTGAGACAGAGAAAACATTCTCTACTTAGCAGCTCCACCTACATTAGCCAATTCATTCAGGAGAAGACGCTAGAGGAAAGGCTCAGATTTGATACCATCAACCCTATATTTGGGAGAGTCAACGCCTCAATAACAGAAGAGCAGCATCCCCCACTTGACTGCTAGCGCTTGCACTTGCTAAGCAGCTTCAGTCTCTCTCTCCCTTTCCCGCTGCCCAATCCTGGAAGACATTAGTGTCCAGACAGTGATCTCCATACTTCAGCATCTCTGCCCCCAAGAAATCCAATGTGTCCAGCACAGGACCTTCATTGGCCACCTTTCAGTGACATCCGTCTAGTGCCGAATAACATCCTGTCCAAGGGTACTGACCATACAACAGTTCACCATAGCGTGATGAAGCAGACACAGCCCATCCCTGACAGGCCACTTTCTGGAATCCTGCAAGTACGGCCAAGAAGCCATTCTAGGGGCACAGTTGTCCAACCCAGTTCAAAGCCCCCACCCAAACAAAAATGGATTTAATTTCTTGTCTCTCCACAATTTTGTAGCACTAATAAGAACATCTCAAGGACACCAAAAATAGAAGAAGGACTAATGTTTATAACCTTCTCCCTTTAAGGCCAAGAGAAACCATAGAAGATTTAACCCATAATACAGACCTATGTTAGAAGAAAATAACACTGTATAAGAGTGAAGCTAATGAACGACTAATAATCCTCTTAATCATGATGGTGATATCCCCTTTCCTCATATCTCCTTTGTATCACATTTGTAAATCAGGTGTCAATGCTTTCAAGATCTCTTTTCCCCCCAAATCTTGCTAAATATTAGAGGAAAAAAATGAAATTCAAAATCTTGAGAGATTTCCTGAAGCCCCTCTTTGTGGACCAATACTACTGCAAGCAGAAAGGAATACTCAAAACCGGCCTCCTCATCTTCACAAATGACACCTGACTATGGTCAAGCTTCTTACAAAATAAGTTCTGCATCTACTCACTGTCAATCACTCCCTTTTCGATGAAAACTCAAAGTACACAACCCTTCGGCCTTCCCAGTAACCTATCAATCTCCATCTTCAACAGCAAGAAAATAATTTGAACAGCATGATCCTAGCTTTATTTGACAATCTTTTCTCACCCTCAAACCCTCCATAGTTGATTCAGAGTCAGCCTCAGCTGGTCTTTTCCTTCATACTTTACACACTCACCTCAACCTCTCCACTATTCAATGCCTCTCTCCGCTGACTATTCTACCCCAACTCAACCTTCACTAATAATAACATCCTTACTCAGTCACGCCTTCACCCATTCTCCCCGTGCCTTCACCCAACCCTGACTCCCTTACCGTAGCCACTCTTGCAAGACTATCCCCAGCTCCCCTCAGCCCACTTTTCCCGTAATCTCTTATAACTACTATATCTCTCCATCCGCTCCCTCCACAGCCCCACCCCTTCACTCCCTTTTGCAACTATATCCTTACCAACGTCTCATATTTAACCAACCATTTCCTAACACTATCTAGACAACCACCTATCCCCTCCCGGCCATCACCACAAATCCACCCTCCTACCTACCCATTACATTAAAAGCAGCCTCCCTCCCTCAACTCTCCATCCACCTTGCCACAACTCAGTCTTCGACAACCCTCATCCCAATAACATCTCTCCAACCCACCCCTTCAACCACCCATAGCAACCACCAATGGCTGATATGTAACATAATTACCTAAACTCTCCACATTATCCCCCAATCGCTCCTCACCTTCTACTTCTTTGAAACACTAAGCGCATTCCGACACATCCTGAGATAGAACAACAAAAGCACCTTCCCTCTCTTGTAAAGCAAAGACCCTCCGTCATGGAACTCCTGATCTCTTTATCACATCTCTTGGAAAAAATAGACATCTTCACCCAAGCTTTATCTCAGTTCAGTGATCACTTACATCTCATAAATACTTCCCACAGCATCCAACACAGAACAATACTCTGCTTCCAACCAGTATCCCCTAGGACATCCATTCCCCCAGATGCAAACCGGCATACTCTCCATTAAATGATAGTGATCTACACAAACTCATTGAAAGCTGTGATAACACTATTTCAGACCAGTAGCCAAACACAAAACGGCTTACCTATCCCAGCTATCATCTCTGAATTAAGTCTCTCTAACTCATATCACAATTCCCCCTAAAATCACAACTTATCCCCCAATCTGATCCAAATACACACTCTATCCCAGGAAAGCTCATGACTAAACTCACCAATACTACCCTCATTTGCATGCTGCATAACTGCAGCGCAGCCGTCAAACACTACCTGGGGATCTCAGAAACAATGAAGGAGCTCAACATCAACATAATGATCCTCTCTGAGACTGGCCTCAACCATACTTAAAGCAAAGTCCTGCCCCTCCTCCTACCTCATCCCTACTCCATTTTGATATGCAATTGGGAAGGTGGAGAAGGAGGGGGTCTAGCTATCATTCACAGAAAGTTACTAAGCTGCAGGTTACTCCCACATATCCACTTCCAATCCTTCAAGTGTTTATCATTGGGAATCTCCTCACATGCTGGCCCCAAACTAAGGATACATGTGATCTATCACCCCCACTCTGCACAAATCAAAATGTTTATTAAAGAATGCATTAAATTCTGCCCAATATATCAGCTAATACAGTGTAATCTTTTGTGGTGAGTTCAGCCATCACTAGGGCTTCGAAGGTACTTTGTAGGATTTCCCAGGGGTAATGTCCTCTAGCAACACTGCTAGAAATTCAAATAAACTGCAAGAGCTCAACGCTGGATCTGAGCATTTCCAGAAGGCTCCACATAGTGATTCCTTCATAATGGTAGTTTGATCTAAGGACCTGCAGGTCCCCTTCACAGTGTCCTTTTCATACACTAAAACCCTTGGACAACCCAAGAAGGACATTATTTTGTTCAGGGACACTAGTAAAATTGACGTTGTAGCCCTTGCTAACTTAGCCCTCCCAAACCTTATCTCAACATCCACAGGGCCACAGACTAATTCAACTCCTGCATGCAATCCTTGAATAAGAAATCTGCAAACCTTAAGAGCAAATTCAGCAGACTCAAATCTTCCCAATCCTGGTAATCAAATGCCCTATATGAAGAAAGGAAGAGCATCAGAAAGCTTGAGAAAGAATGAAGACAAACAACTTCCCCACTCAGTCTAAGCTATGTTCAGTGAGGAAAGACTACATTTCTAAAGCCAAGGCATCACATATTCGATCCCTCCTGGACACTGCCAAGAACATACCAAAATAGCTATTTAAGGTAAGCAAACCAGCCACCAATCATTCCCTCAATCACACACTTAAGTCCTCATAGGCACTTTGTAACAAATGTGTGGAATTCCTCAACAAAAATTAAAACATATATAAACATCTTCCTTCCGGACACCCTTGACAATATAGCTGAGTAGCAGCTGCCATGCAAGGTGCTGCAGCCATGGTCCTCTTATCTTCATTCCCAATCTCAGAGCCACATCTGCCACTAAGTTTATCCAGGGTGAAACCCCCCTTAACCACTTTTGCAATGCCATTTCTGGCTTCATTAGTAAATCCCTAGCGAAACTGCTACTCACCCCGTGGACTACCCAGGACAACTCCTGTGTTGATAGGGCTCATCTAAAAGTGATACGAAGACTTTTCATTTCTGGAGGACATAGAAAAATAGGCAGGAGGATAGAGAATAAGGAGCATAGCGTAGTGGAAAGATGGTAAGGATAAAAATGAGAGAAGAAAAGAGAAAGGCTACTGGAAGGAAAATAACGAATAAGAGAATAGAACCCAAATTCATTGCCGAGAAGGAAATAAGGAGAAGCAGATAATGGGAAAATTGAAAAGACAGAGGAGAGTTAAGATGTCAATAGCAAAAAAGGCAGGAAATAAAAGGGGCAGCAACAAATGCAGAATGCCTAAAAAAAAAGAAGAAAATGATAAGGAAAGGAAAATCCATAGGAGAAGAGAAAAAGAGGTAAAGAGAGAAGAAATAGAGGTAGAGAGCAGAGAAAAGGAGATAAAGGGAAAAAGAAGGGAGTGGGTGACCAAAACTTCTCTGAGATAAAGAGAAAAGAAAAGAATGGCAACGAGCCAAGAGACTTCAGACATTAACGACAAGAACACGAAGGACAATGAAGTGAGAGTGAGAGCAGCGAAGAACAAAACAGTCACATGAGCAAGAGAAAAAGTCAAATGCAAGGTCTCAAAAATAATGTATACAAAAAAAGACGTAGTAAAAATAAACAGATCAAGAGACCAAACACGACCATATTAGACAAATGAGGGGAACTTACCAAACAATTGGAAGGGGAGGGCAGCGTGGCGAAATGCACAGAACAGAACACCGGGGCAGCACATTAAATAGGATGAACAGCAGAAATATTGAAGAGGCAACCTAGAAACAAGATGAGAGGGACAAAACAACATTACAATAGGGAACAAGATGAACCAAGAGACAAACAAGCATAGAAAACAGAGGAATCAAGGTCTGCTGAGTTCCATAGATTCATCCTTATGGGTATTGATGAACTTCCGAAAATCTGCTTGATCGTCGAAACTGAATGTTCTTTCTTTATAGGTCACTTTGTAAAAACAAGGATGAATGAGACCATATCTGGCATTTATAGATCGAAGAGCAGGCCTTAAGTCTAGAAATTCCTTGCGCCGTGCAGCAGTTGGTTTAGAAACATCTTGAGTGAAAAAGACCTCGTGGCCAGACCAAAGTAGCTGTTTGTGCTGCTTTGTGGAGTGGAGAATAGACATCAGGTCTGAATAGAGAAGGAAATAAGCAATAATGCCTCTGGGTTTGAGGATGAAGAAGAGTTTTTTGGTCCAAGACGGTGGGCCCTCTGTATGTTAACATCCAGGTGCTTAGGGAAGCCAGTAATAGGTAGAACTTGAGTCTTTAAGAATTGGATAATATCAGACCCCTCTGAATTCTCCGGAACACCATAAATGCGCAAATTATTGCACCGATTGCGATTTTCCAAATCCTCAGAGGTTTTTTTGAGCATGTCGACCTCCTTGGTAAGGCTGACAACCTTAGCAACAACATCCTGGGTGCCGCTGATTTTTTGTTCCACATCAGAAACCCTCTTATCCAGACTGGACCATTTGTCATCAAGTCTCCGAAGAGTAGTAGTGGTGTCAGTCATGAAACGGCGCATAAGACGTAGCTCCTCCATAATATCCTCCAACGTAACAGGAAGTGGGGATTTAGAAGGAGACAGAGGGTCTTTTTTAAGGCGCTTACCAGTGGAAGCTGAATCTTTGCGTGTAGCAGAAGCGGTACCGTGGGTCTTGGATATATGTGCGGGCTCCATTGTGCACAAGTCACCAAAGGGACCAGGTTATAAAAACAAAAGGAGATGAGAGGACCACTAAAGCACATAGGGAAAAAAGCAAAAAAGATGAGGAGCAGTGAAGATAGTCAAAAAATGCAGCATAACGTGATGAAATAACAGCACCTCCGCGCAGACAAAAGAGTAAAACACAATATCCATTAACAGGTGAAAAATGATAGTGCTGAGGTAAATCCAAAATCCAGAGAAAATAGGACCATCAGGCAGGGGAGAAGAGTACATGAAGAAAAGCTGTAGAATTGTTAGTCATTCGTAGATGCAGCATTGAAAATTTCAAGAAAAGGAAAAAATACGATGTTTGTGAGAAAACAAAAACAAAATGGCGGCTGTTTTCGAGTGAGGAGCATTGCCTCACATAATTACACGGAAAACAACATAAATGGCAAGAGAAGCATACCGAAATGAGGGGGGCAGCCTCCGGTTGCAGAATCCTCCTGCAAGCAGTAAAAACGCTGACCTGAAATGATCCCTTCATCAGCGAACGCCGCCCGGCATCGCGGAGCTCAGAAGGGAGCGGCCATCTTGTTTGCCGCGTCGCGTGCTCTCCAGTTCATGGCTCTTTATCCTCATATTTAACTTAGAAATTTAACATTTCGGGTACCAGTCGCACTCAAGAAATGTTTAATCCCTTCTACTTGAACCCCCCACCTTCAATCAGGAGCGCTGCATAGACCAATTTATCTCTGGAACTTCCACATGAATTTATAACGCCCACCCTCTGACACCTTCAAAAAAGAGCTCAAATCTTTTCTCTTCGAAAGACACTTGGGTTAACCGCTGTTTGCCTCGTCCTGCTTGATGAAGGTGCATCTCAAATTCTCCGTGGACAAACTATTGTTGTACTTCCCTTTCTACAGTGTCCTTCCAATTTACTCATATTGCCTGCTTTCAGTGGCGATTCCTCCGTTAAGGCGGAGGAGTGTTGCCCGCCTGCTGCGCAGCAGGTAAACACAGAGTAATACAATCCTTGTTACCATTTTATTATTCTGTGTGCTGCTGGCGTGCTTTTGCGAGTGAGATGGTGGGGGCCTGACTTGAATGATGACATCTGCAGGTGCTCAGTGCACATGTCAAATTGGCAGTCCATCTACAGCTTGCTATCTGACATGCACACTCCATAGCCAGCAATCCCAGTGCTGTTAAACAGCCCAGGGATTGCAGACACAGAGTTCCAGGCTCAAAACGAGTGCTGGGTTAGCCTTTTCCAACCCATCCTAGAACTACTCCAGGATTGGTTGGATTGGCATGCAGGAAGTTAACCACCTTCCTTCCCTTTCCTGCTTATCATTCACGAGAGGAGGGAGACTGATCACCAGCATCTGTGTAAGCTTTTTGTCTCCACGCCCCACTAATTTTTAAAGTTACTAGCCACCCCTGCTTGCTTTCTGTTCCACATAGGTTGTATCTTTTTGCTCTTAATATTGCAATTGATGTGTTTTTGAACTATTGCGAAGCGATCCAAAGTCCACACTATATACAATCACAAAAATATACAAATAAATGAATAAGTAGATAACAAGATAACAATATGCAGAAGTATATAGCCAGAGGAGGGCATTTTACACCAGAACATGCTTTGCGGAAAAAAGGAAGGGAGTGATATCAAACCTATTTTGCCTAACACTCATAAGACCTACTTAAACCGATACACAGATTGTTGAATACTGGACATAACCATTAATTGTGTTTTGTACACACTGAAACAGCTCCAAGATATTCAAAATGTTTAGCTTCAACCTTAAAATATCCCTCAAGCTTTGCTACGCTCACATGGTGCACGAACTGCCATGTTATGGCCCATTGAAAAGCCCCAAGAAGAAACTCACACTATCAACCTGTTCTTATAAAAATTGAGCTTCCATCTGTCAGTGATCAAAGCTAGGGAATACAAAATAATGCTTTCGTAAAATCCTCAGCTTTTAAACATTAAATAATTTAGAGGCATATTTATGGAATATGTGGCGCATGGCAGCGCAGCAAGTCACCCTGCGTCACAAGGAAAGGACAGGAATGCGCCAAATAGATCCAATACGGCACATTCCTGTCCTCTTCCCTTGTACATGGTGCAGGGAGGTCTGTATTGTAGGGAGGATTGTTTTTGTGAAGGAAGGGACACCTTCCTCCTCAAAACAATCCCAAGAGGCTTTTTCTATTTCTATGTGTGGTGCGGAATGCAGCACACATAGAAAGAGGAAAAAACAAGGTGAACTAAACATATTTATCCTCGTCTGCCTCTCTTTGGGAAGTGTATCTTGTTGGCTCACTCCCAGGTTTGGGTAATCTGGAAATACATCACAAACCATGGGAGTTGCATGGGAACATCTCTCTTGCGTAATGCAACACAGTGATTTGTGCTGTGTGGCATTACTCCAGAGTTTTAAAACCATTCAAAGCTGCACAAAGTGCCTTTGCGTGGCCTCAAAAATATGACTTACGGTTTGTTTGCTCTTCCCCCAAGTTGCATGGTCCAAGAGCAACACAAACTGGGTCATAAATATGGTCCTTCGTTTCCATTGTATGTAATATATAAATTGTGTAGCCCATGAATCTAAAAGTAACCTATGCAAAGTACACTTTGATGTTGTGCCCGGTACTAATAGCTGACCAGGTCTAGAACAAGACACCCTTTCACATTGAATCCATGAGGATGTGAAGGGATAATAAAAACTGCCACAATAGGTGGAGGTCTGTCACCAATTGGGCAACAATACTCATGGATGGGGTTTAACAGATGTATTATGAATCTCAAGGCCCAGCCAGGTCCCTAGCACTCAGCCAAAACACCCCAGGAAGACCATGTGGCTGACTCCATGACGTTGCCAAAGGTGGTGCCAGCCTGCATCAGCTTCATTGCACCTAAGAGACAGTTCATTGATCTTCTGGCCCTCAATTTACAGGTGTGCTGCTTGCCAGAAGTGTGGAAGTCTGTGACAGGTACTCTACTCAATAACACCTTCCAGGGTGTTGTCCCTGCTATCTTCACCACATCTCTTCATAATTGTCTCTCACCACAACAGACAGTCCAGCACACACCAGGATCACATCACAAGTCAAGGACCAGCCCACAACCCAGGAGCAGGTCTAAAACTTTCAATGTCCGACTTCCATCACAAAGAACTATGGGGCAGATTTACAAGCCCCTTGCGCATCTTTTACGCCACCGTTGCGTCACTTTTGTGACGCAGCAGCGGCGCAAAAGCTGCGCCATGCTGTGGGGTATTTACAATGTGACGCATCTGGGAGATGCGTCACATTGTAAAACCCTGCGCCAGAAGTAGGCATTTCTGCGGGGGAGGGATTAGAGTTTGCCAATGCACACAGCATGTTTGCCTTATAGTATCAATGTACCATGTTTAAACTGTGCACATAATGATTTACTCAAACTAGAATAATGTCGTCTCTGTGTAGCAGATGCAATGCACGATTTTTACTCGTATGCATCTAGACTTCATGAAACAGTTGGTCCTAATCAGCAGTTCATAACAGCCCTTTTGGAATGAAAACACTTCACAGTTCTAACTTAATGCCAGCCTCGACTTGGCTCTGGCTGCACTATACTTTTCCATCAGGAATTGTAATAAGTCCAAGTTATAAATATTTAAATGCTTAATCTTTTCCCACAAACAAAGTCGATCCACAAGAATGAGTGCAGAAGAAACCTTGATAAGTATGATAAACACATGCATTTTTTTCTATTTGTGCTACAGTTTTGAACGATATGTTTTTTGAACGAAATGTTAGAAATTCAAAATGTGATCTTCTTTCACCAAATGGATTCAGCATTCTTCCTTTTGAACAGAATTGGTATATTTCTGACTCCCTTCTAGTTTATCGTGATGAATCTTCAAGACAATGGGGCATATTATCAAGAACAGGCGATAAAATTATCGCCGATTTATCGGCAGGAAACTGCCGCTTAAGCGGTGATAATGGACTTGATAATATGTCCTTGTGAATTCCCATAGCAGCCCAGGTCCTGGCAGTCTAAACTATTGTCCAGCTATAGCTCTACCATAGTAGAAGACTCGGTGAAGATTTTGAGCAGATTGGAGCAGTTTTACCCCAGCTGTGGCACCGGGAGGAGTTGACCGAGGCGACAGAGGAACGGGGCGGAGCTGTTGACCCGGCTCCCGTGTTCACGCAAGCCAGCTGCTGGACACGAGGCGTCCAGGCCTCAAGGCATGGGAGGAGTGGCTGGCGGAGTGCCACACAGAAGACGGTGCCTGCTATCTGTGGTGTGAGACAGAACAGGAAACAATCATATTGACCAGGTACCGGCGGCAGCTCCCAACGAGGCACAGACACAGACAGAGGTGAGCGGTGAGCCTGTTACCAGACTGCTGCACTGCGAGGTCTGGCTGCCTTTTGCTGCTGAGGACTTCCCGCCGGAGACGTTGGCACAGCGCAAGGTAAAGCGCCGCCGGGGAGCGGGGATCCCGAGTGGGGGCGGAAGCGTTTCGGCCCCTTGGAGCTGGGGCTGCTCTTGTTCACCACAAAATAATAACTGCGCTCCCTTGCTGGACCCAGGGAGACGAGATACGAGCCCGCATAAGCAATACCTCCCCCAGGAGCTTGAAAGGCGTTTTAGCAGGCTGAGACCGGGGGCAGTAGCGGTTGGACATCGGAGAACGCAGCGGAGAGACAAGGCTGCATTTAATGGTGGCCCACTAGACACAAGTGGCAATTCACATCCCCTTTGGTTCAGAAATAACGGGAAGAACGACCTGACAGCTGCCGCCTCCCCTCTTTGTTCTGACTGTTCACGTATGAGGGGCTGAACAGACCTTAATCATTGGAGACCCAGGACACCCCTCTTGGATGCCCTGAGATCTATGCATTGGAATTGGCGGGGAGCTGCTGCCGCATATTGCAGATGTGCCTAATGTAGGCCAAGTTCCACTCGACATAGCACTGGCACGGCTGGGAATCTTGCACTGTTGACCACTATTTATTCCCTTGAGCCCTGGTACACAGAAATTAGGTGTTTCACTGTCTTGGCGACCAGTGTAAGGACATCATACCACAGGCAGCATGGGGAAACCGGATATCCAGCAACCCAAATTGAATTTTGAGACAGCGAAACGTAGCAATCGTAGTCCACAGGAAGACCGCATCTTGGATGGTGGAGAGGGACCACAGAACAGTTCGACTGCATTAAACTCGGATGTACAAAGCATCCTGCAGGAGGTGTGGCAGGGTTTCGCTACCATAGTTGATAAGGTGGACAGGATGTCTTCGCGCATGGATGCCATTGCGCATAAACTGGAAGGGCATGAGGACCGCACAGCGGAAACAGAGAGACGCATATCGGAGACTGAAGATGAGACGGCGAGGGTCACTGCGCAAACTGCCCGCATGGACAGATTGCTGCAAATGATAGCTGCGAACAATTAGGACTTAGAAGCGAGGAGCCGCCGCAATAACATCCGCATCCTAAGTATCCCAGAGACGACAAACACAGGGCGGATAGAGGAATACGTGGAGAAACTACAATTGTCCTCTGTGGGAGAAGGGGCCTTCTCCGCTCAGTTTATAGTAGAGTAGTAGAGCGCGCGCGTCGCATGTTGGGCCCGCGCCCAGCCCCTGTTATGTTATGTTATGTTAAATTTGACTTGTAGATTGCACGTACGTCCGTAGGCTTCATGGCGCTATAGGAAGTTTTCAGAAACACAACACACCAACAGGAGGACAGCCTGGAACAACTAAGGATAGGCTTCCCTAAAGAGCCGGGTCTTAAAGGCTTGTCTAAAGGCCAAAATATCCTCGTGTGACCTTAAAGAAGCTGGCAGGGAATTCCAGAGGGAGGCAGCAAGAAAGTGAAAGGAGCTGGCGCCCTGACGTTGTTTCCTAACAACAGGCACCGTGAGCAGGCTTTTTTGACTGGAACGAAGGTTGCGAGAGGGGACATATCTGGCAAGCAAGTTGATGATAAATTTGGGGCCCTTGCCTTGTAGTGCCCTGAAGATAATGCAGGCGGTTTTAAAAGCCGCCCTCTGGGCTATCGGCAGCCAATGCAGATCTGCCAGGCCTGGCCTGATGGACTGCCATTTAGGAAGCCCGCAGATCAGCCTGGCCGCCTGGTTTTGAACTAGCTGCAGCCTCTTGAGCTGCCCGGCTGGAAGACCCAAATATAAACTATTTGAGTAGTCCAGCCTAGACAGCACAAGGGCGATGGTCACCTGTATCAGGGCAGAATGGGTTAGGAGATGGGCAATCTTTCTAATCTTGCGCAGCTGAAAGAAGCATGCGGAGACTACTGTTCCTACCTGACTTTTCAAGGAGAGGTCTTCACTAAAGATGACTCCAAGGCTCTTGACCGTGCGGGATTTGGAAGGGGGATTCCCCATCTCCGGAGGCCAAAATTGAGGTCCCCAGCTGAGTTCACTCTTCCCAGGCAAGATCAGTTCAGTCTTGCCTGGGTTGAGTTTTAGGTGGTTAAGGCCCATCCACCTCTGGATGTGAGCCATGACCTCCCTAAACTCAGTAACAGCGTCAGGCGAGCCTAGGGGGAAAATCAATTGCAGATCATCTGCGTAGTTAAAGATCCACACTTTGAATTTCCTCAAGGAGTACAAGAGGGGACGCAGGTATAAATTAAATAAAAGGGGGGACAGGGAAGAGCCCTGAGGGACACCGCAGTCGTTCTTAATTCTAGGGGCTGTGAAGGTGCCCAGTCTCACTGCTTGAGTCCGGTCAGACAAAAATGATTCCACCCAGCTCAGGGCAGCACCTCTGAGGCCTGCCTGCCCGACACGGCCGACCAAAATGGTGTGGTCGACCGTGTCGAATGCAGCAGACAGGTCAAGGAGTACCAGTGCCTGGTGGACGTTCCTGTCTGCATTACACCGAAGTGTGTTCTGGACTGCCAGGGTTACCGTCTCGGTCGAATGGCCTGGACGGAACCCAGGTTGATTGGGCTCTAGAAACCCAGTGGTTTCCACAAAGTTGGAAAGACAATTGGAGACGTGAGCCTCCAATATCTTGGATAAAAACGGCAACAGGGATATGGGACGGTAGTTTGATGAGTCCCGGGGATCCAGACCTGGTTTTTTTATCAGAGGGATTAACAGGGCATGTTTGAAACCAATAGGTACCCTGCCCTGGGCCAATGATTGTTTAATAGGGGTAGGATACCCTGAGGGATAGTCTGACCGATTTCAGAGAAGATGTGAGGGGGGCAGATGTCGTTTGGGGATCCGGACTTAACCCTCGCCAAAAGTGAAAGAAAAGTTTTACCATCGATGGCCGGGAAGGCATCTAGTACAGAGGGATTATAAAAGGTGTCATCCAAAGGAAGTGACGTTGGGGAGCTAGCAATGCTCGACTTAATAATAACAATTTTTTCTCTGAAAAAGTTATTCAGGGAGTCACATAGCTTCTGCGTGGGAGCTATTGAGGGGGCTGTCCTGTCGTTGTCACAGAGTTCATTGACTATATTAAAGATGTCTTTGGACTTATTAGATGAAGATAACATTTTTGTGGAAAAGTAGTTGAGTTTGTGTTGGCTTAAAATTTTTTGATATTTTTTCCTAGTGGCGCAGAAAACTTCCCTATCCTGTGGGGAATAAGTGGCTCTCCACTGTCTTTCTTTCTGTCGTACCCCTAATTTAAGTACTCTAAGTTCCTGGGTGAACCATTTGTGGGCATCATTACCTCTAATGTTAGACAAGTATACAGACGGGGCGAACAGATCTGCTGCGTGGAGGAGCCAGGAGGACAGTGCCCTCTCGTCAACCTCCAGGTTTTTGCCTGATAGGGGAAGGGTGTTGTTCAACATGTCCATGAACCCAGAGCGGTCCATGGATTTCCATTTACAGAACTCTTTTCCCATAGAAGGTTTGGCCTTAAGCTGCCCTTGAATTGCTAGCGGGAACTGGATGAAATAATGGTCTGACCAAATACAAGGACTTATAATGGGAGAGAATGGTGGTAGATTATGTGTCCAAATTTGGTCCAAGCTGTGGCCCTTCTGGTGAGTGGGTAAGTGGATGTGTTGGACCAAGTTTAGATCTGTAAGCAGATCCCTCAGTTCTCCAGCTTGAATGTCTGTGTCTGTTCTGTTGAACCAATAATTTAAATCCCCCACTAGGACAGTTTTAGAGTACTTTATTACGTGAGAGGCCAGTTGTTCTGCCAGGAGTACTGGATAATTGGCCATGTATTGGGGAGGGCGGTATAGCAGAATTAGCCCCTGGGACCGCGCCTAGACCTATAATAGCGAGGCTATTAAACTATAGAGATCGCGATGTCGCGCTCCGTGTGGCTCGAAGTAAGCAGCAACTGTCCTACGACGGAAATACTTGCTCTATTTACCCAGATTTCACAGAGGTAGTCCAAGAAGAAAGACGCAAGTTTACTGATGTTAAGATCAAACTGAGAGCTGCACAAATAGACTACGCGCTGCTGTACCCGGCTCGCCTTCGCGTAACACATCAAGGTAAACAGCGGTTCTTCACTCAGCCACAACAGGTGGAAGAGTTCCTGAAGCATCTGAAAGGCAGCAGTCAAAATACCGGCTCCTAAACGTCATCGCAACAACCATCTTCCATGGATGTCGAAGAGAATGATGCACAATAATTGACACGCTGGCACATGTTGAATTTCCCTACACCGAGACATAAAATGTACTGTACATAAGAGTTGGACGCTATGGCTGAAAACATGTATCCTTTCCATTAAAAAGCTGTCAGGGAGCTCTAAGCTGTCTCGGCCACGCGCAGGGCACCCTCAATCCCTATGAGCCCGACCCCCCTCCAACCATGGTGGGCTCTGGAACGTGGTGCACCTGTGCAGCCACCTAGGAAGGCTCACAATGGGTACTCCCCCACTGCTGTTTGCTGCATGGAGCATACAGTATATGACTGAAATTTTTATTTTTTCTTTGTTTTTGAGTATTGGGAGAGGTGGGGGGTTGGGTGTATAATTCTGGCAAGTTGGGGTTGCTTCAGTGGGTGGGGGTGGGATCAGGGAGGGAAGGTTCACAGTTATGTATGTTCATCATGGCACAGACTGTTTTTCATTTTGATTTAGTATCAACGAAAGATAGAATAGACATTGAGCTGCACACACAGGGTACACAATTACACTATGCACTGCATTCAGGGTTGATCCGCCTCAACTTCAGGAAGGTTGTGCAACTGATCCACACGCGCACCAGTGACCGACACCAGGCCTGAAAAACTGAACATCCTCACATGGAATGTCAGGGGATTAGGGGACCCGTGCAAAAAGCATCACATATTGGCCTACTTGGACAGGCGTCAGATACACATTGCAATACTACAAGAGACGCATATTGGCTTCCAGGGAATTAACACTTTTGCCAACAGATGGGCTGAACATAGGATTTTTTCCTCTTATTCAACATATGCAAGAGGTACAACTATCCTAGTTAAAAAGAACACGCCCTTTCATCCAGCTGGGGCCACATGGGACACACAGGGCAGATATTGTTTGGCATGGGGCCGGCTGGGTTCTGACTCCGTTACGCTGGCTTGCTGTTACGGCCCTAATGTGGATGATCCGATTTTTTTCACTGACTTGTGGGCAAACATTTTTGACATAGGGTCTAACCATATCATATGGGGGGGATTTCAATGTGGCGTATAGCCCTGGTTTTGATAGATCTAACCCCGCACCTCATCACTATACAAAGGCTAGAGCGGCTCTGCAGAGTACAGTTGAAGCCTACAGCTTAGTAGATGCGTGGAGGTTTGCACACCCCCACAAATTGGAGGGAACACACTACACCGCACAGGCAGCGTCATGGGCGTGATTAGACTATTTCTTTGTGTCCCGTGGGATTGGCCCAACCATTTCCCAGGCTCAGCATCTGGCCCGAACGTACTCCGACCACGCACCAGTCAGGCTCACACTGACCTTGGCAGATTATGGTCCATAACGGCACAGTTGGAGGCTGCATCCTTCTATCCTGCTAGATGCAGTATTTCAAGAAGAGCAAAGTCAAGAAGTGAGAGACTTCTTTGAGCGGAACTAAGATTCAGTGGACAAGGTCGAAACAAGTTGGGAGGCCTTCAAGGTCACACTTAGGGGATTTTGCATAGCCAAAGGGGCTGGGGTGCTTAAGGACATAATGAACACATTGCACAAACTGGAAGTGGATCTCAGGGCATTAGAGGCACGGCTGGCTACTCATCCGGATGGTCCCACATGACTCAAGATTTGGGAAAAGCTTACTAAATACACATATTCGGCACAGAGGGAAGCGTGGTACTGGGTGGCCAGGCGTTATTGCGAGGGAGAGAGGCCAGGCAGGGCACTAACGGACACGATCCGGAAACCACGTTACTCCAATCCAATAGAGATACTGCACACATACTCAATGCGTTTACTGCACACTACGCTCGACTATACAACACACAAAGGGCAGGTGTGATAGACCTAGAACAGTACCTAGGGGACGTATCGTTGGGATGGTTGAGTGATGTGCAGAGGACGTTTTTGTGTGCACCGTTGGAACTCGATGAGGTCAAGAATGCAATCATGCATATGCAATCTGTGAAAGCCACTGGTACGGATGGCATCCCTATAGAGTTTTATAAAACTTATATTGATCAAATGGCACCCATTCTGAGGGAAGTATATAAAGATGCTTTAGAAACAGGGTGCCTCCCCCCCTCCATGAGGGAAGCCCTCATAGCCTTGCTGTTAAAACCCGGAAAGCCGGTCCAGCAGTGTGAGTCCTACAGACCATTAACTCTTCTCAACTGTGGTGTTAAGATTCTAGCCAAGCTCTTAGCCACCAGGCTTAGTCTGCTGATGGAAAACTTAATCCTTCCTGACCAGTCAGGCTTTGTGCCCGGGAGGGCCACATCACATAACCTGCAAACCCTCTTCACTATATTAAATAATGTCTCCCCAGATTTGCCTTTGGCTGCGATTTTTTTAGATGCCACAAAGGCTTTTGATACTCTCGAATGGGATTACCTATTTGGAGTGATGCTACAGATGGGCTTTCCGCCACTCTTCCTCTCCCGGATACTGCTTTTATACCACTCCCCAGTTGCCAAGGCACTTATCAACGGGCGAACGGCTAATACTTTCCCGATTACGAGAGGCACCCGACAGGGGTGCCCGCTCTCCCCTCTACTTTTTGCGGTTGCAGTTGACCCGCTGGCGGCGAAATTGCAACAGCACCAAAAGGACAAGGCATTGTGATGCCAAATGAGACAGATACTAATATCCCTATATGCGGACGATATCACTTTGTATATTCGAGATCTGCAAGAGAATCTCAACTCGATTTTGCGGGAGTTCGTAGTGTTTGGGAGGCTCTCTGGGGTCCAAATTAATTGGGGCAAATCCTGCTTTTTCCCTCTTACAGAAGCAGTATCCCGCTAGACTTTCCTCTGGAATGGTGTGCAGACGAACTGAAATATCTGAGCGTCCGAATTACAAGGGACAGAAATGAATTAATGTGCATCAATGACGACACGGCAATAACGCGCATCTCAGATAACATCACCTGATGGATCTCCCTCCCTCTCTCGATGGCGGTACGTGCATCACACATTAGAATGGTGATATTCCCCCAGCTGCTTTATTTATTTTTGAACATACCTTTTTACCCGGGAAGATTTTTCTTTAAAACACTTAAGTCTGCATTGATACGCTTAGTATGGGGGGGCAAACAACCGAGGTTACAATGGAGTGTACTCACCAGGCCGTACTCGCAAGGGGGCTTTGGAATACCCAATTTTGAGTTGTATCACTTAAGCGCCCAAGCTCATTATGCTTACTTTTGGGTGCACCAACCGATGTATATGCCACAGGTAGCAGCGAAGCATTGGCTCGCACATCCAGTCCCGATTGAAAGCGCACTGTATGAAGAACCTATTGGGAGGAAAAGAGACATATCTACCACAGTTACGTGCATGACTATGGCCTGGATACAAATAGGGCAGCTGTTAAATGCTCCTCTAATATATTCACCACTGCTACCACTTATGTACCATCCCCGTATGCCCCTTCTACAGGAAGCAGTCTTTCACAAATTTCAGGAGCGCACACACATCAAAACTTGGGGTGAAATGTACCATGACGGCCAATTTCGAAAGATGGAACATGTCCTTCAAGGCATGCAGCAGACGCCGCTCAATGTTTTTTTATACATTCGACTTAGGCAGGGAGTTCACTCGATAACACAGGATTTCCCAACTGAACCCACGGATCTTGCCCCACTGCAACTCATCCTTCAATGCTCCGGGGCCAAGCGCTTAGTATTACTTTTATACCGTACAGTGCACACGAAGAAAAAGGAACCACTCGCATTAGCTAGAGTGCACTGGAGCTCAGAGCTGAGCGTTGAGCTGACAGATGAACAATGGGAATATTGCTCTGCGCAGACGGAACAGTTTTCAGCTAGTAGTAGACTTCGCATAATCCACTACAAATTCCTCCACAGGATATACTACACACCAGCGCGAATGCATAGGCACAAACTGAGGGAGAATGATAGGTGTGACAGATGCAAAGCCCCAGGAGCAGATTTCCTACATCTAGCCTGGGACTGCCCGGGAGTACAGGCCTACTGGACTCAAGTTTTTAGTGCCTTAAGTATAATGGTAGACACACATATTGAACCAACACCATTACTAGCACTGTTGGGATACAACAAGCCGATACGTGCGGTGCACCGCAGATACGTCGCTCTCGCACTACTGATGGCAAAGAGGAGGGTGGCATGCAGATGGGGCAGGGGAAGGGCACCCAAGTTCAAAATATGGCTAGATGACTTGGTGTATTGCCAGGAGCAGCTATCCACATATGCTGAATTGTTGCCCGTGACGTCGAGGCCCAAGGACATTTGGGCCCCCCTGCAGGGGTACTTGCTAAAATACCCGTGGGCAGATTCTACAGGAGCATAGGTGTAGTACCCAAATTGTGAAACACCTCACGCACAAAAGATACATGAGCTGGTTGAAACCACAGAAGGTGGCGGGAATGATAGAATAACCTTGGATTGCACCGTTAACTAATTAATGACACAATGTTGAAATGATGCTATAAGCAGAGCACTCTGCTCATGCCCTTACGTATCTCTGTGAGATGTCATGTGCTATACCTTTCTGTTCAAATGTAATAAACAACTGGTGTTATATTGCTTATTATTATGAAGAAGAATTTATTTCATCTTGTCGTGAAAAATGTGTTATGTACTAATTTGAACTGTGTATTAATGTACCATAGCCGGACCCATTGATGAACATGTATGGTTTGTTTACAAAAAAACAATAAACAGAAGTTAAAAAAAAAAAAAAACCAATTTCTAACAGTCATACATGAAGGACATGGAAAAACATGCAAAATGTGAGGCTGGCTATTAGACCGTGCATCCTTGGTGTGATTTTCACTATTGTTTTGCCTCCTGACCTCCTGTTTTTGACTGCTTTGCTGGGCGTCGTTTTTGCTAGTTGTAGAATGCTGTGAATTTTTTCACTGCTGACAAGTGCTAAAGTGCATATGCTATGTATCTAAAATGTGATAGCAATTGGTTTATTCCCGACGGGTATATTGAATTTACCTATAAGTCCCTTGTACAGTGCACAGCATGTGCCCAGGGCCTATAAATCAAATGCTACTAGTGGACCTGCAGCACTGATCACGGCCGGCTTTAGCGCTGTTGGAGTCCGGTGCGACAATCATTTTTGCCCCCATTACCTCATGACCACTGGGCAAAAGAGCCCCGCATCTCTGCATAGACACTCTCTCCCATGCATTTTATTTGTTTTAAAGCACTGGTAAAGGCTGAGTTTACTACTTAGAATGTATGTGTACTAAGGGGTCGATTAGGATGGCGGATGGAAATGGGTACTGTCCGCCATGGTGGGGGAAATTTTACTTCCGGCTGCGCCGTGGAGATTCCGCGGTTGGGATTAGGATAAACATGTCACGAAACACCGACCGCGGCGGACGGATCATAACCAACACCGTCCGCTGTGGATGGAACACATCCAACTCCGTCCGCGGCGGACGGAGTCCAATGAACAACCACTGCCGCGGACGGAAATGACCGCGGAAAATAACACATGTACCGCCATACCTGTGAACACTCCGTGGCCGCAATTAGGATAAATCCGCACGTACCACGGAACGCACAGCCATCCACGTCCGCGGCGGAAAGAATGCAACGATAAACACAGCATCACTGCGGAAGGCCAACACGCACAACATCCCTAGCGGCAAACAAATGTTAGAAAGTGTACCGCAAGTACAAAGCAAACATACGAACATTGACAACGACCCCCCATACACCAACACCAAACACAAGCCACCATGACACGTCTCAAGTATCCAATAATGCACACTAGTCAACACGCCCACCTACCACCTGACTGCCAACAACCATTGAGACACGACTATAAAATGACACCCACACACTACCACAATCCTTTGCATCACAGCATTGCTGCTAGCAAGAGGCCCAATTCGAGATACTGCAAACTCACATAGAAGACACAGAACCACCACCCTACCACACCCACCACACAAACACCCACCACACAAATCCTACACATCACACACCACACACCTGCACCCCCAACTCACTCAACTCACACACTGAGCACCACACACCATGGCACCCAAAAAAAAACCTAAATTCACGGAGACCGAGTTGAGGGTAATGGTAGATGAAATAATCCGTGTTGAGCCCCACATCTTCGGGGCCCAAGTCCAGCAGACGTCCGTGGCGCAAAAGAACCACATGTGGGACAGGATCGTCACTCGGGTGAATGCGTCGGGGACTGTGCCGAGGACGAAGCATGAAATTCAGAGGCGGTGGCATGACCTGAAGACCAGGGTGAAGGGCATCCGAGCTAAAAACTTTGCTAGAGCCAATCATACTGGCGGTGGAACACCCCTGGAGCCCATACCCTACACCGATTGGGAGGACAAGGTGCTGGTGATACTACACCCAGAGAGCCTAGACGGACTTGACGAAGGAGAAGAGGCTGGTGAGTACAAACCAAGCACCACGAGCAGCACGACATGGTCAGGCTCACACAACTGAGAAGAAACATCTCCTACGCCCCAACCCATGCACGTTGGACACCAACTCACAAACATGTACATGGCCCCCATGTTCACGGGGAGGGTGGTGGTGGTGGTGGTGGTGGTGGGTGGGTTGTGTGAGAGCTCACAACTGCAACTCCCAACAGGCCCCCATGTTCACGGGGAGGGTGGTGGTGGTGGTGGTGGTGGTGGGTGGGGTGTGTGAGAGCTCACAACTACAACTCCCAACAGGCCCCCATGTTCACGGGGAGGGTGGTGGTGGTGGTGGTGGTGGTGGGTGGGGTGTGTGAGAGCTCACAACTACAACTCCCAACAGGCCCCCATGTTCACGGGAAGGGTGGTGGTGGTGGTGGTGGTGGTGGGTGGGGTGTGTGAGAGCTCACAACTACAACTCCCAACAGGCCCCCATGTTCATGGGGAGGGTGGTGGTGCTGGAGGGTGGGGTGTGTGAGTGGCCCAAACTACAACTCCCAACAGGCCCCCATGTTCACAGGGAGGGTGGTGGTGGTGGGTGGGGTGTGTGAGAGCTCACAACTGCAACTCCCAACAGGCCCCCATGTTCACGGGGAGGGTGGTGGTGCTGGAGGGTGGGGTGTGTGAGAGGCCCAAACTACAACTCCCAACAGGCCCCCATGTTCACAGGGAGGGTGGTGGTGGTGGGTGGGGTGTGTGAGAGCTCACAACTGCAACTCCCAACAGGCCCCCATGTTCACGGGGAGGGTGGTGGTGCTGGAGGGTGGGGTGTGTGAGAGGCCCAAACTACAACTCCCAACAGGCCCCCATGTTCACGGGGAGGGTGGTGGTGCTGGAGGGTGGGGTGTGTGCGACAGGAAACAGAAATGTCGACAAATCTATATGACCATGTAATGTCCACATCACTGACCAGCTCTATCTTGTCTCTCAGGTGATCGTGAACTGACTGGGGAAACCAGTACCCGGCCGCCAGCCTCGCCACCCACACATACAGGACTCTCTGGTGAGGAGGACACAGGCAGCTCCGGTGCGGAGGATGGAGCGGGACCAAGCACCCAGCCAGGGCCATCTGGCTCACAGGGACTCCCGGGACCGACCAACGTCGCATGTGTGACTCCAGCGACACCTGTCTCTGTGATCTGCACAGTCCCCACCACCACCAGTACCACCACTACCACCAGTACCACCAGTACCTCCAGTACCACCACTCCTGCCTGTGCCACCCAGCCTAACCCAGCGCACGACGCTGGTCCATCGGCCCCACACACAAGCAGGGTGAGTGTGCCACAAAGAGAGGCAACGGGACATCAGCCAATCAGGCGACCCACACACCGCCGTGCAGAGGATGGACAGCTACCCCATCCAGTGGCAGAGTCCCTACAAGCCCTTGCCAGGTGCCAGGCGTCATACGACCGGTCCCAGGCAAATGCTGATCGTGCACACCAGGACTCACTGGACAACACCAACATCCTGCGCGAAATCTCTGGCTTCCTTGGAAAGATGGTGGACATCATGGGCCAGCAGGCAACGATGTGGAGGGAATGGGTTGGCCGGAACAACCCCCCCCCTCCACCGAGTGTCGTAGCGCCACCGCCACCGCCACCTCCACCTCCACCGCCACCGTCACCTCCGCCTCCACCGCCACCGTCATCTCCGCCTCCACCGCCTGGCGACGGATGTGGCACATCCACAACCTGCCCCCCCAGCTGCCTCTGTTCCACCTCAGAGACGGAGGGGCCGGCCGAGGCAGGAAGTGGCTGAGAGCAGTGTTGGAGCACCAGCCACACGCTCCAAGAGGGGACGCCAATGACAATGTCACTGCCTGTGCCAGACATTCACCCTGCTAAGTATCCTGTCCCACATAGACAATCATTCCCACTGGTCTGCTGGACTACCCTGACACCCCCCAATGTGGTGTCAGCACGGACATTTCATCTGCCATTACCTTCAACTCCAACTCCCTCCACCCCACTTACTTGTAAATATTCACCAGCACAAAAGCACAACCTGTAAATAAATTTCACTTACACACACAATGATGTTTTGCCTCCATGTTTATTCACATGATTGCCTTCAGAAACAGACGTAAACAGGTTCAGGGATCATAGTCGTACATGATCATGGCGCAGCGGGAGTGACCTAGGGAAAATCAGAGACAGCAAACACACGTCAGGAAACAGATTGACACACATCACAACACAATGCACAGCAACATTACACAAACTACAATCATCACAAAAGCATGGGATGAGAGCACACACATCATGGAGACTTGTATGTCCGAAGAAATGAAGACACACATATGCAACCATCACAAACAACACACAGCTGATGCACCCCACATCCACACAACACCAGCAAACATACATGAGGCATTGTCAACCGCCACTAGAGGTAGTTACTCACAATCAAGGGAAGTAGCGATCTATGAGCTGGCGCCTCTGGTCCACACCTTCCTCCTCACCACTATCCTCATCAGTCGACATGGGTGGGATGGGAGGCCGAGGAACTTCTTCGTCTTCAGGGTCCAAGAGCAGTTCAATGTCATTGCGTACTGCCAGGTTGTGGAGCATGCAGCAGGCAATCACGATCCTGCATACTTTTCCTGGTGAGTAAGGCAGGGCCCCTCCGGTCTTATCGAGGCACCGAAACCTAGACTTTAGCAGTCCAAAGGTACGTTCGATGACTCTCCGTGTCCTTCCATGTGCATCATTGTACCGCATTTCACCCGCTGTTGTAGGATTACGTAGGGGACTGAGGAGCCATGGCCGGTTTGGGTACGCCGAGTCGCCTATGTAGGGGGATGACAGACACAAACATCACAACAAGATATGGTGGGTACCCCATGCAACACAGAGATCACAAGAGTCCCCACTGCACACTCACCAACAAGCCACGCTTGACCTGGTCTTAGATTTGCCATGAGTCGTGGGACAATGCTGCTCCGCATGATGTGGGCGTCATGTGCGGAGCCAGGAAATCTTGCACACACATGGGAGAAGATGTTGTTTGCCAGGCACACCACCTGCACGTTCAGCGAATGGAAGTGTTTGCGATTCCTAAAAACTTGCTCCCATGCCCGTGGTGGAATGATAGCGATGTGTGTGCCATCAATTGAACCCACAACGTGAGGTATGTGGCCCAGTGCATAGAAGTCAGCTTTGACTGCTGCCAACTCTTCCGGCCGTGGGAAATGTATGTAGTCATTCTTGTACAGCATCATAGCTGTTAAGACATCCCGAAGAACCGTGCTGAACATGGCCTGTGACATCCCCCCGGCATGTCCAACTGTGTACTGAAATGTGCCAGTAGCAAAGAAATGTAGTACCGCCATGACCTTTGCAGTGGGTGTAATCGACCCAGGATACGTCCTACGTGGCTGCAGATGAGGAGACAATTGAGCCACAAGCTCCAGCAACCGACGTCGATCCAGCCGGAATTTCCTAATCACCTCCTCGTCAACCATATCCTCCAGCACAGTGTATGGCCGATGCACATTTGGAGCCCTCCTGTGTGGGAGAGAGATGTAACTTAGGTCAACTTACAAACGACGCATACGTGTACAACTCCATCACATGTGAACCTTACTGACAAAACTTCAGTCTTCACCCTAATGTTTAGTAGCCACATCACAGACACACATGCAACTGCATGCACACAAACGATAATTATACACACGCCATGTCATCAAGCACCAATGGCAACACCAATAATGTTGTGCATACGGTAATTACATGCATGGTGACACAACGTCCTAAACACATACACGGAATGCATGTGTACCACCACCACTGTAGTCACCTCGCCAGAACAAGACACTGACAACAGATGCATAATGTGGCCATACAGCCGTGATGTACTGTGAATTTGTGAAGATGTAAGAACGTCTGTAGGGTCACACCCGACGTCAACACGTCCAAATGCACATCTGTTGCCCATTGTGTGCCGACCGATGGGCATAGTATGGACACACATGCTATATTGTATGACATATGACCTTTCCCTATCACGCTCACAACCCTCATGACGCAACTGCACACAACACATCATGGTGCAGCGTCTGACAAGATAACATAATTGGCGACGCCATGGCGGGGCACAACTTCCGCTACTTCCCAAAGGCCATACGCGGCCAGCGTCCCTCTTCCCATTGGCTGCATGTGCACGGACCGTCACGGGCACACATCGGCAACCGCACGTGCAAGCTTCAGTCACGGATGCTTCAGTTGCAACAATGTCCTATCACTGGCGCCACCATGGCAGTGCACGTACTCAGCGGGGGAGGTGCAGGCCTATACACTCTTTAGATGTACTCAATGGACATGCCAGTCATGACCCCCCTTACAGTCACATTGCATCATCCACCGTACACCGGCCGGAGCGGCCGGGCCTAGAACGGCCGTGCCCGGCCATGTCCACAACCGCCGTGCCCGGCCATGTACAGAACCGCCGTGCCCGGCCATGCCCACAACCGCCGTGCCCGGCCATGTACAGAACCGCCGTGCCCGGCCATGTACTGAACCGCCGTGCCCGGCCATGTACAGAACCGCCGTGTCCGGCCATGTCCACAACCGCCGGGCCCGGCCATGTCCACAACCACCGTGCTAGGCCCGGCGGTTGTGGACATGGCCGGGCACGGCGGTTGTGGACATGGCCGGGCACGGCGGTTCTGTACATGGCCGGGCACGGCGGTTCAGTACATGGCCGGGCACGGCGGTTCTGTACATGGCCGGGCACGGCGGTTCTGTACATGGCCGGGCACGGCGGTTGTGGACATGGCCGGGCACGGCCGTCCTAGGCCCGGCCGCTCCGGCCGGTGTACGGTGGATGATGCAATGTGACTGTAAGGGGGGTCATGAACTGGCATGTCCATTGAGTACATCTAAAGAGTGTATAGGCCTGCACCTCCCCCGCTGAGTACGTGCACCGCCATGGTGGCGCCAGTGATAGGACATTGTTGCAACTGAAGCATCCGTGACTGAAGCTTGCACGTTTCGGTTGCCGATGTGTGCCCGTGACGGTCCGTGCACATGCAGCCAATGGGAAGAGGGACGCTGGCCGCATACGGCCAATCGCAAGTAGCGGTAGCAGTGCACCGCAACAACAGGGCCAGTCATTGGCCCATTTCACGAACACGCTTCCAGGGCTGACCAATTGCTGCCGACGTATGCCACTGACACGTGCTGAGGGCCCTATATATGTGTGTTGGACAAAATGACACTTCCTACCCTGGGGACCAGTGCTGGCTGTTCACCTCGACCTGCTGCTGCTGAGCTGACCACCGACTCCTGCCTGTGACCATCACCTCGACCTGCTGCTACTGCTGAGCTGACCACCGACTCCTACCTGTGACCATCACCTCGACCTGCTGCTACTGCTGAGCTGACCACCGACTCCTACCTGTGACCATCACCTCAACCTGCTGCTACTGCAGAGCTGACCACCGACTGCTGCTCTAGTGCCATACTCCGTGATCTTGCCATGTCGAGAGGCAAAGAGATCCGGTCTCGACCCTTCACCGCCGCGGAACTTGATGTCCTCGTAGACGGTGTGCTCCGCAACTATGGACGCCTCTACGGCGCACCCGGACGGGTGGTGAGTGCAGTGTGGGACATGTTGGTGTGCATGAGGGGGCAAAATAATCAGGCCTACTGCAATCTTAGCTGTGTAGTGTGGGCTAGACATATGTTCCTGATTGTGCATGGCTGCTGACAGTTACGTCTTGCCCCTATGTGTGTGACAGGCCAACTGTCCACTGACTTCCACTCTGTTGTCTCCCATCATGGTAGGTCAAGCTGCACCTTCGCAAGGACCTGTGGAGGAGCATAGCACGGGAAGTACGGGCATTGGGGGTGTGCAACAGACGACATACACACTGCCACAAACGCTGGGACGACATTTCCAGGCTGAGCAAGAATGTAGCGGAAGTAACACTGGGCATTATTCCAAGGACGCCCCGTCTGGCCCGACGCTCCATGACCCCTCTCATGCACCGTATCATTGCAGTGACGCATCCTGAACTGGCCGAACGTCTGAGTGCCGATCAACAGCAAACTAGCAGTGAGCATACTGTCTGTGTAGGAAACCTGTGAGTGCTATGCATGTATTGGTGCACAGACACAGTATTGAGTTCCGTGTTGCGTATGTATCTCTGTGATGCCATTTTGGTCCCATTGGGTGGTTCTCATTTGACATCCAGGTCCGCCATGTTGACACGCCACTTGCTTAGTAGTTGAGTGTTGAAGCACATCCCCTAGTGGTCCATGGCCCCATGGGAGGAAATGTGAGGATGACTGGTAGAGGTGGGCTGTGTGCAGGATGAGGGCTACAAAATCTTTGTCAGCTATGTAATTTGGCCATCCTGGTCCTTCTGTACGTCAGTCTGACCATGACTCACACATCTTTTATGTGCATTTCAGCGATGACAGAGGACACTCAGCCACAGACGGTGGAGAGTAGTTGAGGAAATGAGTCCGGCTCAGACTTCGCACACACGCAGACTGACACAGAGGAGGCCAGCGCCGGAGAGGGGGACAGGACCGTCCCTGAGGACTAGCATGTGGAGACACCATCGTCCTCCTCGTCGGACACTCTTGGTGAGCCTGCACTGTTGTCACAGACTGGGAGTGGGCACTCATCACCTTCTGTCGGAAGACAGCACACAGGGCCCACACTTCCGCCAACTGCACCATGTACTGTTCGTGGCCGGAGGAGTAGGGGGAGCAGAGTGGCGTTCGGTGCAGGCACCGCTGCCCCTGCCACGGTGAGCCAAAATGCACTGTGTGCTGAGGCCGTTGATCTGCTGCGACAGCTGTGTGTGGGGCAGACAAATATGACTAATGCTTTCCAGGACCATGATAGGAAGTTGGGGCAGGTGGTGGCATTCATGGAAGGGATGCATGGCGATCTTGCAGGTCTACACAGGACAGTGCAGTCATTGGCAAGCAGTGTGTCGTCTGCAATAGTACAGTCGCATGGACAGGGTGCTACTTCTGTTTCCCCATCTACACCACTGGATGTCTCAGGGGGTAGTGATTATTCTGAGCAGGACTCAAATGCAGGTTATTGCACTAGAAGCAGCGTCAGACAGCACGTCAGGGCACGCAGGGCACAGACCCCATCCCCTAGATCAGCTAAATCTGTTCACGTAGACAACGTCAGATACACTGGAGTACACACACAGGATCCACAAGTGTTGTTGGGGGACATGCCTTCAGGAGCTACACAGGCATTCTACACAAAAGGTACTCCCAAGGCAAGGGATACTCACATGTCCATGGACTGTACCTTGGACAAGGCCAGTCAGAAGACAAAGGCACCTCCTAGGAGCAGGGTGACTCCCAAGGGCAGGCCCACAACAGAGGAAAGGGACACTCCCAAGGACAGTGAAAAGACAAAGGCACCTCCTAGGAGCAGGGAGATTCCCAAGGGCAGGCCCACAACAGAGGTAAGGGTCACTCCCAAGGACAGTGAAAAGTCAAAGGCACCTCCTAAGAGCAGGGAGACTACCAAGGGAAGGCCCACAGCAGAGCAAGGTCCATCTCCCAAGGGCAGGGACACAAACAGAGAGCCGGTGTCTACTGGAGACAGGTGCACCACAGACGACAAGTCTGCTGGCAGGAACAGGGCGGCGACCAGGGCACAGGCTACATCCAGAGACAACACTCCACCTAAGGATAAGGCACATCCTACGGACAAGGCATCTAGCATGGACAATGGCGCAATCAAGGACAGGCATACTTCACCCCTGGCTGCACTGAGGCTGATGTTTTCTACTGAACGCCAAACAGATGTCTCCGCGGCGGAGTCCCCCCATACCTCCACTCCCATCCAGGCCAGTCAGAAGCAGAGGAGGGTTTCCCCTGTTGTTGCATCCCCCATTACACATGATTCCGAGTCCAGGCGGCAGGCACAGAGCAAAAGACAAGCAGGCTCCAGCACGTCCCCAGAAACCCGATCCCCGGCTGCAGATGCTCCACCTATGGTGGGTGGTGATTCTTTAGAGTCCCCACCACTTGGCAGTCCTGTCCTGTCCAGGGTGCACTCACACATCCCTAAGAAACGCAGACACACACCATTGACACCTGCCAACCCCGATTTGGCTCAAGGTCAGCTATCCCCAGCTCCCAGGCCCACCCTGCCTCCTGGCCCATACAGCCCTGTGGCTCATCATTTCAGTTGTCCCAGTGGCGCTGGTGCAGTTGACTCTCATGTATCAGATGGTGGCACTGTGTCTGTTGTTGGCTGTCATGCATCATGTAGTGGCACAGTCTCAGTTGTGCCCTCTCCTGTTGCAGGTCCTGGCAGTGTATCTGGGTCTATGGCTCACGTGTCAGTTAGAAGATCTGTGGCTGTGTTGCACACTCCTGTTTCTGGTGCTGGCAGTCTGTCTGGGTCAGTGGGTCACGTGTCAGTGACTACATCTGTGGCTGTGTTGCACACTCCTGTTTCTGGTGCTGACAGTGTGTCTGGGTCCTTGGCCCATGTGTGTGTCACTCGGGCTGTGGCTGTGTCTCACACTCCTGTTGCTGGTGCTGGCAGTGTGTCTGGGTCCGTGGCCCATGTGTGTGTCACTCGGGCTGTGGCTGTGTCTCACACTCCTGTTGCTGGTGCTGCCAGTGTGTCTGGGTCCGTGGCCCATGTGTGTGTCACTCGGGCTGTGGCTGTGTCTCACACTCCTGTTGCTGGTGCTGGCAGTGTGTCCGAGGCAGGTAGTTCACGCAGTCCCCCTGATTCTGTGATGTGAGGTGCTGAACACTTCACTCAAATGTTATTTCACATGGTGTGTCCATTGAGAACTGCGTGGCACTCTTGTGGTTCCTGTGACGGGTTGGTAGGGACACGTACTTGTGCTGCCTCTGATGTACCTGCTCTGTACTCCACAATGCCCTGTTGATGCTCTGATACTGCATTCTGCCCTCTCGTTTACTGCCTCTGATGTAGCTGCTCTGTACTCCACAATGCCCTTTGATGCTCTGATACTGCATTCTGCCCTCTCGTTTACTGCCTCTGATGTACCTGCTCTGTACTCCACAATGCCCTGTTGATGCTCTGATACTGCATTCTGCCCTCTCGTTTACTGCCTCTGATGTAGCTGCTCTGTTGGGCACAATGCCCTTTGATGCTCTGATACTGCATTCTGCCCTCTCGTTTACTGCCTCTGATGTACCTGCTCTGTACTCCACAATGCCCTGTTGATGCTCTGATACTGCATTCTTCCCTCTCGTTTACTGCCTCTGATGTAGCTGCTCTGTTGGGCACAATGCCCTGTTGATGCTCTGATACTGCATTCTGCCCTCTCGTTTACTGCCTCTGATGTACCTGCTCTGTACTCCACAATGCCCTGTTGATGCTCTGATACTGCATTCTGCCCTCTCATGTGCTGCCTCTGATCAACCTGTTCAGTGCAATGGACTGTTGATGCACTTAGCCCCTCTCACGTGCTGACTCTGATGGACCTTTTCTGTGCAATAGACTGTTGATGCACTTGGCCCCTCTCACGTGCTGCCTCTGATGGACCTGTTCAGTGCAATGGACTGTTGATGCACTTAGCCCCTCTCACGTGCTGCCTCTGATGGACCTGTTCAGTGCAATGGACTGTTGATGCACTTAGCCCCTCTCACGTGCTGCCTCTGATGGACCTGCTCTGTACTCCACAATGCCCTGTTGATGCTCTGATACTGCATTCTGCCCTCTCGTTTACTGCCTCTGATGTAGCTGCTCTGTTGGGCACAATGCCCTGTTGATGCTCTGATACTGCATTCTGCCCTCTCGTTTACTGCCTCTGATGTACCTGCTCTGTACTCCACAATGCCCTGTTGATGCTCTGATACTGCATTCTGCCCTCTCATGTGCTGCCTCTGATCAACCTGTTCAGTGCAATGGACTGTTGATGCACTTAGCCCCTCTCACGTGCTGACTCTGATGGACCTGTTCTGTGCAATGGACTGTTGATGCACTTGGCCCCTCTCACGTGCTGACTCTGATGGACCTGTTCAGTGCAATGGACTGTTGATGCACTTAGCCCCTCTCACGTGCTGCCTCTGATGGACCTGTTCAGTGCAATGGACTGTTGATGCTCTGATACTGCATTCTGCCCTCTCGTTTACTGCCTCTGATGTACCTGCTCTGTACTCCACAATGCCCTGTTGATGCTCTGATACTGCATTCTGCCCTCTCGTTTACTGCCTCTGATGTAGCTGCTCTGTTGGGCACAATGCCCTGTTGATGGTCTGATACTGCATTCTGCCCTCTCGTTTACTGCCTCTGATGTACCTGCTCTGTACTCCACAATGCCCTGTTGATGCTCTGATACTGCATTCTGCCCTCTCGTTTACTGCCTCTGATGTACCTGCTCTGTACTCCACAATGCCCTTTGATGCTCTGATACTGCATTCTGCCCTCTCGTTTACTGCCTCTGATGTACCTGCTCTGTACTCCACAATGCCCTGTTGATGCTCTGATACTGCATTCTGCCCTCTCGTTTACTACCAATGATGTTGCTGCTCTGGTGCCCACTTTGCCCATGCTCACGCATACACTGTGATTATACCCCTATTATGTACAATAAAGGTAGTCTATCAAGTCTCGTGGTCTGTCGTTGTCATTCCTGCTTGCCTACTACAAATGTGTATTCGTATTTGCTTCTCATCAGTGGTTTCGGTAACATGACACTCCCCCTCCCTACGTCACGTCCCTTGCTGGTATTCCCCTCCAGACAGCCAATGGTTTGTGCCTTACCTGCGTCGTCGTCGATAGTGGGCCATGACTAGGACGTGGTGGATCGCGAAGAGCATCGGGAAAGCGTGTAGCGCTGGGTCCATGGTGGTGGTCAGCTTGCGGTGGGTATCTCTGCTATGTCACCTATGTTCGCTGTGGGGATTCCGCCGTGTTCAGACAGGTTGTTTTTCCGCTGCGGTTTTATGTGTATTTTCCGCCATCTTGATTTGGGGGACGGTCTTAGACGTCAGAACGTACGGCGGAGCCTCCGGATGTATTCCGTCCGCCGCGTGGTCGTGTGTAGTTCGGCGGCGGTGCGTGCTTTTCCGTCGCGGACGGAAATTTGACACGTTTTCCTATCCTGATATGGCGGACGGAGTATCCGCGGCAGGCGGACACGGAAAAGGCTTTTTCCGCCTACTCCAGGGCCGCGGTGGCTCTTCCGTCCGCCATCCTAATGAGCCCCTAAGTCTGGGTGGTGAACTCTGCTCCGCCGGTGGAGTTAGCGGAGTGTTTTTTTAACTCTGCGCTCCGATTGGAACATAGAGTTCCGCAAAAACTCCACATTCCACATATTAGAGTTTACCCGAGCCTGGGAAGTTAGGTTTCACTTTCCTCATGATCATCATCACAGTTATGATGAGAGACAGCAAGCAGTATGCATGTACTAACTGACTAGTAGATGGCAGCGTAACACAAAATAGGCTGCTCTAAGCTAGCATCACGGGATTAGACTTGTCTCTCAGCCTTTACCTCTCTATGGTGAACAGTGCACATTCTCTGACCGAATGTCCGGTAATCATGTGAAGCTCTGCATGGCTGGTTCATATGGAGGTGCTGCAGCTTCTTTACTCTCGAGGGGGGGGGGGGGGGTGCAGTGAGCCCTATGAAGCAGTCTGGGCCACTTGCAGTACGTTACGGTCGGAGTTGAGGGGGCTCCCGGGTACCTTGAGATGAACGTAGCCCCACCGGGTCCCAGCCCTGGCCTGATGCAGCTGCAGGATAGCCAAAGGCTGGACAGCATTAGCAGGGACTTCACCGCTGGCACGCGCCACCTTCATTATCACTCTGGAGCATCTTGAGCCACAAGGGGGACCTCACCTTACGTGACCCACTTAACAGCCAACAACAACCTGCATCTGCGAATCTGGCTGAGCTGCATGCTGCATGGGCTGGACGGTGAGTGAGGGAGAGGGTGGCTGGAGCTAACAGTGAGAGAGGAGAGAGTTGCATGGGTGGTCGGAGTGTGCTTGTGCATGTAAGTGTGTGTGTGCTTGTGTGGAGTCTTTGTGTGCGCCAGGGAACGTGTGTGTGTGTGTGCGTGTGTGCAATCTATGTGTGAGTGACAAAAATAATTTTTAACTGTATTTTTAAAATAGTGATTCTAGCATTCTGATTGTCCTGTATGCGTACTTTGTCAGGTTTCTTGAACACATAATAGCATTAATATTTAAAACTCAAAAGGTAGATTTCACATTGACAGGCAAGTTTGCTAGGAATTACTTCTGCGGACCCCAGCTAATTCAATTTGCTTTAAGAGGAGTCTTTGTTCTCTGAGTCTAGGCGGAGTGGAACTCTGCGGCATTCCACTGAGTTTTTAGGCATCTCAACGGAATTCTGCGTAGTGAAACTCTGCAAGTTCCGCCCACCCTTAATATCTACCGATGCAAACCATTTTCAGCAACATTAGGATTGGATAATGAAAGACAGGGAAAAACATAGCATCCTAACCTGTTTTATGTAGTTTACATGCTGCTCTTTGATGACAGTTCGTAACAGTCATTGTTCTGTAGTAGGGTTGTATCTTATGAACTGCAGCGACAAATGGAGATCTGTGAAAAAAGCATTATCGACTCTGTAGCTCCACCTATAAAAGGCAGGCTCACTAAGGATCATGACTACCTAAACCTGAGCAGATAAACAGGTGGGAAAAGAAGCTAACACAGAAAAATCACTCTCCTCCGATGAGAACAAGTGTATATTGGAGTTTTCCTAAAAATTCATGACATGCATACAACTAAGAAAATACTATAAAAACCGGTCCACCTGCTGTCTTAGCACGTTCGGAGTAAATGCTAGCAGAACCGTGTCATCCCCTTGAGCAAGGGTCTCCAAACCGGTCCTGGAGGGTCGGATCCATGCCAGATTTTGTGCATATCCCCATTTAGATACATGTAGTTATTTTAAAAATCTGGCATGGATCTGGTCCTCCAGGACCGGTTTGGAGAACCCTGCCTTAGAGTAACGCAGGGACCGGACTGCTATTCTAGGTATGTCTAATTGGGAGGCAGTTAAATGAGCTGTAAATCCATTTATATAAAGAATAAAAAGTAGGTGTACCAATATGCACTCCTGTCACACTTCGCTCTCTTCAATGGGAAGTCAGATGAGAGCTTGCCGTGAGAATTTAAATGTACTCTAGCTGGGAGATCTGTATGTAATGAGTACAGAAAATTCACCAGTGGAGGATCCAGTCCTTGACTCAGCAACATTAGCCATAACTTGGGTCTGTTCACTGAATCAAAGCAAGTGGACAGATCCATGAAGGAAAGATAAATAAAAGACCATCTGGCATTTGAGTACTTGAAAATTGTCTTTGCCAGGTTCTGAAACGGTTCGTTGGTACCTAAATTTGAACAGAAACCAAATTGAAAAGGGTAGCGAATGTCCTTATCAGCTGCCCTTTTAACTTAACAGTCATAAATAACTCTGCCAATGATTTTGATCGTACTATCGATAAATGAGACAGTGATTTAAAATAAATACATCTTTAATTGGTTATTGCACTCTGAACCAGGAGATTGATGTTAGAGTAGCATTCCATAATTAGTGTGACATCAAATCATAGAGATGAGGAGGAGAAGCATATTGTAATGCATGGTAGAAGGACATTACGATGCATACAGACATTTAAGATATCCCAAAGATTAAAATTTTCAAGGAAAGTGTTTACATTGTAAATTAAATAAATGAAATTACATTTCTGTACACTATATATTATTAAAATCATTAGAAAACAAGAGACCCACAATACATTTACAACTTAAATCATTGTAACCGATATTTCTATGAAGTTAAAACAATCACTAAAAAGAAAGTAAACCTAATCCTTGTGGTTTTATCCAACCTTTCTACTTAGATGACAAATGCTTAAAAGGAGCATTAAAAATATTTACAATGTGATCATACAGCAAGTGGGAAGTCAAAGAGGATTTGAGTGATGGTGTTCCAAGACCTACAAATACAGTCAGGTAATTTTGCAAAGCTGTACAAAGAGCAAAGTGCTACTGTGGGTGCATTAAATTGTTTAAATATTATTTATATAGTGCTTACTACCACTGACGAGGCTTATAGTACTTTAAATCACACACTTAATGACAGAAAATAATAAAACAAAGGCACTCCTTTAAGTTGAATAACCAAGAGATAATTTTACTGTATAATGCATTTAAGGACAGCCCCTCTCACCCAATTTCTCACTCACTTTTCCACTAATTTACTCTCTCATACATTTTGTCTACCTCACCTCCTTCCTTGCAACTTCCTTTATTTTCACTCAGTTTGTCCCCCACTCTCTCTTATTGTCACACCCATTCACTTCTCACACTCACTCCCTCATTTTCATTCACTCATATTTTTGGTGATTGATTACCTAATATTCACTCAAACTCCCTCACTCTCTCTCAGTCATTCTTTACTTACTACTGCTCACCCAGACTCACTCTTATTTTCTCATTAACCGGCTTTCTCATGCCATACCACCCCTATACACCCTCCTTCACCTGCACTCGCTGTCTCTCAACCAGTCTCCCTCAATTCCACACATACCCACTCATTCCTTCTCACTCATTCCCTCATGTACCCACACTCCCTCAAACCACCCTAATTCTTTCTTCCATTTCACTATCTTTGTCTTACTTACTGTCTCTTTTATTATCATACTGACTCACTCATTCCCTGTAACTTCCTTTCTCCCTTTCACACACTCGATCACTCACTCTCGGTAACAGTTTCATTCACTCACTGTCCTACTACACACTCTGTTTTCAATTTCACTCATGTTCAAAGCAAGAAACATATGTTTTTATACCATTACAGTTGATTCCAAAATGAAACATTTTTTGATTTTGTAGCCTTCTAAAGTTTTTGTAACTTTTTTTTCTCCTTTTTTTTTTGGAGCCATGATTACTACACGATATAGCACAAAGTGGAAAAAAACAGAAAAAAAAATATGAATAAAACATCAGTTATGTACAGATTATTCTTTCATTAACATTGGAAACACAAATACAATTCCATTATTCAAGGTTCAAGAAAAATCAATACTTTCCTAACTCTACAATTTAATTGATTCAATGAGCAGGTGGTTTGGAATACATGTAATACATCTATCACAGAGGAAGAGAAAGAGTCATAATCTACTGGCAGATTTAAATGTACTAAAGTGACTCTGCCTGATTAATCCCATTGTAGAGTAGCCCACATCCTGTTACACTTTAACCAAGATTGAAGCCCTCTTGCCTTTTCCAAAGCTGCCTCCATGTCATATACTTGTCTAGGTAAAGCCCACATTCCGCCAATACTTGGGCCAGCATTATTTATCCAGACTGGCAATGCACAAACAAGCAGAAACTAAGATAATCGTTGCTAACGAGTACTCATGACTAACATCATTGCGTTTGATCCCCAAAAATATTTCCTTCTCAGTAAACTGATAGTTTGGGCCCAATACCGAAGTGAGAATATTAGAAACTCCAGCCCAAAATCTATTTAGCCCAGGGCAGTCAACAAACATATGCCTTAAATCAGCTGCATATAATTGGCATTTCAGGCAGTATGACTTGGCCGAATATCGATCGCCTGCCCACTTGGAAATAATTGCTGGTGTGTAATATAGCATATAGATTGTACAGTGCTGCTGTAATTTCAAATTAACAGAGGTTACTGCCCTATCCAGTACCTCTATTGATTCCTGCATTTCCTCAGCCATTTACTTCAGTCCTAAGCATCCGACTTAGTTTTATGGCTATGTACAAAATGTCATCATTAGCAGCTACAAAAAAATTCTGATGGGCCATACTAATTGCCCCACTGCCAGAGCTCTTATATATGACTCATAATATTCCCGATGAACTTGGCAAAACTAATATCTTCTGGCCTCTGACTAGGTAATCCCTGATTTGTAAATACTTAAAAAAGTATCCTGCCTTAATCCAAACTCAGCTTTTAATGAGCTAAAACACCACACCCACCTTCGTCATACAATTGCCCAAACTGGCTTATGCTGTTACGTTGCCACTCCTTCCCAATCATATCGTGAAATATGTCGGGGAACATGGGGTTATCCCATATCGGCGTATGTTGATGTAAATTGGGCAATGAATATTGTTTGCATATATCCCCCCAGACCTTGATAACATCTTCAATCGTCTTAAATTTAACTCATTTGAAATAATTCGGGTCAGAGGTCTTATATAACAAACACCCAGTTGATGTACCGCAGGCTAGCTGATAGAAAGCAAACGGCAACTCCACTTCAGCCCCAGATAACAAACTCCTGACCCGTCCGAGAAATGAAGCCCAATAGTAAAGCTTGAAATCTGGGAGCTTGAGCCCCCCCCTGTATATATAGTAACTTCATATACTAGAGAGCCCTTCTAGCGCGTCTATACCCCCTAAAGGAAACTACTTATGGCACTATCTAACTGTTTAAAAAAAAAAACAAAGGTATTGCACGGAATAAACACAAAAGTTTTGGTAATACATTAATTCTAATTATGTTGCACCTTCCATAAATACTAATAGGAAGCCGATGCCAACTACGCAACTTAACCATAATTGTTTTGAGTAATGGCTCATAATTCAAAGATACAATATCACTAACTTTGCTACTATGACAAACACCAAGGTATATAGCTATTTGTGTGACCCCTAGTAGGGGTGATATATTTTCAGATTGAAAGTTTAAAATTGTTTGTGACTTGGTTACATTCAGCTCATAATCCGAAAAACACCCATATTTTCCAGCCTGTACTATAATATTATCAATAGCTTTACCGGGATTATCGGAAAAAACTGCCACATCGTCTGCATATGCAGTAACTTTTAAATCCACGCCATTTAGACAGACTGGGGGAGTCCCTCTATCCTGTTGAAGGTGTCTGATAAACGGCTCTATATATAGAGCAAACAGCAAGGGGGACAAAGGGCACCCCATCCTAGTACCCCGTTGGAAGGTGAACCGTGCGGATGTGATACTATTCAGCTTAAAAGCTGCCACCGGCTTCTTATAAAGCTTCTGGACCACTAAAATAAACTGAGAGCAGAGTCCACATGTGTCCATAAACATCCAGAGAGCCTCCCACGCCACTCTGTCAAATGCCTTTCCGCATCTAGCATAATCATCCCCACCTGTTTATCAAGTTTGCCAGAGACGTCGTAGGCCGGTATTGCCATACTAATATGAGCCGTTGTATCTTGCCCAGGGACAAAGCGTGCTGTTGCTCCCATAGTAGTTTGTGAGTTACAGGAGCAAGACGTGTAGCCAAAATCTTTGAGTAGACTTTTAAATCTGCGTTAATTAACAATATTGGCCGATATGATCCTCTATCGTCACTTGGCTTTCCATTTTTAGGGAATACAACATTATTAGTAACATTCCATGAGTCAGGAGGCTCGCCCCCATGAGTAATGTCAGTACAAAGCTGCACAAAAAACAGCACTTGTAAGTCACTAAAAATGTTATAGAATTCTAACAGTATAGTGTCCTCCCGGACAGCTTGCCCACAGGCAGAGATTTTATGGCCTCCTCAACCTCAAGTAATTCTATATCCTTCTGAAATTCAAAGTCTCAGTGACATCAAGCTAGGATAAGTGGCCCTCCTGTAGATATTTAAAAAAGTGTGTTTATTGAATGGCTCACAATCCAATTGGGAATATAGCTTAGCATAGAATAGTCTAAACTGTTCCACAATATCCTGTGGTTGTGTAAAAGGCAAGCCGACCTCCCCTTTGATTAATTTGATATTAGATCGAGCCTTTTAATCAGCAATTTGAGTTGCCAGTACCCGCCTCACCCTTTCTCTGTAATCATACTGAAAAGTTTTATATTTGTGATACCTAGTAGCTATCTTCTCCACTAGTCCTCTGTTAATTTTAGACCTAACCTTTAAGAGCTAAAGGCATATTGCCTGTGATGTTGCACCCCTTACACCAATTGCCCTAGCATGCTGGTGCTCCAAGTCTAGATACTCCTGACGGTCCAGATCTACCACCTCAGCTTCTCACCTGTTTTGTGCCACAGCAAACTATAAAGTCATCCTCCTGATAAAAGCTTTCATACAATCCCATACTATTGAAATACTAGCAGATCCCAGATTGTTAGTGAGATGTTCTTTTAATATCCCTCTAGTGTGATTAAGATATTCAGGGTTACTAAGTAGATGTCTTGGAAATGAAAAAGCACGGGTTTCCTTTCTAATACCCAATTGTTTCTGTAGTGTTCAATACAAGTCTGGGATGAGTGACAGCTACACATTGTGCATTCCCTCTAGATTGCCACAAATACAGGAAGGATGAGTGTGGCAATGAAATCAGTTGACTTCATTTACATTCTGATAGCTCTTCCTGGGCAGAAAGAGGGAGGGGGATCTGACACTTACACCTGATTCGTCATTGTCCTGTGTATCTCAAAAAGGGCTAATTACATCCCACAGTAGCCTAGAAGACAGGGCTCGGATGAATGGGAACCTATGTAATTTAAGGGCGTACTTTGAAGTCACCCCCACTTCAAAGCACATTTGGGTATAAGTGCCAGGGCTCTGACCCTCCCAAGACAGTACACTGCAGGACCTGTGAAGAACTCTGCCAGAAATAAAGACTGCTCTGCTACAAGGACTGCCATTCTGCTTGATTCAGTGTTCGGTGGGAACTGCTTCTCTTCTTTGCTGAGCTACCCTGCCCCCTGCTTATCTCTGCCCTGCTGAGGAGAAAGACCTGGACCCATCTCATTTAAACCCAGAGTGACTTCAAGGGCGTGCTGGCTTTTCCCGTGTTCTGAAGTCTCCAGGCCATCAAAGACTTCCTACAACCCTGCTGCTGCTGGACTCTTCCATCTGTGAGTCCTCCCTTGCTTGAGGTACCAATCCAGTCCTAGACCTTAGAAGTGGGTAAAGCAGCTCTTTTTTCTTCAAAAGTGATGCAGTGGCCTTCAACGGCTACGCAGGACCCGATCAACGACATTACCTTGAGGGACTGCGTGAATCAACAACGACGGACAACGTAGCTTGACAACGGCATAATGCCTGCATCACAAGGCGTTCGATGCTGAAGCCTTTATTGACTGCACAGATCACAGCCAAAGCTTTGCCTCCATCCATGGAATCGAAGCGGTGCCTCCTCGCCTCCTCGCATCAAGTCTTCAAAGCTTGCTCCATCCAAAGTACTTTGTCAGCGGGAGCTGTCTGAGTACTGTAGCCGTCCTGCCCTCCATTGCGATCGGCCTGGACTTTGGACTTCCTACTGAATTCTAAGCATTAATTTATGTTTATTCTTTAAAAATTCCTAACTCCGGTTCTACTTATTGGATTTTGTCATTTTGGTCTTAATTTTCTCATAACATTGTACCATTATTAGGAGGCCATGGAGGACACAAAACTCAAAATTACCAAAAATTGGAACAAATCACCCCAGTGATGGCAAGCAAATGCCACACGCACAGCTAACTTTCACTCTCCTTTGCACCAATCCAAGTTTGAGCTTAGCCACATGTTTGCAGTGGCACAGTAGGACCAGTATCTATGCCATACATGCACAACACCAAAAGACTTCTCTCCTAATTAACACTTCAGTCACACACCTATCTTTCATCCACACATTGGTCATCATAAATATCTGCGTCCACCTCTCACTGCTTTCATTTTATTGCAGGTATAGTGGTCTGGTACCAAATATAATCAGAATATTTTCTTACATAAACATTGTGTCCTAAATGTTGTCTATAAAAGTAGTGCCCCCTTGAAGTTAACAATATAAAATCTATGACCACTGGGGCAATATTTTCACAGATATTATTTAGAATACAGTTTTTATGTCATACAATATTTCTGTACTCTAAATTCGGAAATAAAGCTGGTGAAGTCACAGTGACCAAAGCATGTTATGCACATGTCTCCTAGTCTATCACTACTTTGAACCTCTGTGTAGGCCACATTATAAAAATGTACTTCGCCATTCAAGTACGCCACATAATGGCACCCTGTCCATCAAGAAATTAGCTGTGCCATCGCGTCACGGGGATGAAACGCTATATAAATACAACTATAATAAACTATGGGTCACATTTACAAAGAAATGACGAATCACGGAGCTCCGTAAAAATTTGTAGTCCCACACTCCGCCATTTCCAAAACGCAGGGATGCGGCATATTTACAACAATATGGCGCACTCCGGTGTCTTCCCTAGCGCTGTCGCTAAAAATAGCTGCCTAGCACCAACACAAACACCCTTGCGGCCATAGTGCAAGGGTGCCTGTATTGGAATTGATTGTTTATGTGCAAGAAGGTGTCCCTTTTTGCACAAAAACAATCAATAATGCTGATTTCTTACTTATAAACATAGAAGTGGTAAATCATCATTATTTAATGATTGTTTATGTGCAGAAAGGGACACTTTCCTGTACATGAACAATCATTAATGGCATTTTGCTCTTTCTATGTGTGCTGCACAATGCAGCACACATAGAAAAAGCAAAAACAAGGACATATAAAAGAATGTCTCCTCATTACGCCATTCTAGTGTGTGCTGTTGCATGGCATTAGTTTTTGGTGCTGCCTCAGATTTACACATCCTTGTAAATCTGAGGCAACGTCAAAAAGCAATGGGCACACAGCAGCACCAGTTGCACCAATCCCCTTCACGCAGACACCTACGCGAAAGGATACCATATTTACAAAGCAGCGTTAAGCCACAAAAAGTTGCTTAATGGCACTTTGTAAATATGGTGCAGGGCAATGCTCCACAAGAACATCAAAATAAGTGCTTTTCAGGTGGTGCAATCCTGTTGTAAATATGCCCTTGCTTAGGTTAAAATCGTAAAGGATACCATCCGCTAACTTGCATCTTCCCAAAACGCTGATGGTATTTTTTAGATGTATTTTATTCACTTTTATTTAGTTTGAACAAATATGGAAGAAGCCGTCAATACTGTTGTTCCGGGGCTAATTATAATTACGCTCCAGTGCTTACGGCATTGTTCTTTTGTACGTCAATCTAAATGAATTATCTGAGTAACTTCTACAGGCAGTTTTATTTAGGTCAATCCAGCCATTGTATCCTTCACAAAGTGAGTGCATTATTTAGTACGGTCTGCTACATGCTGTCGGTTATGTCTCCGATTGAACTAGGTGGAACCAAAAGGAAGCCATATTAAACTGTGCATGTCATGCCATCCATGCTACAGACAGTACAGATTTTTAGGTCTCGCTGGCGTTGCAGCGTGAAGCGCTGCCGCCAACGAGACTTATAGTCACCTTCCTCCCTGCGAAGGGAGTCAGAGCTGTGAACGAGTAGCTCCAAACCTGGGCACGAGCCGACTCAGGCCCGTGAACGCGCGGGAACGCCAACGTGCACGTTCACAGCGTCACGCGTCTCTTCTGAGGCGTGCTCCAGGCCGACTTGCGGTGTGCGTGCTCCAGCGTTTCTGTGGCCGGAGGTAGACGGCATGTGGCAAGTGAGGGCCGAGGGGGATTTGTTTGCTTGTTATATGATTAATGTTAATGTTGAGGCGTTGTTCTTCTGACAAGAGGGCTCGGCGTTTTGTCTTTTGGGAACAGTAGCGGCTATATCTTTCAAAACTCTGTTTTCGACTCCTTTTATTTTGGTCAGAATTGCCTGGCCGCTTTTTAACCCGACCGTCTGCTGTACGAGGCCCTTGAATGGTCACCATATGCCGTTAAGCATAAAAGTACCACTATAGAGAGAAAACCTGCAGCACGCAAGGCAGTATGTTAGATAAAAGCATCTGTTTCACGCTCTATTACCCTTAAGTCGGTGCTCACGGGTCCCCCGAGTGGAATGGCGCAGGGCTTTATTTCTCACGAGCTGTCATTTGGATTGGGACCCAGCCTTCCAATCAGACGTCACCGTTTTGAAATACGGTGGCCCGCGCGGCTCTGCAGCGGTTAATGCTCTTACATCCAGCCAGCTGTGAAATAAGCATCTGCGTCTAATGTAAAATAAATGCAAATTCCGATCAGCTGTGTGTCTGACGCCAGCGCGCAGTGATTTCTGAAAGTGCCCTTAGGTTTCTGAGGGTGAAATGTCTGCCTTGTGGTTAAAAGGGGCCTGGTTAGGCTGAGATGATAACTGGACCGTACTTTAAGCAGGGACTGGAGTCTTATAGTTCAAGGCTCCATTTAATGTTCTAACCCCCAACTAGTCCCGATTAATTAAGGATCAGAATATAGGAATGTGTGATTTTTTCTGCACAAACCATCAGTGTTGCCAGCAAAACTACAAGCCCCAGAATGCAGCAGGTTATTTGTGAAAACGTCAGTAGTGTCTCAAGGTGTCGCACAACACGGGGCAGCTTGGCACCTGTGTATTTCACTTAATTGCAACTCACACGGTAGATTGAATAATCACACCTTGTGCATTAGATTGAAGCCCAATTTTTAAAATCCAGATCCACAAATCCCGCTGAAACCACATTGTTGTGTGTATATATATGATGTATTCCCTTAATGTTCTAATGCACCCTGTATAATTTGTTTCAGTGCATGGGGATGGAAGTCTGGAGGGATATTTTGCTCTGAATTGTGTTTTTGGAACAATTCCTTACTCTGTGTCATAGCCTCTCAGTACATCAAGATCTCAGGTGTATCAATACCTTTTGTCTCCCAACAATATGTTCTCACTTTTTTTGCTTTTAGCTGGCAGTGCCCTCTTGGTAGGAGCCACTGAGAGGCTACATTACAGCGTTTCATTCCTGCCTTACGATATTTTTAGACTTTTTAACTTTCCCCTAAAAATTTCCAGAACTGGATTTGGCACAGGAAATAAGTCTCCTGGACGTTTGTGGGGAAAGTTATACTTTCTCCACCTGTACTAGGACTGGAGTTGGAATCCGACCCTGTTGCCTTTAGGCCGCAAATGTTCGCAAACCCATCGAGGCAGCCTTTGACTGCAGCAGCAGGAGTTGGTAAGATTGCAGCTTCCATGCCACTTTAATCGTCACAGACTCTGGCAGCTCCTAGAATATTCCAGAGTTATCTTGAGGCAGAGGGTAAAGTGCATATTGGGGTTGTGACAAGGTACCACAACCACAGTGTCAAGTGAAAGATATTGGAAAAGCCACACGCAGATGACATCGCTGGAGGCAGGTGTGCTTTGAGAATTGTTGAAGGGCAGACTTATCAAAAACTGTAAGCAAAAGGCCATGGAAATGGACGCTGAATAAATTAAGCTTAAATACCTAGATACACTTCTATATGAACCATAAAAGATTTTATATGGTAGGAACTGGAAGAAGAAAACAGGAGCTGCCATTATTTTGGAAAAAACATGTTTAGAAAATATTCAACGTAAAAATGTTTACAAGAAGGGGAAATTGACAGAATTTGTATATGAAACTTACGTCAGTAATATGAGCAAGTGGTATGATCACCTCTGTGCATAATTTGTTAATTTTCACCATCCTCTTTAAAAATATTTTAGAAGACTGTTTAATGTGGGCGTAGAAAAGGTGTTGGTCAACAATATGATGGGTGCACAATACACACACACACAGCCTCCCTCACCACCCGTTCACCTCGATTCCCCCTCCACACACATAAGTTTAACCTCACTCTGCAAGCATCATGGTGTTATCCAAAATGTTGTATGACCCACATAATGTAACTTGGAAAAAGAGTCGCTTATTTGAAAAAAAATCCAGTTGGTAGAAGCTGATTGATATAAAACATACACGTGTATTCGAGATCACTTAATTATTCACATTCTAACAATATATACAAATGCAGCATTTCTTGGCGTCTTCGCCTTGCAGCCAGGTGCCTCAGATATCACAGCTGGCACTGAATTTTGAGTTTCCTTAACTGCTACTAAAGATTAACGGTGATCATGAAACCTATTAATACATACTAATGCTTGAATGGACCTTAGCTTGTTTCAATTTTTTTGCAAGGATTTATGATGTGATTAGAGAGTTTTCAAGGGAATGCAGTGGCAAGTTTCGAGACAATGGCATACACAGTTAAATTGTACTATTGGTAAATATGTTTGGAAAAAAGTATGTAACTGGGCCCATTATTTAATCATGATTACAGACGTGTACAAGTGCATTATTGCTCATTTGTGTTAGTTGTGTACTCCTATTTGCTAAAATATATTTGATTTAGAAAATACACAACACAAGCAATGTGGTAATAGACAATGTATCTTTGTTCGCATGCTTATGTCATGGTGGGAATGTGTGAAATTAGGATGAAACTGTAGTACTCTGATAGTTGGTTCGAAAAACTTCAATATATTTTTGAGAATTTCAAATCCCTTCATGGAAAGTGCATGTCAGTTTAAAATATAAAAGAGTAATGGGGTGAAAAAAAAGACTTTGTGTAATAAATGTATAAAAAAAAAAAGAAACCAGTATTATCCACGTTCTCATCGTTATTGCTCACTTAAGTTGAAATGATTTTTATCAGTTAGATTTACAAAGTGTTCATTAACCTCTGCGAAACATCCGAACTTAACTCATTCTGGAGAGGATGAGGTTAAAAGTTGTAGTAATTTTTAGGTCTCGTGACCTATCAATGCGCATGCGCATTGAGCGGAGCGAGATATAAAGGGGCTTAAACAGAGCTTACCGAGATCGGGCGATTCCATGCAGTGGCCGTGAAAAGCTCGCTCAATGCGCATGTGCATTGCCATAAAAAGCGCGTGCACAGACACCAGCCTCCCTCCCACAGGCATCCCCCAGCGTGCGCTGTGCCAACAAGCCTTTGAAGTGAAGCTTAGCTTCACTTCAAAGGTATCCGTTACCCCCGCCCCCTGCTTCACACGTTTCTCACATTTCTCCTCCCTCCCTCGCCCTTCAGCGTGCCTTTTCCTAATGTCCAAAGAGTCTGCGACTACGTTTCTCCTCAATGTCCTTCCTTCTGTTGTTCACCCTGCTCCCTTTCTTCCTTCGTTCTTTCCTTTCCTTCTTTTGGCCCGTCAGCCTCCATCCTTTCTTTCCCTCTTCCTTGTTTCATCTTTGTTTTCTCACTGTACTGCCTTTTGCCCATCTCTTTCTACTGTCTCTATCTCTTTTTTGCCCCTTCCCTTCTGTATGATGCATGTCTCTTTTCTGTATTGCAATTTGTCTGTCCTGCCCCACCCAGTCTCTCCCGTGGGTGCACTTACATTGCTCTATCATTTCTCATTGTCTCCACTTAGTGTCTTTATTGCTCTCTTCCTCTCGTGCGTTGATCTTCGTTTTTCTCATCCACATTGCCTGTCTAATGCATGTCTCTTTCCTTCTCTGCCCTTAAAATATTGGAATTCCGAGTTTCCCATTCACTCTCCTAGTCTCTTTATTGCTGTCACTCTATCTCTCGTTGCTATATTTCTCCCAGAGTATTCTATCTCTTGCCTGTGTCTGTTTGTGCCCCCATACTTTTATTGTCTGTATAGCTCTCCTCTCTTGGACTCAAACTTTACACTCCCTCTTGCCTCTCTCTCTGTCACTTTTACCCAATGATGCCCTCTTCTTTCTCTTTCATTCTCCCTGTGTCTCACTGTACTGCCTTTTGCCCATCTCTTTTTTCAACTCGTCCATCTACTACCACTATCTCGTCTGTATCACGTACTTCCCAGTCCCTCATTTGCTAGCCACATGCATTCATTTTTCCCCAACTTCTCGTTGTCTCCCTCAAGTTTGTCTTACTGTTTCTCTCCCTTTCATTCATATTGTCTGCTCTCGTCTTTCTCTCTCGCAATCTCTCTGGCCCACTCGTACCTTTTTCAGACTCACTATCTCCTTCTTTCATAGCACCTACAATCTAGCTGCCACTGCCCTTCAGTCTCTCTGTGCCCCTCCTCTCCCCGTGCTCTGCCTGCTCTATGCCTGTGCCTCTCCGCGGCTTGACCTGCTCGGTGGATCGTTGTCTTCCATATCTGCCTTTGCCCCTCCTGTTTGTCACCGCATGATCTCTGTCTGCGGCACTCTTCTTCCTCAAAGCCTTCCATCCTTTCTCTCTTACTTCTTCTTTGTGTCTGTTTCTCAGGCAGTTTCTGCCTTCTATCTCCCCTCCTCTCCCTCTTTCCCTCTCGTCCTCCCTCTCCCTCCCTCCCCTCCCTCTCTCACTCTCCCTCTCTCCGTCTACCTCCCTCCCTTTCCCTCACTTGCCTCTCCCTCTCTCCTCTCTCACCCTCCCCCTCTCTCTCCTCTCTCCTTCTTTACCTTCCCCCTGCTCTCCTTTTTCTCCCTCTCCCCATTTACCCCTCACACTGCTCTCCTCTCTCTCTCCCTCTCTCCCTCCCCTCTCTCTCCCCTCCGTCCTTCGCTGTCGTCCTCCCCCTCTCTTCTTACCCTCCCTCTCTCCCTCTACCCTCTCTCCCTTTCTCTCTCTCCCTTTTCCTCACTTCCCTCTCCCTATCTCCCTTTCCCTCTCTTCCCTCTCCTCTCTCCCGTCTCCCTTTCCCTCACTTCCCTCTCCCTCTCTCCCTTTCCCTCTCCTCTCTCCCCGTCTCCCTCTCCTTTCTCCCCCTCTCTCTCTCATCTCTCCCCCCCTCTCTCTCTCATCTCGCCCCCTCCCTCCTCTCTCTCTCTCTCTCTTTACCCTCTCCCTGCTCTCTTTTTTCTCCCTCTCCCCCATCTCCCACTCAGCACCACCACAGCATCACTCAGCACCACCACAGCATCACTCAGCACCACCACAGCATCACTCAGCACCACCACATCATCACTCCGCACCACCACAGCATCACTCAGCACCACCACAGCATCACTCAGCATCACCACAGCATCACTCAGCACCACCACAGCATCACTCAGCACCACCACATAATCACTCAGCACCACCACAGCATCACTCAGCACCACCACAGCACCACTCAGCACCACCACAGCACCACTCAGCACTACCACAGCACCACCACAGCACCAATCAGCACCACCACAGCACCAGTCTGCACCAGCACAGCATCACTCAGCAACACCACAGCATCACTCAGCACCACGACAGCATCACTCAGCACCACCACAGCATCACTCAGCACCACCACAGCATCACTCAGCACCACCACAGCATCACTAAGCACCACCAAAGCATCACTCAGCACCACCACAGCATCACTCAGCACCACTGCGCCATCACAGCATCAATCTGTGCAACCATTCAACAACAACTGGTTCAATTATGTTCTCTCAATGTTTCAAGATTTATTACAAATGTCACAAAAAGATGTTAATATTTCACTTCTGTTCTTGGATTTTCGTCACAATAAAATACACTGAACATAATCTTCACAAAAGTTTTTTACAAAAGTTTAAGCTATTGCCATTATAAATTACAATCACTTTTATTTAAGTATTAATTACTTAAAAAAATTAAAAGCCAATTTTATTTGTAATATCAATACATCTAAGTCACATAAATACAAATCATGTTGCATTACAAATGCTATAGGTGTCACATTTGTGAAAGTTATAACTATTGGCATTGTAAATGACAAAGATATTAATTTAGCTATTTTCAAAACCAAAACAAAAATTAAAAAATTGTAATTTACAAGACTAATAGCTCCAACTTTTCTAATGCGAGACCTATTGCATTTCCAATGCTTGTTTTACGATAGCTGTCTAATTATAACTGTATCCTGCAATGTTTTAAAAGGAACATAATGCGCACTGTACATGTATGGGCTCTCAATTTATTCCCTACTTAATTCAAAGCACATGACCTAGGTCAGCAGACTAAGAATTAGATATCTGAACAAGCCCCATCACCATAAAATATCTGACACAGGAGGCGAACATGTTGATTCATTAGGGGACCATAAATGAAGCTTTGCACATCACGACGACAGCACAAGGAAACACTCAATCGACCCAATTATACAGGCTTCTTTAAACTATATTGAGTCTAATTTGACTGAGCAGGTCAATTTTATATGTACAGGAATCTCTGGTAAACAAAGCGGGTTAGAGATGATGTACCTTGGTGTGAACCTAATCGAATTGTGTTTTTCTCAATGTAATACTTTATTTGACCATAACATAGTAGACACCCATTGAGTCGGAGTGCTTACTGCTGTTTTATTTTCTGTCACTTAACTGATCATTTTAGTAGAAATGTGACATTCCAAACTGCCAAACGAGTTGTTCCGAGTACGAATATGAAATTTATTCAGAGGAATATGATTATGTAAGAATTCAATTTGCTTAAAAACAAAATAGTCCTGGAGATGTGGCTAGGCTGTGGTGACGATGGCGGTTCTGCCTTCGATTCTGCAGAGTCTCCTCCATTGTACATGCCGCGCGGATGACCACTGGAAAGAAAAAAAAGATATATATATGCGGCAGAAGCCATTATGATCGTTGGAGGCCCTTAAATATCACCAGATCCTGTTTTTTCAGATCGACCACTGCAGTGCTTAATTTGTTAAATATTAAGTGCAGGTGCTCAATTTTTTGCCGGAGGCCACACCCTCTTTCCAGGCTCTGACCACTTCTTCCAGAGGCTCCACCTACTTCCTTTATTGGTTCCACCCACATCTACAAGCATCAACACATCATTGCCACTCCTCACGTCTTGAGTTCCGCAATAAGCTGAAGATCTGGCTCTTCACATAAGCACCTAGGGGACCTCACACCTACACACCTGCCCAAGTGCCTGCACACTCTCTCGGGTGATTAGAATTTCTTCTAATCAATATAACTTAACATAATATAACATATGGGAAGCCTATGACAAAAACTTAAAAGTGAACTCAAATTGGAGATTGTATGTAAATCTCAAAATGCAGCTTCAGAAAAGGTATTTAGAGGACTTGAGACAGCTTTGGAAATTAAAGAGAATGTGCATGTACTCTGCTGTTTCAAAGAAAGGAAAGGGTGAAGGAAGGAATACATTAAAGAAGGCAGCAACAAATGCAGGCAGGACGGGGAGTACTGCAGTGAGAATATATATTAGCAATGGATGAAAGAAGGAGTAAATAAGTAAAGAATGTGATAGGAAGAAATGAAGGAATAGAGGGAGAAAGGAAGTGAATGATATGTGATGGATAAAAAGAAAGAAGGAAAGCAGCAAGATAAGCATAAGGATTGATTGATGATAAGAAAGGAAGAAATTTAAGAAGAGGTGAAGGAAGGAGCAGGAAAACAAAGTAAAGAAAGATTGGAGGAAGAAGGATTAAATGCACCCAGGGTGGAAGTATAGGGAATGAATGAGGGTGTAAGGGAGCAAGAATGGAATGAGGGTGTAAGGAAGCAAGATGCAAGAGGGGAAAGTAGGCATGGTTGGAGGTGCTGAGGAAGAGAAAAAGAGAAAAGATAAAGATGGGACGAAGGAAAGAAAGGAGGTCAGGGGAATGAATATGAGTAAGAATAGTACTGGATCAAGAAGGATCAGAGAGAATACTGACAGTGTAATATTGCATAGAAATTGAAAAACAAAAGATTGAAATACATTTGTGTCCTTAACATTCCATGTATGTTTGTACAGCACATATTCACCAAAAGGGCCTGACAATGAATTTAAAATGTTGTTAACAAGCTCAATGGCACACATTTTATGGACCTCAGAAATATAAAAGAGTTGCCGCACCAAGGTTTAAATGTATGACCCTGAGAACAAAAACAGATTTCTGGAGTGGATATGAAGACATGCGCAAGAAGGAAAAACATAAAAGGGAGAGTGAGGAAGGAGGAGAGGCCCGAAGGCAAATATAGATACGGTAGACATAAAATGTGAAGTGAAGTGAGGAAAGCAGAGACAGGGAGTGCAAGAATGGAGTGGAACATGATTAGAATGAAAAAAGGAAAGAGGAAAAAGGGACGAGGAGTAGACAGCGGGGAATGTGTGAAAAGAAAGTGGAAGGGAAAGATAAGGTGAAAAATGACAAGCAGTTAATGAGGGGAGGTGGGGATTAGGGAGAAACGTGGCTGTAGTGCAGAAAGTGAAAGAAAAATGGAGAGAGGGGAAGGAGTAAGGTGTGAAGGGGAGGAAGAAAAGCAGATACTGAGGAAGAGCAAGAAAAGAGTACACCACTGCTTTATTAAATATAAAGTAACGAACTATGTAAAGGTGAGGAGTGACAAGGCAGTATCATTTTGGGCCTGTCTCATCAATGCACAGCTGTGCTGTCCAAGACACACAACAGCGATTTAGGACATCATATCACTGAGTGACAAGCTTGGGGGCCTGCCATTTGTGCATTCACTGTGAGAACCCATGCCATTGTTAGCTCTAAGGCCTCGTTCTTTCACAGGGTATTTGAACATGGTGCTCCCTCCCACCTCCTTGAGCTTGGTGCATGCGCCGCCAAAAGAGATTTTCGGGCGCAAGGAGCGCTAAAACTGGCACTGCCAAAACATTCACTTACACAAACTCTTTGACTCAACCACTCACATTGACTTGAGTATATTAAAATACATCACAGATTAACTAACTCCATTTGAAGCTAGAAAACAATGTCATATTTTTTAAATTATGCTTACTTTTACAACTTTTCCTCTTCAGGCATGTTTGCACAGGTCTGCCTGCATAGTGTATTCTAAACATTCTACATTTTAACAAGTGTGCTCCAAATCCTTTGCATAACATGAATGATTCTTTGGTCCTCAAGAGGCAACAGGAGTGGAAGAATGAAAAAGTCATGTATGACTCTTTCAATTTAGCTCCTAAATGGTAATTCTTTTTTCAAATCAGTTAACCCTTTCCATCTTATAATAAGCCAAGTACATACAGTGTAGTGGGTCAGGGTGGCATTTTACCATAAGTAGATTTAATGAAGGAGACAGACAATGGTTTCCACAGCATACTATTGCTCATTTTGTGTTTGGACACTTTAATCAACAGACATGTATGATTGGGCTAGTCAGTTTCAGCTGTTGTGTTCATTCATCTAGTAATTAAATTTAGGGGAAATGAAAAGAAAGGACTCACTTGCAGAGGCAATGGTCACACAATGTTTACATGCCAAGAAATCACATATGCCAGTGTTAGCCCGATAGTGATCTAAACAGGTGTGCTAATGTGATCTTTTATAGCGTAGCTATCTCCTGTCACAGCAAAAGGACAAAAGTATTCAACATTCTCCCGGCATTGCAGACCCGTGGTTGCATCCTTAATGTATTAAAAAATAAAAAAAGATGAAAAGTGAACCATTGCTATATGCTTATGTGCCAAACATAGCTTAAATCAAAAAAACTGGAACCTGGTTACGCTCCTATGACAGACGCACAGCATAATTTGGGAATATTCACAAACATACTATAGGCTTGTTCATTTTTAACAGTTTTATTTCCTTTAATCCAGTGTTTTCTGCTTTCATTGCTCACTTCGTTCACATGTAAGGTTATATGTTTTACCATTTCTTCTTGTGCCACAGCTATGCCTATCTAGGCCTTTTTCTAGGGCACGCAGAAATACATAGTTCATCCTTGGCAGTATTATCATGTTCTATCCAATGCATTTCGGGATCCAATAGCCCTTCTTTAGGGGTAACTATAATGTTAAAAAATTACGATCTGTTTTTTGTACGGACCAATATGCCTCAAAATTAGTTTTAAACTCATTACGCTATGTGTAAACTCCAACCATAATTTAGACAACACCCTTTCATTGATCTACATTGTCCCCCTCAGGAACCTATTTAAACTCATGCAAAGTGGGCCCATATTTAGAAACTCTCCCAAAGCGTAGCCTCCTTTTATCTTCTACATCCGTGTTCACATGTACCCTAACTGAGTGCTTGGCGGGTGAGATCACACCCATTGTGTTCACAATCAATTGATTAAAAATTGACTCTAGAGTAATAACAGACATAGCCACAACCAAAATGAACTGAGTACCTGCTTTCTCCATCTCACAGTGCATTAACTCCAACCGCTTTCCACATCTTCTGTGTGAAAGTGCTCAATTCACATCTACCAGGTGATCCTCCACTTTGTAGCTCATGCAGCATGATCACACACTACTATTACCCTACTGATAAACCAAATGTTTCTACCTGCCGTTCAGGTCCATGTGCTCTCAAGAAAAAGACATGTCCCATAAATCACTACATCCTACCCCTCTATGAACCTACCTACACCTACTAATTAACCCCTGGCTTCTAACAACACATTCAAGAACACGTGTTTTAAAAATATCAGTCCCAATAAATCACATGGCCCACCCTTCCAACAACCAGCTAATATTTACGATTTCAACATTTTTGGTTATACAACATAACATATTAGTTTCAATTTAGATGTTCACATAGCATTGATCATCTGTTGATGAATAAACATTTTTATACATGGAATGATGATAAGTAATGACAGCCTGTTACTCCACAACTCTAAATATGAATTACCACTTGAGGACGTGATGTTTCCAAATCACCTTATATGTGACATCATGTTGTTTATTCTGCTTAAACTTTCCTGGGTGCAAACGATCGATTAGGTAGTTATAATTACACCAGCCAAACATTCCATTTTTTTTATTTCATACATGTGTATTACAGGAGCAGAGTACACAAGCCCAGGCTGAATGCAAATGTCAAATTAGTTTCAAGCAACTTAGAATACATTAATTAGAATGGTGTGCATTCAATCATCTTTGTTTGGATAAACATAGCCTAAAAGCATAGAAATAATCTTTCTACGTTTTGAAGCCACCAAAAGAAATATTTTAGGCACCGACCAACACAAACGGACTTAGACTAATGAGGGCAGAGCAGCAAGTGTGAGCACTTCAAATGCAGAATTAGAGACAGATCCAAGTAAGTGCTTATAAAAATGCTTGCTACGCACTCTTTTTCAATTTCGGAAAGGCAGGGCAGAAAAACAAATCTACGAAGGATTTCCTTTTCATAACATGCTGCTAAATGCTAGCAAACCAAAACTATGAGACAAAGCAGCCTCTGGCAACCTTCCTACAGATTTTACAAGGCAATAAATCTGAAGCCAGGCCCTCAGTCAGCACGGGAGACAGGTGATGAATAAAACGTGCTTCACCGGATATTTAATTTCGGAGCTGCTCTTGTTGCTATGAACCAATTAAAATCCATCTTTGAAAATGATATCTGTATTCACAGCGGGTGCCCTTACATATTCATTTCTTATGGATATCGTGAAAAGTGTATTGGCAGTCCTGCGCACTTCCAGCCTACCTTGCCAATGCCACTGCCCCAGCTCAGCCAAAAGCCGCTGCCAACCCCCAGCCATTCTCGAACGGTCCGGAAATAAACACATTTTCAGTGAAAGGCTGCAGGCAGGCGTGACGTGACATCACTAACGTGATGACGACGCTCCTTCAATATACCTGGACTACGGTGGGACTGCCGAGGACATACCAGGCTGCCACAGAAGGAGGGCAGACATTTATTTTTAATAGCCCGGTAAAATAAGTGCCGGTGCTGAGCCCTGGAAACACCGGCACAAATTAAGCACTGGACCACGGCCGGTCTGGGAACACAAACCAGAACTGGAAACTCCGCTCAACCACCCCCCAGGAGAGGGGTGTGGGGGAGGGAATATTACTGAGAACATCCAGCCCTCCTGCCGCTTTTGTTACAGGGGTCCAATATTGCAACACTGCTGCAAAACAGGCCTTCAGTAACAAAAACTGCCCGCACACAGCCCAAAAAATGGCCCACCCTTCTGGGCCACCGGGAAAAAGCCCAGTGCCCAGTATGGCCTGTCCGGTCCTGGGTCCGACATCACCACTACAGGCTTACTGAAATGGTAGTGCCAGCCCATCTTCTCAGTGCGGGGAGCTCTAAGGATCTCTGAAGGGCTTTGCTGATCAAGTCGCGGTTAGGAAACGGCATTTACCCCCAAATGCCCCGTCTCCTAATGCAATCTGTGCACATGCACCCGATCATGTGCACCAGCAATACCCACTTCACAAGTCTAGTCATTGGACTCCCTTATAAAGAGCTAACAGGCCAGGACCATGATCCGCTATTAACAAGAACTTTACTGATAGACCTCCGAGGTCTTGGGTTCCTGTCACAGATTATCAAGTACACACCTTCACCCACAATTGTGGCAATTGCTTGGGCCTAGCCCTCCTGAACTCCTCTGCTACATTCCTTCACCCTGAGGCTCTGTGGCTCTGCTTCTGAAGATTCACATGGATAGTGCTTCTTCTATGTTGATTCTAACACTCCTCATTTGATCGCCCCAAATTTTGTGACGGGCCTATTACAAGCAGTGTTAGTCTCTAATACTCCCACAAAATGGTGGGGTTTGATTGTGCTCAGCTCTTCTGACCCTCAGGGCTGCTTGTACACATCTATTGGTCCAATTTTGTAATGTAGCCAAGGCTGCCCTGGGAAGACACCATACTTTTTACCTTGTCTGACAACCTGTAAGATTTATGCTTAACAGGTAGGCTATCCATGATATCAACACCATGAGTGCACCAATGCGTGCCCCGAGAGTGAGCAAGAACAGGGGAGCAAACTGCCCCAGTGAGCAGTGGCAGTCTCCCTGCTGCTACCAGGTTAAAGTAGAGGAGAGACTCACCCCCTTTTCTGACCCATCCTGCTCCAAGGAAGTCAGGAGGTCGGGGAGAAGTTCAGTCTCTGCTTCCACCCCATCATCTGTGACCAAGAGCATGGTCAACTCAGTCCTCTCAAAATGTGGCTTGAGGCGGTTCACATGCAGGACCCTCACAGGGTTCATAGGAGTTTGCAAGTCCACCAGATAGGCGACTGCACTCTTGTGCTTCTTCACCTCAAATGGCCCAAACCACTGGCCCTGTTGGAGCGGGAGCCGGAGCAGAGGTGGGGGCTTGGTGATTCCTACCGAAGTGCTGGGATAAGAAGCTCAAGAATTTTCTCACACTGCAAGCTTCACTGTGAGTAACTGTTGGTTGGCTGTATACTGTTGTTAGTAACATTAAGAAGTATCTAAGGGGGCGCTCCTTGATAGAATTTTACGCCAAAATGGGCAAGCCTCAAAAGGAAGGAGAAGAGCCTATTAAGTCCACCTAAGTCGAGCTGGCTGCTCGCCAGAAAGCAAGGACTCGCTTAGCCTTAGCTAGAAAGGCCTCACGAAAAGCAGCCAAAGATAACGACGGGGGTCATTTGAACTTACCGGCCCAGAGGAGGGGGGTGGAGAGCAAGCCCCCACTGTTGCCGCCACCGCCAGGAGTCCACTCGTGCAGCCCACAGCGCCGCCGCTCCGGGACTACATCTCCCGGCGGCCCTAGCGGCGGCGCTGCTTCTGACACACCAGGGAAGCGCCAGGAGGCGCCTAAAAGGAGAGCTCTGCTCCGCGGGACGCCGGGCTAAGCCCGGGCAAAGGGCGGGCCCTCTACGGCCCTCAGAGGACCCGAGAAGGACGGGACGGGCCCCCCCACTTGGCTGCAACAAAGGAGGAGGTACAGAGACGTTTAATCCTTCTTATCTTTACCGCTTTGGACCGCCTACTGTTGTTGTTATTGGAGTTCTGTCTCCCAACTACTATGTCCATCTGGGAGGAGCTGAATGCCCTGTGTGGCACAAACTATGGCCCGGATGTATCAACTCCCCCCATAGTGGGCAGAGACACTGTCCAAATAATCCGCACTCCCCAGGATGTACCTTCACCCCCCGAAACTATCCTTTCTACCGACCAATTGTGCTGTAGTCCCTCATTATCCCCTCCCAAACCAACCCTATTAATGTCGGATAAGGCTGGGACTCGAACAAATGACTCTGTATCGCCCCCCCAATTGACCCTACTGGCGCAAATAGAGCGATTGTTAAACTCCGCATTGTCACCTCTGGTTGTAAAAATCAATGATTTGGGGGACAGATTGACCAGTATTGAAAAAACTGTAAATAGGATTTATACATTAACTGAAAATACTGCTATACCCATTTGCACTACTCTCACTACCAACCATGAAAAACCTAAGATCATTGCTCCCAGGAAAGTTCAATCTTTTGACTCCCCTCTTACTACACCCAATCCAAGTGGCAGCAATGCTACTTTTAATCCCGCACATGTCCCCATCATAGTTCCTAGGATTTCTGAAGAAAGAAGGCATCAAATCAATCTACCCCCTGAAGCCGCCCCATACGTCACCGTTCTTTCTGGGGTCCCTCCACTCAGTCAGGGCAAACGTGAATTACATCAGGACTTGCTGAATAAAGCCATCTTTTGGCTCAAAAACAACAGACCGCTACCACCTGCTCTAGATGGCGGGATCCTGAGCGTCAGGAGGGTGGGGTGGCTAGGGATGTTGCCCAAAGATATTCCAGGGGACTTGATACTAATTAAATTTAAACACAGCAACATTGCCCCTTATTTACGATCTACTCAGCCCAAAGTTGGAGATGGTCCCATCTGTATCTGGGACCTGTATGACTTTTATCCTGGACCCCGAGCACCGAATTATAATACCTGGTGAAAAGGAGTCTCTGTACATCTTGGGCTATTATTTTGATTATTGTGATTAGTTGATTTGCTAAACTTATTTTTTTTGTTTTTTTTGTTTTAAATAGTCGGTTTTCTTTTAATCTTGAAATGAATTGTTGAGTTATTTATGCATGTATGTATTTCTTTCTGTTGCTTTTATGGTTTTAAACTCAAAAAACGAATAAAGCTTACTTGATTTGATTTGATTAGAGCACAGGGCTATGTCTCACACTTTCTGGCCAGGCTGAAACTCAAATAGAGTGACGTTCTGGTTATACCACAGTTTCCTATCCTCGTGGCTAGCTTCAAGGTTCAAACACACAGAAAAACAAAGGTGCCATTATAGCTTAGCCTTAATTCCAGAGTTAACCACCTTACTAAATGAGGAATTTTTCTGTTATGTGTGTCTACTATACAAATACACTCTAGGGGGGGCTTACTGGGAGCTAGCTCCATCCTTCCTTTACCAAACTGAAAGGACCCTTCACAGGGTGCCCATACAGAAGCTCAAATTGGCTTAAGCCAACACCCTTCTGTGCGACCTCTCCATTGGCAAATAAAAAACATTCCAAGGGAACGTCCTACATATGCTTCATGGGGTCTGAAAGACCCATTATCATGCCCTTAAGGGTACGGTTAAATCTGTCAACCAAATCATTGGTTTGAGGGTGGTAGGGGTGAAGAACTTGTATATTACAACACACTCCTTTCACATGGCCTTCATGAACGAGGACATGAAGTTGGTCCCCTGGTCAGAGATCACCTCCTTGGGGAAACCACACAGGTAAAGATCCTCAGCAGTGCCTGGGCCACAGTGGGCACCATCATCATCCTTAGGATGATCATTTCTGGGTACCGGATGGCATGAACATAAGCCAAATCCAATAGGAAGGCTCTGAAACACTGGGGTACCATCAGCACATGGGCTGTCCCAATAAATCCAGTGAGTTCCACAGGTGTCACATCTGCCTGGGCTTCAGCCTGCCACCAAAGACCCATGAGAATGGTTCACTAATTCTGCACCACACATTACTTTTCTCTGGAGGGACATCTGTCATGCTGCCAATTGGTCATCTCAGGTAGGTTCCCCAGTTCGGCCACATCTTCCCCGTAGGTACTAGAACCTTCACCACAGGGTCAGCCTCCTCCAGGACCATGGGCATCTCAGGGGTGGATTCCCCATGCATCTTGTCTCTTCCTGGCAGGGACCTGGGCCACTGTTTCAGGCTCAGGGTCCTTCTGACCATCCTCCTCTGCAGCTGTTGCCCGTGTAGTCAGGCACACTCTCTCATTTCCAAAATCTCCAAGTGCGAGTGGTGCACCATCTCCCTCTAGGAGGTATATTGCAAGTCACTGCCGAGCAAACAGTCCACATGCATAGATGGATTCACAGCTACCCTCAAACAATCAGACACCCGCCCTATTTAAAGGGAACCCATGCCACTAGACAGTGGCTCTCACTGTTTTTTTGGCTGCAATCACTTGGTAAACCCATTAGGAATGACCTGCTCTGCGGACACTAGATGACATCTGATGGTCAACTCCCTGTTTCAAGGAGATTCAGCCACAGAAGAATTACCCCTAGCTAAGTGCAGGTACCATGAGAAGTATGTGCCTTTGAGAACAGTTGCCTTCATTCACCCGAAGGTGACATGCTTCATCATTGGGCTGTGCTCCTCGCCAGGCCGGCACTGCAATGCCTGGCAGGCCCCACAAGAGGGCTCTTTGTCGGAGACTATTTAATACATTTGCCAGCAGAGCACAGTAGGACAGGGAATGGTGTGTCGTACAACAGAGATTTAGCTTTGGTTAGTTTGGGGAGAGTGTATACTGGACCAGCAATCTCCACTGTCATCTCTTGTAATAGACACCTGATTGTTGTCATAATAGCCCCTGTGCCTCACAGAACCACCTGCACCCTGTGCCCATTAATGGTCTCCCACTGCCTATACTTCCCAGTATTATCAAGCAGGAGGGTGGTTCTCTGGACCACTCTACTGTTGCCCAGAGACCCTAGAGTTATCCCAGATGGCTCTCCGCCATCAACTGGGATCAACTATTCCTCAAGTGCCACCTCCGCCACCCCCAAAGTCTGCCCTCTAGTGGAGGACAGAGCTCGCTTTGGACACTTGTGATTCCCCTGATAGTGCCCTTCTTGCTGACAAGCTAAACACCTAGGGGGTCCCTTCCCTGCAGGCTTACCTGTAGGGAACCATTTTTTCTTGTCACAAGGTGGTTGTGAATCCTTACCCAGGGCCATAGTTTGGGGCCCTTGAGAAACCTCCTTAGTTTTATATCTGTCCCCCCCTCCTTCTGCGGTGGAACCTGCCCACCTTTGGTGAGATCTCCCCAGCCACCTTTTGGTGGACCAGGGTGTTAATCCAGTGGTCTGCCTCCTCAACAAGCTCCCTGGGATTAGACTGCATCTTATCAATAAAGTGCTGGCGCAGGTTGGTAGAACAAAGGCTAAGAAAATTGTACAGCCCCTTGTAGCTCACCATCTTACTGTCCTTCACCCAACTATCCAATGCCTTGCAAAACAAATTCACACAATCGACCCATGGCTGGGGGTTAGTTTCACACTGTCCCTAAACCTCTCCTCAGGGGTCAACCCATATTTCTTGAGCAGGGTCTCCTTCAGGGCGGAATACTTCACCCGGTCACCCTGCTCAAGTTCAAACAAGGTGTCCCTCCCCTCAGGTAGAATATGCTGCTACAAACTTGCCCTCAGTCTCTCTCAGGGATCTTGCACAATAGTAACGCTATTTCATGGGCCCCAAACCACCGGACTGTGTCATCCCCCATTCCACAATCAGGCACCAGACCCTTAGGTATTTGGACTCTTTTGTCCAAAGACACAGATTAACTGCTGCCCCAATCTGTGATGGACTGAGCCCCTGTTGCTCGAAAGTTCAATTCTCTCATGCCCAACTATTCAGCCACCATAATTTGCTTTCCCCCCTTACCACCTTGGTCTTCTCACATTTCCACTGAAGTTTGGCCAGCTTCCTTTCCTCCTGTCTGTCCTCCAGATGTTCTAGGGAATGAGACCCTTTGAGGAACCACTACTGCCTGACTTGGAAAGTACTATGCTCCCCTCCTTCAGCCCCTGAGGATTCACTACATCACCCTCCCCAGGATCCTCAGCTGTACCTCTGACACCAATGAGGCCCTAAATGCCTTTTTCAGCTCCTCTTTTCTACTGAGGCCTTTAAAAGAACATTTCATGAGCTGGGCTACCATATAGGTTTCACCACCACCTTCAAAACAGGCACCTTCCCAGATGACTGGAAGCATGCAGAAGTCAGACCTCTGCTCAAGAAGCCCACAGCTGACACCACCAACCTCAAGAACTATCGGCCCATCTTGCTCCTCCCCTTCGCAGCCAAAGTTGCAGAGCAAACAGTCAACAGGAAACTAGCACGATTCATTGAAGAGAATGCCATCCTCGACCCGTCCCAATCCGGATTCCGAAGCAACCACAGCACAGAGACCGCCCTACTCGCAGCCACAGATGACATCCGCACCCTCCTGGACCAAGGCCACTTAGCAGTCCTCATTCTACTCAACCTATCAGCGGCCTTCGACACCGTCTCCTACTGCATACTAGACACCAGACTACACGACACAGGCATAAAAGGAACAGCCCTGGACTGGATCCAATCATTCCTCACTGGAAGAAGCCAAAGGATCAGACTTCCACCCTTCCTCTCTGACCCGATGAAAATCAACTGCGGAGTCCCACAGGATTCATCCCTGGGCCCCACCCTCTTCAACATCTACATGGCTCACCTCGCAGCCATCGTCCAACAACAAGGCCTCAACATCGTATCCTACGCCAGCTGATCCTCTCCCTCACTAAATACCCCACCACTGCCAAACTCAACTTCCAGAAAGGAATGCAAGAGGTCACAGTCTGGATGACCAATAGCTGCCTGAAACTCAAAGTCGAGAAGACAAAAGTCCTCGTCCTTGGTACCACCCCTTCTGCATGGGACAGCACCTTGTGGCGGACCACCCTCGGAAGCCCACCTACCCCCTCAAACCACACCAAGCACCTCGGCATCGTACTCAACTCTTCACTCACCATGAACCGACAGGTCAACACCCTTACCTCCATCTGCTTCAACACCCTCTGCATCCTCCGCAAGACCTTTAAGTGGATCCCCCTGAGTCAAGCAAGACAGTCACCCACGCACTCATCACCAGCAGACTGGACTATGGTAACGCAATTTACCCCGGCATCAACAAGTTCCTACTCCACAAACTCCAGACAATACAGAACACCGCCGCCAGACTCGTCCTCGGCATCCCCGACATGAACACATCAGTCAACACCTACAAAGTCTCCAGTAGCCCCCGTGGAGAAAAGAGTCATTTTCAAAATCCTCACTCAAGCCTACAAATTACTACACAACAACGGACCCCAATACCTCAACGACAGAATCAACTTCCACGTACCCAAAAGAAACCTCTGATCTTCCAACCTCACACTGGCCGAAACCCAGCACATTTACTGAGCCCTCTCACATTGCATCCAAGACCTGGAACGAGCTACAGGCAGACATCAGACGTGCCCCCTCCCTGAACACCTTCAGGAAGACCCTCAAGACCTGGCTCTTCGGTTAAACAGATCTGCGGACTCCCCCCCCCCCCCCCCCCGCCTTGAGACCTTCACGGGTGAGTAGTGCACTTACAATTCCCTGATGTATTGATTGATTGATAGGTTTCTAACTTATCCTGTTCAAACTAAACTACTGCAGGCACCTCTGCTGGCTCTTCTGACTTAGACATGATAGTTGTGAATGCAGAAAGGTTTCCAAACTAGAATGGCAAAACCACAGAGCAAGAGAAAACAGTATTGCACACCAGAGTCGTAACAAACAACTGCATTGCTCCGGCTTCTACCAACACAGTCCCTATCCTCACTGTTAATCACCAAATGTATGACCCAACGGTTTCTATATGGCTGGGATGCATTGAAGCCAAATAGAATCCACCATCCTAGATAGGGTGAGTGCGTTACCCTTGTCCGATAATCTGTACCCTTGGGTAGCTTGGCACAGAGCAGTCAGGCTCTTCCTCAAGTTCAAAGAAAAAAGTGTTGGTGCAATACCACCCTCGCAACACACTACGTACACTACAAAAAGACTCCACACCTTATGTATCAAAATAAAACAGTGGTCTTTGTATTACACACACATTGAAATCGACATGAGATACATATTGAATACATACTTCACAGTTATATGCAATGTAGAACTCTCCCATTAGCAGCAGAACAGCATCCCCTATATGCACTATTCAGAGATATTCATAGAACTCGACATTCCCAATATTGCATACCCCACACAATTGCAATGATCTAGAAATCACAGGTTTCGACTATGCCTCGTGGCCCAGCCCCTCAGTCACTCAAATGACACTAGCCAATGATACATGTTGCCCCTGCTGATGGCACTTTGATTAGATTATCGAGACCACTTAAAGTGGAAGGAAACAGTTACTGGGTTTCATCCCTCCAGATTAGGCCTTCAGGCACCCAGATGCACCTTCAAGAGTGCAGGATCACTATCTCCCTGTAGGCAAAAGACTGTGACATCGGAAGCTGGCATGTTTTCCAGTTGGAGAAATGTTTACCCTCCGGGGAGGTGAAGCCTGCAGTTCCTCCAGGCAGCCAGCCATGGGTGCACCGAAGGCACAACAACACCCCTCAGGTCCAGTCATGATGTTCTCCACAGCAGAGTACATTGTGGCATGGATCCGGGGAGAAGGAGCTAACGACCTCGTTCTGAGGCCACAAGGTCAGCCACTGTTTTCCTCCCAATCAGGAGGTCAGACACAGTTTAGGCTGCCAGCTTGGGTCCAGCAGACTCAGCACCTTCCCCCAGCACCCCTTGGACACCACACACTACAGAGTGCAAGCTACCACAGTTTTCCAGTTGCAAGCACAGGTCCCTCAAACTCAGAAAATATCCTCCCCACTCCTCAACCTCCTCATGTTCCAGCACAAAGGTGGGCCACTGATCTTTACAAGCATTCCTCTGCACAGTGTGATTATGGCAATGACAGGAGGGCGGCCAAACAGCCATAGGAGAGTGCTTAGGGACCCGGGTTATGACAGCTGGCAATTAGCTGCAGGCCAGCAACATCCAGGCAAAATTTACCAAGCGATTGATAGTCCTCTTACTGGAGCATGACAAGCCCCATGCCACCACAAGTCTGTTTATAATACAGTTGCATTCCCTCTTCCCCAATAGTCACTTCTGTTGATGTTCCAGCATCAAACCAGCATAGTATGTTTCCAATCCCCAAAGCGTCTGTAACTCCTGAGCGCGGTACCCCAGTAGTTTTACTCACAATGCCCATTGACGAGGAGATCAGTTCAAAAGGCCACTTTTGAAATGCATGTCTCTCTAATTTCTATCCTGCCTTCCATCCTACCCCGGGAGGCTTGATCAATATCTTTAGTGGGGCCAAGACCCTGCCCCTTGGAATGCAGGTGCCAATACTACCCCCACCTATCCATCCCAGAAATGCCCCTCAGAGTCAGAGGTATTCAGTTTCCCTTGAGCCCCTCATTTATGGATGTCTCATGAGGAATACACAGATGTGTATTGGAGACAGTCTGACAGGCACACAGAGCCACAAGTAATGTAATGTAATGTATGTATACTTGTAAAGCGCACTGTTACCTCGTTACGTGGAGTCCTGGCGCTGTATACCGCTGGGGAACCCGTCCTGGCTTTCTCTGTGAGAGGGCACCCCAAGGTGAAGCCAGGCATCCCCGGCGTTGCTGGGGCCGTTGTGGAGATTAAGCAAGCTATTGCCCAGAGTTGCAGAGTGGGACCCATGGTTAGCGTAGGCACCTAAGAGAGAATTATCGAGTCCCCGGACATTGACCCAAGACCCTGCCGCGTCGGGAATTGAACCCTGGTCCCGGGCCGACCTCTGCTTCAGGGTCTGCCGCTTCTAACCAGTGAGCCACACTTCTCCACAGTACGTTAGTAATGTTGAATCCACCCACACTACAGGAGAGGATTTACTGTTACCAACTCATAATCAAACACTGTATTGCTGCTCTTCTGCACAAAGGAAATACTGCTAAATAGCCTTTCCACAAATCCCTCATGTCAATCCAATGCAAGAAGCAGACCCTACCATACCGAACACACCATGCGGTGCCTTTCACTGCTAGGGCATGTAGAGCACACATGCACATTCAGTATCTCTTCGAAGGGACCGCATCCAGTCCCCAGGGAGTACTCTGATATAGCAAGAAATGTACAGAACCTTGGCAAGCAGCTTTTTAAATGCCAAGACATGTAACAGGTGTAGGAGAGTAGGATCTGCTTACTATGGTTACCCCCACTTTTTGCTGGTGTTTCACAGTTTTTTTAGTTTAGTCTGGCTGAGGCCCTGCTATCCAGGACGTCAGCCTAGCTGCTTCCTCTCTAATTTGATTGCCTGTACTTTAGGTACACTCCAGTTTGGTTACAGAGGCACCCTTGTGAATCCCTAGTATATGGTACATTAGGTACTAAGAGCATAGGTATCCCAGAGGCCTACCAGGGGCTGAAGCATGTATTATGCCACCCCTGGGAAGCCTCCCAAAATGGCACACACTACCACAAGGAGCCAAGAGGGATATGGAAAGGTATATCAGGGATCGCCCTCCACTCTGAACAGTTAAACAACAACAAGATCCCTGTACCTGGGGTGATTGTTACATTACCAAGACATGAGTACACATCACTCAGGTTGTATTCATTGTTTACATACCGGGATGGACTCCTGCTATCTGTCGCAGTGAGGTATCACTACTCTAATATCTCATAATCCCCATCCACTTTATGGTTCCAAACAGTTAATCAAATACTATTGTCTCAACTCACATAGTGTCCAGTATGATGTTCAACAGTTGTCTGCCATCTGTACTGACAACACATCTAACCACACTTCACCACTTGTGCGCACACTTTGAAAAGAAAAATGTGTGGTGGAAAGGAAGGCACCTCACGGGCGAACACCCTCGGGGATGTTGGCAGATGTTACCAACTCAATGCCCCTTTCTCATCATCGGTTGCCTTCCAATCCAGAAAAAAAACAAACTAGAAATACCACATAAACTGAAATGTGTGTAAAGGTGCAACATAAAGAGTATAACAACATTAACTCATACAGGACAGAGTGACATAAAATCGACAGCCACACCCACTCAATAACTTTATTCTTCGTATCAGTGTGAGCTGAAGAGTTAAAATAAAGGTTGGTAGTTTAGTATCGCCTACCAGTACCTGATACCGACATGTTTCACTGCCCCATTAATTTCGGCAGATTCATCAGGGTATTTGAACACTCGGTCACTGCACCAATAATTTGCACATCCTTTCTGGACACTATTGCATTGAGACAAAAATAAAAACCAGAGACATGCCCAATAGTCAGTATAAAATCATGGGTTTCCACACTCAAGTAATGGTTAGGCGCATATATCCATACTTATAATTACCCCTGACCAGCATGGACCGCTCATACCGGCTGGCCGAATCACGCTTTGACTCGTTTAAAAACGATTGAAGTAGCAATCTATACAAATGAAAGAAAGGGGGAGAAAACAAATATTCTAGAGCTGTCGCGACTTAGGCACCAACATTGCACCGCAGTGTCAACTCCAATCATTCTGAGGACAAGCACGCCATGACACCCCTACTCGCCCTTAATCAAATGATGTCTGGCCGCTCTGGACACGTTTACACCTGCCAAGCCCTTTCATGCAGAAATGCGCGTCAGTGTCTATTTTCGTCGTTTGCCAGCTATACTCGCATTGTTGACACACACTCTCACATGGGCATCGCAACTCAGGACATGATAACACTGACAGACCTTAAGCTCCAGAGTTGCGCGTCCGTGTCTGCTTTTATCATTTACAGGGTAAAGGGTCCCACATGACCTTATCACCCCTACTCACGCATTCAGTCAAAAGTGCGCGAGTGCTCTGTTTTCCACACCACACACTTCGCAATGCCTAATTCCCCATTGCCAGTACACGAAGTCCATTAAAAGCGGATCACCCTCAGCAAAGCTTGATGCTTGTGCAACCGCTTACTCTCCCCCACTCCTCACCGTACAATTGGAAACCGGGACTGTGTCTCATCCCAGGAACGCCGCGACCAAGCCGGCGTTTGTTTTTAATTACCAGCCTGGCGAAGTCCGGTCAGGTGGACGACCGCGCATGCGCCTAAGCAAGTAATCCAGTCGCAGACGGAGGCGCCATCTTAGAGCGGTACTAGTCCCATGTCAATTGCTGGAATTCCACTGCACTCCTGTCCACACATATCTTCAAAATGCCGGGAAATATTCATATACCATCACCCTGCTGCCTGCCAAAATATATGCATGCCCAATAAGTTTTTTATATTTTGTTTATTTATTTTATTTTAATCACCGCAGGACCCTCAAGGAGGTCGCCTACGGCACCGTTGCAAAAAAATATAAATAAATAGTCGGGCACCCTTCAAATTATATACCCGCAGCCACAGTAAGCATAAGCGCCAAACACGCTATGTACAACGTCCAGGTGAAGGTCAGCGGATTGCGATCTACTGTGGGACTGTACCACTTACCGCAAGTATCCACCATCGGTGTCTGCAAGTACATCCCGGCGCATAATTTAGCCAATAAGCTGGAATTTTAAGATGTAACTAGACCTCAGCGGAAACAGGGGGGTCATTAAGCACGGTCTAGATGGCCTCTCATTATCTCTCATCACCCCTTAACATAATCAAGTGCCGAGAAAGTTCCCTCATGACAGAGCACACCAGGCGCATTATATGGGCAACCTCACAAGGCCTCCAGTTAGACGGTTGATCAACAAGGAGCACCTCCCAAAAAATGTGTCTCATTTATGGTCTATTTCACTCGGTTCCACTCCAGAATTTCATTGAGACCTACGCTATCGCTGCGTTCTCCATGTATCCACCTGGCTTCTTTACTGAGCAACACTGTTTCCATGTTCTGTGGATTGCCTTTTATTACTTCCAACACAGTCCACGTAAAATCATGTTTTTCTTTGTGGCAATGTTGTACCAACTTTGTAGTCAGTTTGCCCGCCTTGATGGTGCTCACATGTTCCTGAATGCGCACCTTGATTTTTCGTGTAGTCAGGCCAAAATACTGGAGACCGCAACGACATAGCAATCTATATACCACATGCGTGGTGTTGCAGTTGCTAAAGTGGTTGAGGAACCACACTCTCCCTGTGTTCAGAGTCACACTATTGCTTTTTGTGGTGAGGGCACAGACTGAACATGTCCCACAGGGATGGTGTCCTTTGGGCAATGTCGACAGATCTCTTTTATGTGGTGCCAAGGAGCGGGTATGGACTAATTTGTCTTTAAGGTTGGTTGCTCTCTTAAAGGCAAACCTAGGAGGTGGCATCCGGAAGTCTTTGGTGGATAGTAAGTCCCAGTGTTTTCTGATGGACTGCCTGATTTTTGTAGCCATGGGGTCGAATGTCATCACCACCGGGAGGCACTCTCGTTTTTCTTTCCTTGTATGTTCCAGCAAGGCACTCCTTGGTGTATTAAGTGCCCTTTTTCTAGCGTTCTTCACAATTCTGCTAGGGTAACTGCGCCGTATTAGTTTTTTCGTCAGATCTTGTGATTGCTCCAGGAACCCACTCGTGCTGGAGCAGTTCCTCCTGTACCTCAAAAATTGGCCCACAGGAAGGTTGTCCCGGAGGGCTCTAGGGTGGTACGAATTGTATAGTAGGAGTGAATTCCTATCAGTAGGTTTCTGATGTACTCTGGTGTTCAAACCACCCTCTAGTCCAGCTTCAATATCAAGGTCCAAATAGACCGCACTGGTGCGGCTGTAGGTCCACGTGAATTTTAGGCTCTCATCTTGACGATTGAGCCATCCCAGGAACTCCCCTAGGGATTCCTCAGTGCCTGCCCAGATGCAGAGCACATCGTCTATATATCGCTTCCAGAGGCAAATGTGCCGCTGGAAGGGGTTGGTATCAGAATAGACGATGTGCTCCTCAAATCTACCTACATAAATACATGCCAGGCTGGGGGCCATTGTGGCCCCCATCGATGTTCCAGAGGTTTGTAGGTAGATCTGGTCCTTGTATCCGAAATAGTTCCTCGTAAGAGCGAGCTCAACACATTCCATAATGAATGATTGGGGCGCATCATAGGGCCATTCGAGGTCCCCCAGTGCGCGGGCTGCTGCCACCAGCGTTGCGTCCTGGGGGATGCTCGTATACAAGGACTCAATATCGATGGTAACAAGGAACTGGTTGTTTGAATCATAGTGGGTATTACCCAAAATAGTCAGCACGTCGGTGGTGTCCTTAACAAAGGACTGTTGGTTAATCACCGACTCCCGCAGAAAGAAGTCCGCGAATTGAGACAGCGGCTCCAGCACAGATTGAATCCCGGACACGATAGGCCTGCCGGGCGGCGGGCGGGTGGGCTTATGAATCTTAGGTAAAATATAGAAGGCTGGAGTCCTGGGGGTGTTGTTCACCAGGAACTCCGCTTCTTTTACCGAGATCCATTTGTTACTTTTGGCTCTGTTGACCATTTCCCTTATGGTAACAAGCAATTGATCTACCGGATCCTTATTCAGGGGTTTGTAATTGGTGCGGACACTCAAAAGGCGGAGCACCTCTGCCTCGTAGTCGTGGGTATTGAGTACCACCACCGCACCCCCTTTGTCGGCTGATTTGATTGTCAACATAGGGTTTTTTTCGAGACTTCTTATCGCCTCCCAATCCTCCTTCGTCATGTTAGAGTGTCGAGAATGTTCCTGGGATTTTTCAAACTTCTCGATGTCACTCAAGACTCTTTCCTCAAAGACCAACACTTCGGGGCCTACAGCGGATCCAACCGGACAAAAAGTGGATGGTCTCTTCAGATTTGTGCCTCGGAACGCATTGGTATCTTGTTCATTCTCCTTGTGGGCGAAGAATTTCTTGAGCTTAATTTTCCTAAGCGTTTCATGAAATTCCACGCGACACTTAAACGAGTCGTGTTTGGGGGTGGGTACAAACCCCAATCCTTTGTTTAGTACCCTTTCTTCACTGGATGTCAAAATGTGATCTGATAGATTGACCACAATGCTCTCGTTTAATTGTCCGTGCGTCCCCGGCTGCGGGTCACTCTGGGTGAGAATGTCTGCCATTGGGGTGTCGAGCTGCCTCTCCCTCGGCCTCGCCCTGTGGCACCCCTCCCCCTGTTGTGGTTGGATCTCTGGCCCTGTTCTAAAAAAGCCCGCAATAGTGTACCCAAATCCTCTGTCTGGCGGTTTTGCTGGTTGAACCGCACCCTACTGTTTTGCTGGGGTTCTTCCTCTTCCTCACTTGAGGTGTTATCGAAGGTCCAATTATTTGGTGTCCGTCTCTGCTGTTGTCTCCCTCCCCTCCCTCTATGTCGGTTGTTGGTGTTCTGTGGGGCAGGTGTTTGTTGGTAATATTCTTCCTTCACGTAGGGGAAAGCCCACTCATGGGTGTATCTTTCTAAATTTTTTGTCAACCCTTTGATCTTCTGGTTGACCATGTAGTTTTTATAATCCACAAGGTCGTCCTGAATTTTTTGCAGGTGCTCCTTGCTGTCCACCAATGTGGTGTCCCCTGAGATTTTTTCTTCCAAGTCGAGTATCTCCTTCAGGAGCTCCTCGCTCAGTCGCTGGGCAGTACTAATAATGAGGATGAGCCAATCCCTGGTGCACTTATTGGCAATGAAACTCCAATCCGTGCGGAATTTTTCGTCATCCAGGAAAATGCGCGGCTCAATCCTAACTATGAGGCTAGGTGGTGCTACCCCCGCCGTGTAGTACTCTGTCATCAATGCACCATGCAATGCTACTCGGACTTGTTTTTTCTTTAGAGTGGATAATTTTTCCCACTCCTCTCTCACGGATACAGATCCCCGTAGTGGGGCCCCTAACATCAACGAAGGGCCTGATAAAATGGCCGAGATCTGTTCCTCCGAGAAAGCCAGACAGTTCTTATCCATTTGTACCGATACTGTCCAATAAACCAGAGGATACGGAGAAACCCAACGGTGATTCCTCTACGTGCGGAAAAAAGGGGGATGATTCTGTCCCTAGGGATATGGAGAGGTGATTCTGTGTATATGCGTCCAAACCAAAACACAGGAAACAGCGAGGCCCGAAGGGCCAGGCTACTGACTATCTCCAAGGCATGTTTCTGCGAATAAAAAGTTTTGATAATCGGCTCTCACGGCTGGGCCGCCGTTCTACACACACACTACCACAAGGAGCCAAGAGGGATATGGAAAGGTATATCAGGGATCGCCCTCCACTCTGAACAGTTAAACAACAACAAGATCCCTGTACCTGGGGTGATTGTTACATTACCAAGACATGAGTACACATCACTCAGGTTGTATTCATTGTTTACATACCGGGATGGACTCCTGCTATCTGTCGCAGTGAGGTATCACTACTCTAATATCTCATAATCCCCATCCACTTTATGGTTCCAAACAGTTAATCAAATACTATTGTCTCAACTCACATAGTGTCCAGTATGATGTTCAACAGTTGTCTGCCATCTGTACTGACAACACATCTAACCACACTTCACCACTTGTGCGCACACTTTGAAAAGAAAAATGTGTGGTGGAAAGGAAGGCACCTCACGGGCGAACACCCTCGGGGATGTTGGCAGATGTTACCAACTCAATGCCCCTTTCTCATCATCGGTTGCCTTCCAATCCAGAAAAAAAACAAACTAGAAATACCACATAAACTGAAATGTGTGTAAAGGTGCAACATAAAGAGTATAACAACATTAACTCATACAGGACAGAGTGACATAAAATCGACAGCCACACCCACTCAATAACTTTATTCTTCGTATCAGTGTGAGCTGAAGAGTTAAAATAAAGGTTGGTAGTTTAGTATCGCCTACCAGTACCTGATACCGACATGTTTCACTGCCCCATTAATTTCGGCAGATTCATCAGGGTATTTGAACACTCGGTCACTGCACCAATAATTTGCACATCCTTTCTGGACACTATTGCATTGAGACAAAAATAAAAACCAGAGACATGCCCAATAGTCAGTATAAAATCATGGGTTTCCACACTCAAGTAATGGTTAGGCGCATATATCCATACTTATAATTACCCCTGACCAGCATGGACCGCTCATACCGGCTGGCCGAATCACGCTTTGACTCGTTTAAAAACGATTGAAGTAGCAATCTATACAAATGAAAGAAAGGGGGAGAAAACAAATATTCTAGAGCTGTCGCGACTTAGGCACCAACATTGCACCGCAGTGTCAACTCCAATCATTCTGAGGACAAGCACGCCATGACACCCCTACTCGCCCTTAATCAAATGATGTCTGGCCGCTCTGGACACGTTTACACCTGCCAAGCCCTTTCATGCAGAAATGCGCGTCAGTGTCTATTTTCGTCGTTTGCCAGCTATACTCGCATTGTTGACACACACTCTCACATGGGCATCGCAACTCAGGACATGATAACACTGACAGACCTTAAGCTCCAGAGTTGCGCGTCCGTGTCTGCTTTTATCATTTACAGGGTAAAGGGTCCCACATGACCTTATCACCCCTACTCACGCATTCAGTCAAAAGTGCGCGAGTGCTCTGTTTTCCACACCACACACTTCGCAATGCCTAATTCCCCATTGCCAGTACACGAAGTCCATTAAAAGCGGATCACCCTCAGCAAAGCTTGATGCTTGTGCAACCGCTTACTCTCCCCCACTCCTCACCGTACAATTGGAAACCGGGACTGTGTCTCATCCCAGGAACGCCGCGACCAAGCCGGCGTTTGTTTTTAATTACCAGCCTGGCGAAGTCCGGTCAGGTGGACGACCGCGCATGCGCCTAAGCAAGTAATCCAGTCGCAGACGGAGGCGCCATCTTAGAGCGGTACTAGTCCCATGTCAATTGCTGGAATTCCACTGCACTCCTGTCCACACATATCTTCAAAATGCCGGGAAATATTCATATACCATCACCCTGCTGCCTGCCAAAATATATGCATGCCCAATAAGTTTTTTATATTTTGTTTATTTATTTTATTTTAATCACCGCAGGACCCTCAAGGAGGTCGCCTACGGCACCGTTGCAAAAAAATATAAATAAATAGTCGGGCACCCTTCAAATTATATACCCGCAGCCACAGTAAGCATAAGCGCCAAACACGCTATGTACAACGTCCAGGTGAAGGTCAGCGGATTGCGATCTACTGTGGGACTGTACCACTTACCGCAAGTATCCACCATCGGTGTCTGCAAGTACATCCCGGCGCATAATTTAGCCAATAAGCTGGAATTTTAAGATGTAACTAGACCTCAGCGGAAACAGGGGGGTCATTAAGCACGGTCTAGATGGCCTCTCATTATCTCTCATCACCCCTTAACATAATCAAGTGCCGAGAAAGTTCCCTCATGACAGAGCACACCAGGCGCATTATATGGGCAACCTCACAAGGCCTCCAGTTAGACGGTTGATCAACAAGGAGCACCTCCCAAAAAATGTGTCTCATTTATGGTCTATTTCACTCGGTTCCACTCCAGAATTTCATTGAGACCTACGCTATCGCTGCGTTCTCCATGTATCCACCTGGCTTCTTTACTGAGCAACACTGTTTCCATGTTCTGTGGAATGCCTTTTATTACTTCCAACACAGTCCACGTAAAATCATGTTTTTCTTTGTGGCAATGTTGTACCAACTTTGTAGTCAGTTTGCCCGCCTTGATGGTGCTCACATGTTCCTGAAGGCAACCGATGATGAGAAAGGGGCATTGAGTTGGTAACATCTGCCAACATCCCCGAGGGTGTTCGCCCGTGAGGTGCCTTCCTTTCCACCACACATTTTTCTTTTCAAAGTGTGCGCACAAGTGGTGAAGTGTGGTTAGATGTGTTGTCAGTACAGATGGCAGACAACTGTTGAACATCATACTGGACACTATGTGAGTTGAGACAATAGTATTTGATTAACTGTTTGGAACCATAAAGTGGATGGGGATTATGAGATATTAGAGTAGTGATACCTCACTGCGACAGATAGCAGGAGTCCGTCCCAAAATGGCACCACAGGACTGCTACTGCAGTCTGGGTAAGGTGGTGCATGCAGCGTCAACTGCGTCTTTGGTCCTAGGCTCGGCAGCCATCTAGGGAAACCTACCAAACCCAGATATTTCTGAAAACTAGAAAACCGGGGGTGTCCAGAATGGAGTAGATTGTACATGTAAATAAAACTACCAAAAATGTACACATTATGTTACATTCTTTAAAAAAAATTGTTTATTACAAAAATATGAAGAATAAAGGAATGTATGTCTCTTTATTTTGTATGACAAAATATATTTTAAATTACTCATTTAAAAATAACTAAACTAATATTTAAAAAAATAAATACACAAATATTTACATAATTAAATTTAACCATACAAAAATACTTTTTCAAAAGAAATATTAAAACTTAAAAACAGTACTACACACCTAAACAGAATATTAAACCCTCAAAATCGTATTATTTAAACTCCAATCTAACTAAATTCAGGGAAAGTGCTGGACTCTCAGGGCCAGATGTAGGAAGCCTATTACCGGTCGGTAACGGCAGAAATTAACGAATTTTGGCCGTTACCGACCGGTAATAGGCTTTTCTGATGTAGGGGCCCAAATTAAGGATTCGGTAACTTACTGAATCAGTAATTTAAGGAATCGGTTAATTACCAAATTTTTAAATACCGATTTGGTAAATTACCGAATTCCTAATGCAGGGAGCACTTAAATGAGTGCTTATCCCATGTTAGGATTCGTTATTTACCAACAACTACAAGTTGGTGGTAAATAACGAAAAACCCCAAAAAAGCATTTTCAAGCAAATTACTTCAGCGCCATGTTGCAGACATACATGTGTGCCACATGTGCACCCATACACAAATGAGGGGTGCAACACCCTTCAATGTTTTCCCCCTTATACCGAATCGGTATTTACCGATTCAGTAATTGCTATTCATTCCTATGGGCCTCCAGGCCCATAGGAATGAATGGCAATTACCGAATTGGTAAATACCGATTCGATAAATACCGATTCGGTAAATACCGATTCGGTAAATACCGAATCTTAAGGATTCAGTAATTTTTACCGAATAATTTGTTACATAGCATTTACCGATTCGAAAATACAGAATCGGTAAAATTAGGTTTTTTCAAATCGGTAAATGTCCCTCACCTACATCTGGCCCATAATCCCAAAAATGTACCATGTACAATGTACTCCAAATTAATTAACCTGAGGGGGTGTGCTAAACACTTAACTCTAAAAAAAATACTGTTCCAAGTCCAAACTAACTATATTCAGGGAACGTCCTGGAGACAAAGCCAGAAACAAAATACTATTTCAACTCCAAACTAACTAAATTCAGGGAAAGTGCTGGACATAAAAAAAAAAAAAATACTATTCCAACTCCAAACCAACTAAATTTAGGGAAAGTGCTGGAGAGTATACCAGAACAAATTACTGTTCCAACTCCAAACTAACTAAATTAAGGGAAATGCCCGACAGCACGACCTAAACATCATCTCCTATGCCGACGACACCCAGCTGATCCTCCCGCCCACCAAGGACCCCCACACCGCCAAAACCAACCTCCACGAAAGAATGAAGGCCATCGCCGACTGGATGAGGAACAGCCGACTGAAGCTGAACTCAGACAAGACAGAGGTCCTCATCCTCGGCTCCACTCCCTCGGCCTGGGATGACTCCTGGTGGCCGACGGCACTAGTAGCACCCCCTACACCCACCAACCACGCACAAAACCTAGGGGTCATCCTGGACTCCACACTCTCCATGACAAAGCAGGTCAACGCAGTCTCCTCCTCCTGCTTCAACACCCTCCGCATACCTCGCAGTATCTTCAAGTGGATCCCCACTGAAACTAGAAGGACAGTCACCCAGGCCCTCGTCCGCAGCAAACTGGACTACGGCAATGCACTCTATGCAGGAGCCCCGGCCAAACTCCTGAAACAACTCCAACGCATCCAGAACGCCTCAGCACGCCTGATCCTCGACATCTCCCGCCGCAGCCACATCACACCCCACCTGAAAGACCTGCACTGGCTCCCCATCAACAATAGGATAAACTTCAAGCTCCTCACCCACACACACAAGGCACTCCACCACACCGGACCAGCATACCTCAACAGACAACTCAGCCTCTACACCCCCGCCTGCCAGCTCCGCTCCGCAGACCATACCCTCGCCACCGTCCACCGCATCCGAATAATGACCACCGGCGGCAGATCATTCTCCCACCTCTCCGCCAAGACGTGGAACACCCTCCCCATCCGCCTACGGCAGACCAAAGACCTTTTAACCTTCAGGAGACTCCTCAAGACCTGGCTCTTCGAACAGTTGCAGCACCCCCCCCCTCAGCGCCTTGAGACCCTCACGGGTATGTAGTGCGCTTTACAAATGCTATGATTGATTGATTGAAAGTGCTGGACACTAAACAAAAGATAATTACTATTCCAACATGTTGGACAGGCAACCAGAAAAAATTACTATTCCAACTCCAAAGAAATTAGATTCAGGGAAAGTGCAGGACCCTAAACCAAAAATAATTACTATCCCTACTACAAACTAACTAAATTCAGAGAAAGTGCTGGACATTAAACCAAAGAAAATTTCTATTCCAACTGCAAACTTACTCAATTCAGAGAACGTGCTGGACATTAAACCAGAAACAAATTGCTATTCCAGCTCAAAACTAATTAAATTCAGTGAAAGTACTATACACTAAATCAAAATAAATGCAATTCCTACTTTAAACGAACTAAATTCAGTGAAAGTGCTGGACACTAAACAAGAAAGAATTACTACTCCTACTCCTACCTAACCAAAATCAGGCTAACTACTAAACAATTATTATATAATGATATCAACATATAAAACTAAAACTAAATATGACAAGAAAACAGAAAAAAACTATAAATAATGAATCCTCAAACATATATAATATTTCATAATATATTCTAACTAAAATGTAAACATTCCTATAAAATATCATATTAAGAAGTATTTACCATATTTCTAAGATATGATGCAAACATTTAAAACATAAGGACCCTAATTATGATGCAGGTTGGACGAGCGTGCGACCGGCTTCATTGCAGTTAAGGGACTGGCCGACAGGTAATCAGCAGTCCTGACTGCTGAATTAGGAGCTGACTGCCATGGGGGCATAGACTCTGTCTCCTCTGCTTTCAGGTACTCCTCTTCAAGAATCCATGTTTGGATTTCTCTGGACACTTTCTCTTCTTTCAGAAGCGGCACTTTCCTGAGGTCCCCCATTGGGTTCGACAGCAGTTTCCAACGCCACTTCACGCCTATGCACCCAGCTTCCCTGGGACAGGTAACTTGGGTACCATGGTATCCACGGGTGGGGTGGATCTCCAACCTTCTGTCTTCGACAGGGTTTCCCCAGGGTCCACTGGGAAGGGTCCATTATCTTTAATGTTCCAACCGCGACTTACACATAGACTTGTACGGAGCACGGGGTCATGTTCACACACTGCACACGTTCTCAGTGGGGTCCCTATCTACTTACCTTGGGTGGTTCTGTCGGTTCCCAGCAAGTCTACATCCTCTTGACATTCTCCTGACTTGAGTTGTGCTTCTTATACCACTTTCTTAGTATATGGTTTGGTCCCCCCATGGCACCCTGTGTATTACTGCTATTTACTGTGATTGCTTTCCTTAAGTGTTGTGTGCTTTGTGTCTATCTCCATGTAGGAGATACTGTGACATACTAGAGAGTGTTATATAATAAATACATATTTTTATAAATACTTTGTGTGGTTCTTTTTCATTTAATCTATACTTTAAGATGCAGTCTGGTAAACACGCTGCTTTACACTCCTTCAAGACTAAGCCTGAAAGCTGCTTGCCACAGCTACCACTTGGATAGCTTTCTAAGTTGCCTGAAACACCATAAGATTGTCTGGACTTAAATTAGTAGCCATCATATACCAGGCCTGCTTCTCACAATGTCCATTGTCGAGTTGGATTTTCAGATCCAAAAACTTAAGTTATTTGCTAGAAACAGTCTTGGTAAACCTCAGATAGGAGTTGAGGCAGTTGAGCCAAACAACAGGTGTTTAGATTGCTCTTCCAAAAGATGATGATATCATCTATGTAACAACACCACAATTTCATGTTGGTGCTGGAGAGGTTGGAATCTGTGGAAATGAACTGGCACTCAAAATCTGCTATATACATTCAGGCCAGGCTTAGGGCAAAACTTGCTCCCCAAGGAAGTCTCCTGTATTTGGTGGAACATTTGATTTTGAAATGGAAAAAAGTTCTCCTTTAATGCGATCGACAAGCATTCAATGATGAAGTTCACTGGGGTAGTGGATGTCCAGGTTTCGGCAAGAAGGCTCACCTTGATTGTCTCAATGGTGACATCCTCTAGGAAATTGGTATATAATGCTTTGACGCTAAGGTTCAGCAGGAAATTGATGACCTAGTTTGTTTTCCCCCTCTAAAAGATTCAAAACATGACATGTGTCCTTGAGGAATGAGGGAATCCTTTTCACAAAAGGCTGTAAGAAATTGTCACAAAACTTGCTGAAATTTTCCAAAAGCAACCCAATTCCAGAGACGATTGGTCTACCCTTAGTGGGAGTGACACCCTTTTATGCATTTTCGTCAGTTCGTAGATGTATGGTATCCTTTGTGTAGTGTTGATTAGGAAAGAGTGCCTCATTCTTGGAGAGCCATCCATGTAAGTTTGCTGAAGTGATCATACCAGTAATCTTGGTTGTCAGTTTTGCCATATGGTCTCTATCTATTCTTCGGTAGTACCTCTCATTGGCCAGCTGAGTTGTGGTCAGTGGTATTGATGATCACAATGGCACTGCCCGTGTCCGCTGGCGTGATGGGGATCACAATGTTGGTTCTATCTGCCATTTGTTCCTGGGTGGACAGGTTGTGGAAGGGAGTTCTGGTATCCATTTTTTCCACTCCCTTTGGGACGGCTTGCTCAGATGTGAGGACTTTGTGAGGGGTCATTCCAATGGTCGGGGTGAACCTCTAAGGTACAAGTAGACCAGAAGCGCCAGTCTCTTGTGGGTGGTTATCATGGAAAAAGGCATGGCGCGGATTTCACAGAAGAAGCCATGTAATTCTCTGGATAGTCCGAATTTATCTTCATTAGGTATAGGTACACAGGCTATGCCTTTCTGCAGGACCTTGTCCTCTACGGGTGTGAGTGTTCAAGTAGAGAGAATAACCACCAGCTCTGTTGATGTGCTTTGCTTGGAGTCTGCATCTGTGGTTCCGGTTGTGGCTGTTGCCACTGGATCAGTTTGTTTACCACACTTCTTTTGCCTCTACAGAAAAAAGGGGTGGGTGGGTAAAGTATCGGAGATATAATGGGTGTGGCGTTGGTGGTGGCAAATATATGTGGGGTTTCGACAAGGGTTGTGGCCCTGGGTGTGTTCTCAGCAGGTATCCGTACACGGTGGAGGTGGCATATATCTGTTGCTCGTGTAGCTACTCATTCATCACAGGAGCCAAAGAGGGAAAATTGCGACAAGGACAGGCCGCCCCCCACTCATAACACTGTCAACAACAGTGGCCTTTCCTCTATTTCTGAGGAATGTATATCCCTAGACGACTATTTTCATTATTTTCGCTAGGCAACCCGGGTCACTTATTCCCTTGGAGCCTGCTGCGCTACTCAGAGTCACATTCAATGTTCCATCATACGTATATATAAAAAAAATTACACCAGATGTCTTCACTAGAAAAAGTCCTGATGGATTTTTGTTTACACCGATGGCTCAGGGATCCATCATCAAATGTGGTGACCCCGCTTGAGGCTAGGTAATCTTTTCTGTTTTAGGGATATATACTTTACCTGACAAACTTCTTAATATCTTTTTGCAGCTTATTGACCTGCTAAAGAAGGTAGTTCTTATGCTTGCCCATTTCGTTGTTGATCTCTACAAGCCATGATTTATATGTGTACATGTTGATGCCAACCTTTAAACTGTTTTCTGGGATGATGATCCTGACCATCAAGGCATTTGAGAGCCATTTGGCGATATTGATTATCAGGATTAACTAGGCACATGTGCACCTCCATACAATCTGTGACCATTCTCGTAGAAAGACAATATCTTCTAAGAATATCCTAGGGGCTATAGTGACCAGGAGGCCATTTGGTGCTATGTTGGGCCTGAGATATTCGATCATAATGGCCCTGTGTATGGCAATCTTCACCTGTTTTTTTTAAGGTTCACCACTGAGTTCCAATCCTCCCTATTAGTGATGGCTGTGCCATCTGCCCCCAGTAATAAAGTTGTTCTGAGGATCTCAGCTACCATGTCATCATCGTATCTGAGGCCAAGATAGTCATTCATGGTGAGATAGAGAGACATTTCATCATGTGTTTGGTAGGGATGAACGGAGTGTGTGTGGAAGTGGGGGACATTTATTATGTGAGAACCTCCTTACACAGTAGGGAGCTTATGCAAAGTTTAAGCTGCGTCTGGTAAGATAAGTTATCCTACAGATGTTTCCCATGGCTGTGCATGCACTAGTAATCAAGAGAGGGACAAGGAGCTGTTTGAGAGGTCCAGCATCCATGCTTCTAGGGACAGTCTAACAAAAAGAGAGGGGCAGTTCCCTAAGGGAAGAGAGGAGAAAAGTGGGGAAGGAACAGAGCCCTCCTGGATGGATCCAAAGAAATGATTAGGAGGAGCCACAGGGGTGGATCCCAGCAATGCTCGACGGGCCCCACAGTGGGGGCTCTTTAGCAGGGATCTTTTGATCTAACCATATGGTGAATGCAAGTGAGACGGTATTTTTGTAGGGTGGTGATCAAGTGGTTTAAGGAGTCTAAGGGAGGACAAAGAAGGCTTTCATATGATGCCCACCTTGACACAGTTGGGCTATCTGTTGCAATAATGTACTGAGATAGCTAAAAGGTCAACATGTTTCATGCCAAGGTGTCAGGAGAGTCAGTGATATTTCTTCGGGTCCAGGTAATTGTACCTACCCTATTACGTATTGGAAGCAAGAGATACTTGCAGGTCCCCAGTAAATAACAGTTCACCGTCACCTGCTGTGGTACAGGAAATAGAACCTAACCTGTGAAGGGGGAGAGATGGTTAAACAACCATCATAAACATGCAGAAAGTGGCAGATTTTGGGAAACTAGGTTCAAAGGAATCAGCACCACACTGCCCATAGGTGCAGTGAGTGCCCAAAGTGGCTGTTTTTCACGTATTACACAGTGTACAAGGATGTAAAACACACCCATTATGAAACAAAATGTTCATTTTTGGTATATGACATGCGTGAAACAATGTTTTAAACATTTGAAAAGCAGTAATGTGTGGTGAACATGCCAAAATTACAATTGTGAAAACACCCTGTACAATATCAAGGTAGGGTAAGTGTAGGACTTGGCTCTTCTTGGCTAAAGTTCTCCAAACCTTTTGATTTCCCCCTAGACCTTTTTTTCTGGCATGGTGTTGCCAACTTAGAGGCTTTGGACACTTTGCCACTGCTAAACAGTGTCCAAGTGCAAGTGCTCCCTGTGTAAAGTGTAATGGTAATTGGCTGTCCATGATTGGTATGTATGCCTTACTAGTAAATTCCCTAGTAAGGTGCACAATGTATGCCAGGGCTTGTAATGCAAATGCTACTAGTGGGCCTGCAGCACTAATTGTGCCACCCACCAAAGTAACCTTAAAAAGGGAACTCAGGCCTGCCATTGCAGTGCCTGCGCGCAGTTTGTTAAACTGCCATGTTTGTTGTGTCAAGTGCACTCACTTGCCCGACCTTACCCTTCCCTTTCTAAGCACATCAGATACCCCTATGGTAGGTTCAGGGTACCCCCTGGGCAGAGTGCAGTGCAAGTGAAAGGTAGGACATGTACAAATGTGTGCGCCATGTCCTTACAGTGAAATAATCTCCATTTCATTTTTCACTGTGGAAAGGCCATCTTGCCCATAGGATAGAATGAAAAGGCTATGTAATATGTTTTCCATCCCTATCTTCCCAAAGGCTTAAGATGGAAAGGTGAAGTTTTATATGCCTGAACTCACAATGTAATAACACATATTTTTATGAAAGTGGTTTTTGCATTGTGTGTTTAGGAGCCACTCTTTTATAAGTGACTGAGTTTTTGTACTCTAACATTTCTGTGAGTTTCTGCCTGGCTGTAGATTAACTGTCTGGATTTGAAAGCGATAGGATCTGGGTAATGTCTTGACCTAAGGGAGGAGGTGAGACAGCAACAGGCTGATCTGCATCTGAAGGGTAGGGGAGGAGAAGCCACTAGAGGTGAAGAGGTCTGGGTTGCTGCTATAAAACAATCGTCCCATCTCCTGCTGAGTGATTGAGAATCCAGACCCCCAATAATCAAAGGAAGAAGATGGCAGGGAGGCACCCAGAACTGGTTTGAACAGGGGTCAGTGCCCCCTGAACACAAAGACTTCAAAACAATTGAGGGGTATAATTATGAGAGCTGAAGCTCCTGAACTTTGGAGAATGGCTTGATCAAGTGTGAACAAGACTGGAGCTACTTCATGGTCAAGAGGACCTTTGCCAAGGAAGAAACAACTGAATAGATTGAAGGAGAGGACTGACTCTTGCTGTGTGTTCTGGGGCTGGCCTGCAGTTTGCTGTTTTAACCACGGAAAGGCTAAAGGGACTTTGCCATGTGCTGTGTCCCCCTGCTTGAAAAGGTTTTGCTGTGTGTTGTGCCCTGAAGTAGCATCCCCAAGGGCCCGAGGTGAGCTGGCTCCCTGTTGTGGAAACACAGGAACGCAAATGATTCCAGCAGTCTCGGCGGCACTGTGTGTGCGTGCTTGTTGCAGCCTAAGACATAAGGTGTGCCCTTTGATCGTGGGCACCTGGAGTCTAAGCAAGGTTCAGCGATGCGATGTGCGTGTGCTTTGTGCTGCCTGAACCCCTTTGTGAGGATTGTCCAGTTATCATGTGCACCGGAATCCAACGAAACTGTGTGCAGGTGCGTTGTGCACAGTGAGACCTTCATGAGGATTTGACTTGTTATCGTGTGCACCGGAATCCAAGTGAGTCTCATCGACGACGTGTGCGTATGCATTGTGCACTGTGAGACCTTTGTGAGGATTGCCTTGTTATCGTGCACCCGGAGTTAAAGTGAGTCTCAGTGACGCTGTGCGCGTGATCTTTGTGCAGCATGAGATCTTCTTGTGGAGTGCCCGGTGATCGTGCAGCCGAAGCTCAAGGAAGTCTCAGCGACGCTGTGTGCGTGTGGCAGCCTGAGATCTTCGTAGCAGTGGTGGCCCGGACCGGCAGCCCCGGAGGAGCTGAGTTGCTGGCCCGAATCCACCGTGGCCAAGTCCCAAAGATTGCATCAGAGGCCCAAACTGCTGGACGAGGAGAGGAGAGTGAGTACGCCCCCCCCAGGTAACGTGTGTCGACTCACGGGGGCGGGCTCGGAGGGAGTTGCTCTCCGCCTCTCTCCCACTTCAGCAGCTCGAGCCTCTGCTTTGGCTCGTATTGTGGCCCGTGTTGCCAAGGGAGTTGCAGTCCCGGAGCCCGGAGTGCGGGGCTGCACTTTTTGTGTTCTACCATACTCGTGTTGGGGGCAACTCTTGTCAGAAGCTACCTGCGAGTAAGCACGAGTGGCGGTGAGACCTTTGATTCTATGTAATTTTTATGATTTGGAAAGTGTCTGGCTTGTCTTTGCTATTCCCTGAGAGTGTTTCAGGTCACTGTCTGTGTGGTCCATAGCAGGCGAGTTGAGAATGAAACATACTTCGGCGTTGAGAAAGTGTCAGCTGCTCAAAAGAGCGAACAAGTATACCAAGTGTACAATCTAGTAAATAATGTGCGCATCTTTGCTCTGGAAAGACTGAGGGCTCCACAAGATAAATCCAGTGGTGGTTGCTATTATTGTGAAGTGAGGTGCAGGGGGAGTGGGGACTGCAAACTAAAGAAAAAATATATATAAATATTAAAATTACACTTACCAGCTCTGGCAGCTGCTGCCTTCCTCCCGATCCTTGCCTTCCTGATGTCCAGGAGCTACTGCACACTGCACAGGCTCCCAGCTCCCAATCCCAGCGCTAGTCACAGGATAGGAATGCTGTTTCCAGCATGTGAGCATTGCTGGGATTGGTATGAGCACTGCAGTTCGGCCCTCAGATCTGGAATGGGATACTGTGTTGGTTTCTCCACCCAGCTGTACAACACAGCTCGGTGGAGAAAGGCTAAGTACGCATGAGGTTTGGTCAACCCCATAGGGCCTGCCCAACTGTTATGCCCACTTTACAGTGTCCACCACTCCCCCCTCCTCCCTGGTGCTGCAACGTTAGAATGAATGGCCAGTCCCTACCTTAAGCCAACCCTGAAGAACAACAAATAAAATGATAATAAAAATGGTTTGTTATCATTTAATTTTTGCTGGTGGCCTCTGCTGGCTTTCAGTAGGGGGGGGGGGGGGGGGGGGAATGCTCCTCTGCCATAATGGAGGAGTCGCCCAGGATAAATCCATGTCCTGGACCACAGCTCTTAGATTTGGCTAGAGGAATCAATTACATCGCCATTCACTAGCTTAATTATATGGCACCCCAGTGGGAGCGTCAGTTTTGACAGGAGATTAAGTCACAGCAAAATGTATCCTAGCACGAAATTGTAGAATAATATAGGTTCCCTAGCTGTGATCTGTGACATGTAAAAAAAAATGTTGAAAGTCAGGAAGTAGAAAACACTTAACCTTATTACCTCTGATGGCTCATCCTGGGTGGTCCGAAATGCAGAAGAACTTCCATTCACGGATGATAATGTAGTAATCTTCAAATAAAGATTCAGAGTTATCTTGATGAGTAGATTTATTCCAATAATAAAAGCACATCTGATAAGGTCAGCTGTCAGGGAAAACTGTCCAGCTGCATTCCAGACTACGTTCCATTACAACTCCAATATAGAACATAGAATATTAAACACATTCAAAAGGCTACATTAAATTAAAGTGATACACTTACTAAAGATAGCATATACTACACATCTTCCCCTTTATGGAATTAAAAAAAAAAATCAACTAAAATATAAATGTATTGTACCTTTCAGGTTTCTTAACACATCTGACAAAAGAGGATTTAACACAAGAAGAAGCAATGTCAGTGTTCAACATTTCAATATCACTATTGACATTACAAGAGACAACATCATGAGGCAAATTATTTTTTTCTGCATTGTCATAACACCAAAAACAACTGTGAGAATTAGAAACTGGAAAAGTATCTTGGTTAGTAGACATATGCATGCCATTAGAATGTGCTAAAGCTATACAACTCATGTGCCATTTTTCTCCATTATCCAAAGTCACAGAATTATTATGTATGCTTGCAATCTTTTTTGAGAACTAAACATGCTGTGACCCTTAGGTACTTTCTTAGCACTTTTGACACAGACCCACTGACCAACTTTTAAATGTACAGGTTTGGAACCATGTATATTATCGTAATAAACTTTGTTCTTGATTTGTGAACAAGCAAGACAGATCTAATATCATTCAAATCACAAAACGACATTTCATTTCTTTTCATCCAACCATGAAATTTTTGATTTAACACACAATTGCAAAGCATTTTAATGACTCTATTAACCCTTTCCACAGTGCCATTACTGGAAGGATGATAACGTGGGGTTAATTTATGTTTGATACCATTAGATGTATAAAAATGTAGCATTTCTTTAGATTTGAACTGTACACCATTGTCCGTTAAGGTGGAGGCAGGACAACTTTCTTGTAAAAAAAATACAGTCTAAGAAATCTATTACATTCTTGGTGTCGAATTTGTCAACAACTTTTAGTTCAAACCACCTAGAAAATAAGTCAACAAGCACTGTAATATACTTAAAGTACTATCAAACCAGTTGATAGGGCCCATTATGTCTAAAGCTAAATCTTCCCATGGAAGATTTGAGGAAGTAACCACACCCAAAGGTGGGTTTAAAGTTGTTTTTGATTTATCAGACAACTCACAATTTATGCAGGATCTAACAATTTTCTCAATATTATTGTCAATTCCAGGCCACCAATAATGATCTCTAACTCTAGATTTAATGTGTGAAATACCTGGATGACCTTCATGAGACAGATGTATAATTTAATCTCCTAAAATCACAGGAGTAATAATTTTGTCTCCTCTAAGAAGTAAATAGTCAGACATTGAAAGTTCATCTCTGACTTCCCAAAAACCTCTTAAATCATCATGAAGATTTTATTTACAAAAATTACTCCAACCATTTATGACTTTTGATTTAACATCTGATAAAATACTGTCTTCAGAATCAGCTTTTACCCATTGTTCTTCAGGAATACTATTCATGAAATTGTCATTCGAAATACCATTTGCAACGGAAAAATCATTCCAAGAACTACGATCAGATTCTATTATGGGTAAAGAGAACCTACTGATAAAATATGCAATAAAATGTTTTGCTCCAGGAACATAATTCATTTCAAATAAAATTGTTTTGCAAACGCTGGGACAATCTTGCAATTCTGGCAGTAGCTTTGTTGAGACCTTCTGTAATGAGTAATTTTGTAAGAGGTTTATGATCAGTTCTAACGCAAAAACTTTTACCCCATAAAAATGTTCTAAAATGCTCCAAAACCCAAACCGCAGCTAAAGTTTCCCTTTCTATTACAGAATACTTTTCTTCTGTGGGAGTCAAAGATCTAGATGCAAATGTAATGACAACTTCCTGATTGTTGTCAGAAATTTGAGTTAACACTGCTCCAAGACCTTTGGAGCTAGCATCTGTAGTCACAAATGTAGGAGTGTAAGGATTAAAACCTTGAATATTGGGAGCATTACAAATAGCTTTTTTATCACGAGAAAAGCTTGCCGACATTCTTCAGACCAAGTGAAAGTGACTTTGTTTTTCAATAAATTTCTCAGGGAATGGGTCTTCTCAGAAAAATTACATACAAACTTTGAATAAAATTCATCCAAAGCCAAGATTGACCTTAAAGCAACCAAAATGGCTCTTACCAATTTAGTCTTAGGTCTTATACCTTGTTCACTGATCTCGTGCCCTAAATAGACTACGCTGTTCTCTGAGAATTAGCATTTTGAAATTTCAGCCGTAAGACCTTTGTCATTAAGAATACTTAAAACTTTCCTCAATCTAGAATCATGTTGGTGAGAATTTCTGTCCCTAATAAGAATATCATCTTGAAAAATTATGATCCTTTGTATATATCCAATCCAAATGGCATGCGACGAAAACGAAAACAACCAAAAGGAGTATAAAATGCTGTTAAGTCACGGCTGGAATGATGTAGAGAAACTTGGTGGTATGCTGAAGATAAATCTAACGTAGAGAAGTATTTTGCACCACGAGTTAATGACAACATTTCATCGATTCTCGGTAAAGGATACTGATCAACAATAATATTGTCATTAAGACTTCTTAGATTAAAGCATAAACAAATTTTCCCATTGGCCCGACAAGCTATAACCAACGGAGAAATCCATTCTGCAGCCTCTATAGGCTCGAAGATGCCACTTTCTTGTAATTTTAATAATTCATTCTTTACTTCATCTTTAATAATGATGGGTATATTACGCACTTTATGTATTTTAGGAATGGCATTACTCTTAAACCTTATGCAATGAGAAAAACTTTCCAATTTGCCAATCCTATCTGAAAATACATTGGGAAATTCTTTAAGAACCCAATTCTTGGTGTTCTCACCTACACAGGCAACAAGGACTTGTTCTGGACTGTAGGGATCAAGAATAATATGGAAAGCTCTTTGATCTGTCCAACCCAAAACTGAAGGACCATCAGAAACAACATGCAGTTTACACACAGAAGTGGGGTCTTTGAACTCAAAAACCAAAGAACAATAACCTAACATATCAATGTTATCACCTGTAAAACTTTCAGGAAGAACTTCGGTAGGTTCTAAATAATTAATTAATTCTTTTTCCCAAACACTTTTAGCAAAAATAGTGAAGGGAGAACCTGAGTCTGCTGCCACCTATAAAGGAATACCACCAAAGAGGTTTACGTCTCTCTTAATCATCGATGTTTAAAACTATATTGCATTGTTTGTTTTCTTTGAGATTAGGAACAGAATTATAGGAATCAGAGTCATAATCCGATTAATCTGTATCTGTAACACAAGTAACCTTCGGTCATTGACTAGGTTTTTCTCGCAAACTTTAGCAAAATGCCCCAAGACTCCACATTGTGAAAATTTTGTAGATTTTGCTGGACATTTTCAAAACTTGCGTTATGATTTATGTCAACACAACAATAACAAGCAAAAGTAGGGGGTTCACTTTGGTTACATTTTGGTTTGGTGGAAGACTTATAATTGAAAGTTTTTGTTTGGAAATTCTTATTAAATCCTTTTTCAGAAAATTCTTTCCCTTTCTTGTAATCTGAGATCTTAGTAACTGTAGGAGCAGGTTCAGCTTGATCTGATAGTGCCTTGGGACTTCTATCTGAGAGTTCAGCTTTTTTAACCAGTGTGATAACATCTTTAAGACTGGATTCACTTTCTATCCAAAGTCTATCCTGAAAACCTGTATTTTTTGTACAGACAACTACTTGGTCCCTAATAAGTTCATTGTGTAACACTCCAAATTTGTAATGAGCAGCTAACAATTATAATTGAGAAACATTTTCCTCCACAGGCTCATTGTTGAAGTTGTTTTCTTTTGAATAATGCACGTCTTTTTACTCCTATACACACTGTGGGCGAATAATGATCTGTTAAATCTAAAATAGCTGTTTTAAAAATGTCAAAATCACCAAATCTTTCAGGTTTTTGCATTTGATTATAAACTCTTAAACCTTCAGGGCCAAGACTGTGTATAAGCATTCTTTTCTTTCTTTCTGGAGACAAAGTACCAACATTGTCTTCCAAAGTAGCTATATAATTTAGAAAATACTCCTTTCATTCTGTCCATTTGATAATTGGTTCACCAGGAGCAGTGAGGAATTCTTTGGCAGTGCTTAAGTTAATGTTAATACATGAGGACGAAGCTGAAAAGGTTGCAGAAGTAGAAGCTGAAGTACTAGTTGAAGTATTGGTATTCATGGCAATCCCCCCAAAAAATGCATACAAAATATTACTTTAAAGCAATAAATAACAACTTACTTGAAGTAAAATTGTAAGTAAAATGCATAAAATTGCAGTAGAAGTAGATTGATGCTGATCGTAAAACCAGACGTGCTCATGAAGAAATAACACTAACTTTGAGAAATCCAAAATGGCGACACATATGCAGCGTCGGGTTACATTGCGTGACCGCTGAAGTCACGATTGATTGGAGAAACTCTGGGCAAGAAAGTTGTGTGACGTCTGAAGTTACTAACTTGTTGCCAGGATGCTGTTGCTATGCAATTCTCTGCGGTCCATGAGGAGAATCTTGGGTAGATCACAACTTGCAGCGGGTGACAGAGCGAAGGTTCCGGTAACGGTCCTGGGAAGCTCAAAAGTAAACAAATGTTGGTGAGTAAAGGAAATGAGTATGAAGGATGAAATTACTCACATTACTCACTTGCAGTTATTCACTTGGCGCTTCACTTGATGCTTGACGTAAATGGAGAGTAGAATCTTGGCGATCATTTTGTGTGGCTTGAACGTAAACTAGCGATGATGAGAAAAAGACCGAGTAAGAAATGAAAGTACTCAATCTACTCACTTTCTGCTTTCTACTTGCCGCTTGCTGCTTTCTACTTTCCGCTTGTAGAAAATGAAGAATCCTAATTTTAGCACAAAAGTATCCTTCTTGACTCAAAGATTGTAATGGAGAAAAGAAAAACATTTCCACACTGAAAAATAAATAATAGTGCAGAGAAGAAGTAGTAATTCCAAACGTCGCCAATAATATGTAGTGCTCTTCAAATAAAGATTCAGAGTTATCTTGATGAGTAGATTTATTCCAATAATAAAAGCACATCTAATAAGGTCAGCTTTCAGCGAAAACTGTCCAGCTGTATTCCAGACTACATTCCATTACAACTCCAATATAGAACATAGAATAGTAAACACATTCAAAAGGCTACATTAAATTAAAGCGATACACTTACCAAAGATAGCATATACTACAGATAAATTTGACTTCTCCACAATTGACTTTGGCATTCAGAATGTATCCAAAATTAGAACAGGAAATTGAAGAGCCATATCCTGTGTTAAAATCTAGAGGGCAATTTTCTGTGTTTGGAGTTGAACAGTATCACTAACCGTCTTACTTCAAGGCATTATGGTCTGTGCAGTTTGCAAGTGATGCTGGTTACTGGTGTGACGGTGGCTACGACTGGTACTTTCTGGTAAGCATCCAATGAGTCACAGCCCAGGAGGAGTTTAAGGAAATGATTGAAGTTACTGTATTCCATAAGGTCACTTACAGCAATCTTAGAAATCTTACATCTAGCTTGATTGCCATTCACTCTGGCTTCAAACTTTAAGTCGAACATTGTGGCACAATTCTACAGCAGCCCCTTTTCCAAGGACATGTGTGACAATCAAGATACGAGACAAGAAAAGGTACACAGTTCCCCAGGGAATTGTAAAAACGAACCAAGCGAAAGGAAAGTGAAAGGGACAGAAGGGGGAATGCCCCTTTCGGAACTAAAACCCTCACACACCCAGCGAGCTAGGTGTCATGCTTCATCATCTGGGTTCTGCTCCTCGTCAGACTGGTGCTGCAATGTCTGACGGGCACCCGCGAAGGAGCTCTTTATCGGAGATCTTTTGTTCCTGCAATTTGGTGTATGCGGGTATGAGGGCACAGATATTGGTGTAGACGTAAGAAGTGTGTGTGTGCAGAAAATAAAAAAGGTGAGGTATTCCATAATCAAATTTTAATAGTGTGGTAGCCTCTCTTAATAAAAACAGTGAAGGAGGGATACCCACTGGAATTATGATCCAGTCCCGTATCCACTACCTATATAAATGGTTGACATGTTTCATGCTACCTAAAGCAATTCATCAGGACCTAAGTGTCATTCTACACTGGGGAAGGGGCTATACTACCTTCCTTAGGGTAATGCGAGGCAGGCCAGCCGGTCCTGCTTCGGAGGTGAAACCCAATCGGGTTGGCTACTTGCTTCAACAGTCTGTCCCGTGTACTGGCACCGATAGTGAAGGTACCTGTCTGCTTCCTAGAACAGGCCCGTAGTCACCTACCCACACGAGGAGTCTCACGGGAGACTCACAACAGACTGGAGACAATCAAGATACCCTTAAAGTCCAGAGAGGAAGCTCTGGAAATGCATTCGACCTACTGAATATATTCTGCCCCCATTTCGTTCTTTGGCTGTGGTAAGGATTTCAGTTCTTTGCCTTCAAGAACTAGATTATCAAACGTCCAGTGTTGAGCCAAGAGAGAAAGTACAAGTTGCATTTCTAGGTCTGTAGACTTTTCCCCCGTCATCCCACAGTTCAGCAAGTTTGCCTTCTGAGTTGGAACAGGACAAGAATTTAAGAAAGCAAAGCATTATCCATTTTTATATGTATGTATATATATACATATATATATTCACTGAAAAAGCCATAGGTTATAGACCATATATAGTTAGGAATTAGCATTTACAAAACCTTGAAAATTCACTGAAAAAACCATAGGTTATAGACCATATATAGTTAGGAATTAGCATTTAAAAAACCTTATTTTACTCACACAAAACCATTGAAATTCCATATATAGTTAGTTGCACTAACTATATATCGCGCACCCGCAATCCACTGCTGATCATGTCACATATTACATCATTCATGACATGGTCAGTGACATCACTGATGACATCACTGATGACATCTCAAATGACATCACTGATGACATCACTGATGACAACATCCAGTGACTGTATGTTTCTGTAAAGTTAAAATATGTCTTACATATTGAAGAATGAGTGGATGTATAAGTGTCTGGATGAAGGATTTAGTAGGTGCGTGACTGACTGTATGAGTGAGTGATTAAATGTGTCTCACTGAATGCATGGGTTAGTGACTAAACTGTCTTAATTTGTGCATCATTATGTCTGTTGTTCTGTAAACTGCTGCATGTGTTGATCATTAGCTATACGAGAGGCTATATGTGTTATTAATTGGTTGCCCAAGTATTTCTATGGGAGATTGAGTTTGTGTGGGGGTGGCTGGAAGGTGTGTGACTCTATGCATAGATGTGTGAGCAGTTTATTCACTAGGTGTATGAGTTCAAGAGTGCATGTGGAAACAGCTACATGGGCAGTTGACTGTGTGCATGAGTGTATTGATGAGTGAATGGATATCTCAATGCTACATGTCATAGTAAGTACATATGTAAAACACAGTACATGTGAGAGTTGGCATATATAAATAACTGTGCATGAGAGCCACTGAATGAGTGAGTGGTTGTATCGATCATTGTGAACTTGTATCAGGGATTGTATAAGAGAGTAAATATGTGTTAGTATATGTTTCAATAAGTAAGGTGTGTTTAACTGTATAGTTGAAGAAATGGAGGTGAGATTGTTTCTTTGCATGACTGACTGGGTGTGTGAGTAACTCCATGGATGAGTGGCAGTGTGTGAGTGTCTGTATACACTGAGTGTATCTAAGGTTATATTAGAGTCTGAAGAGGTTTATCGTATTAACACAAGAATGATGTCAAATGAGATGTCATCAGTGATGTCATCAGTGATGTCATTTGAGATGTCATCAGTGATGTCATCAGTGATGTCACTGACCATGTCATGAATGATGTAATATGTGACATGATCAGCAGTGGATTGCGGGTGCGCGATATATAGTTAGTGCAACTAACTATATATGGAATTTCAATGGTTTTGTGTGAGTAAAATAAGGTTTTTTAAATGCTAATTCCTAACTATATATGGTCTATAACCTATGGTTTTTTCAGTGAATTTTCAAGGTTTTGTAAATGCTAATTCCTAACTATATATGATCTATAACCGATGGTTTTTTCAGTGAATTTCAATGGTTTTTTAATAGCAAATATCATAAGCTGTCGAATGTCAAGTACGTGGTAAGTGAAAACATTTTCGTGTTTATGCACACTGATCTGCTTTGAATGGTGCCCCCCCCCCTCATTTCTATTAGGAGTACTCTCTCTTTGCAGATAGTGAAAGGTAGTTAACGCAGGCCTTTGCCCCCGTTGTAATCCGTCGTGCCTGCTTCTCTCTCCATTTGATTGATTGTTATCCAAGTATTTACTGTTTTAGAATTAGTTCTCTTTGGTTCATTCTCTATTTACAAACAAACACAGAGTCGCAATACTCTGTTTAGTCTTTGCAGATAACGAAAAATCGTGTAAAAACAAAGAAAAGGAATCGAGCAAAATCAGTAGGCCACTAATGGGATCTCTTTTTGACCTCGCTAAAATAGAAACATTAGGAACAACCCCTCATGACAAATACAAAACTAGTGAGATGAACTGAACTCCACACAATGATGGCTGCAAAACAGCTCGGCTCCGCCACCCACCCCGCCCAAAATAACGATAAAGAACCATGATTGGTTGCGGAATGACCACGACGGAGCTACGAAATGGTGCTGCTCTCATGCTAACCCCAGCTTCAGTCTGAAACATCCAGAAACACTGTAGACTACCAATTCGATCAGTTCCGGTAGCGCCCCAATGTAACCCGGTAGAGAAGAACTAGCCCTCCCCTCTTTGACTGATGGTTCTTGTTGCCTGTCCCTTCTGTTGTCATTTAACAGAACTATTTAGCCTGCTGAAAGGGGTTGTGTTCCGACCGCTGGTTGGTGGAGACATTTTGACTATATTCTGTACCTGCGTTGTCGCGTAATGCGTCATATGACGCGCCGCGTTAGCGCATCCGGAAGTCATCCGGGGCGCGCAGCGCGTAACGTAAGCATAACAAGTCATGTGACTTGTTAATAAAACTTTTCATTGGTTCATTTTACTTTTCTTATTGTAATGATGAAAGGCTTGGTCATATGACCTAAAAATTACGCTTTTCTTTACTTCCGAACATTATTTTTTCTTAAATATATGTTATAATGTTCCAGGCTAATGTACTTTCCCGGAAATTTTACAACTGTCCTGCAAGTAAAATATATTCTTTTTTCGAGAAAAAGAGCGTTTCTTCGTCCCATGAAAAAGCCGTTGAGCAAAAGAGGGTCGACCTGCTGTCTTAGTCGCCGATACGCCTGAATATGAGATTCTTATCGATCACTTTATGTTGCAGGAATAGAAAACACAACAGCCCTTGACCATTTATCTTTACTGCGTTCCTTCGTATTATACCTTTTACCCTTCATGTAATTGGTCTGCTTTATTTCACTTGCCTTTTAATGATTCTAAAACAGTCACTATTATTAAAAACTTTACCAATGTATATACTACTACCATGTTTTCTTTTAAAAACCTTTATTGTGAAAATTTCATTATACAAATACGAGCCTATAACCACGTGGGCCTGCCACGGAGCAAACTGTAATCGTATATGATGAATAGACATTTACACTGTAGAGGAACGTAACGGGCGGGCCATTAGGTTGCAAGAACTAAGGTGTCTAACAGTTACGGAATCGGTGGACGTACATTTTATAATTAAAATACGACAGGGCCAGTTACAATAAAATTATCTAGATATACATTTGCGGGCAAGTACCATGGGTGACGTTAATTCGAACTTTCAACAGTACAGTAATCAATAACACATCAGAACTTAATATCAATAGGGATGTCGAAATATTCAATCAATTCTCGTCCCCGCCCACCATGTGCTTCAAAACTGCATACGTATCTCGTGATTTCAAGGTTCTGCAACCAGTACACAACAAGGAGTTACGAGTCCCATTTATTCCGGCGCCATTTTGGGCGAGAACGGGCAGGTCCAGGATATAGTCAAAATGTCTCTACCAACCATCGACTATGATGATGTTCATATGCTGTATTTATTAGAGTAACACTCATCTGTCCACATGAAATTAATTTGCCACAATCTAAACATGTCATTTTAATCTTTCCAAAGTTCTTCTAAATATTTGGGACCGTTTCCCTTGCCTCTGAAGCTCTCAGTGCCACTTCTTTGATGAATGTACTAGCAGGTCAGGGGTTCTCCTCCAAATCTCTCTTTTATGCAGCACTATAATTAATTGGTGCCACCTCTCCATATGACGATGCATGGTATAGTTACCACAACTATATTTTTTTTCGGTTCCTCTGGAGAGTTCATCGTGGCAGATGAAGCGTGTAACGTACCGGGCATTTACCTTTTTTTGCATGTACAGGAAAGGAAAAAAAAATCGAGCGTCCGAGTTCTAAGGTGTCCCAGGGCCATTTTAGTGGACCAGGCCCAAATCCAAAGAACAGGCCGCCATTTTGAGAGTCCTCTTGCAGCCGCCTGTCGCTGTAGCATCAAGAGCAGCCGAAACTCAGCTGAATGGCAACTGAAACGGTAAAGGGGCGCCCCACTACAGCAGACGAGCCTCCACCTAGGAAGGCCCATTCACGCCGGCTCCCCCCCCCTTCGGGCACCCCACGCCGTTATTCGGAGCAGTATTGTAGGATGGCCACACCAGTGCGGCAACTTGCTAGACATCACCTCGGTGGTAACCGAATCTCAACGCCTTGTGGTGTCTTCTATTCAAAAAACATTGTTATGCTGCCTTCGACCTATTCGCCGCAAGTGCGCACACAACTCAACTGCATAGCTTGCTAGACACCACCTTGGTGCCATCCGGATCTTGGAATGTCAGCACCTTTTGGTGTCTTCTCTTCAGAAAATATTGTTGCGCTGCCTTTGGCCCCATTCGCACATCAGTCCGCTACTGACGCCATCTCACAGGCTAATGGGGCGCCCCACGCCGACTTTCAGCATTGTAGAATGACCACACCAGTACAGCAACTTGCTAGACATCACCTCGGTGCCATCCGGATCTCGGCGCCCCACTGCAGATGAAGTGCCTCTCAACTATGAAACCACCACGGTGACATCCGGATCTTGGCGCGTTGTGCTGCCTTCGGCCTATTCGCACATCGGTCCGCTACTGACGCCATCTCACAGGCTAATGGGGCGACCCACGCCGAGTTTCAGCATTGTAGGATGACCACACCAGTACAGCAACTTGCTAGACATCACCTCGGTGCCATCCGAATCTTGGCATCTCAACGCCTAGTGGTATCTTCCATACAAAAAATATTGTTACGCTGCCTTTGGCCCCATTCGCACATCAGTCCGCAACTTAGACATCACCTCGGTGCCATCCGGATCTTGGCATCTCAGCGCCTTGTGGTGTCAGTCAGAAAATATTGTTGCGCTGCCTTTGGCCCCATTCGCACATCGGTCCGCTACTGACGCCATCTCACAGGCCAACGGGGCGCCCCACGCCGACTTTCAACATTGTAGGATGGCCACAGAAGTGCGACAACTTACTAGACACCACCTCGGTGCCATCCGGATCTTGGCGCGTTGTGCTGCCTTCGGCCTATTCGCACATCGGTCCGCTACTGACGCAAACTCACAGGCCAACGGGGCGCCCCACGCCGACTTTCAGCATTGTAGGATGGCCACACCAGTGCACCTTACTAGACACCACCTCGGTGCCATCCGGATCTTGGCGCGTTGTGCTGCCTTCGGCTATTCGCACATCGGTCCGCTACTGACGCCATCTCACAGGCCAACGGGGCGCCCCACGCCGACTTTCAGCATTGTTGGATGGCCACACCAGTGCGGCAACTTACTAGACACCACCTCGGTGCCATCCGGATCTTGGCGCGTTGTGCTGCCTACGGCCTATTCGCACATCGGTCCGCTACTGACGCAAACTCACAGGCCAACGGGGCGCCCCACGCCGACTTTCAGCATTGTAGGATGGCCACACCAGTGCTGCAACTTGCTGGACACCACCTCGTGCCATCCGGATCTTGGCGCGTTGTATTGCCTTCGGCCTATTCGCACATCGGTCCGCTACTGACGCCGCCTCACGTGCCAACGTATTTTCTCCGCATTTTATACCCTATGCCGCATAACAGGTCATGTGACTTGTTTATAAAACTTTTCATTGGTTCATTTTACTTTTGGTTTCCTAATGATGGAAGGCTTGATCATATGACCTAAAAACAACACTTTTCATTGGATGAAAACTTTTTTTTTTTCCCAAACGATGAAAGCCCCACCTTGTTTCTGGATGTTTCAGACTAAACTGGCGTCAGCATGAGAGCACCACCATCTCGTAGCTCCGTCTTGGTCATTCCGCGAGCAATCATGGCAGCCGCTCCCCACCAGAAGCCTGCAGGAGTCGGGGCCCCCAAAACTTTTGATGAATTCTCAAGGCGGAGGGGACGCTTTCGAGAATGGGGTCCAAGACCTAGCAGACAAGCGTCCGATTTCCAAGGTGTCCCAGGGCCATTTCAGTGGACCAGGCCCAAAAAGGAAAGAGCCTGCCGCCATTTTGAGAGTCCTGTGACAGCCGCCTATCGCTGCACCGCAAGAGTGGGCGCAACTCAGCTGAATTGCGGCTTTTGACACAGTGGACCAAAAACGGACGGAATGGCAACTGAAACGGTAAAGGGGCGCCCCACTACAACAGATGACACTCCACCTGGAGAGGCCCGTTCACGCCGCCTCCCCCGGGGCGCCCCACGCCGTTATTCGGAGCAGCATTGTAGGATACCAAAACCAGTGCGGCAACTTACTGGACATCACCTTGGTGCCATCGTTCTGCTGCCTTGGAACTATTCGCACAACAGTTTGCTACTGATGACCCACCCCCCGCGACGCCCCACGCCGTTATTTGCTGGGTGGCAACTTACTAGACATCACTTTCGTGTCATCTAGATTTCGGCGCATTCTGCTGCCTTGGAACTATTCGCACAACAGTTTGCTACTGATGACCCACCCCCCGCGACGCCCCACGCCGGAAATCTGGACGTTGTGCTGCGTTGGGACTATTCGCACAGCCGACCGCTACTTCGTTGTTTTTCCCTAAAAATGTTTATATGTTATTACTATTTTTGTTTTCTTGTATATATTTATAAATTATTAAAGTTTTATAATCTTACTACTTTGTCGGAGTGCTATATATTTTTAATGTGACACATAATTGTAAAAACTTTGATGTACAAAGAGTCATCCCTGGAATCTTCCGCTTCACGCTCGGTCCCCTCCCCAATCACAATACAGGATGGTTTTCAGATAATAGCAACGCTTCTGCTGTGACGGATCTCATCGAGTGTGGGCCTTGATCTACTATAACTCCTTTGAAGAGGGGTGATTCTTTACAGCTGTGGCCATAAACTACATCTGCAGGGCTAGCTGATAGCCTAGGACCGGCCTGGACAATCGGACACAGAGGAAAAGGAGTGTCAGAGGGTGCGGTAGTGAATAGGGCGAAAGGGAGGTGTCGGGCGGGCACAGGGTGTGATTCTCAGGGAAGAGCAGCGCAGATGGGGGGAGGTTTATTACCCATGCATAAGACAGAGAGCGGGGGTGACCACTGCCTGGGTGAGATGCTTGCGAGGGTGGGGAGCCATGCTAAGGATCGACAGCGTGCACAGAGTGGGTCTGGTCAAGGCATCTAAAATGGCTGCCGTGCACGACAAAAGTGTGGCATTTGAAAAAAGACAAGATGGCGCAGACAATGTTTTTCAACACTTCCTGATTTCCTTCGAATCGAACGTTAACAGACGTTGGGGCATATTACCAAAGTTAAGCGATATTTATCCCTAACGATGCATTGCAAAGATTTTTTTACCGTCAGAAATTATCGCAGATAAACCTTGCTATTATCAAGGTTTATCGCAAATACGATAAAAAACGACCGCAATGCATTAATATCGCTGAAAACTCAGCGATATTCATGCATTACCGAGCTAATGCTCTTAGCCATGTTATCCACCTCCCATTGGATAACATGGCTAAGAACTGCTCAGGGCAGCTGTTACTTTTTGGAGATATTCGCGCTTATCTCGAATATTTCCAAAAGTTGATAATAGGAGATAGCGATGTTAGCGACTGTTTCCAGTCGCTAACATCTTGGCATGCCCACTTTGCATGTCATTAGTGATAAATATCACTCACATGCAAAGTGGGGCCCAAGATGGTCGCTATCTCCTACTAGCCGTCGCTAACTGGTGTTAGCAACAGCTAGGTAATACAGATATAATTTTATCTCCGCGAAGCGGAGCGCTGTTACAGATATATATCTTGTTTTTGAACGTTAATTTCTCAAAATGCACTGAAGCACATATATTGAGACCTAGCAAAGGCACATCGGGCTACCAGTCCCTAATATTTTACCAAGTTTCGTGCAAATCCATTCAGCCGTTCGATTATTATTATTATTATTTTGTTTTGCCCCGCGGGGCCCTTTTAAAACCTCCACATCAAACCTAGGGGGTCAGCGAGGATCTACTATGCCCCCTTATGGTCATTTGCCCCTTCGCTTTGGCCTCCTCTTGTCTCTCGATCCTACCGAGAGACAAGATGGCGGCCGCTACGTACTGTTTGGAATGTTTACAGACACCGGAGAGCCAATCAGCTTCGCTTCGCAAAGCTCCGTAACGCGAAAAGTACGCGAAGCGGTGCGCTGTTACAGATATATATCTTTTTTTGAACGTTAATTTCTCAAAATCCACTGAAGCACATATATTGAGACCTAGCAAAGGCACATCGGGCTACCAGTCCCTACAATTTTGCCAAGTTTCGTGCAAATCCATTCAGCCGTTCGATTATTATTATTATTTTTTTTTTTTGCCCCGCGGGGCCCTTTTAAAACCTCCACATCAAACCTAGGGGGTCAGCGAGGATCTACTATTCCCCCTTATGGTCATTTGCCCCTTTGCTTTGGCCTCCTCTTGTCTCTCGATCCTACCGAGAGACAAGATGGCGGCCGCTACGGACTGTTTGGAATGTTGACAGACGCCGGAGAACCAATCAGCTTCGCTTCACAAAGCTCCGTTGCGCAAAAAGTACGCGTCCTGGAGCGCTGCCCGGTCCGCTGTTACAGATATATATCTTTTTTTAAACGTTAATTTCTCAAAATCCACTGTAGCACATATATTGAGACCTACAAAAGGCACATCGGGCTACCAGTCCCTACAATTTTGCCAAGTTTCGTGCAAATCCATTCATCCGTTCGGGCTAAAAGTGAGGCCAACCGCCCTATGGAAAACTCAATGTTAAAAACACGTTTTGGGACCCCCCTTTTTTCTCGACCCCCCCTGGACGAACCCCCCCCCCCAATTTTCAGGGGCTGCTCAGAAACAAAATGTGCCATTTTCCTGAAAATTTCAGCCAATTCCGTCCACAAACGCCAAAGTTATTAGACATAGAATTTTCAAAAAACCCATAGAGAAAAAATCCTAACTATATATACCTACTGGCGACCGCCAGTAGGTAATATATATATATATATATATATATGTATGTATATATATATATAGAGACAAGAGGACGTCAAAACAAAGGGGGAAATAACCATAAGGGGGCATAGTAGATCCTCGCTGACCCCCTAGGTTTAATGTGGAGGCTTTAAAAGGGCCCCGCGGGTAGCGCCCGGTACGCGAACCGGGAAGCGTTCTGGGGAGCGTACTACAATGAAAAATGAATGATAGACTTTTCAAATGTTGTATGTTAATTGATTGTTGGTTTTGTTGATTATTTTTTATTTCCTTTATCTTCCCAGGGAGCGACCCGGTACGCGAACCGTTGAGCGCCTCGGTTCGCGGACCTTAAGCGTTCCGGGAGTCCACCATTTTGTGTTTCGGTCGAATTAAGATACAAGATGGAGGGCAAATAATGTTCAGAATGGGTAGAAGGGGGCACGGTAGAGTTATCTTGACCCCCTAGGTTTTCTGAGGGTGGCTGAGGAGGCTTATATGTGCGAAAAAAAAACATTTTTTTTATAAAATTTCGCGAGGTTAGCTCCCGGTACGCGTACCGGGTAGCGCCCCAGGGAGCGTACTTTGTTGAAAATTAGTGAAAAAAGTTAGAGTAAAATAATATTTGTGAGTGATCAGATGTAGGGTAGCTCTGAGAAGAGCTTTTGGTTTTATGGTACATTTAGGTACTTATAAGTAGGTACCAATGCACATTCTTAAATTCAGAGTGAAAACTCTGTTGCCCTCATCTGAGAAGTGAACTCCATCTCCTCTGTAGATATCTTGCATGTAGTAACGCAAGTTATTGTTGTACAGGGAGCCCATTCCATGGTCTCTCATGTAAGCTGAAACAGATTTGTTTACATGCTTCCTCGACTTCTCAATTTGTGGACAAAATTGGTTTGACCACCTCCATTTCTGTCTTTGGCATATATTTGAATATACCAAGGCAGTCTGAGGAAAAAGTGCCATTAATTGCTCAAAGGTGTCCTTTAAAAGCATTTCCAGACCTACACCAGTCAAAGTGCCCAAGTCATTACCTCCACAGTGCACAATTAACAGGTCAGGTTTTGGCAAATGCATAAAGGTTTTCACCAATGGTATCAATTGGTGACATTTTAATCCTCTGTGTCCAAACCACTTAATTTCCACATCTTGTAAATTGAGGTTAGGTAAATTCCTGCTTTCAACGTACCTTTGAGCCCAGTGAATATAACTATGACCAACAATCCAGACAGAAAACATGGTGAGAGAAGGTTCTCCTGCAGTCAGATGAAGTGTGGCAATGAAATGGCAGTTGAAAAAATGAGAGTGTAAAATGAAAAAAAAACTGTGGAGTTTCTGTGTTCATGAAGCAGTAACAGTGATTGGTGGATTTTGATTGATGAAAACAGAAAGTTAGGGTGCACAGATGTGTTCTTTGAAAGATGTATTTTGAGTGGTCAATAAAAAATCATTACATGAAAGAATACACTGGATATGCAGGTGCACTGAGAGTTCAGAGTTCAATTGCAACATTGTTGTGTGAACTTGCAAACACCAGAGGTCTTCCAAAAGGTGGTTGCTATGGAAAATAGGCAGAAAGGGCAGAGGGGGAAGGGTTTTCATTTGAAAAAAAGTGAGGGAAGAGTTTTGATTGGGTGACATGAGAAATATGTGTGAAGAATTACAGCATTTCTGTGCTTTTGATAGCTGCAGACTCTGGAGTGCATACCTTTTGCTCTGCTGAAGACAAATTGGTGTGTTTCTGAGATTGTTTTCAAACTCAAAGTATTTGCTAAGGTGAGAAAATATTTCTTTAATTTAGATAGAGAATAGTGTGCTTTAAGGAGAAAATTATGATTTATGTGGCGCAAATTGCTTGTAAATATGCTCTCACATGTGTATGGAAAATTTTGATTTTGAATGTTTGTGTTACATAGCCATGTTAAAAGTGACCCAACCATGCTGGAAAGGCAATCAAAAAATCCTTTCATGTGTTTTAATGACATTTTAAGTCATTTTCCCATGTGCAGTGTTTAGAAATTATGATTTGAAAATCGTTTTTGGGGAAAAGGAATTGTTTTTAAATTCATGACAAGGACATAATGGTGTATGCTTCTTTATAAGGCAATTGACTGTCCCTGATGTTATTTTTCTCATTTTAGTGTAAGACCTTTCTCTGTGGCGCAAATTGCTTGTAAATATGCTTCCACATGTGCATGGAAAATTTAGATTTTTAATGTTTGTGTTACATAGCCATGTTAAAAGTGACCCAACCATGCTCGAAAGGCAATCAAAAAACGCTTTCAAGTGTTTTAATGACATTTTAAGTCATTTTCTCATGTGCAGTGTTTTGAAATTATGATTTGAAAATCGTTTTTGGGGAAAAGGAATTGTTTTTAAATTCATGACAAGGACATAATGGTGTATGGTTCTTTATAAGGCAATTGACTGTCCCTGATGTTATTTTTCTCATTTTAGTGTAAGACATTTCTCTGTGGCGCAAATTGCTTGTAAATATGCTCCCACATGTGCATGGAAAATTTAGATTTTGAATGTTTGTGTTACATAGGCATGTTAAAAGTGACCCTACCATGCAGGAAAGCCAATCAAAAAACGCTTTTATGTGTTTTAATGACATTTTAAGTCATTTTCTCATGTGCAGTGTTTTGAAATTATGATTTGAAAATCGTTTTTGGAGAAAAGGAATTGTTTTTAAATTCATGACAAGGACATAATGGTGTATGGTTCTTTATAAGGCAATTGACTGTCCCTGATGTTATTTTTCTCATTTTAGTGTAAGACATTTCTCTGTGGCGCAAATTGCTTGTAAATATGCTGCCACATGTGCATGGAAAATTTAGATTTTGAATGTTTGTGTTACATAGGCATGTTAAAAGTGACCCTACCATGCAGGAAAGCCAATCAAAAAACGCTTTTATGTGTCTTAAGGACAATTTAAGTAATTTTCCCATGTGTAGTGTTTTGAAGTTATGATTTGAAAATCGTTGTTGAGGTAAAGGAATGTTGTTAAAATTTATGTGCGCCATATGCCCCCAAATTTCTTTTTTAGGGGTGCAGCAGGGTGTTCTTGAGACACCCCTGCACCTTTGGAATAAATTCCTAATTTGTGATGAGCAAATTGTTAATCGCAAATTGCACCTTCATTTATATGAGCCTCCTAGCCCATGGAAATGAATGGGTAAAATAGCAATTAGCTATTTTCTCATCGCAAATTTGGAATGGTAAAGAATCGCTATTTATTCCTTAAAATTCGCTTTTTTGGAAATGCAAAATAGTTATATGATACATATGGCGGTTGATGTCTAACAAGATAAGAAGCTTATGGATTCATTTATGCTGACTGGCGCAATGAAGTAGACATCACTTACTTCATTGGTAGAGCTTTACATGTATTATCTCCTCTGTATTCTTCATCAAGCGTAACTTTAATCTGCAATCCTGAGTAGGCCTCACTTTAAACAAACCTCTGGATAGGCTACATCTTATTGTTATCCTGTATTAATCATTTAAATTGCTAGGGACAGATTTATGATAGGTGTATGCCTCTTTTGCGCCACTTAGAAAACATTGTCCATGGGGAAATGACTTAAAATGTCCTTAAGACACTTGAATGTGTTATTTTAAAACGTTTGCTATTTTTTTGGGTCACTTTTAACATGGCTATGTGACTCAAACAGTCAAAATCTAAATTCGCAATGCACAGGTGGGAGCATATTTACAAGGAATGTGCTCCATGGGGAAAGGTCTTATAATGTAATATGGGAAAAATGACATCAGAGACACTGAAATGCCTTATAGAGAAGCATACACCATTATGTCCTTGTCATAAATTTGCAAACCATTACTTTTTCCCAAAAACGATTTTCAAATCATATTTTGAAAACACTGCACATGTGGAAATGACTTAAAATGTCAATAATTCAAAATTTGCGATTCCTTAAATGCAATGTATCAAACAAAAAATATGTAAAAAATGATATTAAGGATTTGGAAACTACCACCAACTTCTAGTTTGTGGTAATTTGCGAATTCTTTTCAAAAAGCATTTTTTTCTAAAAAACAAAAGGTCCCATATGACGCCCATACATGCCCTTAGGGCATGTAGGTGTGCCATATGCTCCCAAATTTCTTTTTCAGGGGTGCAGCAGGGTGTTCTTGAGATACCCCTGCACGCTTGAAAAAAATCCTATTTTGTGATGAGCTAATTGCTAATCACAAATTGCAACCTTCATTCCTATGAGCCTCCTAGCCCATGGAAATGAATGGGTAATTTGCAATTAGCAATTTGCTCATTGCAAATTAGGAATAGTAAAGAATTGCTATTTATTCCTTAAAATTTGCTATTTAGGAAATGCAAAATAGTTTGATGGTACATATGGTGGTTCATCTGTAACAAGATAAGAAGCTTAGGGATACATTTATGATGACTGGCGCAATAAAGTGCACATTACTTACTTCATTGGTAGGCCTTTACATGTATTATCTCATCTGTATTCTTCATCAAGCGTAACTTTAATCTGCAATCCTGAGTAGGCCTCACCTTAAACAAACCTCTGGATAGGACACACTTTATTGTCATCCTGGATTAATCATTTAAAATGCTAGGGACAGATTTATGATAGGTGTATGCCTCTTTTGTGCCACTGTGCGTCACTTTTATGATGCAGCGGTGGTGCAAAAGATTTGCTATGAGGCGACAACATTACAAATTGATGCATTTAGGCAGATATGTCATGGTGTAAAAAAAACGTACCACATAAAACCCAAGCAGCAGTGATGCAAAAGATGCACCATGTCGCAAGACAGGCCTCACTTGGGGCCATGTGTATCAAGCTAATTAGCATTTGCAAAGATCAAAATTCTACGAATTTCGGCCTTTGCGAATGTTAATTAGACAAATGGTATGTATCAAACAAGTTTGATGCAAAATAAGGAGTAGCAAAATGTGCTATTCCTTATTTTGCAATTGCACTGAAGGATTTGCAAATTTTGTGACTACTTAAATGCAATGTATCAAACAAAAACTATGTAAAAAATGACATTAAGGATTTGGAAACTATTGTGGTAAATTGGTGGTAATTTGTGAATTCTTTTCAAAAAGCTTTTTTTCAAAAAAACAAAAGGTGCTATATGACGCCAACACATGCCCTTAGGGCATGTATGTGTGTCATATGCCCCCAAATTTGTTTTTCAGGGGTGCAGCAGGGTGTTCTTGAGACACCCCTGCACCCTTGGAAAAATTCCTAATTTGTGATGAGCAAATTGCTAATCGCAAATTAAACCTTCATTCCTATGAGCCTCCTAGCCCATGGAAATGAATGGGTAACTTGCAATTAGCAATTTGCTCATCGCAAATTAGGAATGGTAAAGAATCGCTATTTATTCCTTAAAATTCGCTATTTAGAAAATGTAAAATATTTTGATGATACATATGGCAGTTCATCTGTAACAAGATAAGAAGCTTAGGGATAGATTTATGATGACTGGCGCATCACCAGGGATGTGACAGTCATCCTGCGCCGCTGTTCCGCCACCCATGGTGTGCTGCATTTACAATGCGGCGCAGCATGGGGCAAAAACGGCACAGATGCGTGACGCATCTGTGCCGTAAAGGTGGCGCATTGCTGGAGTTGTATCGCAAGTGCGATGCAGCTCCAGCAAGGCTCAGGGGTGCCCCATCTCCACAATGATGCGTCAAGACCTATGCCAGCTTCAAGCAGGCGCAGGGTTTTGACGCAGCTTTCTCCTATCTGATTGTAAATGCGGCACACCATGGGTGGCAGAGCAGTGGTGCACGTTAACTGGTGCATGCCTGGGGATGTGCCATTTAATATAAATCTGCCCCTTTACATTTAAGTATGTGCAGGGGACACACAGTCGGTGAGGCTTATCCAAGGTTAAGAAGAGATGAGTCCTGTTCAGTGAAAAATTAGACATAGGCTTCACCTGCTCAGCATTGCTGGACATGGCTAAATAATAGCTGCAAAATGTTAATCTTGTTAAACAATTTTACTATTATAATCTCTGAGATTTGTCTCTTACTCTGGAACATCTCATTGTTGTTATCTTTCTTTAAAGATAAAGACAACCTCAACATGAGCGACAATCTGCAATCAGTTGATTTTGACCTCATCATTGAACTTGTAATTGAAACATCAGTGGATGTTGATCCTTTGGATGATTTAAATCCTGAGGATGAAGAAGAGCGTGATGAGGATGCAGATTTGTCCGAATTATATGATATAGGATGGGAAGCTGACCTGCTTGAGCCTTTGGAAATATAAATATTTATTTTTAAAATTTATAATTAATAAAAAGTAAAAAGGTAAACCGTTTAATTTAAAAATAAAGACACCTTCAAAAACAGGTTATGTGTAGTGTCTTCAATAAAATATTAAAATATGCTCATAAAATTAGATCAGATTCACATATAAAATAGCATAGGTAACATAAATATAAATGTCATTTCTTTTCTGGTATTTCTGTATTGTAAAATTGCCAATGACTAAAAAATCTTCAAATTAAAATGTCAAGTAGTGTGTTAAGTTTTTGATCACTGTTATTGATTTACTGTTTGGTAATAATGTTTAATAACATTTTTTATTATATTTTTCCACAGATTCAACTGCAGATCATTTCAAGATTTCACCATGCCTACAATAGAAAGACAGATAAAGGCTGCAAAACGTCAAAGACAGCAGGTAAAAAAAAAAACGCAGCAGTCCTCTAACAAAAAGATTTCTCAAGCCACGAAGAAAGCACCGGGTAAGAGCTCTAAATATTTCATAAGAAATATTTGTAATAAAAAAAATATTACTACAGAAAATGTTTCAGTCCATAAAACGAGAAGGAAATCAAATGGAAAGAAAAGGACAATGAAAAATGTTACTGCTAGAGCAAGAGATAAATCTGTGCATGATAGTAGAAGGAAACAACAGTTTAGGGAGATTCGTAAACGAATGTTCCGCAACAGGATAATTGGCAATTTGTTAAAAAATATTAAGAAAGGTCAACAGAAACTAGTTTTTTATAAGAGAAAAAAAAAAGTTGAGAAAGTTATTGATCAGGCATTTGAAATTAAACGTAAGTTATTTATTTTGATAATCAATAGAATTAGGAAGCTAAATAAGGCAATTTTTGATTTCAAAAGAAATAGTAGATGGAAGAGAATAGTTAATCGTAGTAATTTTTGTGAAGTTTTTTCTGGAGAATGGATGCATAGTTCAAGCTGTGAGGCATTTTTTAATGAGGAGAGTTATTTCCAGGATAATGATTTGGTGCATGCAGTTGACACCAGTGGTCGTGCTTATGAAGTGAAAAATGGTTGTCCAGTTGAAAAAGAAAAACTTGTGACAACAGAGGCAGAAGAGGTGTTAGGTAATGAGGTTTTAGGAAGACGTGCTAAGGGTCCTGTGTACACCTGGAAGTGTAGTAGTATTTGCAGTGTGCGACAGGATTCCATCAATTTGCTTTGTGATTTTGTACGGTCATTTAACAAAAAAAGTTTGAAGCAGAAAATGATGTTGTTGCAAGAATTAGATCCTTGCAGAGTAAGAGAAGTGACAGGTTTGCATGGTCATTCACTGGCTTGTCTTTCCAGGAGAGTATGCCAGAGTGTTTTTCATCATTTCAGGATGCTAGCAGTGCATCATAACAAAGTGAGGAAATTAGTTAGAATGTTGTATTATGCTAAGAGTCCAGCAATTATGCTGAAACAATTATGCGCTGCTCTTTTGCATGGTTCTGAAATAGATGTGAAGAATATATGTGAAGAAATTGAGTTTTGTTACTTTGGAAGTAAAGAGGAGAATGTTGAAATTGAGCAAGAAGTAGAGGGTCATGTGGAAGATAGTGTACAGGTTTCCAGTACAGATAATTTCCAGAGGGAAATTGCGACGTTTGACGTGAAATCAAGTGAGAGGCCTAATTTCACTTGTGTGTGTTGTCGACGCACTTATTATAAGAATCAGACTAAGTTAGTGGATTTATATGCAAAAAGTGAAAGGGAAAATAATAGTGAATGGAAGGATTTTGCAACATACTTGATGGTAGAAAATTGTTTTGATTTGGGATTGGATCAACGTGTGTGTACTTATTGTTGTAACAAATTAAAACAAAACCAGATGCCTGCTAGAGCAGTTCATAATAATCTGGAATTGGTTGAGATTCCTTCTGAATTGAAGGACTTAAATACTTATGAATCTATTTTGATTCAAAGTATCCATCCCTTTCAGGCTATTGTAAGAATGGAGCCAAAGACAGGGAAATTGCCTCCATCAGATTTACAGAGAGGATTAAAGGGAAGAGTTGTTTATTTGCCTCTAGATTTGAAGAAAAACATTAACACAATTGGAGTAGAAAAAGTGGAAGAGGAACCTCTGGTTATCTTAGTTAATGGGGTTCCGACTAAGAATAAGAAAATATGGCAAGATTTAGTAGATGTTAGGAAAGTTAAAAAGGCAACATTGTATTTGAAAAAAAATAATAAATACTATAAGAATGTATATGTTGCAGAAGAGGAAGTAAGTGAGGAAGAGGATAGCGATTTGTGTGCTGGTCAAATTGAGAAAGTAGAACCCTCTACTAGTGAAGAAATATATGAACATTATAGTGTTCATCCTTTGCATTCCAAGGAAGTCATGGGGAATGCTATTGAGTTGTTTCAAATGAAACAAGCCAAAGGGAGTCCCATTAGTGTTTGGGAGGAAAGTTTGGAAGCTCGATGTTTCCCACAGCTTTTTCCAACAGGTCAGGGAGGAAGATATGATGAGCGACCTCATCAAATTCCTGCTTCTGAATACCGGACTTTGCGATTGTATGCAGGAGATGCTAGGTTTCGACAATGCATTCCTTATTTGTTTCATCTCCTGTTTGAAAGCGATCTGTCTGGACTGTCATATGCAGTGAACCACATCTTGAAAAGTGGTATACACATGCAAAACATCTCGGCAAGTGACTTTATGGATAAAGTCAATGTCCAAGATAGTATTTTGGATTCTCACCTGATTAATCTCATGGCGTGTCAGCGTGGTACTAATGAGTACTGGTACCGTCGTCATGGTGATTTAAAATGTATGCTGAGGAACTTAGGTACTCCCACATGGTTCCTCACTCTGAGCTGTGCCGAGTATGGCTGGGAAGACTTACTTGAATTTCTACGAGAGGCAAATGCTAACGTAGATAACATCGAATTCAAGACACCTGGAGAACTGTGCTCTTTGGATCCAGTCAATGTATGTAGGTACTTCAATCATAGATTTGAAGCTATGATGTCTTTCATCATGAATAAGAAGAATCCACCTCTTGGAGAGGTGTTGGATTTCTTCTGGAGAAAGGAGTACCAAGCAAGAGGTGCTCCTCATATACATATGTTGCTGTGGATCAAGGATGCACCTAAATTTGGAACGGATCCAGAAGACTCAGTGATGAGTTTCATCCAACAGTATTCTACGTGTGCTGTTCCAAACGCAAAGGAGAAGAAAAGCCTAAGAGAAAAAGTTCTGCGTTTCCAAAGCCATCGATGTGGAAAGTACTGCCGTCGTAAATTCCGAAACAAAGACAAGTTCTACACTAAATGTCGTTTCGGCTTTCCACGACCGGTGATTTCTAAAGGAAGAGTAAACAGTTTGATGTCTTCGTTGTGACACAATGTCATGAAGAAATCACCTAAAAACACTTACAATTTGAAGAGGAACGAAGAGTCCAAGTACATCAACGACTACAACCCGGTGATTTTGTCCATGTGGAATGCTAACATGGATATACAGTTTGTGGCTGATAACTGTATGGCTGTGGCTCGGTATGTGACGTCTTACATCACCAAAAAAGAGAAGACAGAATTGAAGGATATGTGGGAGGACATTTCCCATGAAAAGAGCCTCAGCAAGAAGTTGTACAGTTTCAGTCTGAAGATGTTGTCGCATCGAGAAATCGGAGGGTACGAATGTTCTGACCGGTTGTCTTCAGCAAGTCTCTATGCCAAGTCCAGGAGTATCGTTTGGGCGAGTCTTGGTCTTGCTGCAACGCGTAATCGAGTTCTCAAACCTGTGCGGGAAATTGAGTATTTGGCGGAAAAGGAGCCAAACAGTACCGACATTTTGAAGACAAACATGTTGGATACATATTATCCAAATCGAAGCAGTCACCTCGAGAATGTTTGTCTGTATGAGGTTCTGCAAAATTACATATTCAAGAGGAACATCAAAGAAGATACTGAGAAAGGAGTGTATGCTGTAATAGGAAGTGAGGGATGTCTGGTCAAGCAAAGAAAATGCCACTTGGTAAACCATCGAAAATTGAGTGGCGAATCTCCTGAAAAAAAGGAGTTTTTCTATTTAGCACTTTTGCAACTTTTCAAGCCTTGGCGTGCAGAAGAGGAACTGCTTGGAGATTTTCTCTGTTACGAAGACTCTTTCAATGCCGCCAAGGAGACCATAGAATGTCCTGCTTTTCCCAAATATGTAGAAATGTTGAATGCGGAAATTGAGCAGGAAGCAACGATTGCAGCCGAGATTGCCAGAGACAGTTCTCAGGACAGTCAGAGTTCTGCTTCATTGAGTCAGGATCCACTAGGAGGACCTGTTATCGAAAATGAAGCTGCCACTGCTATGAATGAAGTGGAAAGAGCCATGGCACATGCTCAAGAGGATGCGGTTAACTTAGAAGAGTTGGAAAGGCAACTCAACGTTGAGCAGAGGAAAATATATGACGAAGTTACCATGCAAATTGATCATGGATTAAGTCATGATAAGAAAGAGTGCTCATGTACGTCGTTGAAGCCTGTCCGACTGTACGTGAGTGGAGAAGCGGGAACTGGAAAAAGTTTCCTCATTAAAGCAATTTCATGCTATTTGCAGGAAAGGACAGAGTCATCGCTGTCTTGTATTGTCACTGCTCCAACTGGACTCGCAGCACATAATATTAAAGGGATTACTTTACATCGTTTACTGATGCTGCCAGTGGAGCATGACAACAAATTAGAATATCACAAGCTATCTGGAGATGCTTGTTTTGAAGTTTCAAGAATCTTGAGGAAAATTAAACTTCTAATCATTGACGAAGTAAGCATGGTTTCCAATGTCATGCTTGCCTTTGTGCATTTGAGGATGCAAGAAGTTCTCAAAACAGAGTATGATGTGTTATTTGGTGGCAAACACATCATTGTTTTCGGAGATCTTCTGCAGCTGACACCAGTGAAAGGGCAACCTGTGTTCAAAATGCTCACGCATGAAGATACCAGGAAGTGCCTAGGCAGCATTGGCAACGTCAATATATGGTTAAACTTCAATTATGCTGAACTGCATGAAAATATGCGTCAGGCGAAGGATGAAGTTTACAAGACTATTCTACAAGATGTTAGAATTGGAAAAGTGACCGAGCATGGGAAAGAAGTTTCACATGCACGATTACTGTCAAATTTATATCCAGAACAAGATGTTGTGCCTGAGAATATTTTTAAGAAAATTACTGAAAAGAAATCTGGAATATGTTTGATGCCAACTCTTGCAGAATGTGCCAAATTTAACAACAAAATGTTGCATTTAGAAAAGCAAGAGATTGTGAAACTGGAAGCTATTGATAGAGTAGAGCATATGGGATCAACAATTATTTTGTCTGAGAATCTGAAAACAAAATTGGATTCATTAGAGAAGAGTATATCTAAAACTGCAGGTTTTGAAAAGACTCTGAATGTGTGCTTGAACTGCCGTATAATTTTAAGAAGGAATTTACATGTTGAAAGAGGTCTGGTAAATGGATCAATGGGTAATGTTGTTGATTTTGTGAAATACAGAAATAGAGATGGAATTGAATTTTTAAAAATTAAATTTGATGGCATTGAGGAAGTACAGCTAATTGCTCGTTGTTCTGCTAGATTTTTGCTTGTAAAAGACTTATATGTTCGCCGTAAGCAGTTTCCTGTTTGCTTGGCATATGCGGTGACAATCCATAAATCGCAAGGTTTAAGTGTAGACAGTGCATTGGTGAATATTGGCAGTTCTGTGTTCAAGGAGGGTATGGCATATGTGGCATTGTCACGAGTTAGAACTTTATCGGGATTGTATTTGATTGAGTATGATGTCACAAACATTTGTGCAGATCTAGATTGTGTTAAGGAATACAATAGGTTAAGAAGAGAGTATGCGCCACATTTGCCTCAGTTTCCTTTGTTTGAGAAACGTGTGGTAGGCTGGAAACGAAGAAATGAGAACAATACTGGGGAGATTGTAGCAAAAAGACAAAAAGTCAATGAACCTAAAATTACAAGCAGAAACAAAAAGGATTCTGTTGAAGATGTTGTTGGTTTTCAGTTTGAAAACAGTTCTGGTGTCAACTGCTATGCTAATGTAGTAATTAATGTTTTGTTTTCTCTAAAAAATGTAAAAGAAGAGATTGTGGTCAATTCTGATCAAAGATTTTGCAGTTTGTTAAATTCTGTGTTAGAGAAATGTACCACTGATAGAAGAAACATAGAAAGTGTGTCTGAAATTCGAAATCTGTTAGACAGATGTTCAGGCCAAACACAATTCTCTCAAAATATTCAGCAAGATTGTCAGGAGTTTTTAATGTATATGCTTGATGTATTACATGCTGAAGGTGTAGATGTAGATCAGCTGTTTGGGCTTTCTTATCAATGGCAGCATGACTGCGAGAACTGTATGGTATCAAGTACTACTAGTGTAGACTCAGAAAGATTTATATATTTAACTTTGCCAGACAGTAAATCAGTCTCCTTTAATAAGCTAGTAAAAGCTGCTAATCACAACATGGAGTGTAGCCAATGTAAATCTGAAATGATGTCCACATTATTTATACGAACATATGGCCAGTACGTCATTTTAATGTTCCAACGATGTAGGCCTGATGGAACAAAATTGACAACTTTAATAAAAAAATTTGTAGCTTCGCAGTTGTCAATATCAGGAAGGACTTTTGTAACTACAGCAATTATATATCATGACGGCCCTTCAATAACATCAGGACATTACACAGCTTATTTAAAGTCTAGAAATGGCTGGTCATTCTGCAATGATTCTGTTTTAATTTTCAAAAAAAAATTGCCGTATGACCTTAAAAACTCTTACCTGGTGTTTTTAAAACCAAAATTTTAGGGAAATAATCTCGGGATGTGCTCTGTGGAATTTCAAGAAGTTCTAATGGCTCCTACACAATTTGGCCTTGAGGATAAGTGTAGTTCAGAGACATAACTTCTAATCATAGGACTGGACATCATGGAGATATATGTGCACTTTGAATGAGTTCAGAAAAACTGTTTCTTTTTATAAGCTAATTGAAGCAGCCAATCAAAACATGGAGTAGAGGGAATGTAAGTCTGCAATGCTGTCTACTGTTTTACATTGCTTTGTGATTAAAAGTGATGTAGAGAATTAAATAATTGTAGTAGTCATAGAGGTAGTGTAAGTCTGCTTCATATTAAGCAGTATCAGTGTCATAGGAAATGTAGAACATGACTGAGCAAGAAGGGGAAGATATTACTATTCCAGGATTGTGAAAATGATCTTCAACATTTTAATTCTGAAAGTTGCGGAAATGCCAAATGATGGGATTGGCTTACAAGAAATCCAAGAGTTATAAATGGCTCTGACTAGATTTGGCCTTGTGGAAAATTGTGGTAGAGAGCAAGAAGTCATTTATTGCATGTAACGTGTTTTTAAAAACGATGGAGGTTTTCTTTCAGAAAGTGGCGGGCTGAAAGTAATAACAGCACAAAAGAGTGTAAGCTGTTCATAGGACATCCTTGGACATCATGGAAAGTAAGTTAACTTTAAGGAGTTCTGAATTTTGATTTCTGATGTTGTATGGGTTTTTTAAACACAATCATTTTGATTGTGGTTTTTTTTCCCCGCTGTTACATGATGAATACCTTCAAGTCACTGTTTTTAGTGAATTTTGATACATTCTGAGAACAGCAAAAATAAACCATTTAACATGTATAATTAATTCTGTACTGTTTGCATTTATGATGTATATGTAGAACTGTGTAGGAGGCATGGAGAAGGTGAGGCTTCTGTAAGTGTCAAAGTTGTTGCATGCAGTGCTGCACTTCTACGTATTCTTTCATATGCTGGACTACATCTGCACAATGAGATACCTAAGCAAAGGAAACACAAGTGATGTGATTGTGAAATGAGCAAAATAAATTGCACATATTTCAATTACATCACCTGTGTTTCCTATCATTATGAATCACATTGTGCAGATCAAGTTTAGGTCTGTCCAGGGAAACATAGGAGGTTTCTACTTTGTTGAAGAGTGCAGTGGACATGACTCACTTCATTGGTAGACTTTCACAGATATTATCTCCTCTGTACACTTCAACAAGTGTAAATCTCATCTTGAACTCTGAGTAGGCCTCACCTCAAACAAATCTCTGGATAGGAGACATGTTATTGGCATCCTGAAGCGACACTTTTCTGAAACAAGAGCAATGCAAAAGATGCACCATGTTTTAAGATAGGCCTCACTTCATCTGCATCAAGATACTGTTAGTTTAAAATGTATATCTTTAGGACTGTGTAGGGGACCTGGAGAAGCAGAAGCTTCTGTCAGTGTCAAAGTTGTTGAAAAACTATTTGTCCTTCAATCTTTTCCCTTGTCTTTTGTAATTTTTAAATACATGTTTTAATATTTTTCAAATGTTGGTTCTCTCTTTCACAGATTGAAAGTATAAAAATAAAAAGTGAATAATTTAACGGCAATTATAAGGTAAATAGTTGTACTCTTTTCGTTACATTTCTATCACATTCACCTACTATTAGATCCAAAGCTTCACTTCTTTAACCCTCAGTTTCCTGCCTTTGCTACTTTCCTCATTCCTTTCTCTATTACCTACTTACTCAACTCCTTCCACTTTTTTTCTCAGTCCCTCTGTTCTCATAGTTCCTCAGTCTTGTTCACTCACTCCGTCTCTATTACTCTTAGTGTCTGTGAATTACTTTCCCACCTTTTTTTTTGGACCGCTTCCCGGGAAGTGGCCCGGTTCGCAAACCAGCAGCGTTACGGGAGTCCACCATTTTGTGTTTCGGTCGAATCAAGATACAAGATGGAGGGCAAATAATGTTCAGAATGGGTAGAAGGGGGCACGGTAGATGTATCTTGACCCCCTTGGTTTTCTGAGGGTGGCTGAGGAGGACCATAGTTCTTCACTCTTGTTCACTCTCTCTGTTTCTATTAATGTCACTGTTTATGACTGATCAAAAACATTTTTTTTAAAAAAGAACAGTAACTATAAGGGAAGGAAACAGACAGTTATGTTAAAAGAAAGACAGCTATAGGGAGTAAACTAAGGATACTGTTACCCGCAATCCACTGCTGTTGATGTTATTGACCATGTCATGAATGATGTAATATGTGACATCATCAGCAGTGGATTGTAGGTAACAGTATCTCTTGTTTACTCCCTAGAGCTGTCTTTCTTTTCACATAACTGTCTGTTTGCTTACCTTATACTTACTGTTCTTTTTTTTAAAAAATATTTTTTTTGGTTAGCTTCCGGTACGCGTACCGGGTAGCGCTCCGGGGAGCGAACTAAGAGAAATAGAGGTTGGCAGAGTTCCAAATATTCTACCAATTTTTTTATAATGGGGAGGTAGTTCTGAAAAGAACTTTTTTTTATGTTTTTGTTGTTTTATATTTTTTTTAGTATTTTCTAAACATTTTTTTACTTTTTTTGTATTTTCTGAACGTTTTTATATTTTTTTTGATTTTTTTTGGGGGGGGGGAAACAAAAACGATCCATTGTAAAGGGCTCAACAGGAGCAACAAAAAAAAAAGAATTTATTTTTTGGGGCATCTCTGACAAACATTAACATGATTCTGAATAGCTCTCATAATCAAAATGATGCTACTTTCCCTGTAGCAGATGAAATCGCCGCAGTGCACGCACACTTGCTTCACGTGCCCAAACAACATTTGAATGTTTGGGATCATCTCCCTCGCCTCTGGTCCCGACACCTCTGGAACAACCGATCTTCTTGCCTTTGGGAGGGGATTTTGTTGCTCATCACGTAGCTGGGCAGCACTATAATTATTTGGGTGCCCCCTACTCATATGCCGATGCATAGTGTGATTGCCGTAATTGTATTTTTTTTCAGTTCCCCTTGACAATCTATCACCGCATATACGGCAAAACACGTAGCGTGCATTCACTTTTTTTTGCCCCTCAGGAATTCTATAGAATTGCCAAATGTAATTCTCTTTTCGGTTGTACCTCCTGGGCTCCTCTGGCAAAAACCTTGGCTCTTCCTCCTCTTCCTCCTCTTCCTGTTCTTCCTCTTCTTGCAAAATTACTTCAGCAGGTGGTCCTCTCTTTCTTGGATTTGGTGGAGGTGGTGGGTTAGCACCAGCTGAAGCTACTAATGAAGCCATGTCAAAGTGTAAATAAAGGGTCTTTCTCTCACCAAGATGAAAGTCAGAGTGAGGAAAGAAGGAGGGGTTTTCATCATTTGGGAAAAGCAAAAGTTCTAAACCAATGAAAAGTGTTCATTTTAGATCACATGACCTAGTATTACATCATTAGGAAACCAAAAGTGAAATGAACCAATGAAAAGTGTTATTACCGAGTCACATGACCTGCTGTGTTTACGTTACGCGGTCCGGGCCGCGCCGCGGATCGCTTCCGGTTCGCGTACCGCTGCGCTTCCGGGTACGCTTACGTAGCACGTAATATGACGTATTACGCGAGAACGCGAAACGTCATGCTGACGCGACGCGTCACGATGTTGTTTTCTAACGCGAGAGGTGCGCAAACGGAACATTTACCGGTTCGCGGACCGGGTCGCGCCTCCGAATTGAGCTAACGGGAAGCTAACCGGTTCGCGTACCGGGAGCGAAACAATAAAAATAATTAAAAAAAAATTGTATTAAAAACATGTAAAAAATATTTTTCTATTTAAAGAAGAATACATTGTAAAGGTTTTGATATTAGCTGTTAAAAAACCAATGAAATTCACTGAAAAAACCATAGGTTATAGACCATATATAGTTAGGAATTAGCATTTACAAAACCTTGAAAATTCACTGAAAAAACCATAGGTTATAGACCATATATAGTTAGGGATTAGCATTTACAAAACCTTATTTTACTCACACAAAACCATTGAAATTCCATATATAGTTAGTTGTACTAACTATATATCGCGCACCCGCAATCCACTGCTGATCATGTCACATATTACATCATTCATGACATGGTCAGTGACATCACTGATGACATCACTGATGACATCTCAAATGACATCACTGATGACATCACTGATGACATCTCAAATGACATCACTGATGACATCACTGATGACATCTCATTTGACATTACTGATCACATCACTGATGACATCATTCATGTGATAATACAATTAACCTCTTCAGACTCTAATATAACCTTAGATACACTCAGTGTAAACAGACACTCACAGACTGTCACTCATCCATGGAGTTACTCACACACCTAGTCAGTCATGCAAAAATCAATCATACCTCCATTTTCTCAACTATACAGTTATACACACCTTACTTATTCAAACATTTACTAAAACATATTTACTCTCTTATACAATCCCTGATACAAGTTCACAGTGATCCATACAGCCACTCACACATTCACTGGCTCTTATGCACAGTTATTTATATATGTCAACTCTCACATGTACTGTGTTTTACATATGTACTTACTTTGACATGTAACACTGAGATATCCATTCACTCACCAATACACTCATGCACACAGTCAACCGCCCATACAGCTGTTTCCACATGCACTTTTGAACCCATACATCTAGTGAATCAACTGCTTACATATCTATGCACAGAGTCATACACCTCCCAGCCACCCACACACACACTCAGTCGCCCATACAAATACTTGGGCAACCAATCAATAACCCATATAGTTACTCATATAGCTACTGATCAACACATGCAGCAGTTTACAGAACAACAGACATAATGATGCACAAATTAAGACATTTTAGTCACTAACCCATGCACTCAGTGAGACACATTTAATCACTCACTCATACAGTCAGTCATGCACCTACTAAATCCTTCATCCAGACACTTATACATCCACTCAAGACATATTTTAACTTTACAGAAAAATACAGTCACTGGATGTTGTCATCAGTGATGTCATCAGTGATGTCATTTGAGATGTCATCAGTGATGTCATCAGTGATGTCATTTGAGATGTCATCAGTGATGTCATCAGTGATGTCACTGACCATGTCATGAATGATGTAATATGTGACATGATCAGCAGTGGATTGCGGGTGCGCGATATATAGTTAGTACAACTAACTATATATGGAATTTCAATGGTTTTGTGTGAGTAAAATAAGGTTTTGTAAATGCTAATCCCTAACTATATATGGTCTATAACCTATGGTTTTTTCAGTGAATTTTCAAGGTTTTGTAAATGCTAATTCCTAACTATATATGGTCTATAACCTATGGTTTTTTCAGTGAATATATATATATATATATATATATATATATATATATATATATGTATGTATATATATATATATATATGATCAAGGCCGCATGTCTGGTGGCCAAAACGCATCATTTGGACATTTGATGCTATGAATAAACACCACTAAGCATTAAGCCTTGTCTACGGAGTCTGTTTCCCGGTACTGCGCCGCTCCCCTGGAAGGTTACACTACTGGGATCCTGGTGTGATATATATACAAATATGAACATTATACCAGCCAGGGTTTGTGAAGGGGAGTTCCCAGCGCACTTCGTGCCAAAGCATCTGTTTTTGAAGGCAAGTACAATAACTGGATGAAAATCGGTGGTAGCGGAATGAACTGTTTTTAATGATGTGCCCTTGTGATATGACTGTAATATGGAACTATTCCTTTACAGGTGCTACATATACATTGAGTGCACACGAAGAAACAAGTTTTACATTCTGCCAAAATCTGCATTGAATTGTCGAGCAGGTTAAAAAGCGGCAAGAATAGTGCATTATGGACATTGTAGGTGACTACACGAAAAGAATATAGAATGAAACTTGCAGAGATGGATGACATGGATTGAGGAAATACAATATTTTCGAGGCACTAAACCATACCTGAATAACAGAAATTAAAGTGTACTTTTTATCTCTGAGCAAAGAAAACTTGTCGAAAACAGAACACTAACTGAGCTTTAAATCTGACTTGAAAGCACAAGTCCTTTTTCAATGTTTAAAGTCACGTACTTCAAAAGCTGGCGAACCCACCGTTTGAAAGTCTGCATATGATTAAGACTCGTTTGAGTTGAAACATGTTATGCTTAGTCTGCCTCGAATAAAGGAATGAAACAAGCACTGTTGGTGTGGCCTGTTTCACGTTGCAGAGAGATACATGTATCTTGTGGATATATATATATATAATATATATATATATATATATATATATATATATATATATATTCACTGAAAAAACCATAGGTTATAGACCATATATAGTTAGGAATTAGCATTTTTAAAACCTTATTTTACTCACACAAAACCATTGAAATTCGCATATATAGTTAGTTGCACTAACTATATATTTCACGCACCCGCAATCCACTGCTGATGATGTCACATATTACATCATTCATGACATGGTCAGTGACATCACTGATGACATCACTGATGACATCTCAAATGACATCACTGATGACATCACTGATAACAACATCCAGTGTCTGTATGTTTCTGTAAACTTTAAATATGTCTTACATATTGAAGAATGAGTGGATGTATAAGTGTCTGGATGAAGGATTTAGTAGGTGCATGACTGACTGTATGAGTGAGTGATTAAATGTGTCTCACTGAGTGCATGGGTTAGTGACTAAACTGTCTTAATTTGTGCATCATTATGTCTGTTATTCTGTAAACTGCTGCATGTATTGATCAGTAGCTATATGAGTAACTATATAGGTTATTGATTGGTTGCCCAATTATTTGTATAGGAGACTGAGTGTGTGTGTGGGTGGTTGGGAGGTGTATGACTCTGTGCATAGATGTGTGAGCAGTTGATTCACTAGATGTATGGGTTCAAAAGTGCATGTGGGAACAGCTGTATGGGCAGTTGACTGTGTGCATGAGTGTATTGGTGAGTGAATGGATATCTCAGTGCTACATGTCAAAGTAAGAACATATGTAAAACACAGTATATGTGAGAGTTGACATATATGAATAACTGTGCATAAGAGCCAGTGACTGTGTGAGTGGCTGTATGGATCATTCTGAAATTGTATCAGGGATTGTATAAGAGAGTAAATATGTGTTAGTATCTGTTTGAATAAGTAAGGTGTGTATAACTGTATAGTTGAGGAGATGGAGGTGTGATTGATTCTTTGCATGACTGACTAGGTGTGTGAGTAACTCCATGGATGAGTGACACTCTGTGAGTGTCTGTTTACACTGAGTGTATATAAGGTTATATTAGAGTCTGAAGAAGTTCATCGTATTATCACATGAATGATGTCATCAGTGATGTGATCAGTCATATCAAATGAGATGTCATCAGTGATGTCATCAGGGATTTCATTTGAGATGTCATCAGTGATGTCATCAGTGATGTCACTGACCATGTCATGAATGATGTAATATGTGACATCATCAGCAGTGGATTGCGGGTGCGCGAAATATATAGTTAGTGCAACTAACTATATATGCGAATTTCAATGGTTTTGTGTGAGTAAAATAAGGTTTTAAAAATACTAATTCCTAACTATATATGGTCTATAACCTATGGTTTTTTTCAGTGAATTTTCAAGGTTTTGTAAATGCTAATTCCTAACTATATATGGTCTATAACCTATGGTTTTTTCAGTGAATTTCAATGGTTTTTTAATAGCAAATATTAAAAGCTGTTAAATGTATTCTTTTTATATTTTATATGTATTTAATATAATTTTTTTATGTATATATATATTTTTTTTTTGGTTTTTAGTTCCGCTACCGGTTCGCGCACCAGGTAGCTTCCCGTTAGCTCAATTTTATGCCGCGACCCGGTCCGCGCACCGGGAAACGTACCGTTTGCACAACTGCCGCGTTCCAGAACAACATGGCGTCCCGTAAGCGCGACGTATCGCGTTGCCGCGTAATGCGTCTTATGACGCGCCGCGTTCGCGCACTCGGAAGTGCTCCGGAGCGCGAACGAGGCGCGAAGCGCAGCACCCCGGAAGCACTCCGGGCGCGGAGCGGGACGCGTAACGTAAGCGTGATAGGTCATGTGACCTGTAAATAACACTTTTCATTGGTTTAGAACTATTTTTTTTCCCAAATGATGAAAACCCCTCCTTTTTTCCTCACTCTGACTTTCATCTTTGTGAGAGGAAGACCTGTTTCTCCTTGTTGAAATAATGGCATCTGTAGTAGCTGCAGCTGGTGGACCCCCACCCCCACCACAACCACCTAGGAAGGAAGGACCACCTGTGCAGTTCCTTACAAACCCAGAGGAAGAGGAAGAAGAAGAGGAAGAGGACGTAGAGCGGAGGCAGTTCTTGCCTGAACAGCCCCGCAATCACACCACAAAGACCATTTTATATGACATGCCTCATTTGTAAAGATGTTTTGTCTAGAGGTACAAACAAAAAGTATAGTTTTGGTAACTATACTATGCACCGCCACATGCAGAGGTGGCATCCAAACAATTACAGCGCTGCTGAGCTGCGTCACCTCCAAGATAACCTACCAACTCCTGTGGCCAGTACATCGTCACAGGTAACTCTATCGGGACCAGAGGCGAGGGAGACGGTCCCAAACATTCAACAGAATTTTGTGCACATGAAGCTAGTGTGCATTTATTGTGGTGAACTAATTTCATATGGAAATATGAGTATCATTTTAATTAATAGAGCGTTTGAAAACCACAAGTGCTCAAAACGCCCCAAGAAGTAAATTTTATTTTTTTTGCTCCTGTTGAGCCCTTTCTAATGCCTATTTTTCGTTGTTCCCCCCCCAAAAATCCAAAAAAAACATAAAATTGTCCAAAAAATACAAAAAAATAAAAAATGTTCAGATAAATAAAAAAAATATAAAACAACAAAAACATTTAAAAAAAAGTTATTTTCAGAACTACCTCCCATTTCTAAAAAATTACTAAATTTTTTAGCACTCTTGACTTCATTTTTCTCATAGGTGCGCTTCCCGGTGCGCGCACCGGAGAGCGCCCCGTTAGCTCAATAAAAAAAAAGATTAAAAAAAACAAGAGAAGGAGAGCATAAGAGAAAGAGAAAGAGAGAGTAATGTTAAGAGACAGACAGCAAGAGAGAGCAACACAGAGGTACTGTATAATACATAGTAAAACAGTGTAAAAGATATAAGAAAGTGTAAGAGAGAAAATGAAAAAAATATAAGGCTGTGAAACAAAGAAAGAGAGAAGAATAATACTAAAGCAGAGGCACATGAAGAATGTGAGTGGCTGTAAAGAGTAAAAGGAAAGTGAAAAAATGATGTACAAATAAAAGGTAATAACGGAACCAGATTTAAATAACACTGGTGAGGGAGAGAGAGAAAAAAATAGTGTCCATAACTAAAGAGGGATGAAATAAGATGGATAAAATCGACTAAAGTTAAAACATGTGGATTGACAGAGAGAAAAAACTGAAAGAAGAAAAGAAGAAGCAACAGAAAGGGAATAATTGAAGCAGCAAAGAAATGTAAATAACGTAGTGTGCTTGAATTTCAGGGAGAAAACATAATGAACAAGTAGTGAAAGAGTGAAGAGACAGAAACAATTAGAGGAAGAGAGACGGACTGAGTGAACGGGAGTGAGGAACTGTGAGAACAGAGGGACTGAGAAAAGTAGTGGAAGGAGTGCAGCAAGTAAATCACCCACACAACACAACAGCTACCCTACCTCAAAGCACTCTAAAATATTATTTACTGTTTCTCTTGGTTTTCCCCTTGTTACGCTCCCCGGTGCGCTACCCATAGTATAAGTAAAGAGGGGTGAAAGAGGGAGAAATATTGAATTAGGATAACACATGGTGAGTGACATAGAGAGTGGACTTGAGTAAAACAGCAAACAAAGTTAAGTAATGCAATGTGTGTGACTTACAGGGAGTCAGTGGGTGTAGGTAGGAGTTTGGGTGTGTAAGGTGTGTCTGTGGGTATGGTTGTGTGGACTGTTTTGGTGTGCGTAGAAATGAGGGTGTGTGAAATATGTATGAAAAGTGTATGAGTGTGGGGTGTATATGTGTTCGATGTATGTGTGTGTATGGAATGTGTGTGTGTTTTTGAAGAGTGTGTGTGGGAGGTTTTTTTGTGTGTATGAGGTGTGTGTGTGGTGTGTGTGTGGGTGTATGTTACAGGTGTGTGCATGTGTTGGGAGGGGGATGAGCTATATGTGTAGGAGTAAGGTAAATAATTAAGAAAAAGAGAATGAGTGAAGAAGCAAAGGAAGGGAACAGAGGGTAAGTGAAGTAAAGAATAGGGATCAAAAGAAGTTGAATATGAGAGGGTAAATAGGGAAAGGGAAGTAAACATGGAGAATAAGAATAAGTGAAAGAAGCAGAGTAAAAACACAGGAGTGAGGTAGATTGAGAAAATGTTAGTGACCTTAAAGCAAAGGGTGATAACAAACTACATTTTTTTAGTCATACTTACCATATATAAATGTAACTTTATTTTTTTTACTACAGTTGGTATCTGTGAAAGAGAGAAGAAAAAATAAGTTATAATTAGTAAAATATGTATTTTAAATTAAAAGATACAAATGAAGAGCTAAAAACATCATAACACTCTATTTAGAAATAAAGTGAGAGTGAAGAACACAGAAAGGGAAATAAACTAAGGTAGAAGGACAAAAAGAGGGAAAAAGAAATAGAAGGAGAGCAAATTACAAAGAGTAAGGCATATAGATTCACTAAGAAAAAGAGAGAGAAGTACAGAGAAATGAACTGAAGGTAAGAAAGATACTAAAACAATGTGAGTTAGCAAAACTAAATCAGGAAACAGAAGTAAGTAAAAAGATAATGACTGAGACAGAAAACAGTCTAATTAAGGATGCATTTAGAAGAATGAGGAATAGAAGATAACTGAGAGTAAGAGAAGAACAGTCATACAGTGAAAGGATGAAGGGAGACAGAATAATATACAACAATTGAAGGAAATGGACTGAGGAAGTTATAACGTAGACACACTAAGAGAAAAACTGAGTGAGGTGGAGTACAATGAGTGAGAAAAGAAAAAAAGTAAGTCTGCAAAAAAAAGGAAAGAGAGGAGAAGACGACTAAAACAGTGGTACTGAGAGAAAATAATTTGGTGATGAAAGTAAAGAGAAGGACATTGAAAGAAAGGAAATTATGGATAGTAATGGAACCAGAGTAAAAGAAATGGGATGAAGAACGATGAGAGAGGAGCAGTGAAGTTGTTGTAAAAGAAGCGATAGAAGGTAGATAAACACAAGCGAAAATAACACAAGTAGAGTGAGGCACTGAGGACATAGAAGTAGTGAACGAAAAACAGAGAGAAGAGGTCAAAAGTAAAGAGCAAACAAAGATAAGCTAATGAGAGTGGGTGATTTATAGTGATAGAGTGCAATAATACTGCTGACTGAGTAAACAGGAATTACTAAAAGAGCAAAGGAGGAAAATACGGAAAAGAGAAGAAAAGCAGAAAGACTGAAAGCTGAAAAGTTATGCAAGGGAGGGACGGGATACACACAGTTGAAATGAAAATGAGGGGTTGTCAAAGAAGTGGAGTAAGGGAACGGGGTTACAGAGAGTGAGAGAAAGACATTATAAGTGAGTAAAAAAAACTGAAAGAAGATGAAAAAAGGAAAGTAAGTGTCAGAGAATGGGAATACAATTTAATTTACACAATCCAAAGTATAGAATAACTTCTACAACATGTTACATAGTTTATTTTTGCTGTTCTCAGAATATATTGAATTTCACTTAAAGTAGTGAGTTCAAATTACTCATCATATGACAGCAGGAAAAAAAAACACAATCTAAAAGATTGTGTTTTAAAAAAAACCTTACATAATGACAAATGACAAATGTACGCTAATCTTTGATTGACTTACTTTTCCTTGAGGCCAAACAGTATATCATGGAGGTCCTTTTCTCGTTGCATAGTATTTTGCTGTTCACTTAGAAATCCATTTCATCGACTTTCTACAAGAAAAACTCCAAGAACATCTGAAATATTTTCAAAATTTTAATATACTCCTTTTTTTCAGTCATGACTCTTTACTCGTTCTTGCACCTTTCCATTTGGCCAAATAGTGTCAGATGTATGAGTATATATGAGTACTCCTCCCGTCTTCATAGGCCAATTACCTTTACCTAAATTTTGGCTGTAAAAACACTAGATATGAATTTATAAAGCCAAAAGGCAAACGTTGTTTGAAAGTCAAATGATTGTCGTTACATTGGGTCCAACCTTTAGAAGTTTTTAAATAGCATGTGTAATGCCCTGATGTTGTAGAAGGACCATCATGAAAAATAATAGCTACAGTTGCAAAGGTTCTTCCTGATATCGATAACTGAGAAGCCACAACATTTTTAATAGAAGTTGTCAATTTAGTTCCATCAGGTCTACATCGTTGGAACATTAAAATAACATAGTGACCATAATTTTGTAGAAATAATGTGGACAGCATTGCAGACTTACATTGGGTACACACCATATTGTGATCCGCTGCTTTAACTAGATTATTGAAAGACACTGATTTGCAGTCTGGTAAAGTTAAATATATAAATCTTTCAGAGTCTATTCTAGTAGTACTTGATGAAGCACAGTTATCACAGTCATGTTGCCATTGATAAGAAAGGCCAAATAGATTTTTTATATCTACTCCTTCATCTTGTAATACATCAAACATAAATATTAAAAAATCCTGACAATCCTGCTGAATATTCTGTGAAAATTGATTTTGACCTGAACATATATCTAGAAGATTTCTAATTTCTGAAACACTTTCTATTTTTGCTCTATCACTACTACATTTGTCTAACACAGAATTCAATAAACAGCACAATGTTTGTTCCCGATTTTCAACAATCTGTCTTTGTAAATTTTGAAGAAAAAAAACAACATTAACTACTACATTAGCATAGCAGTTGACACCAGAACTGTTTTCAAACTGAAATCCAACAACATCTTCAACAGAATCCTTTTTGTTTCTCTTTACAATTACACTTTTATCTACTTTATGCCTTTTTGCTGATACCTCACTGCAATTACTCTCATTTCTTCTTTTTCGGCCTACCACACGTTTTTCAATCAGAGGATATTGAGGCAAATGTGGAGCATACTCTCTTCTTAACCTATTGTATTCTTTTACACAATCTAAATCTGCACAAATCTTTGTTTCATCACACTCAATCAAGTACAATCCTGATAAAGTTCTGACTCGTGATAATGCCACATATGCCATACCCTCTTTAAACACAGAACTTCCAATGTTCACCAAAGCGCTATATACACTTAAACCTTGAGACTTATGAATTGTCACCGCATATGCCAAACAAATAGGAAACTGTTTTCGGCGAACATATAAGTCTTTCACGAGCAAAAATCTAGCTGAACAACGACAAATTTGTTCTATTTCATCAATGTCATCAAATGTAATTTTTAAAATTTCAATTCCATCTCTATTTTTGTAATTCACAAAACCAACAACATAACCCATTGCTCCATTTACTAGACCTCTTTCAACATTTAAATTCCTTCTTAAAATGACACGACAATTCAAACACACATTCAGAGTCTTTTCAAAACCAGCAGTTTTAGATATAGTCTTCTCTAATGAATCCAATTTTGATTTCAAATTTTCAGACAAAATAATTGTTGCTCCCATATGCTCTATTTTATCAATAGCTTCCAGTTTCACTATCTCTTCATTTTCTAACTGTAACATTTTGTTGCTGAACATGGAACATTCTTTCAGAGTTGGCAACAAACATATGCCAGATTTCTACTTGTTAATTTTCTTAAATATGTTCTCTGGAAGAATGTTTTCATTTGGGTACAAATTTGAAATTAATCGTGCATGTAAAGCTTCTTTCCCTTGCTGACTTACTTTTCCAATCCTTACATCTTGTAGAATATTTTTATAATCTTCATCATTTGCCTGCCGCATATTTTGAAGCAGTTATGCATATTTAAAGTTTAACCATATATTAACGTTTCCAATGCTCCCTAAGCACTTCCTGGTATCTTCATGTGTGAGCATTTTGAACACAGGTTGTCCTTTCACTGGAGTCAACTGCAGAAGATCTCCAAAAACAATAATATATTTTCCACCAAATAAGACATCATAGTCTGTTCTAAGAATTTCTTGCATTCTCAAATGCACAAAAGCAAGCATGATATTTGACACCATGCTTACTTCATCAATGATAAGAAGTTTCATTTTCTTCAGGACTCTCGAAACTTCGGAACACGGATCTCCTGATAGCTTGTGATACTCCAATTTGTTATCATGCTCCACTGGCAGCATCAGTAAACGATGTAAAGTAATCCCTTTAATGTTATGTGCTGCCAGCCCAGTTGGGGCAGTAACAACACAAGACAGCGGTGATTCAGTCCTTTTCTGCAGATAAGTTGCAATGGCTTTAATCAGAAAACTTTTTCCAGTTCCCGCTTCTCCACTCACGTACAGTTGGACAGGCTTAAATGATGTACATGAGCACTCTTTTTTCTCATGACTGAATCCATGTTCAATCTGTTCTGTGACTTCGTCATATATCTGTTTCTGCTCAAGGTTTAGTTGTTTCACCAAATCTTCTAAGTTAACTTCATGAAATGAAATGAAATGAAATGAAATGAAAATAAATGTATAACGCGCTGAACTCAGCCCAATGGGCATCAAGGCGCCTAACATAATATATTGAATAACCATGCAATGCTTAATGATAGGCTGTCCCAAAATACCAGGTCTTGAGAGCTCTCTTAAAGAGGGGCAAGGATGAAAGGGCCTTGAGCTCGCAGAGGAGAGCATTCCATAGTCGAGGGGCCACTGATGCAAAGGCTCTACCTCCCCATCTTGTCTTTTTAGTGCGGGGGATAACAAGGAGGTTCTGTTGAGAAGATCTGAGACACCTGCTGGGTACATAGTTAGAAAGCAGAGATCCCAGACCGTCGGCCGGTCCTGCTGTAAGAGCCTTATGGACTAGGCAAGTAATTTTAAAAGAAATGCGTTGCTCAATGGGTAGCCAATGAAGATTCTTCCTGGCTAATGTGGCGGAGGCGGAGCAAGGAAGGTCCAGAACAAATCTCGCTGCTGCATTCTGTGTTACTTGCAGGCGATGTATCAGTCCCTTGTTAATCTCAGTGTATAGCGCATTGCAATAATCTAAGCGTGATCCAACCAATGCTACCACTGTTTGTTTTCTTGCCTGCGGGGATAAGTAGTGAGCTATTCTACGAAGGATTTTTAGAACTCCCCAGCAGGTAGCTACAGTTCTATTGATCTGTAGGCTCATGGCCAGCTCAATGTCGAAGATGACCCCCAGGTTTCTTGCCGACTGTGACGGTGTCGGACAGGTTCCCAGTGATGGCGGCCACCATTCACTCGACCAGGCGTCCCTGTCCTTTCCGAATATCAGCACCTCGGTCTTGTCCCCATTCAGCTTCAAGGAATTGAGCGTCATCCAATCGGCAACCGATTGCATGCAACTCCTGAAGCTGAACGCTGTTTTCGGATTGGACTTTATAGCGAAGAATTTTTTGAGTTTTAATTTTCTTATAAAAAGAAACACATCCGCTCTTGTGTTGGTGTAGTTGAAAGAGCTCTCCGGGCAGTAATTCAAGCCCAATGATAATAATTGTTGCTCCGCTGTTGTTAAAGTTAGGTTGGATAGGGGGGAAAAAAATTATACAAAAGAAATGACATTTCATTTTTTACCGGCAGTATCGCATATTTTCATAGAACAAACATTTTCTAATTCAAGCTGTTCAATTAATTTAAAACATATTCCACATACCAATTGACCTGGAAATGGCTATTTATACCTGTCAATAGGCAACTGCCGTAACTAGGAATATATATAGATTATTCAGTTGTTCCCCTGTTTGTTATTTTATCATGCCCTGTATGGGCCTGCTCAGCTGTTATCCAGCCCTGTATGGGCCAATGTGCAAAAAAGAATACACTGCATATGGACTGTCAGCACGCAGGATTCTGGGACTGGTAGTCCCCATTACAAAAGCGAGCAAAGACAATCCTCTGCAGGTGAGCCCACCACCACTAGGAAGGAGGAGCTTGTTTAAATTGGTAGAAGGGTGCTGACACTGTTTACGGACTGCGGCATTTGAGAAAGGCACAAGTCGAAACCGGTCATGCCAAACGTTCCAGATGAAAGAATATCTGCTAAAACCCCGCTGTGTCCCTCGTAATCTTCTTGACGGAGGAGAGAGTGATTATATATATATATATATATATATATATATATATATATATATATATATATATATATATATATATATATATATATATATATGTATATGCATGCAAAAAATAAACATTGCAGGGACGTTACAGTTAGGCTGATTTTTTTACGCATACAAACCAGGGAAATTCAGCAGTTATCGTGAGCTGAGCTAACTATAGCTTGCGTACCCGCTATTATGTATGTTGGCTTTCACAGAAAATTTTAGCCCAGGGAACCGTTCCCAATAGATAAAATGGCAGTTGCAACTTTCTGTTCAGGTTATTTCCAGCCAATCACAGCATTCCTGTTGGTGCGTGCAGTCACGAATAATCGTGAAATCACAGAGAAATATCCACAACCAGATATATCACTATAATTTTCAAATTACATTTCTCCAATATTACTGAATGGATATACACCAAATACCCAAAGGGCACTTCCTTAAACCAACAACCACCTCCCTGCCCAATTTGGTGTAAGTCTGTACAACAATTGAGGCTGTAGGTGAGGCTAAAGTTTCTTGTAAAAATTAACATTACACACCCTTATTTCCCACCTCTATTTCTCATTACCCACTGCACACATAACCCCAAACTTTCCATGACACACAGAACCTACCTTGACACTTTTTTTGGAAAGTTTTATGCAGAATGGTCAAATGACGCCAAAGTTATAGGGAAGTCAAAAAACGCTTTTTCAATGGAAACTAGGTCCTAGCTATAAGTACCTACCGATGACTGCCAGCGGTATACAACCTTTACAACGCAACTTTTACAACGACCTACCATTACCACGCATTTTTTACAACGCAGGATCCATTACAACGCATACCATTACCACGCATGTATTTACAACGCAGGTACTTTTACAACGCATACCATTACAACGTAAGTATTGGTAAGTATATTATTTTATTAAAAATATTATTTGGGTTTTTGGGTAAAGGGGTATTTTTAGGGTTCAGGGTCAGTTTTGGGTTTTTTGGTAAAGGGGTATTTTTAGGGTTCAGGCTCAGTTTTGGGTTTTTGGGTAAAGGGGTATTTTTAGGGTTCAGGGTCAGTTTTCAGTTTTTGGGTATAAGGGTATTTTTAGGGTTCAGGGTCAGTTTTCAGTTTTTTGGGTAAAGGGGTATTTTTAGGGTTCAGGGTCAGTTTTCAGTTTTTGGGTAAAGGGGTATTTTTAGGGTTCAGGGTCAGTTTTCAGTTTTTGGGTAAAGGGGTATTTTTAGGGTTTAGGGTCAGTTTTCAGTTTTTGGGTAAAGGGGTATTTATAGGGTTTAGGGTCAGTTTTCAGTTTTTGGGTAAAAGGGTATTTTTAGGGTTCAGGGTCAGTTTTCAGTTTTTGGGTAAAGGGGTATTTTTAGGGTTCAGGGTCAGTTTTCAGTTTTTGGGTAAAGGGGTATTTTTAGGGTTCAGGGTCAGTTTTCAGTTTTTGGGTAAAGGGGTATTTTTAGGGTTCAGGGTCAGTTTTGAGTTTTTGGGTAAAGGGGTATTTTTAGGGTTCAGGGTCAGTTTTGGGTTTTTGGGTAAAGGGGTATTTTTAGGGTTCAGGGTCAGTTTTGGGTTTTTGGGTAAAAGGGTACAGGGTAAAAATTAAATATAATTAAATTTAAATTACATGAAATTAAATTGATTGAATTAAATTAAATTAAATAATTAAATTAAATCACATTAAATTAAATTAAATTAAATTACATTATATTAATTTTAATTAAATTAAATTTTAAAAAATATTATATACTTACCAATACTTACGTTGTAATTGTATGCGTTGTAAAGGTATATGCGTTGTAAATACATGCGTGGTAATGGTACTTCGTTGTAATGGATTCTGGGTTGTAAAAATTGCGTGGTAATGGTAGGCGTGGTAAAAGTATGCGTTGTAACGTCATACATCCACTGCCAGCAGGTAGTGTATATACATATATATTACCTACTGGCGGTCGCCAGTAGGTATATATAGTTAGGATTTTTTCCCTATGGGATTTTTGAAAATTCTATGTCTAATAACTTTGGCGTTTGAGGACGGAATTGGCTGAAATTTTCAGGAAAATGGAACATTTTGTTTCTGAGCAGTCCCTGGAAATTTGGGGGGGGTTCGTCAAGGGGGGGCCGAGAAAAAAGGGGGGTCCCAAAACGTGTTTTTAACATTGAGTTTTCCATAGAGCGGTTGGCCTCACTTTTAGCCCGAACGGCTGAATGGATTTGCACGAAACTTGGCAAAATTGTAGGGACTGGTAGCCCGATGTGCCTTTGCTAGGTCTCAATATATGTGCTTCAGTGGATTTTGAGAAATAAATGTTCAAAAAAAGATATATATCTGTAACAGCGGACCGGGCAGCGCTCCGGTTCGCGGACTTTACGCGTACCGGAACTTCGCGTAGCGAAGCTGATTGGCTCTCCGGTGCCTGTCAACATTCTAAACAGTCTGGAGCGGCCGCCATCTTGTCTCTCGGTAGGATCGAGAGACAAGAGGAGGCCAAAACAAAGGGGGAAATGACCATAAGGGGGCATAGTATATCCTCCCTGACCCCCTAGGTTTAATGTGGAGGCTTTAAAAGGGCCCCGCTGTGGAAAAGTAAATTTTGCCATGTTCTGTGTCCCTACGTGTCATCCATCATATGTTATGTGTGCATGATTAAATATGCATATGTATTCCCCATGTCCGATTAATGACGCAATTACAGTTGTGTCCACTTCTAGTATGCCAGTTTCCAGTTCTCGTGAATATTACGAATATCAGGCCTATGTAAAGCTACGTTGCCACGTTTCCCAGTGTGCACGTTATTCTATTATAAAGTCCCCGTTTCTAGGCCTCAAAAGGGCCTGGACACCAGATTCAGCTCCTGTCTCCTGAAGCCTCGCTGAGGAGGGATACAGCCCCCACCTGTATCCTCGACCCTTCACTTACTTCCTGCCTCGCAGTGCCCGGTCCAGCCTGGCTCAGTCTCTGAGTCTGCCAAGAATATGTTATGATTCCAGTTATCAGTTCAGTCCTCCTTCTCTGCATTCCTAAGCTACTGAACTGCATCAATAGTTTCCGTCATTGTCTAGCCTTCACGTCTCCACGTTAGAGAAATACTGTATTAATGGTCATTTAATATTCTTCATCACGCACTACATGTAGAATAATGCATGGTCCAGTCTTAGAATCAAGTTAGCTTTTCCCCTCCTGACTTCTAGTTATATCAACATGTTCTCTAAACATCAGATACTAGATACTGTTTAGGTACATGTCGCCCTGACTCTCCAGACTTCAGTCTCTGCTCCTAGCACAGAGTTCATAGCCCCCAGCTTCTCCTAGTGATACGTCATTGCTAGTTTGCGCGCACCATCAGGTTAGAGGTCCCGGCTCCTTAGGTAGCCCCCTCCATGGTTTCTGCCCCATTCATGACATATTCTGTTACGTTTGCATCACATGCCTATGTATACGCCCAGTTACACCTACTTTCGCCCTTATCTTTCGCGACTGCTACGCGTCACACCTTCTGCTCCACCCACTGCTACGCCTACTGCAATGTAATGCTATGTGTTTGCGTTATGTATATATGCTCATGTATTGTTATTAAAAGCCAGCGCGCTCATCCCAGATCCAGCCCCAGCAGCTGCTGGGCCCTGCCATCCTATTCCTATGCAGGTTGTCCTGTTCCTGTCCTTATGCTGTATTAAACCTGCAAAACTCCTACTACCTCGAATCTTGACTCTTATTTATTTGAGCTATCTGTTATGATATATGTCTAGTCAAAAAGAGAGGTATTATTTATTTATTTACCACATAATGGCGCCCGAACAGGGACTTGCCCTTTCCCCACGCGTCGGTGAAGCCACGCCGACCCCCTGACCCTCTGCAGTCGTGACGGAACTCTTCTGTGCACCGGCAGATATTTCTGCTCCAAGTATCCCTCAGGCCCACGGAGGAGACGGAGGAGGCGGTCCAGCATCCAAACGAGACGGTGGAGGAACGCGGCGAGTCCCGACCAGAGCCCAAGCCAAGAGTCCAAGGTCCGAGGTATCCGGAGGCCCACCCGTAACTGAAGTCCGAAGTTCGTCGTCCGTCGTCGTAGCAGTCCAGTCCAGTCCGAGGCTTTCCGTTCTTGCTGCCCGGTGAGTACCATTACTGGGGTAGTATCTAGACAGGGTCAATCTAAATTGACTCTGGTCCGTGGGTTGGTGGTACACAGACTCACAAACGAAGTGTTCACCTAGGTGGATACGGGTCTTGATGCGTCCCTTTATGGGACCGGTATGTTCCGTACTGTTTCAGCAGTGCATCCAGTAACTCTAGTCTGTTCCGTTCTCGAGAAATTCTTGTGTTTCTGTTCTCAGTATTCCAGGTAATATTCTGTCCGAACTGTTATGTTATGATGTTGTTCAATGTATTTCCAATGTCGTGGTATGCCTGAATTGTTCTCCAAATTGTTATTGTTTCTCGTGTATTGTATTGTGTTCCGATTCAAGTTTACAATGTCTCTCTTTTCGAGATTACGTCAGCTAAAAACTAGAAAGGGTTTGTTACAAGAAGCAGTTCCTGTCCCGCCGAGGGACAGTCCAGGTCACTTTATGTATCAGAAACATGGCATAAGCGCCATATTGTATCTAGATCTATGGGTAGAGTATACCAAACAGTTAGAAGAAAAGTATAGATGGCCCGTATCGGGTACATGGGATGCCGAGTGCATCATGCGAGTAGAAGAAGCATTATGGAAAAAGAAAGCCAGACAGTCACAGAAAGACGCCATTGAGTTATGGCGTAAAGAATCTCATAAAAGAACTGAAAAGGAAATCAGAAAGTCAGAATTAAGTAGAGAATCCTTAGAACGAGCACAAGAAAAAGAACTAATCGAGATTGGTGAACAAGTCAAAGCCGAACAGTCAGACAGACAGAGGCATGCCCTTATTAGGGGTATGTATCCTCTCCTTGCCGAGGGCTTGCCAAAAGCGACCCCAGAGGCATCCAGTAATTTCCCGCCACCCTTAGTTCCGACCAAGCTACGTCACAAACAGACCGCAGCTGATATTTTTATTTCGTCCTATTTGGACGACACAGTCCCAGAATATGCAAATCCTGTTCGCGCTCCGCCAGTCCCTGTAAATCAGGCACTTCCCGCTCCTCCAGACAGCGGAGTACCTGTTACGGTACCCCCGGTCCAGCCCGCCATACAAGTCCAGCCTGCATTTCCATTTCCCACTCTGCCAGGACGAAGAGCCTCAGTAGACCTAGACTCCAGTTTAGGGGCCGCAGGGGGAGGTCCTCCTCAAACCCCGCCGCCACACAAGCGTTTAACGATAGCCGAGTTACATGCACAAGCGTCACAGCGTACGCCCAGACATCAGACTGTAGCAGAAATAAGAAAATCCCTTGCCGAATGCGGCTATGATCCAGTCCCAGGCGAGGATAATATGGTTTTATATTCATTCCGCGTAAGAAAGGTGGCCGAGTATCTAGTCACCTTACCGAATATGAAAGAAGATCTAGACAGAATATATCGTTTCATCCGTACAGGGGATGATCCAGAAAGTATTAGCGAGGCCATGTCTCAAAGGAAAGCCGAGATCCAGCTCATGATATTAAAGTTTCTGATCAACTGTCTAATAAGAGAACAAGATTACCCGTCTAAAGATCCAGCGGAAATGAGAACCCTGACAAGGTGGAGTGATAATATAGCCGAGGGTAAGCACAAGACCGTCGGTGCTATGGATAGTATGTACAAGAAAATCCGTAGAGAAATAATAAAGATACACGAACAACGTAAAGCAGCACAAGTAAGCGAGAAAGAAAGTAACTCTGATACTGAAGAGATAGAGGACGAGAATCCCGCCAGAATAGCGTATGTAGGAAAATCTAGATTTCCAGATCACCATTTACGCCTAGAACACAAGTCTATTTTTCATTCTCCAGCACCAGAACAAGGTTCTCTAGAACAAGTGTTTCAAGCTACCGATCACATTCTGAAATCACGAATCGGTTACAGTGAGTTAAGTACTATGCACGAACAAGAAATAGCCCGATCAGCAGTCCGATGGACTACTGATTCTACCACTTTTCCAGACGAAATAGTGGCACAAATGTTTCTGAAAATGCCCCCAGCCGAGCAACGACTGGTGGGTATGTATATGATCCAGCACCTCATTACATTGTATGAGGGTCAACACTCTGATCCAGGCCCGTTACATGATGTCCTGAACGAGTTACTCCAATATAGATGGAAAGGTCTAGGTACCGATTTAATTAGTGTCATTCTAGAACAGCGTCACAAATATAGAACGTTTCTGAACCCGCATTTTGTTCATGTCTCACCCCCAGAAAGTAAACCATTTTACATGGAGAGACAGAATCCGTTACGAGAAGTCCACCCAGTTAAAGGAACGGGTGGCGAAATGCAGCGAGTGTTTGTATACACTCCAATCACAAAGATGGAACTCCTCGAGATGAAGAAATTAATTCCCTGTCATGACAAAGATCCAGCAGGGTTCCATAGAGAATTAAAAGACATGCTCCGTATGGGAGAATACACGTACCCAGATATAATTAAAATGCTAAAGGTTCTGCTGCCCGCAGGGGTGTATGAAAAGCTCAAGGAAAAAGAATGGGAGGTGGGAGAGAAAAAGATCGATTGGGCAGTTCTAGAAGCTGAAGATAAGGCACGAGTACCAGGTACCGGTCTTGGAGATAAATGTAAAGAATTACCAGAATTATTAATACAAGTTTTACCTAGATTATTGACAACTAGAAAAGAAGACTGGGATGCAATCTCAGCCTGTAAACAAAAGCAAGATGAGGATATTAGTGATTTTTATTCTAGATTTGAAAAATGTTTTAGTATCAACAGTGGCCTCAAGACAAGTAGTGAGTCATACCCTCACCTTTTTGTTACTAAATTAGTCGAGAATTCAAGTCCACAAATTAAAAATCGAGTTTTGAAAGTCGAAAGTACCTGGCAAGCTAATACCCCGTCCCAGATGTTGCAAATGCTTCAATACCACCAGAATAGAATCAGAGAAGAACAAGAACACGAAAGAAAACGTATGAAAGACACGAAAATGAAAGTACTAGTTGCACAATCTGTTCCTCAAGACAGTCAGAAGAGGGGTCCGAATCAAGCCAGTCATCCTGCAGCTCCCGTTAAAGGGAACTGCAATTATTGTAAACAGCCAGGTCATTTCATAAATGAGTGTGCAGTTCTGAAACACAACATAGCTACTGGTAAGACTAAAGAAAGACCACGTCCGCCTAGACAAGAACAAGTTTCACAGATTCCTCAGCCACAGAATGCACCACAGACAGTTACCGCACCGCAGCCTATTGCTGCAACACAGCATGTTACATCGCAGATGTACCAGTATGCACAGTCTGAGTATCCAGAGTACCAGCAGTATTCATGAAACAGCCTAGAGAGGGAGGTAGGCTTGCCTCTCATCGAGATACCTGTAGATCAAGAAGGTCCCTATGTTCACAGTCAAGTATTAGGGAAAGACAGAAAGTTTTTGATTGATACAGGGGCAAGTAGGACCACAATTAGTCACGCCGAAGTTCCAGGGGCTCCGCTCTCAGGCTCAAGAAATGTTTCCCTTGGATTTTCAGGAAAACCTATCGTAAATGAGATTTCAAAGCCAGTTACTCTAGAAGTAGGTCCATTGTCCCGCACTACTGATCTGTTACTTACTAAGTCATGTCCAGAAAACCTATTAGGCATTAAGACACTGAAAGAGTTAGGTGCAGTCATATGCTGTTCCCCAGAGGGAATACGATTGTTCCTACGTGACTTCAAGGGTCACTATGTATTACGAGATTTTGATTCAAGACTGTCTAATGTTCCGCAGCATCTATGGGCGCAAGGTCCAACTGATGTTGGTTATATGCAAATCACACCCTATCGTGTGACTCTCAAGCCAGGTGTAGTGTTACCACGAATCAGACAGTACAGATTGCCACCTGAGGCTGTAGCAGCCTTATCCAAAATTATTGACGAGCTCATGGCTCAAGGAGTGGTTGTAGAAACTGACTCCAATATATGTAATTCTCCGATCATTCCAGTCATGAAACGTACTGATCCAAATGCACCCCCAGTATATCGATTAGTGATTGACCTACGAGAGCTTAATAAATGTATTATTCCGCAGTACCCAGTTGTCCCAGACATCTCTTCCCTATTAACGGCCATTGATTCCGAAGCCACGTTCTTCACTGTCATAGACCTCAAGAACGCATTTTTCAGTGTTCCTATTCATCCAGACAGCCAGTTCCTTTTCGGATTTTGTTTAAATGGAAGGAGCTATATGTTTACACGAGCTCCTCAAGGTTTCACAGAAAGTCCTAGTATTTACAGTCAAGCACTCAAGAGACAACTAGACAACATTCACATGCCAACTGACACTGCACTGCTCCAGTATGTCGATGATCTACTGATCACAGCCCGTTCTGAACGTGCTTGCGAGCGAGCATCCCTTACAGTTTTGTATTTTCTAGCCGAGATGGGGCACAAGGTGTCCCCTTCTAAGCTTCAATTCTGTGTCCAGCAAGTGGTCTACTTAGGACACTTGCTGTCCAAGAGGGGTAGGCAGTTGACACCAGACCGTATCCAGTTAATAGCGAGTCTTCCTCAGCCCAAGACCCAGAAGGAGGTACGTGCTTTTATCGGCCTTACTTCTTACTGCAGACAATGGATTCCTCAGTATGCATTTCTAGCCAAACCACTGATACAGTTAACGACACAGGAGGCAGCCGTATCGACTGTCCTCCCTTGGACATCTGAACATACACTTAGTTTCAACGAGTTAAAGAAAGCCCTATGCCAAGCTCCAGTTCTAGCGACACCGAACTACAGTAAGCCTTTTACACTTTTCGTTACAGAACGCGAAGGTACAGCATTATCTGTTCTCACACAAGATCAAGCAGGACAATACAAGCCCTGTGCTTATTTTTCGAGCACATTAGATCCTGTAGCCCAGGCTCTGCCTGCGTGCCTCAAGTCAGTTGCAGCCACAGCACTAGCTATCAGACAAAGTGATTCCATAGTCTTAGGACACTCCTTGACAGTACAAGTTCCACATTCCGTGGAAGTTCTTTTAAACCGAACACAAACTCAGCACTTGACAATTGCACGTTTAACAGGTTATGAATTGACACTGTTCCAGCCACACATAGAAATCAGACGCTGCAACATCCTGAACCCTGCTACACTGTTACCATCAGTTACTTCGAATTCTGCCACACATGATTGCGTGGAAGTAGTTAACATTACGACAAAGCCAAGACAAGATCTGACAGATATTCCGTTATTAGATCCCGACCTGACACTTTATGTGGATGGTTCATGTATGAGAACAAGTACAGGAGAACTAGTCGCCGCGTATGCAGTGACTACTGACACTGAAGTTATTGAAACACACCGTATTGATACCCTGTCCGCTCAAGCAGCAGAGCTAGTCGCTCTGACACAAGCCTGTATACATGCCAAGAACTTGAAAGTTAATGTTTACACAGATTCACGTTACGCATTTGGAGTTGTACACGACTTCGGAGTGCTCTGGCAGGAGAGAGGTTTCATGACTTCTCATGGAACCAAGATTCAGCATGGTCTCCTTATTCAAGCTCTGTTAGATGCCATACACTTACCGACATCTATCGCTATCATGAAGTGCAAAGCACATACGAAAGTTACTGACATCATTTCCCAAGGTAATGATCTAGCAGACCGCACAGCCAAGCTTACAGCACAGACTCCAGACATTCCAGTTAATCAGACACATGCTCCAGATCCGATTACATGTATGACAGTTAAGGACCCTACACAAGATGTCATAGACATACAGTTACATGCTACTCCTGAGGAAATCAAGAAATGGTCCGAACAAGGAGGGGTCCAGACAGATCAAGGATGGTTAACGAAGGGTAGAGCCACATGGTTTCTCCCCGACTCTATGGTTCAAGTCATTATCAATACCGCACATAGTCCAGCACATTTAGGAGAAAAAGCTATGTTAGATAGTATCCAGAACATTTGGTTCAACAAGCATTTACGAGCTGCAGCCAAGCAGAAAGTCCGTACCTGTATGATATGTTGTCAGTTTAATCCAGGTAAAAGTGTCCCGGTGGAACAAGGTGGATTCCAGCCCCCTGACCACCCTTTTGAAGTCCTCCAGATGGATTATATTCAGATGGAGCGATGTCGAGGTTTCAAGTATGTCCTTGTAGTTGTATGCGCTTTGTCCAGGTGGACAGAAGCATATCCAGTTCCAGATTACACAGCCGCGACCACTGCCAAGCAGTTGGTTCGTGAGTTCTTCCCTCGTTATGGACTCCCTAGAGTCGTATATTCTGACAACGGCCAGCCATTCTCATCTGAACTCATGAAGCATGTTTCCCTTTTGTTAGGGTACCAGTGGAAGTTTCATTGTGTACGCCATCCTGAAGCAGCCGGTCTCGTTGAGAGACATAACCAGACCCTGAAAATCCGTATTGCAAAAGTGTGTAAAGAGAAAGGTGTGGACTGGCTAGTAGCTCTGCCAGTCGCTTTATTTTATATGCGCATGGTCGCACATTCCAGATCAGGTCTGTCCCCGTACGAGGTCGTATTCGGCCGCCCCCCTAACATGTGGGGTACACCTAGACCCCGAAGTATTACCGATGTTTCAAGTAATATGCTGACAGATTACCTAGCTTCCTTGATGTCTGCCCTCAACTCATGTCGTTCACAGGTTGCTGCCGCATTTCCAGACAATACCGAGGTGGCACCGCACGAAATCGTTCCAGGATCCATGGTGATGGTCCGCAACTTTGACAGATCAAGTCCGCTGGAGCCTCGTTGGAAAGAGCCCCGACAGGTCCTCCTCACCACCCGTACAGCCGTGAAGTTGGAAGGACGCAAAGGCTGGGTACACCTTTCTCATGTCAAACTTTTTAATGGACTGAAACCCGTCTTAAAGAACATTTCCCAGGATTCAAAGGATTGCCAAAATATTGTTCTCAAGGACTGTCCCGCAAAAGACATTGCTACAACCCCTCCCCTGTTAGAGAAAACTCCACAACAGGAGTATAAACTAAAACTCCGGTCTAGTAAAATAAGTCAGTCAGTTTGATTGTCTAAGTCCTCCCCTAGGTGAAACGGTTAGACTGTTTCTGACATGTATAAAATAGACCCCCATAGTGAGAGAGTTAGTCAAAACTCAATCCGATGTATCGTTTTTCTATGTTTCATATTGTTTCTCAGCCTTATGATTTCCTGCACCAGTTATGCATTTTTCTTGTACTTCCCAGTTCTTCATGTAAATAAGTCTGCTAATGCTACAGTAGAGCACACGTTTAGTGATCTGCCTCCTCATGAACTCTCTTACCGCCTCGCTATGCGAAATAACTCATTTATCCGCATGTTACATTACTCACACCAGACCAGCAATGCCACTAATTGTTGGGTGTGTGGTCGACTCCCCCCTTTCCAGACACCGAAGGGAGTTCTGCCACTTTTTCCTTATCCATTTTCACATAATGGTTCGTGTGGAGCATGGTCCACGTTAACGTCATCCTCAACAGATATGTCTTTTCTTAACAGTACATGTTTTCCAGACAAGTAAGGTCTTCCCCACAGAACAGGTTTAGATCTAGAAAATGAAGTGTATAATTTAGGTAATTATTCGTCGAATTTCATGGTCTTGAATGTTCAGTCTGATACTACTCCAGACTTACCTGCTATTTCAGTACTACCAGTCAAAGGCGAATTATGTGTCCGAAATAATGGTTCCATACACGTAGGACATAGTGATTGTACTACTATTGTCAAGTATAGTGACAGTGGGAAATCTATTTTTAAAGCTTCACGTCATTCTTATTTTATTTGTGGTCAAACCGCATATGTTCGTCTACCCCTCGATTGGGAGGGAACCTGTTACATTGCCTTCCTACTGCCACCTGTTTTTCTAGCCCCACCTGATTATCATAGAAATGCACATCTAGTACACATTAGACACAGAAGGGAGTCCCCAATTGTCGATTACACTGAAACTGCTCTAGAACAGTATACAGATTTCAACAGAGGTTTCTTTTTCTTTATAGGACCTATCCAGAATAGTAAACTGATCCGTAGGTTAACCAGAACCCTTGAAGCTGTAATAAATGAGACTGCCTCTGCTCTAGGTAACTTAACCGAAGAGCAATCTGCTATGAGATTTGTCGTTTTACAGAATCGTCTCGTCCTTGACGTCATACTGGCGGATAGGGGCGGGGCCTGTAGAGTCATCGGATCTAGTTGCTGCATTTTCATTCCAAATAACGCGCCGTCTGTTTATTCAGCTATAACCAGACTCCATAAAATTGCCCATATGATACACCAAGACCCAGGCACCTGGACATGGTCCGGTTGGTTCTGGAATATAATTTCCGCATGGGGATGGAAAATATTGTCCTTCCTAGGTATTGCAGTAGCGATCATATTCAGCTGCTGCCTCTGTATACAATGTGGCCCTGCGATTTGCGGCATTTGTGCTACCTCTTGTATTCCTAGTCCCAAGCCCCGTTCTAAATCCCGTTCCAGGATGATTCGAGACGAGCAAATGATACTGTATGAAATGATAGACGGTATCATGAAAATTGATGTTTCCTGATGGAAACGTAGTGACAAGGAGGGAATGTGGAAAAGTAAATTTTGCCATGTTCTGTGTCCCTACGTGTCATCCATCATATGTTATGTGTGCATGATTAAATATGCATATGTATTCCCCATGTCCGATTAATGACGCAATTACAGTTGTGTCCACTTCTAGTATGCCAGTTTCCAGTTCTCGTGAATACTACGAATATCAGGCCTATGTAAAGCTACGTTGCCACGTTTCCCAGTGTGCACGTTATTCTATTATAAAGTCCCCGTTTCTAGGCCTCAAAAGGGCCTGGACACCAGATTCAGCTCCTGTCTCCTGAAGCCTCGCTGAGGAGGGATACAGCCCCCACCTGTATCCTCGACCCTTCACTTACTTCCTGCCTCGCAGTGCCCGGTCCAGCCTGGCTCAGTCTCTGAGTCTGCCAAGAATATGTTATGATTCCAGTTATCAGTTCAGTCCTCCTTCTCTGCATTCCTAAGCTACTGAACTGCATCAATAGTTTCCGTCATTGTCTAGCCTTCACGTCTCCACGTTAGAGAAATACTGTATTAATGGTCATTTAATATTCTTCATCACGCACTACATGTAGAATAATGCATGGTCCAGTCTTAGAATCAAGTTAGCTTTTCCCCTCCTGACTTCTAGTTATATCAACATGTTCTCTAAACATCAGATACTAGATACTGTTTAGGTACATGTCGCCCTGACTCTCCAGACTTCAGTCTCTGCTCCTAGCACAGAGTTCATAGCCCCCAGCTTCTCCTAGTGATACGTCATTGCTAGTTTGCGCGCACCATCAGGTTAGAGGTCCCGGCTCCTTAGGTAGCCCCCTCCATGGTTTCCGCCCCATTCATGACATATTCTGTTACGTTTGCATCACATGCCTATGTATACGCCCAGTTACACCTACTTTCGCCCTTATCTTTCGCGACTGCTACGCGTCACACCTTCTGCTCCACCCACTGCTACGCCTACTGCAATGTAATGCTATGTGTTTGCGTTATGTATATATGCTCATGTATTGTTATTAAAAGCCAGCGCGCTCATCCCAGATCCAGCCCCAGCAGCTGCTGGGCCCTGCCATCCTATTCCTATGCAGGTTGTCCTGTTCCTGTCCTTATGCTGTATTAAACCTGCAAAACTCCTACTACCTCGAATCTTGACTCTTATTTATTTGAGCTATCTGTTATGATATATGTCTAGTCAAAAAGAGAGGTATTATTTATTTATTTACCACACCGCGGGGAAAAAAAAAAATAATTTTTTTTTTGTTTTTTTGCGTGGGTAGCGCCCGGTTCGCGAACCGGGAAGCGTTCTGGGCAGCGTACTATAATGAAAAATTAATGATAGACTTTTCAAATACTGTATGTTAATTGATTGTTGGTTTTGTTGATTATTTTTTATTTTTTTTATTTTTTAAGCAATTATTTATTATTGTGATTGTGTTTCAAAATTTAATAACATTTCTAACATTTAACTAGTTTATGAATTACATATAAAAATGATTAAAGACTCAAACAATTTTTTAATATTACATACAATTTTATTTTTCAGATTGTTTTTCAAAATTTAATAGAACGTCTAGCATTTGACTGTCCGATATGTCCTCTTGTTGAGTGAACATAAGTTCCCACATTTGACCGTCATCATAATGGAGTAAATGATCGACAGATTCTACACATTGAAGTAATTCATAGTCCCGTGACTCATCCATGAATTCTAAGTCATCAATGGGTTCCATAACTTGTTCATTGTTGCTGTCCAGAACAATTTCGAAGGAAACATTCTGCTCACCTTCCATTTTATTGCTGTAATTTGCATAAAAAATAAATATATCAGTAGAGATAGGGCACTGTTGGGTTTAAGTTCAGACAGGTACTTGTGAGTTTATAACAGAGAAGTAATCTATGGGCACTGTATGGTTTCAGGCGTGAAGTAGTACTATTAAAAAGTGCCTGTGAAGAAGCCTAAGTAAATTCATAATTATACCACAGAAACCTAAATCAATCCATAATTATAATAAAGAAGCCTTTCTCAATGTCTAACTCTTACAGAGGGATAGTATATAACTATCTGAAAATGTTTTCAAATTTATAAAATAATATCTCACCTTCTAAAAACAAGTTTAAGTTGTGAGTGAAAATGATCTTGCAATGTAGTTCAGGAAGTAGTAGTCAAAATGGCTGTGTTTCTCTCTCTTTCTTTATATATATTCAGGTACATAACCAATCAAATGTCAGGTAAAAAAAGTAGAAAATGAAAGTAACATTTTAATTGGTTGTCAATTCCAACACTTCAGATGTGTTTTGAGAAGTAATTTACCTCAGGGTATTTAGAGAGGTCTACAGGCTAAATGGCTAAATGGAATTCCAATCAAATTTGTGAAAATGGTAGGGATTGGTATGTAGTATGAGCTAATCTATATTTGGTGAAATTGTCTCCAGTCGCTTTTCTGTAAACTACTTTCCCACCTTTTTTGATGGTGCGCTTCCCAGGGAGCGACCCGGTACGCGAACTGTTGAGCGCCCCGGTTCGCGAACCTTAAGCGTTACGGGAGTCCACCATTTTGTGTTTCGGTCGAATTAAGATACAAGATGGAGGGCAAATAATGTTCAGAATGGATAGAAGGGGGCACGGTAGACTTATTTTGACCCCCTAGGTTTTCTGAGGGTGGCTGAGGAGGCTTATATGTGCGAAAAAAAACCATTTTTTTAAAAAAAATTGCGAGGTTAGCTCCCGGTTCGCGTACCGGGTAGCGCCCCAGGGAGCGTACTTTGTTGAAAATTAGTGAAAAATGTTACAGTAAAATAATAATTGTGAGTGATCAGATGTAGGGTAGCTCTGAGAAGAGCTTTTGGGTTTATGGTACATTTAGGTACTTATAAGTAGGTACCAATGCACAGTCTTAAATTCAGAATGAAAATTCTGTTGCCCTCATCTGAGAAGTGAACTCCATCTCCTCTGTAGATATCTTGCATGTAGTAACGCAAGTTATTGTTGTACATGGAGCCCATTCCATGGTCTCTCATGTAAGCTGAAACAGATTTGTTTACATGCTTCCTCGACTTCTCAATTTGTGGACAAAATTGGTTTGACCACCTCCATTTCTGTCTTTGGCATATATTTGAATATACCAAGGCAGTTTGAGGAAAAAGTGCCATCAATTGCTCAAAGGTGTCCTTTAAAAGCATTTCCAGACCTACCCCAGTCAAAGTGCCCAAATCATTACCTCCACAGTGCACAATTAACAGGTCAGGTTTTGGCAAATGCATAAAGGTTTTCACCAATGGTATCAATTGGTGACATTTTAATCCTCTGTGGCCAAACCACTTAATTTCCACATCTTGTAAATTGAGGTTAGGTAAATTTCTGTTCTTAGCATACCTGTGAGCCCAGTGGATATAACTATGTCCAACAATCCAGACAGAAAACATGGTGAGAGAAGGTTCTGCTGCAGTCAGATGAAGTGTGGCAATGAAATGGCAGTTGAAAAAATGAGAGTTTAAAATGAAAAAAACTGTGGAGTTTCTGTGTTAATGAAGCAGTAACAGTGATTGGTGGATTTTGATTGCTGAAAACAGAAAGTTAGGGTGCATGGATGAGTTCTTTGAAAGATGTATTTTGAATGGTCAATAAAAAATCATTAAATGAAAGATTGCAGTGGATACGCAGGTGCACTGAGAGTTCAGAGTTCAATTGCAACATTGTTGTGTGAACTTGCAACCACCAGAGGTCTTCCAAGAGGTGGTTGCCATGCAAAAAAGGCAAAGAGGGCAGAGGGGGGAAGGGTTTTCATTTGAAAAAAAGTGAGGGAAGAGTTTTGATTGGGTGACATGAGAGATATGTGTGAAGAATTACAGCATTTCTGTGCTTTTGATAGCTGCAGACTGTGGAGTGCATACCTTTTGCTCTGCTGAAGACAAATTGGTGTGTTTCTGAGACTGTTTTCAAACTCAAAGTATTTGCTAAGGTGAGAAAATATTTCTTTAATTTAGATAGAGAATAGTGTGCTTTAAGGAGAAAATTATGAAGAAAGTTGTGTTTTTCAAATGTTGCTTTGTCTCAAGTGTTTTACAAATAGATTTTGTTTCTTTGAGAAAATGTAATTGGAAAAAATGTGAAGTATTAGTACTGACAGGGTGTTTTTCTGCATAGGAGCTGTGGAGTCTTTTCAAATTATGACTTGAAAATCGTTTTTGAGGAAAATGAATGGCTATAATATTTCTGACAAGGACATAATGGTGTATGCTTCTTTATAAGGCAATTGACTGTCTCTGATGTTATTTTTCCCATTTTAATGTAAGACCTTTCTCTGTGGCGCAAATTGCTTGTAAATATGCTCCCACCTGTGCATGGCAAATTTAGATTTTGAATGTTTGTGTTACATAGCCATGTTAAAAGTAATACAAACATGCTGCAAAGGCAATCAAAAAACGCTTTTATGTGTCTTAAGGACATTTTAAGTCATTTTCCCATGTGCAGTGTTTTGAAATTATGATTTGAAAATCGTTTTTGGGGAAAAGGAATTGTTTTTAAATTTATGACAAGGACATAATGGTGTATGCTTCTTTATAAGGCAATTGACTGTCTCTGATGTTATTTTTCCCATTTTAATGTAAGACCTTTCTCTGTGGCGCAAATTGCTTGTAAATATGCTCCCACCTGTGCATGGCAAATTTAGATTTTGAATGTTTGTGTTACATAGCCATGTTAAAAGTGACCCAACCATGCTGGAAAGGCAATCAAAAAACACTTTCATGTGTCTTAAGGACATTTTAAGTCATTTCCTCATGTGCAGTGTTTTCAAATTATGATTTGAAAATCGTTTTTGGGGAAAAGGAATGGTTTGTAAATTTATGACAAGGATATAATGGTGTATGCTTCTTTATAAGGCATTTCAGTGTCTCTGATGTCATTTTTCCCATATTACATTAAAAGACCTTTCTCCGTGGGGCACATTCCTTGTAAATATGGTCACACTTGTGCATGGTAAATTTAGATTTTGACTGTTTGAGTCATATAACCATGTTAAAAGTGACCCAAAAAAATTGCAAAGGCTTTCAAAAAACACTTTCATGTGTCTTAAGGACATTTTAAGTCATTTCCCTGTGGGCAGTGTTTTCAAATTATGACTTGAAAATCGTTTTTGAGGTAAAGGAATGTTGTTAAAATTTATGTGCGCCATATGCCCCCAAATTTCTTTTTCAGGGGTGCAGCAGGGTGTTCTTGAGACACCCCTGCACCTTTGGAAAAATTCGTAATTTGTGATGAGCTAATTGCTAATCGCAAATTGCACCTTCATTCCTATGGGCATCCTGGCCCATGGAAATGAATGGGTAATTTGCAATTAGCAATTTGCTCATCGCAAATTAGGAATGGTAAAGAATCGCTATTTATTCCTTAAAATTCGCTATTTTGGAAATGCAAAATAGTTTGATGATACACATGGCGGTTGATCTCTAACAAGATAAGAAGCTTAGGGATACATTTATGATGACTGGCGCAATGAAGTGGACATCACTTACTTCATTGGTAGAGCTTTACATGTATTATCTCCTCTGTATTCTTCATCAAGCGTAACTTTAATCTGCAATCCTGAGTAGGCCTCACCTTAAACAAACCTCTGGATAGGCCACACCTTATCGTCATCATGAATTAATCATTTAAAATGCTAGGGACAGATTTATGATAGGTGTATGCCTCTTTTGCGCCACTTACAAAACACTGCCCACGGGGAAATGACTTAAAATGTCCTTAAGACACATGAAAGTGGGTTTTTAAAGCCTTTGCAATTTTTTTGGGTCACTTTTAACATGGCTATGTGACTCAAACAGTCAAAATCTAAATTTACCATGCACAGGTGGGAGCATATTTACAAGGAATGTGCTCCATGGGGAAAGGTCTTATAATGTAATATGGGAAAAATGACATCAGAGACACTGAAATGCCTTATAAAGAAGCATACACCATTATGTCCTTGTCATAAATTTACAAACCATTCCTTTTCCCTAAAAACGATTTTCAAATCATAATTTGAAAACACTGCACATGTGGAAATGACTTAAAATGTCCTTAATTCAAAATTTGCTATTCCTTATTTTGCGATTGCACTGAAGGATTTGCAAATTTTGTGATTCCTTAAATGCAATGTATCAAACAAAAAATATGTAAAAAATGACATTAAGGATTTGGAAACTACCACCAACTTCTAGTTTGTGGTAATTTGCGAATTCTTTTCAAAAAGCTTTTTTTCCAAAATACAAAAGGTGCCATATGACGCCAATACATGCCCTTAGGGCATGTATGTGCGCCATATGCCCCCAAATTTCTTTTTCAGGGGTGCAGCAGGGTGTTCTTGAGACACCCCTGCACCCTTGAAAAAATTCCTAATTTGCGATGAGCTAATTGCTAATCGCAAATTGCACCTTCATTCCTATGAGCCTCCTAGCCCATGGAAATGAATGGGTAATTTGCAATTAGCAATTTGCTCATTGCAAATTAGGAATGGCAAAGAATTGCTATTTATTCCTTAAAATTCGCTATTTAGGAAATGCAAAATAGTTTGATGATACATATGGCGGTTCATCTGTAACAAGATAAGAAGCTTAGGGATACATTTATGATGACTGGCGCAATAAAGTGGACATTACTTACTTCATTGGTAGGCCTTTACATGTATTATCTCCTCTGTATTCTTCATGAAGCGTAACTTTAATCTGCAATCCTGAGTAGGCCTCACCTTAAACAAACCTCTGGATAGGCCACACCTTATCGTCATCCTGGATTAATTATTTAAAATGCTAGGGACAGATTTATGATAGGTGTATGCCTCTTTTGCGCCACTGTGCGTCACTTTTATGATGCAGCGGCGGTGCAAAAGATTTGCTATGAGGCGACAAAATTACAAATTGATGCATTTAGGCAGATGTGTCATGGTGTAAAAAAAACGTGCCACATGAAACCGATGCAGCAGTGATGCAAAAGATGCACCATGTTGCAAGACAGGCCTCACTTGGGGCCATATGTATCAAGCTAATTAGCATTCGCAAAGATCAAAATTCTGCGAATTTCGGCCTTTGCGAATGCTAATTAGACAAATGGTATGTATCAAACAAGTTTGATGCAAAATAAGGAATAGCAAAATTTGCTATTCCTTATTTTGCGATTGCACTGAAGGATTTGCAAATTTTGCGATTCCTTAAATGCAATGTATCAAACAAAAAATATGTAAAAAATGACATTAAGGATTTGGAAACTACCACCAACTTTTCGTTGGTGGTAATTTGCGAATTCTTTTCAAAAAGCTTTTTTTCCAAAAAACAAAAGGTGCCATATGACGCCAATACATGCCCTTAGGGCATGTATGTGCGCCATATGCCCCCAAATTTCTTTTTCAGGGGTGCAGCAGGGTGTTCTTGAGACACCCCTGCACCCTTGGAAAAATTCCTAATTTGCGATGAGCTAATTGCTAATCGCAAATTGCACCTTCATTCCTATGAGCCTCCTAGCCCATGGAAATGAATGGGTAATTTGCAATTAGCAATTTGCTCATTGCAAATTAGGAATGGTAAAGAATTGCTATTTATTCCTTAAAATTCGCTATTTAGGAAATGCAAAATAGTTTGATGATACATATGGCGGTTCATCTGTAACAAGATAAGAAGCTTAGGGATAGATTTATGATGACTGACGCATCACCAGGGATGTGCCAGTCATCCTGCGCCGCTGTTCCGCCACCCATGGTGTGCTGCATTTACAATGCGGCGCAGCATGGGGCAAAAATGGCACAGATGCGTGACGTATCTGTGCTGTAAAGGTGGCGCATTGCTGGAGTTGTATCGCAAGTGCGATGCAGCTCCAGCAAGGCTCAGGGGTGCCCCATCTCCACAATGTTGCGTCAAGACCTATGCCTGCTTAAAGCAGGCGCAGGGTTTTGACGCAGCTTTCTCCTATCTGATTGTAAATGCGGCACACCATGGGTGGCAGAGCAGCGGTGCACGTTAACTGGTGCATGCCTGGGGATGTGCCATTTAACATAAATCTGCCCCTTTACATTTAAGTATGTGCAGGGGACACAGAGTCGGTGAGGCTTATCCAAGGTTAAGAAGAGATGAGTCCTGTTCACTGAAAAATTAGACATAGGCTTCACCTGCTCAGCATCGCTGGACATGGCTAAATAATAGCTGCAAAATGTTACTCTTGTTAAACAATTTTACTATTATAATCTCTGAGATTTGTCTCTTACTCTGCAACATCTCATTGTTGTTATCTTTCTTTAAAGATAAAGACAACATCAACATGAGCGACAATCAGCAATCAGTTGATTTTGACCTCATCATTGAACTTGTAATTGAAACATCAGTGGATGTTGATCCCTTGGATGATTTAAATCCTGAGGATGAAGAAGAACGTGATGAGGATGCAGATTTGTCCGAATTATATGACATAGGGTGGGAAGCTGACCTGCTTGATCCTATGGAACTATAAACATTTATTTTTAAAATTTATAATAAATAAAAAGTAAAAATGTAAACCGTTTAATTTAAAAATAAAGACACCTTCAAAAACAGGTTATGTGTAGTGTCTTCAATAAAATATTAAAATATGCTCATAAAATTAGATCAGATTCACATATAAGATAGCACAGGTAACATGAATATAAATTCCATTTCTTTTCTGCTATTTCTGTATTCTAAAATTGCCATGCACTAAAAAATCTTATATGTAAAAATGTAAAGTAGTGTTTTAAGTTTTTGATTACTGTTATTGATGTACTGTTGGGTAATAGTGGTTAATAACATTTTTTAATATATTTTACCACAGATTCAACTGCAGATCATTTCAACATTTCACCATGCCAACGAAAGAAAGACTGAGAAAGGCTGCAAAACGTCAAAGACAGCAGGTGATTGAAAAAAAGCAGCAGTCCTCTAACAAAAAGATTTGTCAAGTCAACAAGAAAGCACCGGGTAAGAGTACAAAAACATTCATAAGAAATATTTGTAGTAAAAAAAATATTACTACAGAAAATGTTTCAGTCCAGAAAAAGAGAAGCAATTCAAATGGAAAGGAAAGGCCAATCAAAAATGTTACTGCTAGAGCAAGAGATAACTCTGTGCATGATAGTAGAAGGAAACAACAGTTTAGGGACATTCGTAAACGAATGTTCCGCAACAGGATAATTGGCAATTTGTTAAAAAATATTAAGAAAGGTCAACAGAACGTGGTTTTTTATAAGAGAAAAAAAAAAGTTGAGAAATTATTGATCAGGCATTTGAAATTAAACGTAAGTTATTTATTTTGATAATCAATAGAATTAGGAAGCTAAACAAGGCAATTTATGATTTCAAAAGAAATAGTAGATGGAAGAGAATAGTTAACCGTAGTAATTTTTGTGAAGTTTTTTCTGGAGAATGGATGCATAGTTCAAGCTGTGAGGCATTTTTTAATGAGGAGAGTTATTTCCAGGATAATGATTTGGTGCATGCAGTTGACACCAGTGGTCGTGCTTATGAAGTGAAAGATGGTTGTCCAGTTGAAAAAGAAAAACTTGTGACAACAGAGGCAGAAGAGGTGTTAGGTAATGAGGTTTTAGGAAGACGTGCTAAGGGTCCTGTGTATACCTGGAAGTGTAGTAGTATTTGCAGTGTGCGACAGGATTCCATCAATTTGCTTTGTGATTTTGTACGGTCATTTAATAAGAAAAGTTTGAAGCAGAAAATAAGGTTGTTGCAAGAATTAGATCCTTGCAGAGTGAGAGAAGTGACAGGTTTGCATGGTCATTCACTGGCTTGTCTTTCCAGGAGAGTATGCCAGAGTGTTTTTCATCATTTCAGGATGCTAGCAGTGCATCATAATAAAGTGAGGAAATTAGTTAGAATGTTGTATTATGCTAAGAGTCCAGCAATTATGCTTAAAAAATTATGTGCTGCTCTTTTGCATGGTTCTGAAATAGATGTGAAGAATATATGTGAAGAAATTGAGTTTTGTTACTTTGGAAATAAAGAGGAGAATGTGGAAATTGACCAAGAAGAAGCGGGTAATGTGGAAGATAGTGTACAGGTTTCCAGTACAGATAATTTCCAGAGGGAAATGGCCACGTTTCAGGTCAAATCAAGTGAGAGGCCAAATTTCACTTGTGTGTGTTGTCGACGCACTTATTATAAGAATCAGACTAAGTTAGTGGATTTATGATTATATGCAAAAAGTGAAAGGGAAAATAATAGTGAATGGAAGGATTTCACAACATACTTGATGGTAGAAAATTGTTTTGATTTGGGATTGGATCAACGTGTGTGTACTTATTGTTGTTGCAAATTAAATCAAAACCAGATGCCTGCTAGAGCAGTTCATAATAATCTGGAATTGGTTGAGATTCCTTCTGAATTGAAGGATTTAAATACTTATGAATCTATTTTGATTCAAAGTATCCATCCCTTTCAGGCTATTGTAAGAATGGAGCCAAAGACAGGGAAATTGCCTCCATCAGATTTACAGAGAGGATTAAAGGGAAGAGTTGTTTATTTGCCTCTAGATTTGAAGAAAAACATTAACACAATTGGAGTAGAAAAAGTGGACGAGGAACCTCTGGTTATCTTAGTTAATGGGGTTCCGACAAAGAATAAGAAAATATGGCAAGATTTAGTAGATGTTAGGAAAGTTAAAAAGGCAACATTGTATTTGAAAAAAAATAATAAATACTATAAGAATGTATATGTTGCAGAAGAGGAAGTAAGTGAGGAAGAGGATAGCGATTTGTGTGCTGGTCAAATTGAGAAAGTAGAAACTTCTACTAGTGAAGAAATATATGAACATTATAGTGTTCATCCTTTGCATTCCAAGGAAGTCATGGGAAATGCTATTGAGTTGTTTCAAATAAAAAAAGCCAAAGGGAGTCCCATTAGTGTTTGGGAGGAAAGTTTGGAAGCTCGGTGTTTCCCACAGCTTTTTCCAACAGGTCAGGGAGGAAGATATGATGAGCGACCTCATCAAATTCCTGCTTCTGAATACCGGACTTTGCGATTGTATGCAGGAGATGCTAGGTTTCGACAATGCATTCCTTATTTGTTTCATCTCCTGTTTGAAAGCGATCTGTCTGGACTGTCATATTCAGTGAACCACATCTTGAAAAGTGGTATACACATGCAAAACATCTCGGCAAGTGACTTTATGGATAAAGTCAATGTCCAAGACAGTATTTTGGATTCTCACCTGATTAATCTCATGGCGTGTCAGCGTGGTACTAATGAGTACTGGTACCGTCGTCATGGTGATTTAAAATGTATGCTGAGGAACTTAGGTACTCCCACATGGTTCCTCACTCTGAGCTGTGCCGAGTATGGCTGGAAAGACTTACTTGAATTTCTACGAGAGGCAAATGCTAACGTAGAAAACATCGAATTCAAGACACCCGGAGAACTGTGCTCTTTGGATCCAGTCAATGTATGTAGGTACTTCAATCATAGATTTGAAGCTATGATGTCTTTCATCATGAATAAGAAGAATCCACCTCTTGGAGAGGTGTTGGATTTCTTCTGGAGAAAGGAGTACCAAGCAAGAGGTGCTCCTCATATACATATGTTGCTGTGGATCAAGGATGCACCTAAATTTGGAACGGATCCAGAAGACTCAGTGATGAGTTTTATACAACAGTATTCTACGTGTGCTGTTCCAAATGCAAAGGAGAAGAAAAGCCTAAGAGAAAAAGTTGTGCATTTCCAAAGCCATCGATGTGGAAAGTACTGTCGTCGTAAATTCCGAAACAAGGACAAGTTCTACACCAAATGTCGTTTCGGCTTTCCACGACCGGTGATTTCTAAAGGAAGAGTAAACAGTTTGATGTCTTCGCTGCGACATAATGTGATGAAGAAATCACCTAAAAACACATACAATTTGAAGAGGAACGAAGAGTCCAAGTACATCAACGACTACAACCCGGTGATTTTGTCCATGTGGAATGCTAACATGGATATACAGTTTGTGGCTGATAACTGTATGGCTGTGGCTCGGTATGTGACGTCTTACATCACCAAAAAAGAGAAGACAGAATTGAAGGATATGTGGGAGGACATTTCCCATGAAAAGAGCCTCAGCAAGAAGTTGTACAGTTTCAGTCTGAGGATGTTGTCGCATCGAGAAATCGGAGCGTACGAATGTTCTGACCGGTTGTCTTCAGCAAGTCTCTATGCCAAGTCCAGGAGTATCATTTGGGCGAGTCTTGGTCTTGCTGCAACGCGTAATCGAGTTCTCAAACCTGCGCGGGAAATTGAGTATTTGGCGGAAAAGGAGCCAAACAGTACCGACATTTTGAAGACCAACATGTTGGATACATATTATCCAAATCGAAGCATTCACCTCGAGAATGTTTGTCTGTATGAGGTTCTTCAAAATTACATATTCAAGAGGAACATCAAAGAAGATACTGAGAAAGGAGTGTATGCTGTAATAGGAAGTGAGGGATGTCTGGTCAAGCAAAGAAAATGCCACTTGGTAAACCATCGAAAATTGAGTGGCGAATCTCCTGAAAAAAAGGAGTTTTTCTATTTAGCACTTTTGCAACTTTTCAAGCCTTGGCGTGCAGAAGAGGAACTGCTTAGAGATTTTCTCTGTTACGAAGACTCTTTCAATGCCGCCAAGGAGACCATAGAATGTCCTGCTTTTCCCAAATATGTACAAATGTTGAATGCGGAAATTGAGCAGGAAGCAATGATTGCAGCCGAGATTGCCAGAGACAGTTCTCAGGACAGTCAGAGTTCTGCTTCATTGAGTCAGGATCCACTAGGAGGACCTGTTATCGAAAATGAAGCTGCCACTGCTATGAATGAAGTGGAAAGAGCCATGGCACATGCTCAGGAGGATGCGGTTAACTTAGAAGAGTTGGAAAGACAACTCAACGTTGAGCAGAGGAAAATATATGACGAAGTTACCATGCAAATTGATCATGGATTAAGTCATGACAAGAAAGAGTGCTCATGTACGTCGTTGAAGCCTGTCCGACTGTACGTGAGTGGAGAAGCGGGAACTGGAAAAAGTTTCCTCATTAAAGCAATTTCATGCTATTTGCAGGAAAGGACAGAGTCATCGCTGTCTTGTGTTGTCACCGCTCCAACTGGACTGGCAGCACATAACATTAAAGGGATTACTTTACATCGTTTACTGATGCTGCCAGTGGAGCATGACAACAAATTACAATATCACAAGCTATCTGGAGATGCTTGTTTTGAAGTTTCAAGAATCTTGAGGAAAATGAAACTTCTTATCATTGACGAAGTAAGCATGGTTTCCAATGTCATGCTTGCCTTTGTGCATTTGAGAATGCAAGAAGTTCTCAAAACAGAGTATGATGTGTTATTTGGTGGCAAACACATCATTGTTTTCGGAGATCTTCTGCAGCTGACACCAGTGAAAGGGCAACCTGTGTTCAAAATGCTCACGCATGAAGATACCAGGAAGTGCCTAGGCAGCATTGGCAACGTCAATATATGGTTAAACTGCAATTATGCTGAACTGCATGAAAATATGCGTCAGGCGAAGGATGAAGTTTACAAGACTATTCTACAAGATGTTAGAATTGGAAAAGTGACCGAGCATGGGAAAGAAGCTTTACATGCACGATTACTGTCAAATTTATATCCAGAACAAGATGTTGTGCCTGAGAATATTTTTCAGAAAATTACTGAGAAGAAATCTGGAATATGTTTGATGCCAACTCTTGCAGAATGTGCCAAATTCAACAACAAAATGTTGCATTTAGAAAAGCAAGAGATTGTGAAACTGGAAGCTATTGACAGAGTAGAGCATATGGGATCAACAATTATTTTGTCTGAGAATCTGAAAACAAAATTGGATTCATTAGAGAAGAGTATATCTAAAACTGCAGGTTTTGAAAAGACTCTGAATGTGTGATTGAACTGCCGTATAATTTTAAGAAGGAATTTACATGTTGAAAGAGGTCTGGTAAATGGATCAATGGGTAATGTTGTTGATTTTGTAAAATACAGAAATAGAGATGGAATTGAATTTTTAAAAATTAAATTTGATGGCATTGAGGAAGTACAGCTAATTGGTCGTTGTTCTGCTAGATTTTTGCTTGTAAAAGACTTATATGTTCGCCGTAAGCAGTTTCCTGTTTGCTTGGCATATGCGGTGACAATCCATAAATCGCAAGGTTTAAGTGTAGACAGTGCATTGGTGAATATTGGCAGTTCTGTGTTCAAGGAGGGTATGGCATATGTGGCATTGTCACGAGTTAGAACTTTATCGGGATTGTACTTGATTGAGTGTGATGTCACAAGCATTTGTGCGGATCTAGATTGTGTTAAGGAATACAATAGGTTAAGAAGAGAGTATGCGCCACATTTGCCTCAATATCCTTTGTTTGAGAAACGTGTGGTAGGCCGCAAACAAAGAAATGTGACCAATACTGGGGAGGTTGTAGCAAAAAGACGTAAAGTCGATGAACCTGAAATTATAAGCAGAAACAAAAAGGATTCTGTTGAAGATGTTGTTGGTTTTCAATTTGAAAACAGTTCTGGTGTCAACTGCTATGCTAATGTAGTGGTTAATGTTTTGTTTTCTCTAGAAAATGTAAAAGAAGAGATTGTGGTCAATTCTGATCAAAGATTTTGCAGTTTGTTAAATTCTGTGTTAGAGAAATGTAGCACTGATACAACAAACATAGAAAGTGTGTCTGAAATTCGAAATCTGTTAGACAGATGTTCAGGCCAAACACAATTCTCTCAAAATATTCAGCAAGATTGTCAGGAGTTTTTAATGTATATGCTTGATGTATTGCATGCTGAAGGTGTAGATGTAGATCAGCTGTTTGGGCTTTCTTATCAATGGCAGCATGACTGCGAGAACTGTATGGTATCAAGTACTACTAGTGTAGACTCAGAAAGATTTATATATTTAACTTTGCCAGACAGTAAATCAGTCTCCTTTAATAAGCTAGTAAAAGCAGCTGATCACAACATGGAGTGTAGCCAATGTAAATCTGAAATGATGTCCACATTATTTATACGAACATATGGCCAGTATGTCATTTTAATGTTCCAACGATGTAGGCCTGATGGAACAAAATTGACAACTTTAATTAAAAATTTTGTGGCTTCGCAGTTGTCAATATCAGGAAGGACTTTTGTAACTGCAGCAATTATATATCATGACGGTCCTTCAATAACATCAGGACATTACACAGCTTATTTAAAGTCTAGAAATGGCTGGTCATTCTGCAATGATTCTGTTTTAATTTTCAAAAAAAAAATTGCCGTATGACCTTAAAAACTCTTACCTGGTGTTTTTAAAACCAAAATTTTAGGGAAAGAATCTCGGGATGTGCTCTGTGGAATTTCAAGAAGTTCTAATGGCTCCTACACGATTTGGCCTTGAGGATAAGTGTAGTTCAGAGACATAACTTCTAACCATAAGACTGGACGTCATGGAGAAATAAGTGCACTTTGAATGAGTTCAGAAAAACTATTTCTTTTTATAAGCTAATTGAAGCAGCCAATCAAAACATAGAGTAGAGGGAATGTAAGTCTGCAATGCTGTCTACTGTTTTACATTGCTTTGTGATTAAAAGTGATGTAGAGAATTAAATAATTGTAGTAGTCATAGAGGTAGTGTAAGTCTGCTTCATAGTAAGCAGTATCAGTGTCATAGGAAATGTAGAACATGACTGAGCAAGAAGGGGAAGATATTACTATTCCAGGATTGTGAAAATGATCTTCAACATTTTAATTCTGAAAGTTGCAGAAATGCCAAATGACGGGATTGGCTTACAAGAAATCCAAGAGTTATAAATGGCTCTGACAAGATTTTGCCTTGTGGAAACTTGTGGTAGAGAGCAAGAAGTCATTTATTGCATGTAACATGTTTTTAAAAACGATGGAGGTTTTCTTTCAGAAAGTGGCGGGCTGAAAGTAATAACAGCACAACAGAGTGTAAGCTGTTCATAGGACATCCTTTGACGTCATGGAAAGTAAGTTAACTTTAAGGAGTTCTGAATTCTGATTTGTTATGTTGTATGGGTTTTTTAAACACAATCCTTTTGATTGTGTTTTTTTTTTCCCCGCTGTTATATGATGAATACCTTCAAGTCACTGTTTTTAGTGAATTTTGATACATTCTGAGAACAGCAAAAATAAACCATTTAACATGTATAATTAATTCTGTACTGTTTGCATTTATGATGTATATGTAGAACTGTGTAGGAGGCATGGAGAAGGTGAGGCTTCTGTAAGTGTCAAAGTTGTTGCATGCAGTGCTGCACTTCTGCGTACTCTTTCATATGCTGGACTACATCTGCACAATGAGATACCTAAGCAAAGGAAACACAAGTGATGTGATTGTGAAATGAGCAAAAGAAATTGCACGTATTTCAATTACATCACCTGTGTTTCCTATCATTACGAATCACATTGTGCAGATCAAGTTTAGGTCTGTCCAGGGAAACAGAGGAGGTTTGGCCTTTGTTCAAGAGTGCAGTGGACATGACTCACTTCATTGGTAGGCCTGCAAATGTATTATCTTCTCTGTACTCTTCAACAACTCTAAATTTCATCTGCAACCCTGAGTGGGCCTCACCTCAAACAAACCTCTGGATAGGACACATCTTATTGGCATCCTGAAGCAATCATTTAAAATTTTAGTGTCTTGCGACACTTTTCTGAGACAACAGCAATGCAAAAGATGCACCATGTTTTAAGATAGGCCTCACTTCATCTGCATCAAGATACTGTTAGTTTAAAATGTATATCTTTAGGACTGTGTAGGGGGCCTGGAGAAGCAGAAGCTTCTGTAAGTGTCAAAGTTGTTGAAAAACTGTTTGTCCTTCAATCTTTTCCCTTGTCTTTTGTAATTTTTAAATACATGTTTTAATATTTTTCAAATGTTTGTTCTCTCTTTCACAGATTGAAAGTATAAAAACAAAAAGTGAGTAATTTAACGACAATTATAAGGTAAATGTTTTGTACTCTTTTCGTTACATTTCTATCACATTTAACTTCTATTAGTTCCACTGCTTCATTTCTTTAACCCTCAGTTTCCTGCCTTTGCTACTTCCCTCATTCCTTTCTCTATTACCTACTTACTCAACTCCTTCCACTCTTTTTCTCAGTCCCTCTCTTCTCATAGTTCCTCACTCTTGTTCACTCACTCCGTCTCTATTACTCTTAGTGTCTTTGACTGATCACTCTATCACTACTTGTTCATAATGCTTTCTCTGTGTAGTTGAAGCACACTAAGGGGCATATTATGAACACAGCCAATAAAATTATTGCTGTTTTTATTGGCAGAAAACTGGTGCAAAAGTGGTTTTAGCGGCAGTTTTCTGCCGCAAAAGCGGCTTTAGCGACACATTTCTGCCGATAAAAGCTGCAAAACTTTTATTGCCTATGATGATGATATGGCTCTATGTTACTTACATTTCTTTGCTGTTTCAATTAATCTTTTTCTGTTATTTTTTGTTTTCTGTTTTCTATTTTTTCTCTCTGTTATTCCCCATGTTTTAATCTTATTTTGAACATTCACTCACATTCTCCAAGAAACTCTTCTTTGTTATTGTTCTACTCTCTTTTTTTTCTTTCAATTCCTTATCTATTTTGTTTTTCACAATTATACCCTCTTCCGTCTTTTCTTCGGTAAATAGATCTATTAAACAGTATCTCTTCTTTACTCCCTATAGCTGTCTTTCTTTTAACATCACTCTCTGTTTACTTTCCTTATACTTACTCTTTTTTTTGTTTTTAATTTTTTTGGTTAGCTCCCGGTCCGCGTACCGGGAAGCTAACCGGGAAGCGAACCAAAAGAAATAGAGCTTGCCAGAGTGCTAAACATTCTAGCAATTTTTTTTGAAAGGGGAGGTAGTTCTGAAAAGAACTTTTTTTTTTTAATGTTTTTGTTGTTTTATATATTTATTTATTTTTTGAACATTTTTTGTTTTTTTTGTATTTTTTGAACGATTTTATATTTTTTGGGGTTTTTTTTGGGGGGGGAAACAACAAAAAACAGGCATTGAAAAGGGCTCAACAGGAGCAAAAAAATAATTACTGGGGGCGGTTAGGGCAATTATGATTTTCATAAGCCAGGTTGATGGCATTTATACTCATATTACCACATGCTATCAACGCACCACAGTGCATACAAGTATGTTTCATGTGGCCAAAATTCTCTTGGATGTTTGGCACAGTTTCCCGTGCCTCTGCTGGTGTCAATGATATTGACGATCTTGACCTGGCCACAGGAGTTGATGTTGGATTTTGTTCCATATCCCGTATTTCCGCCCGGCTGTAATTGAGTGGATGCCTCCTGGTCATGTGCCTATGCATGGTATAGTTCCCATAACTATACTTTTTATCAGTCCCTCTTGATAATTTATCTTTGCAGATGAGGCAGGTGACATACCTCGCATTCACTTTCTTTTGCCCTGGAGGGATTGAATAAAACTGCCAGATGAAACTGGCTTTCCTATTGGAAACCCGGGGCATCTCTTCCAAGAACTGTGGTTCTTCTCTCTCCTCTTCCTCTATTTCTTCTTCTTCCTCCTCTGTATTGGTCATGACCTGGGGAGGTGGTCCTCTCTTCCCATGAGGAGGTGGAGGTGGTGGTGGGGGTGCACCAGCTGAAGCAACTACTGAAGCCATTTCTCAAGTATTAATAAAGGTCTTCCTCTCACAATGATGAAAGTCAGAGTGAGGAAAGAAGGAGGGGTTTTCATCATTTGGGAAAAACAATAGTTCTCAACCAATGAAAAGTGTTATTTTTAGGTCACCTGACCTAGCCTTACATGATTATGAAACCAAAAGTGAAATGAACCAATGAAAAGTGTTATTAACAAGTCACATGACCTGTTATGCTTACGTTACGCGCTCCGGTCCGCGCCCCGGATAGCTTCCGGGTCGCTGCGCTTCGCGCCTCGGTCCGCGCCCCGGGGCACTTCCGGGTGCGCTAACGCGGTACGTCATAAGACGCATTACGCGGCAACGCGATACATCGCGCTTTTGCGACGCGCCGCGGATCGCTTCCGGGGAGCTGCGTTTCGCGCCTCGGTCCGCGCCCCGGGGCACTTCCGGGTGCGCTAACGCGGTACGTCATAAGACGCATTACGCGGCAACGCGATACGTCGCGCTTTCGCGACGCGTCACGATGTTGATTTCTAAAGCGGCAGTTGCGCAAACGGAATGTTTACCGGTTCGCGGACCGGGTCGCGGCATCAATTTGAGCTAACGGAAAGCTTTCCGGTTCGCGGACCGGGAGCGAAACAAAAAAAATATTTTAAAAAAAATTATTAATAAACATATAAAATATATTTTTGGATTTAAAGAAGAATACAGTTTACAGCTATAGATATTAGCTTTTAAAAAACCAATGAAATTCACTGAAAAAACCATAGGTTATAGACCATATATAGTTAGGAATTAGCATTTACAAAACCTTGAAAATTCACTGAAAAAACCATAGGTTATACACCATATATAGTTAGGAATTAGCGTTTAAAAAACCTTATTTTACTCACACAAAACCATTGAAATTCCATATATAGTTAGTTGTACTAACTATATATCGCGCACCCGCAATCCACTGCTGATCATGTCACATATTACATCATTCATGACATGGTCAGTGACATCACTGATGACATCACTGATGACATCTCAAATGACATCACTGATGACATCACTGATGACATCTCAAATGACATCACTGATGACATCACTGATGACATCTCATTTGACATTACTGATCACATCACTGATGACATCATTCATGTGATAATACGATGAAGCTCTTCAGACTCTAATATAACCTTAGATACACTCAGTGTAAACAGACACTCACAGACTGTCACTCATCCATGGAGTTACTCACACACCTAGTCAGTCATGCAAAGAATCAATCACACCTCCATTTCCTCAACTATACAGTTATACACACCTTACTTATTCAAACATTTACTAACACATATTTACTCTCTTATACAATCCCTGATACAAGTTCACAATGATCCATACAGCCACTCACACATTCACTGGCTCTTTTGCACAGTTATTTATATATGTCAACTCTCACATGTACTGTGTTTTACATATGTACTTACTTTGACATGTAGCACTGAGATATCCATTCACTCACCAATACACTGATGCACACAGTCAACCGCCCATACAGCTGTTTCCACATGCACTTTTGAACCCATACATCTAGTGAATCAACTGCTCACACATCTATGCACAGAGTCATACACCTCCCAGCCACCCACACACACACTCAGTCTCCCATACAAATACTTGGGCAACCAATCAATAACCCATATAGTTACTCATATAGCTACTGAACAACACATGCAGCAGTTTTCAGAACAACAGACATAATGATGCACAAATTAAGACAGTTTAGTCACTAACCCATGCACTCAGTGAGACACATTTAATCACTCATTCATACAGTCAGTCATGCACCTACTAAATCCTTCATCCAGACACTTATACATCCACTCATTCTTAAATATGTAAGACATATTTTAACTTTACAGAAAAATACAGTCACTGGATGTTGTCATCAGTGATGTCATCAGTGATGTCATTTGAGATGTCATCAGTGATGTCATCAGTGATGTCACTGACCATGTCATGAATGATGTAATATGTGACATGATCAGCAGTGGATTGCGGGTGCGCGATATATAGTTAGTACAACTAACTATATATGGAATTTCAATGGTTTTGTGTGAGTAAAATAAGGTTTTTTAAATGCTAATTCCTAACTATATATGGTGTATAACCTATGGTTTTTTCAGTGAATATATATATATATATATCACAATCCTTTTTTTTCAAACCTCAATAGTACGCTCTCAGGAAGTGAGTCCAACAACACAGGATACTGAAACACAGGTTTATTCCACACAACGCGTTTCGCCTCTCGGCTTGTTCACGTGTAGAAAACACAGAGACCAGTCCACAGTGATAAAGTTAATAGTGAACATGGAAGAAGGACCAAAAGTGAGTAAAAGTAAAAAAAACGGTGGCCATCTTGGAGTAGTCAATTACCCAAAAATTATGTTTGCAAATAAACAATGTTATACTAATGAAAGACAAAATGTGCACAGTATAAATCAATCAGTAAGGTATTGTCTATTACATGATCAAAGAGTAACTTTTTTTAGAAAGAATATTAGAGAGAATATTATCGCCATACAATAATGTCTTATAGTTTCAATGGCAAGTGCCCCTGTAAATGGTAATAATAATGAACATTACTCACATGCAGTTCAAAAATGTCTATCTCTCTCACAAAAATTATTATATATTAATCACCAACTACGTTGCCGCGACTTTATGAAAAGGTCAAGTACGTATTGGCAAGTGCCAAATCAGAGAGACAGTGTCTCCAAAGAGTTTCTAGTTGTCCATTCCAGAATGTTCATAAATAATAATAAGTGAATGACATACGTCGTCTCAACTAAGGAGTACAAAGGTTAGGTGCGCCCGTGAAGGTGAATGTTCGTGAGTGGGCCCCTTCCTTTCCTCCTGTAGAGAAAGAAGAAAGAATAAGATAAGAGTGAGAAAAAAATAATAATAATAATAAAAATAAAAAAATGACAAGAAAGTTTCTTAATCTGCTATAGTGACAAGCAGTCAATCTACATGATCAATCAATACATACATAATATATTAGAAAAACCCAAAGTCTTATACCAATAAACAGTAAATATAATACACAGAACCTCATGTACTTATAATTATTCCTTCAGATGTACTGCCAATTCTTCATCGATGTTAAGACCTCCCGGGGTCTTACTTTGGAAGTCAATTATGTACCGTGATTCTTTCTTTCTGAGAGCCAGAATCCTATCACCCCCCTCTCGGTTTCATGGGAATATGTTCCAAAATCAAGTAGCTACACTCCGAGATGTGAGAAAAATGGTACTGTTCAAAGTGTCTAGCCACAGGGTACTTGGGATCATGATTGGTTATGGCTCGTAGGTGTTCCAAAACTCGTTTTTTGGCAGCACAAGTCGTGCTGCCGATGTACCACAGCCCACAGGGACACCATGATCTGAGTGTCGTCCGCATACAACACTACCTCCAGCCCCTGAGATCTTACTAGTCTAGCAAGTGGGGCCACATAGATGTTGAATAGGGTCGGACTTAAAGCCGACCCTTGTGGAACCCCACATTGCAAGGACTTTACAGGGGAGAGGTATTTGCCCATTTGGACCCTCTGCTCCCAAAGCTCTAAAAAGGAGGATAGAAGGTTAAGGGCGGGGCCCTCCACCCCCAACTCCCTCAGTCGAGATGTTAAGACTGAGGGAGAAAGGGAGTCGAATGCAGCGGTCAGATCCAATAAGACCAGCATCGTGGTCTGTCCTTTGTCTACATTCATCCTGATGTTGTTGGTCACAACAGTGAGTGCAGACTCTGTGCTGTGTAGTCTTCTGAAACCATGTTGAGTCTGATCAAGGAATCCCGAGGAGTCAAGGAAGGCAGACAGATGATGGTTCAGGTGCATCTCAAGCATTTTGGCTGGGGCTGATAGTAGGGAAATAGGTCTAAAGTTTTTTTTAGCACTGCAGGATCCAAAGAGGGTTTCTTCAGTAAAGGCCTGACGATGGCCCTCTTCCAAGCCGAGGGAAATACACCGTGCTCCAAGGCACTATTCATAACCTCCGAGATGAGGGGAAGGAAGGTGTCCCTGCATTCCTTCAGAGTTTTAAGCGGACATGGATCCAAGGGAGAGGAGGACTTTGTCCTATTCAGCAGGAGGTTAAGATTTTCAAGAGTGACAGGAGGGAAATTAGTAAGGGTCTTGTCATGATCCTTTGACCATGTTTCTAAGATTGACAAATCCGTGGCTATATGTGTACCCAGATGCTTCCTCTGTATTTCCAATTGCATGGAAATGTCTACAATTTTCGTGTGAAAGAAGCTTGAGATGTTGTCATAGAGCTCCTGAGAGCCTATTATAGGATCAGGTGTCTGTAATAAACAAAGGGAATCTACGATTTTAAAAAGTTCCCTAGATGATGTCAAGGAAGTAGTAATGTTGGAGAAGTGGTCTTGTTTGGTTTTGATAACTGAGGCCTTGTATATCTTTAGAGAACTTTTGTACAGCTCTCTATCCTTAGTGTCCATTGTCCTCCTCCACTGTCTTTCCTGTCTTCTACATCCTTGTCTCATCAACCTAAGTTGCTCCCCAAACCACGGGGCAGAGGGTTTACGCCTCGCAGCATACCTAGGGGTGGCAGGAGCTAAAATATCCACAGCCCCAGAAATGCAATTGGCTAGTTCCGAGGCTGCCTTCTCTGGGTCTGAAGTCAGAGAAAGGGTTCCAAAAAACGGGGCCAGGGAGTCATTAGTGATATTTTTGTAATTTCGCTTACATTCTCTTGAAGAATACTCCTTCATGGGAAGCTCTATACTAGAGGTGGTAAGTACAATAGGTACTGCTAAATGGTCAGTCCAAACTAGCTGTTCCGGTGGGCCTGTCATGATCCGGGAGTCATTAGAAAAAATTGCGTCCAGCGTATGGCCTGCTCTATGTGTCATCTTGACCTTGTCCCATAGCTCTTTCCACCTCATCCATGGCAGTAGCAGCTTCATTTTGGATAATTGGTCCTCCTACTGGATCCTGACTCAATGAAGCAGAACTCTGACTGCCTTGAGAACTGTCTCTCGCAATCTCTGCAGCAATTGTGGCTTCTTGCTCTATTTCTTCATTGAACATTTGCAGATAATTTGGAAAAACAGGACATTCTATGGTATCCTTCGTTGCATTAAAGGAGTCTTCATAACAGAGAAAATCTCCAAGAAGTTCCTCTTCTTCACGCCATGGTTTAAACAGTTGCAAAAGAGCCACATAATAAAATTCTCTTTTATCTGGATTATCACAACTCAATTTGCGATGATTAATCAAATGACCTTTTTTCTGTTTCACTAGACATCCTTCACATCCAATGACTCCATATATTCCATTATTGATATCTTCTCTGATGTTCCTCTTATAAATATATCTCTGCAGAACTTCATAGAGACAAGCGTTCTCAAGGTGATGACTTCTATTTGGATAGTATGTATCCAACATGTTTGTCTTCAAAATATCTGTACTTTCTGGTTCTTTCTCCGCCAAATACTCTATCTCTTGTACAGATTTCAAAACTCGATTTCGGGTTGCAGCAAGACCTAGACTCACCCAAATGATGGTTCTAGATTTGGCATAGAGACTTGCTGATGACAATCGATCAGAACATTCATACGCTCCAATTTCTCGATGCGACAACATCTTCAGACTGTAACTGTATAATTTCTTGCTTAGACTCTTTTCATGTGAAATGTCCTCCCACATTTCCTTTAGTTCTGTCTTTTCTTTTTTTGTGATGTAAGACGTCACATATCGAGCCACAGCAATAGAGTTGTCAGCAACGAATTGAATATCCATGTTAGCATTCCACATGGACAAAATCACTGGGTTGTAGTCGTTGATGTACTTGGACTCTTCGTATCTTTTTAAATTGTATGTATTTTTTGGTGATTTCCTCGTCACAGTATGTCGCAGAGAAGACATCAAATTATTTACTCTTCCTTTAGAAATCACTGGTCGTGGAAAGCTGAAACGACATTTTATGTAGAACTTGTCCTTGTTTCTGAATTTTCGACGACAGTACTTTCCACAACGATGGGATTGAAAGCGTAAAACTTGTTGCCTTAAACTGTTTTCTTCCGTAGTTTTCGGAACAGCACATGTTGAATACTCTTCAATGAAACTCATCACTGTCTCATCCAAATCTGTTCCAAATTTGGGTGCATCTTTAATCCACAATAACATATGTATGTGAGGAGCACCTCTCGCTTGATACTCCTTTCTCCAAAAGAAATCCAAAACCTCTCCAAGGGGAGGATTTTTTTGTTGGTAATAAAAGACATCATAGCTTCAAATCTATGATTAAAATATCTGCATACATTCACTGGATTCAAAGAACACAGTTCTCCAGGTGTTTTGAATTCTATATTTTGTATATTAGCATTGGCCTCTCGTAGAAATTGAAGTAAGTCCTCCCATGCATACTCGACACAGCTAAGAGTGAGGAACCATGTAGGAGTTCCTAAGTTTCTTACCATACATTTCAATTCCCCATGGCGACGGTACCAATACTCATTTGTACCACGCTGACATGCCATGAGATTGATTAGATGAGATTCTAAAATATTATCTTGCAGATTCACTTTCTCCATAAAGTCCCTCGCCGAAACATTTTGTAGATGTGCTCCACTTTTCAGAATATGGTTTACTGCATAAGAAAGCACAGACAAGTCACTTTCATACAGTAGATGAAACAAATAGGGAATGCATTGACGAAACCTTGCATCTTCAGCATATAATCTTACAGTTCGATATTCAGATGCAGGAATTTGAAGTGGTCGATCGTCATATCGTCCACCTAGACCTGTTGGAAATAGCTGTGGAAAACAACGAGCTTCCAAACTTTCTTCCCATACACTAATGGGACTTCCTTTTGCTGTTTTCATTTGAAACAATTCAATTGCATTCCCCATTACTTCTTTGGAATGCAAAGGATGAACAGTATAATGTTCATATATTTCTTCACTTCTAGACACATCAACTTTTTCAATTTGGCCGCCTGAACAATCACTGTCTTCATCTGTAGCTGCTTCCTCTGCTGCAACACATACATCTTTTGACTAAATACAACGTTGCCTTTTTGACTTTCCTAACATCCACTAAATCTTGCCAGATTTTTTTACTCTTTGTTGGAACCCCATTAACTAGAATAACTAAAGGTTCCTCTTCTACTTTTTCTATACCAATTGTATCAATATTTGTTTTCAAATCTAGGGGCAAATAAACAACTCTTCCCTTTAATCCTCTCTGCAAATCTGTAGGAGGCAATTTCCCTATCTTAGCCTCCATGCGAACAATTGCCTGAAAAGGATGGACACATTGAATCAAAATAGACTCATATGTATTTAAATCCATCAATTCACGGGGAATGTCTATCGACTCCAGATTATTATGAACAGCTCTAGCAGGCATTCTGTTTTGATTTAATTTGTCATAACAATATTTACAAATACGCTGATCAGAACTCAAATCAAAAGAATTCTCCACCCACAAATAAGTTGCTAAATCTTTCCACTCATAAATATCCATCTTTTCACTTTTTGCATATAAATCAACTAACCTAGTCTGAATCTTATAATGAGTCCGTCGACAACAAACACAAGTAAAATTCGGCCTTTCACTTGATTTCACCTTAAACCTGGTAATTTCTTTCTCAAACTTTTCTGTATTTAAAATCTGTACATTGTCTTCCACATTACCTTGAATTGCTGTCTCAATTTCTACACTGTCCTCTTGCTCACGAAAATAACAAATCTCAATTTCTTCACAAATCTTCTTCACATCTAATTCTGTTCCATGCAAAAGAGCACTGTTTAATTATTTAAGCTTAAGTGCTGGACTTTTTGCATAATACAACATTCTCACTAATTTCCTAATTTTGGTATGATGCACTGCTAACATCCTAAAATGATGAAAAACACTCTGACAGACTTTTCTAGAAAGACAAGCCAGTGAATGGCCTTGCAAACCTGTGATTCCTCTCACTCTGCAAGGATCTAAGTCTTGCAACAACTTCACTTTCTGCTTTATACTTTTTTTACCATATGTACGTAAGAAATTACAAAACAAATCAATAGATTCCTGTCGCACACTACAAATACTACTACACTTCCAAGTGTACACTGGACCCTTAGTACGTCTCCCTAAAACTCCATCAGATAACACCTCTTCTGGTTCTCTAGGCACAAGTTTCTCTTTTTCAATCGGACAACCGTCTTTCACTTCATACGCTCGACCACTGGTGTCAACTGCATGCACTAAATCATTCTCCTGGAAGGAACTCTCCTCATTAAAAAATGGCTCACAACTTGAACTGTGCATCCATTCTCCAGAAAAAACTTTACAAAAATTAGTCCGATTAATTACTCTTTTCCATCTACTGTTTGATTTGAAAACATCAATTGTCTTGTTAAGTGTCCTAATTCTATTGATTATTAAAATAAATAATTTTTTCTTAACTTCAAAAGCCTGATCAACAATCTTCTCTATACTTTTCTTTTTCTTATAAAAAGCAGCTCTCAGTTTACCTTTTTAAATATTTTTTAACAAATTTAAAACCACTCTATTGCGAAACATTCGTCTACGAATGTCTCTAAACTGATTCTGCCTTCCATTCCTATACATATTATTCTCTCCTGCTCCAGTTTTAGGATTCTTTGAAGTTCTCTCATTCCTTTTCAATTTTACTCTCTCATTTTCTTTTTCTACATGGTGTCCATCATTTTTTCTGGATGTACATATGTTGCGTAAAAAAGACTTAGTTGTCTTACCAGGAGCTTTGTTCCTGTTTTTTGAAGTATCTGTTGTGGAAGAATGCTGTAATTCCGTTGCTGTTTTTGCTTTTTCCCGGTTACGTTGTTTCTTTGTCCTTTCCTTTGTGGGCATCTTTGCTTTTTCTTCAAATAACGATTTCAATCTGTGTTAAAGAAAAACAGTAGCACATTATAGACCACTATTACCAAACAACAAAGCAATGACAAAAAGCAAACGATCAATACAGGGTTTCAGATCAGGTGAGGATTCTCCAGTGGTGCACAAAAGGTGAGGCCTGTATTGAAAAATATAGTGGAAGACAGCTCTGTCCACAACTACAAAGAAGATCAGACCTATGTCTAACTCCACTGCACTCTTATACACAGGCTTCACCACCTATGCTTCCCAAGAAAATATTGAGTTATATAGTTATATAGAATTGTATTTTATAAAATTGTGAAGCTCCATGAGAAAGCGTTTGCCTCAGTCTTATTCCTGTTGTGAGGCAGGTGCAAGATTTTGCCTCAGTCTTATCCCTGCTGTGAGGCAGATGATTGTAAATAGGATCTGTGCTGTGTTTCCTAAATGTGATGTCAAAAACGATTTTAGAGAAAATGATTGGTTTTTACATTTTTGATTATAATGTGGCGCAGAGGTTTAAAAAGTGACGCATCTACCTACATGCATCAATTTTTAAATATGGAGCAAAAAGGTACTTGTTTGGGTTTTCCTGGGGAGCGTAGTTGGTGAAGCTTGTGTCTAAGAGTGCAGTAGACTAGGCTTCATGAACCATATACCTGTCTGCATTCTTAGACGCAGGTGTCAATTTGACTCTTTACAGTGATGTTAGCTGTGTTTTAAATCAGTGTAGGAAGCATATTGAGTTTGTTTGCATAGAGGAATTTTATTTTGTAAAATTGTGAAGCTCCATGTGAAAGCGTTTGCCTCAGTCTTATTCCTGTTGTGAGGCAGGTGCAAGATTTTGCCTCAGTCTTATCCCTGTTGTGAGGCAGATGATTGTAAATATGATCTGTGCTGTGTTTCCTAAATTTGATATCAAAAACGATTTTGGGGAAAATAAATGGATTTTACATTTTTTAGTATAATGTGGCGCAAAGGTTTAAAAAATGACGCATACATGCGTCACTTTTTAAACATGGGGAAAAAAGGTACATGTTTGGGCTTTCCTGGGGAGCGTAGGTGGTGAGGATTGTATCTAAGTGTGCAGTGGACTAGACTTCATGAAGCATATCCCTGTCTGCATTCTTAGACACCGGTGTCAGTTTGACTCTTTACAATGATGTTCGCTGTGTTTTAAATCAGTGTAGGAAGCATATTAAGTTTGTTTACATAGAGGAATTGTATTTTGTAAAATTGTGAAGCTCCATGAGAAAGCGTTTGCCTCAGTCTTATTCCTGTTGTGAGACAAGTGCAAGATTTTGCCTCAAAACACCTGTGTCTAAGAATGCAGCAGAGTTAGGCTTCATGAAGCCTAATCCCCTGCACTCTTAGACACAAGCCTCAACACCTATGCTCCCCAGGAAAGTCCAAACAAGTACCTTTTTTGCCCCATATTTAAAAAGTGACGCATGTAGGTAGATGCGTCACTTTTTAAACCTCTGTGCCACATTATACTCAAAAATGTAAAAACCATTTATTTTCCCCAAAATCGTTTTTGACATTACATTTAGGAAACACATCACAGATCCTATTTACAATCATCTGCCTCACAGCAGGGATAAGACTGAGGCAAAATCTTGCACCTGCCTCACAACAGGAATAAGAGTGAGGCAAACGCTTTCTCATGGAACTTCACAATTTTACAAAATACAATTCCTCTATGCAAACAAACTCAATATGCTTCCTACACTGTTTTAAACACAGCTAACATCATTGTAAAGAGTCAAATTGACACTTATGTCTAAGAATACAGACAGGGATATGCTTCATGAAGCCTAGTCCACTGCACACTTAGATACAATCCTAACCACCTAGGCTTACCAGGAAAGCCCACACATGTACCTTTTTTCCCCATATTTAAAAAGTGACGCATGTATGCGTCATTTTTTAAACCTTTGTGCCACATTATACTCAAAAATGTAAAATCCATTTATTTTCCCCAAAATCGTTTTTGACATCACATTTAGGAAACACAGCACAGATCATATTTACAACCATCTGCCTCACATCAGGGATAAGACTGAGGCAAAATCTTCCACATGAAGCTTCACAATTTTATAAAATACAATTCCTCTATGCAAACAAACTCAATATGCTTCCTACACTGAGTTAACACAGGTAACATCATTGTAAAGAGTCAAATGTATTTCTATTAAACATGCACACATTCTTTATTCCTTTTAAAAAATGTAAAAACTATTTATTTTCCCCAAAATCGTTTTTTACATCACATTTACAAAACACAACACAGGTCCTATGTAGAAGCATTCCATGTCACGACTAAAAACTTCACAATTTTACAAAATACAATTAACGCTTTCACATGAAGCTTCACAATTTTACAAAATACAATTCCTCTATGCAAACAAACTCAATATGCTTCCTACACTGTTTTAAAACACAGCTAACATCATTGTAAAGAGTCAAACTGACACCTGTGTCTAAGAATGCAGACAGGGATATGCTTCATGAAGCCTAGTCCACTGCACACTTAGATACAATCCTCACCACCTACGCTCCCCAGGAAAGCCCAAACATGTACCTTTTTTCCCCATATTTAAAAAGTGATGCATGTATGCGTCATTTTTTAAACCTTTGCGCCACATTATACTCAAAAATGTAAAATCCATTTATTTTCCCCAAAATCGTTTTTGACATCACATTTAGGAAACACAGCACAGATCATATTTACAACCATCTGCCTCACAGCAGGGATAAGACTGAGGCAAAATCTTGCACATGAAGCTTCACAATTTTACAAAATACAATTCCTCTATGCAAACAAACTCAATATGCTTCCTACACTGAGTTAACACAGCTAACATCATTGTAAAGAGTCAAATGTATTTCTATTAAACATGCACACATTCTTTATTCCTTTTAAAAATGTAAAAACTATTTTTATGCTTCATGAAGTCTAGTCCACTGCACACTTAGATACAATCCTCACCACCTAGGCTCCCCAGGAAATCCCAAACATGTACCTTTTTTCCCCATATTTAAAAAGTGACACATGTATGCGTCATTTTTTAAACCTTTGCACCACATTATACTCAAATATGTAGAATACATTTATTTTCCCCAAAATCGTTTTTGACATCACATTTAGGAAACACAGCACAGATCATATTTACAACCATCTGCCTCACAGCAGGGATAATACTGAGGCAAAATCTTGCACATGAAGCTTCACAATTTTACAAAATACAATTCCTCTATGCAAACAAACTCAATATGCTTCCTACACTGAGTTAACACAGGTAACATCATTGTAAAGAGTCAAATGTATTTCTATTAAACATGCACACATTCTTTATTCCTTTTAAAAAATGTAAAAACTATTTTGTTCCCCCAAAATCATTTTTTACATCACATTTACAAAACACAGCACAGGTCCTACGTAGAAGCATTCCATGTCACGACTAAAAATTCACAATTTTACAAAATACAATTACTCTATGCAGTAAAAACTTTTTACCAAGCATTATCAAAAAGCATGACACAAAGCAACATGTAAAGACCACAATTTCCTTCCAAATCTTCTCCATAGAGTATACAAGTCTCTATCAGCCTGATTCATGTACGGGCCGTTTTGCGTGTCCCTAATAGCGATTAATAGCGACTCGCTATTGAGGAAACGCAAAACGGCATTCATGTACTTTTCGGAAAAAAAATAGCGACTCGCACGCGGGCGCTAAAGCCGTTAGCGACCTACAAAAAACGCAGAAAAATCGCTATTTCCGGCCACCTGCGATCGGGATTGCGACTCGCAATCCCGATCGCACGTGATTGCGACTCGCAATCCCGATCGCACGTGATTGCGACTCGCAATTCCGTGCGATCGGGATTGCGAGTCGCATTCTCGCGGGATCTGGAAAACGGGAAGACGCATTCCGAGCACCGTGATGACATCACAACCAGGAAGCAGCCAAATCCCACCCCCAAACACCACAGTGACGCTATCATTGGAGTGTTGATGACGGAAAGCTGCCGCTAAACCTCCGTTAGCGACTCCCGATTCTGCCGAAATTGCGACCGCCATGTCCGACGAACCTCTCCCTGGCCCCAGCACCAGCGCTGGCCGCAAGCGCAAACTAAAGTTCTCCGAGCAGGAGCTGGAGAACCTTATAGAAGGGGTGGTGGCCAACCACGACCAGCTGTTTGGTGCCAACTCAAGGAGGGTCCCAGAGCAGGAGAAGCGGAGGATCTGGGTGGGGATTGCCTCCAGCGTCAACTCTGTGGGCGTTGCGGACAGGTCGTTGGAGGAGCTGAAAAAGCGGTGGTACGACCTCCGGGGGCGTGCCAAGGAGAGGGTGGCGGAGCGCCTTGGTGAGGCATCAGGCACCGGAGGTGGTGGACCGACTGTCCCACCCAACACTCCCTGGAGGACCAGGTAGAGGACACCTTGGAGAGGGAGACGTGTGTTGGCGTGACCCCTCTGGACTCCTCCCGCCCCACCCAAGACACCCAAGGTAAGTGGCATGCGACTGCGACCCTGTCCCCTATGACCGCCCCTGACCAAATAGGCTCACTCATTGGCCCTTAGTCATGCCTATGTTGTGCATCAGGAAATGCCCTGAAGCATTGTGGGAGACGTAGTATGTCCACAATGTAGTAGTACCACAATGCGGCCAGAAATGTTCCAAAGTGCGCAAATCCACAGCCATCCAGGGAATTACACCCAGCATGCATGTAACATCTGCACGTCTGACTGTCACATGCACCTAATGAGTATCCACTTACCCTCACAGGTGCGGATGATAGCAGTGACAGCGAGAGGCTGCTGATCTATGAGGAGGCCCAGGAGGAGGAATCCCTACCCGATACCCAGCCACCAGCCCCTGCCGCTGCGCAAACACCAGCAGCCAGGCCCCCCACCGTACCTGCTGCAACATCTGCAGGCCCACCGGCTGCCAAGACCCGAGCCCCCACCTTACCTGCTGCAACATCTGCAGGCCCACCGGCTGCCAAGACCAGAGCCCCCACCTTACCTGCTGCAACATCTGCAGGCCCACCGGCTGCCAAGACCAGAGCCCCCACCTTACCTGCTGCAACATCTGCAGGCCCACCGGCTGCCAAGACCAGGCCCCCCACCTTACCTGCTGCAACATCTGCAGGCCCACCGGCTGCCAAGACCAGAGCCCCCACCTTACCTGCTGCAACATCTGCAGGCCCACCGGCTGCCAAGACCAGAGCCCCCACCTTACCTGCTGCAACATCTGCAGGCCCACCGGCTGCCAAGACCAGGCCCCCCACCTTACCTGCTGCAACATCTGCAGGCCCACCGGCTGCCAACACCAGAGCCCCCACCAATGGGCCTCCAGTGCCTGCCGCACCTGCAACACCAGCTGCTACAACACCTGCAGCACGTCCAACAAGATCTGGGCCAGCCACATCCGCTACACAGCGGCCCAACAGCAGGAGGGGCAATGGGCATCTCCATGCCTGCATGAGCGTGGAGCGGCGCATGCTCCGAATACACCAGCGCCAGTCGCAGCAGCAAGGAGCCATCCAGCTCCAGCTGCATAAGATTGGCCGCAATGTGGCGGGAGTCGGCGAGCGGATGGACCGCATGACGGCGGCCATGGACCGCATGACGGCGGCTATGGAGGACAATACTGCAGCGCTGGTGAAGCACCGCAGTGTTGCAAGCAGGCGCCACCACCAGCTGCTGAGCCACCTGTCCACCTATAGTCGCTCCAATTATGTGTCAGCAAATGCCACCACCCAGCTGGCGTGGCGCTCGTTGACCCAGCAGCACCAACTGGTCCAGTGCTGCGAGGACATTACCCGGGTGCTGGAGCACTTGACCACCGCCGTCACCGCACTGCATGCACCTGTGCTACCGGCCATTGTGGGGGGAGACGATGCGAGTGAGGGTGCCTCGAGTGTCAGCAGCCACTCTGCCACGCAGGCCCCCCCACCTAGGCGCAGCACCAGGGCTACGCCTGGTACAGCTGCCCAGGATGAGGAAGAGCCTCACAGACGCCTGGGAATTGTGCGCCGGAGGCGCCAATGACATTGTGTCAGGGACACAGGCGCAGGCTGAAGCTAATCCTGCCATGAACCGTCTCATGCAGTATGCAGGAATACTGCATTTTGTAAATAGTTGTTACCATGACCCTTTTTTCTTGTGAATCAAACAAATACATTTATTTTGCTGCACACATTCGCCTTGTGTAATCATTACTTTTTGCATGCAATTGTGATATGTGGGGTGGGGGAAGGGGGTGGGCTAGAAATTGTTAGCTGTGATGTGGTTGCGACGTCTGTGGCCTTCAGCTGGGTTCTCCCCGCGTGCATGGTGCGCATGAGCTGGTGGCCGGTCGTCCCCCTCAGATTCACTGCCTGATATGTCAACTGGTATCCGGCGCTTGGTTGCAATGTTATGAAGCATTGCACAGACAGCCACAATGCGGCAGCACGCTGCAGGACTGTAATACATGGCCCCACCTGTCTTGTGCAGTATACGGAACCTGCTCTTGAGCAGGCCAAATGTCCTTTCAATACAGTTCCTTGTCCGGATGTGCGCAACATTGTAGCGGCGTTGCTGAGGTGTGGCAGGGTTGAGGTAAGGGGTCAGGAGGTATTCCCGTAGGGCGTAGCCACTGTCACCTGAATGAGAGGAGCAGATGTTGATTGCCTGTGCAGCGCAGTTACTTCATAGCAATGTGACATTGTCGACAAAGTGTACTTACCAAGTAGGTGTCCTTCCCCAAACTCTCCCCTGATCAGTCGTGTGTGGAGTCCGCTGTGCCTGAAGATGAAGGAGTCATGGGTACTCCCTGGGTACTGGGCCACAATGTCAGTGATGATGGTCTTGGCATTGCAGACCATCTGTATGTTGAGGGAGTGGTAGGACTTCCTGTTGCGGTACATATACTCCGTGCCAGCTGGTGGGCAGATGGCGACGTGGGTACAGTCTATGCAGCCGAGGACATGGGGAAAATGGGCAACATTATAAAATTGTAGTTTTGTCAGGTCCAATTCCTGTTGGCTCGTGGGAAATGTGATGTGCCGGTGGAGCTGGCTGAGCATGGCGTCAACAAAAGTGTGGAGGCAGCGTGACATGGTGGGCTGGGATATCCCCCCAGCAGCGGCTACTATGCCCTGGAAACTGCCGGAGGCCAGGAGGTGCAGGCTGCACAATACCTGCACATGTGTGGGCACAGAATTGTTTCGCCTTGTTGGGTGCTGCATGATGGGGTTGAGTTCTTGTATCAGCCAGGTGATCATTTCCCCATTCAGCCTGTATTTTGCATAAATCTGTTCTCTGGTTTGGCCCAGCAAGGTGACCCGCTGCCGGTAAATCCTTGCCTGCCTCATGCGTCTCCTCCGTGCTGCTCGCTGTAGCCTTCGCCGCCTCACCACCATGTACATCCCAGGCATTGTGGAACGCCTAATGCTGCTGCTGAATGTCCTTATGTGTGATTGGTCAAGCCTGGACCTGTTGGTGATTGGCTAACAGTTTTTCAAATTTTGGTTAATCATGGCTTTTATGGTTACCACCTGCTTTGAGTTGTCCTTAAATTGCGCCGCGCAAACGTGCGATTTAGCGCTTTTTCGCTAATGTAATTCTTTCATGAATGCCGATTGAGACAATATTGCGTTTCGCTATTGATTTCGCAGATTCCGTGGTTGGTCGCTATTTCCGTATCGCTATTGCTCGACTTCCCGGAGTCTGCGACTATTACAGCGTAATCGCTATTCCGATTGCTATTATTTTTTAGCGATTTCGCTATTTCGTACTTGAATGCCGATTCCGTGTTTTGCACCCGCAATTGCGTTTTCACAGCCATTGCGGGCGCTATTTCGCTTCATGAATCAGGCTGTATGTATATTAAATGAATCATAACTCACCTTTACAAATGCTTTAGGAGATTCACAACAGTGTCAGATACACACACCAATATTTCTTTAGCAGAGCAAAAGGTATGTTCTCCAGGCACTGCAAACCTTAATGGCACAGAGAACCTCTAATTCTACACACATATTCCTCATGGTAACCAATCAAAACTCTTCCCTCTGTATTTTCAAACCAACACCCTTCCCCCCTCAGCCCTTTCTACCTGTTACCATAGCAACTCCCTCCTCACTGAGCTCCCAGGGTTAAAAGTTTATTTTACAATGCTGCAAATCACCTCAGCAAGGATGTTTGACCTGCGAATACACCAGCTTATCTGGTGCAATGTTTCTTTAAATGACTTTTTTTAACCATTCAAATTACTTCTTACACAGAACACAACCATGCACCCTAACTTTCAGTTTTCAACTATCTCATTCTACCAATCATTGCTTGTGATTCAATAGCACTGAAACTCCACAGGTTTTTTTTTTGCAAACTCCTATTGTTCCAACTGCCATTTCTTTTCCACACTTCATCTGACTGCATCAGAATCTCCTCTCACCATGTATTCTGTCTGGATTATTGGACATAGCTATATCCACTGGGCTCAAAGGTATGCAGCTACCAGAAATTTCCACAACCTTGACTTAGCAAATGTGAAGATTAAATGGATTGGCCACAGAGGATTGAAATGTCACCAATTGATACCATTGGTGAAAACCTTTTTGCATTTGCCACACCCTGACCTGTTAATTGTGCACTGTGGAGGAAATGACTTGGGCACTTTGACTGGGGTAGGTCTGGAAATGCTTATAAAGGACACCTTTGATCAATTGATGGCACTTTTTCCTCAAACTGCCTTGGTATATTCCAATATATGCCAAAGGCAGAAATGGAAGTGGTCCAATCAATTTTGTCCACAATTTGAGAAAGCACGGAAACATGTGAATAAATCTGTTTCTGCTTACATGAGAGACTATGGAATGGGTTCAATATACAATAATAACTTGCGTTACAACATGCAAGATATCTACAGGGGAGATGGTGTGCACTTTTCTGATGAGGGGAATAGAATATTCCTCCTGAATTTAAGGCTGTGCATTGGTACCTACTTGTAGGTACCTAAATCAGCCACAGAACCCAAAAGCCCTTTTCAGGGCTACCCTATCTCTGATCACTCCAAATGATTATCTTTTTCTAACTTTTTTCACTATTTTTCACCAAAGTACGCTCCCCGGTACGCTTCCCGGTGCGCGTACCGGGCGCTCCCCCCGCAAAAAATAAAAACTTTTTTTTGTTTGTTTGCCTATTTCGGCCTCCTAAGACCCCCTCAGAAAACCTAGAGGGTCAAGCAGTGCCTACGATGCCCCCTTATACCCATTCCCAACGTTGTTTGTCCTCCATTTTCTGTCCTAAATCTACCGAAAACAAAATGGAGGACTGCCGTAGCGCTGCCGGTACACGTACGTACCGGGGCGCGCACCGGGAAGCGCTCTAAAAAATGTTAAAAGTTAATTTACATAAAAACCACTGGAGACACTTTCACCAAATATAGAATAGCTCATACTACATACAAATCCCTACCATTTTCCCAAATTAGATGGAATTCCATTGAGCCATTTAGCCTGTAGACCTCTCTAAATACCCTGAGGTAAATTACTTCACAAAAACACATCTGAAGTGTTAGAATTGACAACCAATTAAAATGTTACTTTCATTTTCTATTTTTTTTTCCTGACATTTGATTGGTTATGTACATGAATATAAATGAAAAATGAGAGAGAAACACGGCCATTTTGACTACAACTACCTGAGGTACATCTTGAAAGGATTTTCGCATTTTGTCTTCTTCACCTCTCTGTAAAGTAAGTGGATAATTTGTAAGGGGCAATTTAAGTAATTTTTTAAAAACGTTTTCTGATAGTTATTTACTGTCCCTCTGCTATAGTTATAGATAGAGATAGGCTCCTCTGTTATATTTATGGATTGACTTAGGCTTCTCTGCTATAATTATGAATTTACTTACGTTTCTTCACACGCACTTTTTTATATTTCTACTTCCTGCCTGTTACCATACATTGCCCAAAGTTAACTTCACTGTTAAAAAATCAAAACTACTTGTCTGAACTTAAACCCAACAGTGCCATATTTCTACTGATTTTTTTAATGCAAATTTCAGCACAAAAATGGAAGGAGAACAGAACGTTTCCTTTGAAATTGTCCTAGAGATGAACAATGAGGAAATCATTGAACCCAATGACTTGGAATTCATGGATGAATCACCGGACCATGAACTTCTACAATGTGTAGAATCTGTGGATTTGTTAATTCAATGTGAGGACGTTTCTGACAGTCAAATGTTGGAAGTTATGTTCACTCAAAAAGAGGACATTTCGGACAGTTAAATGTTAGACGTTCTATCAAATTTTGAAAATGAATCTCAAAAATAAATTTATATTTAATAATTCTAAAATTGTTTGAGACATTATTCATTTTTATATCTAATTCTTAAACTACTACCAAATTGATTATAATGTAAAGTCAAACTTATAGTATACTGTGCAACTTTTTTGTTTTACATAGTAATTTTGCTCATAGATACTTCCTTTCTCCCACTATATTATCTCCAATGTGTATTTGACATCTCTTTTTCATCTCCTGCCTCCATGTTCTTTATGTTTTCCTGACAGACTATGGTATGGATTCCATATACCACAATAACTTCTATAACAACATGCAAATTATCTACAGAGTAAACGGTGTACATTGAATTTAAGACTCTGCATTGGTACCTACATGTTGGTACTTAAATCACCCACACAACACAACAACTCTATTCAGAGATACCCTACCTCTAAGCACTTTAAATTATTATTTTAGTGTTTCACTCAGTTTTCCCCATGTGTGGGGGTGGGGGAGGTGTGTGTGGGGGATGTGCGGGGTGTGTCTGTGAGGTGTGTATGTGTGTGTGTGTGTGTCTGGGGGGGATGAGGTGTATATCTGTGTGGGTATGTGGGTGTGGGTGGGGATGTGGGTGTGTAAGGTGTGTGTGTGGGTGTGGGTGTGTGGGGTGTTTTGGTGTAGGTGGAAGTGTTGGTGTGTGAGGTGTGTGTGGGGTGTGTGTGGGTGTGGGGAGTATGTGTGTAGGATGTGTGTGTATGTGTGGGATGTGTGGATGTGTCTGTGAGGTGTGCGTGTGTGTGTGGGGGGGAGGTGTGTGGGATGTGTGAGGTGTGTCTGTGAGGTATCTGTGTGTGCGTGTGTGTGTGTTGGGGGGGTGAGGTGTGTGTGTGTGTCTGGGTGTGTGGGATGTGTGGTTGTGGGTGTGGATGTGTAAGGTGTGGGTGTGGGGGTGTGGGGTGTTTGGGTGTGGGTGGATGTGTGCGTGTGTGAGGTGTGTGTGGGGAGTGTGTGGGTGTGGGGGTGTGGGGTTGTGTGCGTGTGGGTGTGTGTGGGACGTACTTGTAGGTACCTAAAACAGCTACAGAACCCAAAAGCTCTTTTCAGAGCTACCCTACCTGTAATCACTCAAAATGATTATTTTACACTATTATTTTCACTATTTTTCACCAAATACGCTCCCCGGTACGCTCCCCGGTGCGCGTACCGAGCGCTCCCCCCGCGAAAATCGAAAAAAAAATTCAATTTTTTTTACCCGAGGGACCCTTTTATGGCCCCCACATCAAACCTAGGGGGTCAGGGGGGGGGGTGTACCCTGCCCCCTTTTGGTCATTTCCCCCTTTGTTTTTTGCCACCCCTTGTGTCTCGATCCTACCGAGACACAAGATGGCGGCCGCTGCGGACTGTTTTGAATGTTTACAGACACCCGAGAGCCAATCAGCTTCCCGTGCGCAGGTCGTGTGGCGCGCCCGGAACGCTCCCCGGTACGCGCACCGGGGCGCGCTTACAGATATATCAATTTTTTTTAACCTAAATTACTCAAAATCCTCTGGAGCACATATCTTGAGACATAGCAAAGGCACATCGGGCTACCAGTCCCTACAATTTTGCCAAGTTTGGTGAAAATCCATTCAGCCGTTCGAGCTAAAAGTGCGACCGACCGCCCTATGGAAATTAACATGGGGAAACACGTTTTGGGACCCCCCTTTTATCTCGGCCCCCACTTGACGAATCCCCCCCAAACTTTCAGAGAAGGAGCGGAGCGCCACGAGGCAAAGTTGCTGAAAAATTCAGGCAGATTCCTCAACCGGCGCCAAAGTTATTCCCAATAGAATGTTGCGATTTCCCTATGGAAATCAATCCTAACTATATATACCTACTGGCGACCGCCAGTAGGTAATATATATATATATATATATATTACCTACTGGCGGTCGCCAGTAGGTATATATAGTTAGGACCTAGTTTCCATAGGAAATCCGCAACATTCTATTGGGAATAACTTTGGCGCCGGTTGTTGAATCTTCGCGAATTTCTCAAAGAAGATGGCCTGTTCCGCTCCGCTTCTTCCCTGAAAGTCTCCGAGAAAAAAGGGGGGTCCCAAAACGTGTTTTCCCCATGTTAATTTCCATAGGATTATTAGAGACGGCTACAGCACGAACGGCTGAACGGAATTACACCAAATTTGGCAAAATGGTAGAGTCTGATTCGCAGATCACGCTTTAGCTGAAATGGTGTAAATCCCTCCAGTAGTTGTTGAGAAAATCGAATTTGAAAAAAATTATATATCTATAAGCGCGCAAGGTGCGCGAACCGTGCAAGCACCCCGCAATTTTTCAAAAAAAAAAAAATTGGGGGGGGGGGCCTTGGGGGTCCTTGTGGGATCCCCTGAGCAGGCCTAGAGGGTCAGGATGCTTCTACCCTGTCCCCTTTTTGAGTTCTACACTTTTAATTTTTCTGCTTTCCTGTGCCTCAGTCTACCGAGGCACAAGATGGCTGCCAACAATTTCTGTTTTGGAGTGTTGACAGACAGTGGCAGCCAATCAGCATGCCTTCCCAAGAAAGCTGCATGCTCATTGGCTGTCAACACTTCAAACCAGGAAGTGTTGGCATCCATCTTGTGCTTGGTAGACCGAGCCACAAGAAAGCAGAAAAACAAACGTGTAGAACACAAAAAGGGGGCAGGGTAGACACACCCTGACCCCTAAGCCTGCCCAGGTGGTCCCACAAGGACCCCCAAGGACCCATTTTTTTTTTTAAACCCGGTCTGTTTTTTTTCAAATTACCCCCCGGGGGGACTAAATCGCGGGGTTATAGTGATAAAGAAGTGTGGGGGGTCCCCAATCCCCCCCACACTGCCCCGGGGACCGCCGCCCCCTGGGGCAAAGCAACGCAGCCCCCTGGCGCATAATGGAGGCTCCTGGTGGGCTAGTTGGCCCCCAGGGACCCCCAGTATGCAAGGGGAATTAGTTCCCCATCTGCAAACGCGCAAGGGGGCTGCGATGCAGAGAGGTGTGAAAACATTTTTTTAAAATTTATATTAAAAATATGTAATGTAATTTAAAAAATAAAATATATAAAAATAAATAATTTAAAATAATGTAGTAAATCAGTATAAAAAATATAACAATTAATACATTTAAAAATTATCATTTACAAAACCATTGAAATTCACTGAAAAAACCATAGGTTTCAGCCACCTTATAGTTAGGAATTACCATTTAAAAAACCTTTGAAATTTACTGAAAAAACCATAGGTTTAAGCCACGTTTTAGTTAGAATTAGCATTTAAAAAACCTTGCAAATTCACTGAAAAAACCATAGGTTTCACACACGGTATAGTTAGGAATTAGCATTTAAAAAAGCTTTGACATTCACTGAAAAAAACATAGGTTTCACACCAGTTATAGTTAGCTGCTCATTTTACTCACACAAAACCTTTGAAAATTCCCTGTTATAGTTAGTTCAGCTAACTATAACTCGCGCGCCCGCAATGCACTGCTGATGACATCACATATTACATCACTCATGACATGGTCAGTGACATCACTCATGACATCACTGATGACATCTCAAATCACATCACTGATGACATCATCCTTGTGAAAGAGTGGCAGACCTCCTCTCACTCTAATACACACATTCAAAAATAGAAACAAAATTTTTCAAGAAAATGGAGATACCAATACCAGTTACAACAACCTATTCAAACATCTACTTTCACATCCACTCATTCACCAACAGTTCTATACAGTCACTCATACATGTACTCAATCATCATATGTACTCATACACCTATACATCCTGTTACACACCGATACTCATACATAGAGTTACTTACACACATACTAACACATGCAAATAAACTATCAAACATCCATTTACTTGCATAGACAGCTATACACACACACATACACATAGTGACTCTCTTAAATGATCACTTATAGAAACACATACTTAGTTATACAGGAACTTATAAATCTATATATCTATAAGCGTGCAACGTACGCGCACGGGTCCACGTACCGTGCACGCACGTGCGCGAGCTGCATGCTGATTGGCTGCCACTGTCTGTCAACACTCCAAAACAGAAATTGTTGGCAGCCATCTTGTGCCTCGGTGGACTGAGGCACAGGAAAGCAGAAAAACAAACTTGTAGAACTCAAAAAGGGGGTAGGGTAGAAGCACCCTGACCCCCTGGGCCTGCTCAGGGGGTCCCACAAGGACCCCAAGGCCCAAAAATTATTACTATTTTTTTTTAAATCGCGGGGTACGCGCACCGTACGCGTACCTCGCATATGTAAATTTAAAAAAAATTGAATTGGGGGGGGGGCTTGGGGGTCCTTGTGGGACCCCCTGAGCAAGGCTAGGGGGTCAGGGTGCTTCTACCCTGCCCCCTTTGTGTGTTTTCCTCCTTTGTTTCACTGCTTTCTTGTGCCTTGGCACAAGAAAGCAGAACAACAAACGTGTAGAACACAAAAAGGGGGCATGGTAGACACCCCCACACCCCCTAGGCCTGCCCAGGTGGTACCACAAGGACAAAAAGGCCCAAATTCTTTTTTTTTTAAACCCGGTCTGTTTTTTTTTCAAATTACCCCCCGGGGGGACCAAATCACGGGGGCATAGTGATAAAGAAGTGTGGGGGGTCCCCAATCCCCCCCACACTACCCCGGTGACCGTTGCCCCCCGGGGCAAAGCAACGCAGCCCCTTGGCGCATACTGGAGGCTCCTGGTGGGCTAGTTGACCCCCAGGGACCCCCAGTATGCAAGGGGAATTAGTTACCCCTCTGCAAACACGCCCGGGGGCTGCATTGCAGAGAGGTGTAAAAAGGATGTGGCCTCATTACACCTCACTGCAATGCAGCCCCCTGGCGCATACTGGAGGTTTCAGGTGGACTAGTTGGCACCCAGGGACCACTAGTATGCAAGGGAACTTAATCCCCCAATTTAGAAAACTCTACAGGGTGCGTTTGCACAGTTTAAGCTGGGGAATGAATTCCTGTTCAATCCAGAGGTCCCCTAGAGGGAACTATTCCAACAGGTATCTCCAGTAAGCGCCATGGAGCTGCGCTGCAGAGTGTTGTAAAAAGGGGGCGTGCCCTCTGAACACCTGCCTGCAAAAATGTAGTAAATCAGTATAAAAAAATAAAAATTAATACTTTTAAAAATTGTCATTTAAAAAACCTTGCAAATTCACTGAAAAAACCATAGGTTTCAGGCCTTATATAGTTAGGAATTAGCATTTAAAAAACCTTTGAAATTCACTCAAAAAACTATAAGTTAGTTAACTGGACATTTCACTCATACAAAACCAATGAAATTGCTCCTATATAGTTAGTTGTACTAACTATATTTCACGCACCCGCAATCCACTGCTGATGATGTCACATATTACATCATTCATGACATGGTCAGTGACATCACTGATGACATCTCAAATGACATCACTGATGACATCATCCACGTGACAATCACATACACCTTTTCATACACTAATAAAATCTTTCATCACTCTTTGTAAAATACAGAGTATTATATTTAAATCCGTTGCCACAGCAATACAAGTATCTAAAAACCCACTCAGTGATTCCTAGATGTATACACACATGTAATCACTTACCGGTAGATTCACTCATACATGCTGTCAATGAACAATAGAACACTATAAAAAACACTTATACACCTATATCGACATTACACACCAGCACACAACCTATTCACATATGAAGTTATCCTACTCACTTATGTAACCAATGGATCATACTTACATACTTACTTAGCTACACACTTCTACAAACACCACTTCATCTATTCATTTAGATAGTACGTCATACTTAGTGTATTATAACATCATTATTACAAGTATACAGTTATCCATATAGTCACTTACACAATCATTGAGTCTTATGTATACTTATTTATATACAACAACTGACACATACATTGCCTTTTATTTTTCTAGTTTGTTGGACATGTACCATTGAGAAATATATTTGCTCATCACCACACCCTTAAAGATATTCACTCACCCAAACAACTGTTAGAACATGTAGTTTTAACTTCAAATATCTACTGAATCAACTATTCACACATCTTTGGGCAGTCACACCCCCCCCACTGAACCACACACACATTCACTCTCCCATACAAATACTCAGTTAACTAATTAATAACTAATATAGACTTTCACATAGCTAGTAACCAACTGGAGAACCAGTTTATACAACAACTGAGAAAGAGATACAGATATTCACACAGTTTAGTCACTATCCACTATATTTAGTGAGCCACTATACATTGTTAAAGTAAACAGTCAATTACACTGCTACTAAATCCTCCATCCAAATATTTATTTTTATATATCCACTCATTCTTCAATGCAAATTGCTATATATATAATGCATATTTAAATAACGAAGCAAACCACATTCACTGGATGATGTCATCAGGGATGTCATCAGTGATGTCATTTGAGATGTCATCAGTGATGTCACTGACTTTGCCATGAATGATGTAATATGTGACATCATCAGCAGTGGATTGCGGGTGCGCGAAATATCGTTGGTACAACTAACTATATAGGAGCAATTTCAATTGTTTTGTATGAGTGAAATGTCCAGCTAACAAAACACCCCTAAAACTTATAGTTTTTTGAGTGAATTTCAAAGGTTTTTTAAATGCTAATTCCTAACTATATAAGGCCTGAAACCTATGGTTTTTTCAGTGAATTTCAAAGGTTTTTTAAATGCTAATTCCTAACTATATAAGGCCTGAAACCTATGGTTTTTTCAGTGAATTTGCAATGTTTTTTAAATGCTAATTCCTAACTATATAAGGCCTGAAACCTATGTGTTTTTTTCAGTGAATTATATATATATATATATATATATATATATATATATATATATATATATATATATATATATATATATATATATATATATATATATATATATATATATATATATATCTGCTCCAAAAGCCCTCCTCCCACACCAGGGAGGGAAGCGGCCGCACTCGCGTAGTAAGTTATAAAGAATTAGTTTATTGCACAAATAGGACGCGTTTCGGCAAATGTGCCTTTTTCCCCTGTATCAACCTGGTTACAAGGGTTGCCGCCATTTAAAGCATTCGAAAAAGTAATCAAATTTTTTTCCCTTGTGAATTCATAAACACAAAAAGCGGACAAAAACATCATTGTTACTTTGGCGGCCATTTTGGAGTGGTTTTCTATATAATCGGAGAAACAACCATTTCACTATATATCTGGTTTGCTGTTGATTAGCTTTATACAATCGAATTCTTTCTAGTCAAAAGTTAATTAAATAATAAACAATGAGGCCGCAGTACATGATTTAAAGTCCTTCGCATATAAATTAAGCAAATTTATATAAATAATTAAGCCCTGTATGGGCAATACCGCTATATCCATAGTATGTTGTAGGAGAGTAGGGTCTGCAATCCTATGATCACCCAGATTTTTGCTTTTTGCTGCACTGGTTTACGACTTTCCCTGGCTGTGGGCCTGCTAATCAGACCCACAGCCTAGCTGTTCTCTCTATCCAAATTGTACTCAGGTACTGAATTGGCCCTGGGCCCTCTCCAAGTCCCTGTACCCAGGGCTGAGGTGCACCCAGAAGTCTCCCAGGGGCTGAAGCATGTATTGTGCCACCCCTGGATTGACTAACTAAAACTGACACAACTGGCTGCACGACAGCTGGGGCAAGGTGGTGTACTCACCCTTTGCTTTAGATATAGTATACCTATATCTAACCCTAAAATGGACACACAGATCTCCTATCAGTCACTCCTATGGCAGGCCTTAACAATCCTGAAGGCAGAGTGCTTGGAATCGTGTGAGATGGTGCTCTGGCATGAGCTGAGCCTATCTGCGGCTTTCGGGATCTATCCCTTAGCCGTTTCCATGATATCGCATACCATATACTCTTAAGTGCATTATAATCCTCGCGGTTGTGTGCCAACTCTGGTATCGCTTTATCAAAACATGTCGAGTAAGGTGTCATACGAATTGGAATACTAACCCCTCGCCAATTCTGGCGACGGGGTTAGCATTCCACCCTTCTAGAGGGACACGACATGTATGTAACCCCTAACCCCGGTTAAAGTCAGACAGAGCCTTAGCATCCACAAAATGGATGCTGCCACAGAGACACAAGTCTGCCCTCCTGCTGCTGGGAGTCCTCCCAGAGCAGGAGATAAGGACAAAGGGTTTCCTGCCAGGGGCGGTGCCAGCACCGTCCCAGACAGGGTTTTGTGTATTGTAGGTAGGCAGGGCTTTAGAGGAAGGTGACTGCAAGTGGCACCCCGGTGCTCACTGTGCATAGGCCGGCTGAAACCAGTTCCAGGGGCACTCCAGCCCCTGGCCTGGGGAAAGCCCGCCAAGGAAGTGGGTGTAACCACCCCCCTCCTGGTCCCACCCATAGGGCAGGACTTAGTCGCGTGCCAGCCCCCTTTTCCCAGATAAAGGTAGGAGCAGGCCCCCTTCCAAATTAGATCATCTTTGAATCCTGAAACTACTTTCTGCGAAAGGAACTCAAGACTTCTTCCTAAGATTTCTCCCTTGTGACTAAGGAGTAGTCACCCTGCATCCGCAGGCACCATCTAAGAACACTGCGGTCTGCTGCAAGTCCTTCCTCCGGAATCCGACTGCCCAGCTCGACGAGAACCGGCTTCCCTGGCACCTCTGACCTCTACCCACCTCTACAGCCCAGCTGAGAACCGTGGGTGCGACGAGACCTCAAGGGACCGGCCATCTGCAAGACTGCACGACTTCTTTCCAGCAAGCCCGCCGAGTGAATTCCTGGTGAGTGCTTTGGGGTCCGAGAAGACCCCACCCTGAGCAGCTCCAGCACCGAAGAGCAGCCCCCCAGCATCTCCACGATCTGCGTGGGGCCCTTCTGCTTTTTTGCTGCTCACCGCGTTGTTTGGCTACTAGCCCGCTGGCTTGTGGCCTTCCTGACGACGCCCAACGACATTTCTGCTGCTGGTCTGGTTGCTCCAGACTGGCCCTTGCTTCCCTCCATCGGAGAAGTACCCTGGACCCTCCTGGTCCACCCAAGACGCCATTTTAGGTCCACCGCGTGGGCCTTGCATTTGCCAAGACTTGTTGCCCAATCCTGGGTCCAGCGACGTCGACAGCAAGAACCTTCGTGGGACAGCTCGCACCTCCATCCTGGTCGCCGACAACGCCTCCTGGTCCGAGAGACTGCAGAGCCCAGCAGCGCCCACTCACCTGACTGCGGTGACTTCGCCCGGTGCCATCCTGGTGCCCACTTAATCACTGGCTAGTGATTCAAGAACTTGGTCCCCTCTGCTTTCAGGTTTTCTTCTTCCTTGATCCAGGCTTGGATCCATCAAACTTTTCTTCACTGGTCGCCTGCCAGCAACTTCTTCCTTCCAGGCTCCTGGTCCGGCAATGAGATCCCCGACGTCTTTTCAGACCTATGCAGCTGCAGCCCCTGGGCTAGGTAACTTCGGCACTTCGGTGTCCCAGCATAGCCTCACTATCCTAGGGTCAGGATCCACTGTCGTTTTCGTCCTACCAGGTCGGGTTCGCCCGTGAACACTAACTTTGCCTTTACTAGCCTCCATAGACTTTGTCCCGCATCCCGCGTGAGAGTGCACACTCTGCACCCGAGTCCCCTAGGTCTCCTAGAAGTAATCTAACGATTCCCTAGTCAAGTCCTAGCGATTCCAAAGCCTATTAGAACTGTTACTTACCTGCTAGTAATTCGCATTCCACTTTTTAAGTATATGGTTTTTCGTGCCCCTCGGGCATTTGTGTATAACGTGCTAACTTAAGTATTTTCATAAGAGTTTTGTTGTGTGCCTAGCACCCTGTCCTCATAAAGAGTACAGGGTTGTTGTGATTCTAATAAATACACTGGTTATTTTCATAACACTTGTGTGGTGTCCTTTCACTGGGTGTTCAAGGGGTAATGTGATGGTAAAACAGCTGGCTTAACACGCCCTCTAGAGTCTTAGCCTTAGACTGCTCGTATCCATGCTACTAGGATAGCTGGTCTATAAGGTTGACTTACAACCAATCATCAATAAGGGTTGTTTGGACTGATATATAGTGATCACTAGAATAGTGAACACTGCACATCAGGCCAACTTCTCACATTGGTGAGCAGCGGTTGGGATTTGAGCTTGCTGTTGTTTTACCACACATGCCCTAAGAATATCTTGTGAAAGATCACATAAGTACTAAAGGTACATATAACTTAGCTTAGAATACTCTGAGTTCTACTGAACCAGCTGTTGTAGCTCCTAGGGCCTAGCACACCCTAAACTACAACTCTAGCAAGGGATCAGTAGGCAAACATATAGTGTAGGTAAGTGCACCACTTACACCTCACTAGAAAAGCATGTCTACCCAGGGAGAATCTACTGAGACTCCCCTGGTCAGTGTGGACCCTCCACAGGTCACTTCAAGATATGCAGCTCTCAGTTTCCAGGAGATGAGACAAATCTGTGTCTCCAGAAAACTGAAGCAGGGGTCTAACCCCACCACTCCCTTTCTGATAGGTCTCTTAGAGACATATGATGCCAGAAAGCTTTCTCAGTTACATGAGAACATGCCAGCCTTAGAGGGAACCTCTGGGGATCCAGATCTCCCCAACACTGATTCAGCAGTTGAGGAGGAGGATCAGGAGGTACTCTCGGGGGATGAGGTAGACAAAGGTCTTGAGGTAGTCAGAAGGCTAACTAGGACCAACTTAGACTTACTTGGGCTAGGATCTGGGGGCCCCCCAGTACTGACCCGAAGTGGGCCTAACCTTGGAGTTAGGAGAGATAGATCTCTTTCTAGGGACTCCAATAGATCTCTGCACTCTAATGCCTCTTCTCAGGGGAGAAGGAATCCTCCACAGAGGAGAGTTACTTCCCCTCAGAGAAGGGAGCATGAGGCTAGGATGAGACAAGCTGAACTGAGGATTGAAAGGGAAGAAATTGCCCTGGCCAAAGAGAAGCTTGCCCTGGCAAGAGAGCAGCAGATGAGTGGGCTAGCTCCCACTGGTGGCAGCAATCTCCCAAGAGATAGAGAGAAGGGTTTAGATACTAAACACCTGACTAAAATAGTGCCCCCCTTTAAGCAAGGGGATGATATCCAGAAATGGATGGCTGCTCTGGAGAGGGCCTGCACTGTGCAGGGCATTCCCCAGAGTCAGTGGGCAGCTATACTGTGGCTCTCCTTTGATGGTAAAGGTAGAGATAAGCTCCTCACTACAAGAGTGGAGGATGCTAACAATTACCAGGTCCTGAAGAATACACTGGTTGATGGGTTTGGTTTAACCACTGAGCAGTACAGGTTGCTGTTCAGAGACACCCAGAAAACTCAGTCTCAGGACTGGTCTGATTTTGTGGATTGTGCCACTAAGGCTTTGGAGGGCTGGTTGCTGGGTAGCAAGGTTACAGATTACACAGGATTGTATAATCTAATGATGAGAGAACAAATTTTGAACAATTGTCAGAACCAGTTGCTGCACCAGCACCTTGTTGATTCAGATCTGACCTCTCCCCAAGAATTGGGAAAGAAGGCAGACAAATGGGTCAGGACAAGGATCAAGCAGAACCAGAACCAGAACCAGGGTGGTCAGAAGAAAGCAGACCAGAAGGGTAATGTTAAGAATGAGCAAAATGACCAGAAGTCTTCACCAGGTCCCCAACAAACCAAAGAGGGTGGGGGTCAGGCTTCCCAGAAGAAGAAGACTCAAGAAGGCCAGTCAAAAAGGTGGTGCCAGTACTGCAAAAGTAAATCTCACTGGTTTAGTGAGTGCACCAAAAGAGGAGGACAAACTCCTGCCACTACAGCTCCTAAAGCAACTGCACCCCCTAGTACAGTCAGTAGTGGTAGTGTCACTCCCAAGGCATTAGTTGGGTTAACCTTGGGTACTGAGGGGTCTGACAACTTAGTTGGCACACTCACTCAGGCTGTCCTTGTCTGTACAGGGGATATGGATATGTCCCCTGAAATAAGTCCCAATACTTTGGGCAAATACAGGCAGACACCTTTGATTAATGGCAAGATGGCTCAGGCCTATAGGGACACTTGTGCCAGTGTCACCATGGTGACACCTAACTTTGTGGACCCTGGGCAGATCATGCCAGGTACTGATTTCCTGGTGACCAATGCCAGCAATGTCACTACTAGTCATAGTGTGGCAATTGTGGCTTTCTCCTGGGGTGGAGTGAAGGGACAAAAGAAAGTTGTAGTCAGTTCAGACCTCCCAGTTGATTGTTTGTTGGGCAATGATTTGGAGTCATCACAATGGTCAGAAGTGGAGCAGAGGACTCACATGGAGATGTTAGGCTTGCCAGCACATGTGCTTGCTGTGACTAGGTCACAGGCCAGAAGATGCCCCACTGAACAGGTGCTGGATCCTGAAACTATGGACCAGACACCTTCCAAGAAGAAGAGCAGTAAGGGTAAGGCTTTGCCTTCCCCCTTGCCCCAGGTTGAGGATCAGGTCTCTGAGGAGGCTGATCTAGAAGAGCTGAAGGAAACTGAGCCTAAAGAGCTTGAACTTGATCAAGTTGAGTTTCTGGGCTCAGGGGGACCCTCCAGAGCAGACCTGGGGAAGGAACAGTTGAGCTGCCCTTCCCTTGAACCCCTCAGACAGCAGGCTGCTGCTGAGGCTGCAGGGAATGCCACAGGTGCCCACAGGGTATACTGGGAAGATGGACTCCTGTACTCTGAGTCAAGAGACCCCAAGCCTGGTGCAACCAGGAGGCTGGTCATCCCCTTGTCTCTGAGAGGTTTCCTTCTCACCTTGGCCCATGAGATTCCCCTTGCAGGTCATTTAGGTCAGACAAAGACTTGGGACAGGCTTGTCTCACACTTTCACTGGCCCCATATGAATGAGAATACCAAGGAGTTTTGTCGCTCATGTGTCACTTGCCAAGCCAGTGGTAAGTCAGGTGGCACAACAAAGGCCCCCCTCATACCACTACCTGTGGTGGGGGTTCCCTTTGAAAGAGTGGGGATTGACATTGTTGGTCCAATGGAACCCCAGACAGCATCAGGACACAAGTTTATACTGGTGGTGGTGGACCATGCCACCAGGTATCCTGAGGCTATTCCCCTTAGGACCACTACAGCCCCTGTAGTGGCAAGAGCCCTAGTTGGAGTGTTCTCCAGAGTGGGTTTCCCTAAGGAGGTCGTTTCTGACAGAGGTACAAACTTCATGTCAGGATATCTGACTGCCATGTGGAAAGAGTGTGGTGTGAACTACAAGTTCACCACACCCTATCATCCACAATGCAATGGGCTTGTTGAGAGATTCAACAGGACCCTGAAAGGGATGATTCATGGACTACCTGAACCTCTTAGGAGAAGATGGGATGTCCTGATCCCCTGCCTCTTGTTTGCTTACAGAGAGGTCCCACAGAAGGGGGTTGGCTACAGCCCTTTTGAGCTTCTGTATGGGCATCCTGTAAGGGGACCCCTGTGTTTGGTGAAGGAAGGATGGGAGAGACCTCTCAAAAAGCCTGCAACCAACATAGTGGACTATGTACTTGGTCTCCGCTCCAGGATGGCTGAGTATATGGAAAAGGCATCTAAAAACCTTGAGGCCAGCCAGGAACTTCAAAAAGCTTGGCATGACCAAAAGGCTGTACTGACTGTGTACCAGCCAGGACAGAAGGTGTGGGTGCTGGAGCCAGTGGCCCCAGCAGCTCTGAAAGACAAATGGTCTGAGCCCCACACCATCATTGAGCAAAAGGGAGAGGTTACCTACTTGGTGGACCTTGGAACTCCCAGGAGCCCTCTCAGAGTGCTCCATGTTAACAGGCTCAAGGCATATGTTGACAGGAAGGACATGAGCTTGTTCATGGCCACAGATGAGGGACAGGAGGAAGAGAGTGACCCTCTCCCAGACCTGCTCACTCAGAATCCTGATGATGGGTCAGTTGATGGTGTTGTCTTTTGTGGCAGCCTCACTGAACATCAGCAACAGGATTGCAGGCAAGTTCTGCAATCCTTTCGACATATGTTCTCTCTGACACCCAGCCAAACTGATTGGTGTACCCATGATGTTGACACTGGAGACAGTCTGCCTGTCAAGAGCAAAATCTACAGACAGCCTGATCATGTTAGAGACTGCATCAAAACTGAAGTGCAGAAAATGTTGGAACTGGGAGTCATTGAGCCCTCAGATAGCCCTTGGGCTAGCCCAGTAGTTCTAGTGCCAAAGCCTCACACCCAGGGTGGTAAGAGAGAGATGAGGTTTTGCGTAGACTACAGAGGCCTCAATGCAGTCACTAAGACTGATGCCCACCCAATACCAAGAGCAGATGAGCTTATAGATAGATTGGCTTCTGCCAACTTCTTAAGCACATTTGATTTGACAGCTGGGTATTGGCAAATCAGGTTAGCTGAGGAAGCCAAACCCAAGACAGCATTTTCTACCCCTGGAGGGCATTATCAATTTGTGGTAATGCCCTTTGGACTGAAAAATGCACCTGCCACCTTCCAAAGGTTGGTGAATCAAGTCCTCACTGGGCTGGATGACTTCTGTGCAGCTTATCTTGACGATATTGCTGTCTTTAGCTCCACCTGGGAGGATCACCTGGTCCACCTGAGGAAAGTGTTAGAGGCCCTGCAAAAGGCAGGCCTCACTATCAAGGCCACAAAGTGCCAGATAGGGCAGTCACAGGTTGTATACCTGGGCCACCTTGTAGGTGGAGGCCAGGTTCAGCCACTGGAGAGTAAGATACAGGCCATCAAGGACTGGACTCCTCCAATCACCCAGACTCAGGTTCGAGCTTTCTTGGGCCTGACTGGGTACTATAGGAAGTTTGTCAGAAATTATGGGTCCATAGTGACCCCCCTTAATGACCTGACAAGCAAGAAGATGCCAAAGAAAGTTCAGTGGACAGCAAGCTGTCAGAAAGCATTCAATGACCTAAAGCAGGCCATGTGCACAGCACCTATCCTCAAGAGTCCAGATTACTCCAAGCCATTCATTGTCCAAACAGATGCTTCTGAGTTGGGTGTGGGAGCTGTTCTGTCTCAACTGAATTTTGATGGTAATGATCAGCCTATTGCTTTCATTAGTAGAAGGTTGACACCCAGAGAGAAAAATTGGTCAGCTATTGAGAGGGAGGCCTTTGCTGTGGTCTGGGCCCTGAAGAAGCTGAGGGCCTACTTGTTTGGCACTCACTTCACCATTCAGACAGACCATAAGCCCCTCTTGTGGCTAAATCAGATGAAGGGTGAAAACCCCAAACTGCTTAGGTGGTCCATTTCCCTACAGGGGATGGATTTTACAGTGGAGCATAGACCTGGGACTGATCACAGCAATGCTGATGGGCTCTCCAGGTATTTCCACTTAGAGCAAGAAGACTCACCTGGTCAAGGTTAGTTTATTGTCCCAAAGTTTGGGGGGGGGTCATGTAGGAGAGTAGGGTCTGCAATCCTATGAACACCCAGATTTTTGCTTTTTGCTGCACTGGTTTACGACTTTCCCTGGCTGTGGGCCTGCTAATCAGACCCACAGCCTAGCTGTTCTCTCTATCCAAATTGTACTCAGGTACTGAATTGGCCCTGGGCCCTCTCCAAGTCCCTGTACCCAGGGCTGAGGTGCACCCAGAAGTCTCCCAGGGGCTGAAGCATGTATTGTGCCACCCCTGGATTGACTAACTAAAACTGACACAACTGGCTGCACGACAGCTGGGGCAAGGTGGTGTACTCACCCTTTGCTTTAGATATAGTATACCTATATCTAACCCTAAAATGGACACACAGATCTCCTATCAGTCACTCCTATGGCAGGCCTTAACAATCCTGAAGGCAGAGTGCTTGGAATCGTGTGAGATGGTGCTCTGGCATGAGCTGAGCCTATCTGCGGCTTTCGGGATCTATCCCTTAGCCGTTTCCATGATATCGCATACCATATACTCTTAAGTGCATTATAATCCTCGCGGTTATGTGCCAACTCTGGTATCGCTTTATCAAAACATGTCGAGTAAGGTGTCATACGAATTGGAATACTAACCCCTCGCCAATTCTGGCGACGGGGTTAGCATTCCACCCTTCTAGAGGGACACGACATGTATGTAACCCCTAACCCCGGTTAAAGTCAGACAGAGCCTTAGCATCCACAAAATGGATGCTGCCACCGAGACACAAGTCTGCCCTCCTGCTGCTGGGAGTCCTCCCAGAGCAGGAGATAAGGACAAAGGGTTTCCTGCCAGGGGCGGTGCCAGCACCGTCCCAGACAGGGTTTTGTGTATTGTAGGTAGGCAGGGCTTTAGAGGAAGGTGACTGCAAGTGGCACCCCGGTGCTCACTGTGCATAGGCCGGCTGAAACCAGTTCCAGGGGCACTCCAGCCCCTGGCCTGGGGAAAGCCCGCCAAGGAAGTGGGTGTAACCACCCCCCTCCTGGTCCCACCCATAGGGCAGGACTTAGTCGCGTGCCAGCCCCCTTTTCCCAGATAAAGGTAGGAGCAGGCCCCCTTCCAAATTAGATCAACTTTGAATCCTGAAACTACTTTCTGCGAAAGGAACTCAAGACTTCTTCCTAAGATTTCTCCCTTGTGACTAAGGAGTAGTCACCCTGCATCCGCAGGCACCATCTAAGAACACTGCGGTCTGCTGCAAGTCCTTCCTCCGGAATCCGACTGCCCAGCTCGACGAGAACCGGCTTCCCTGGCACCTCTGACCTCTACCCACCTCTACTGCCCAGCTGAGAACCGTGGGTGCGACGAGACCTCAAGGGACCGGCCATCTGCAAGACTGCACGACTTCTTTCCAGCAAGCCCGCCGAGTGAATTCCTGGTGAGTGCTTTGGGGTCCGAGAAGCCCCCACCCTGAGCAGCTCCAGCACCGAAGAGCAGCCCCCCAGCATCTCCACGATCTGCGTGGGGCCCTTCTGCTTTTTTGCTGCTCACCGCGTTGTTTGGCTACTAGCCCGCTGGCTTGTGGCCTTCCTGACGACGCCCGACGACATTTCTGCTGCTGGTCTGGTTGCTCCAGACTGGCCCTTGCTTCCCTCCATCGGAGAAGTACCCTGGACCCTCCTGGTCCACCCAAGACGCCATTTTAGGTCCACCGCGTGGGCCTTGCATTTGCCAAGACTTGTTGCCCAATCCTGGGTCCAGCGACGTCGACAGCAAGAACCTTCGTGGGACAGCTCGCACCTCCATCCTGGTCGCCGACAACGCCTCCTGGTCTGAGAGACTGCAGAGCCCAGCAGCGCCCACTCACCTGACTGCGGTGACTTCGCCCGGTGCCATCCTGGTGCCCACTTAATCACTGGCTAGTGATTCAAGAACTTGGTCCCCTCTGCTTTCAGGTTTTCTTCTTCCTTGATCCAGGCTTGGATCCATCGAACTTTTCTTCACTGGTCGCCTGCCAGCAACTTCTTCCTTCCAGGCTCCTGGTCCGGCAACGAGATCCCCGACGTCTTTTCAGACCTATGCAGCTGCAGCCCCTGGGCTAGGTAACTTCGGCACTTCGGTGTCCCAGCATAGCCTCACTATCCTAGGGTCAGGATCCACTGTCGTTTTCTTCCTACCAGGTCGGGTTCGCCCGTGAACACTAACTTTGCCTTTACTAGCCTCCATAGACTTTGTCCCGCATCCCGCGTGAGAGTGCACACTCTGCACCCGAGTCCCCTAGGTCTCCTAGAAGTAATCTAACGATTCCCTAGTCAAGTCCTAGCGATTCCAAAGCCTATTAGAACTGTTACTTACCTGCTAGTAATTCGCATTCCACTTTTTAAGTATATGGTTTTTCGTGCCCCTCGGGCATTTGTGTATAACGTGCTAACTTAAGTATTTTCATAAGAGTTTTGTTGTGTGCCTAGCACCCTGTCCTCATAAAGAGTACAGGGTTGTTGTGATTCTAATAAATACACTGGTTATTTTCATAACACTTGTGTGGTGTCCTTTCACTGGGTGTTCAAGGGGTAATGTGATGGTAAAACAGCTGGCTTAACACGCCCTCTAGAGTCTTAGCCTTAGACTGCTCGTATCCATGCTACTAGGATAGCTGGTCTATAAGGTTGACTTACAACCAATCATCAATAAGGGTTGTTTGGACTGATATATAGTGATCACTAGAATAGTGAACACTGCACATCAGGCCAACTTCTCACATATGTCAACTGAATTAAGCCCTGTATGGGCAGTTCCGCTTTGCTGATGGTGTGTCTAATTCATGCAGATAAACAAACATTTGTTTACATTGCTATATGAGCATAAGATATATACATTCTTGATATCCACTCAAGGCATAGGGATTTTTATATTAATATAGGCAGAGAAGGTATATGTGCATGATACCCAATGCATCTGAGTAACGGGATATTATTATCCAAGATGTATCAAAAGTTCCTCTTCAGAATTAAGGCCAAAGGGAATAATAGTGTGTAAATCAATAATATACCTTAATTCGAGTCTACGCAATCTTTGCAGTCTATCTCCGCCCCGCTCACTTACTGGGACGTGGTCAATACAATAAAATTTTAACAGTGTTCTATCACTATTGTGAACTTCAGAAAAGTGTCCACCACCGGATAGGTGGGGTCCTTATTTTCAATGGCCCGAGCATGCTCTAAAATTCTCTATTTGGCAGGATGTTTAGTACTGCCAACATACATTTTCATGCAAGGACAAACTAAACAATAAACACAGAAAGGTGTGATACAGGTCAAGAAATAGTTTATCTTCTTGATAACCTTTCTGCCTGGCAACTGAAATGTTTGAACCTTTGTGCTGTTCTTGCATGCCTTGCATTTGGAGCCTGGAAAGAATTCTGTCATGGTATCTAATCTAGGGACAAAGGGAACTGGTTGATAATGACTCTTCACTAAATGATCTTTCAGTGATCTACTGCGTCTGAAGGTTATCTGTGGTTGTTCTGGTAAATCTTTACCAATCACCAGATCTGACTTCAGTATATGCCAGTTCCGGTAGAGTATCTTCCTTAGTCCCTCTGCCTCACCAGAAATATCATTTGAACAATTTCTCTTGAGGCGAAGTAGCTCCCCATATGGAATACTTTTTTTCAAGGATGTCTGATGGCTACTACTTGCCTCAAGGGTCGAATTACCAGTTGTGGATTTTCTAAACAGCTTCGTACAGATTTTATCATCTTGGATAAAAACTTGGAGGTCTAGAAAGGATACCATAGTTTGACTCATCTGTCCACTGAAGTGGAGGTTAAGAGAGTTGTTGTTAAGTTGATCAATGTATGCCTCTGCCTGTGATTTGGGGCCCTTCCATAGGATGAATAAGTCATCAATATACCTATGCCATGCTACAGTGCAGTTGACATATTCATTAAAAGGTTCCGCCCAGGCCACCTGCTTCTCCCACCAGCCCACGAATAAATTCGCGTAGCCGGGGGGAAAGCAGGTGCCCATCGCGGTCCCCCTTATTTGCCGGTAGTGTTGCCTATCAAAAAGGAAGATGTTATTGCAAAGAACAAATTCTACAAATTCCAGCAACATTTCATTATGTTCAGAGTATTCAAGAGATCTTCCTTTGAGAAAATACCGGACTGCCTGTATACCCTTTTGGTGATCAATGACAGTATATAGACTGGTTATGTTTAGTGTAATCATCCACATGTCAGGTTCCCACGAAATATCCATAATGTTCTTAATGAAATTAGTGGAATCTTGAGTGTATGAAGGTAATGTTCTGACAAAGTCTGCAAGGAAAAAGTCAATATATTGAGACATAGAGTCAGTTAGGCAGTCAATTGAGGAGACGATCGGTCTGCCAGGTGGTCGTTTAGTGTCTTTATGTACTTTTGGTAAGTGATAAAATATTGATGTTACAGGATAGGGGCAGACCATAAATGTATGCTCCTTATCATTAATCATACCTCTTTCTGCCAATTTCATAAGCAAATTGTGATTTTGGTCAATGCTTTTGATGTATTCACCTCTGCTAATTCTTTGATAGCAGTTGCCATCCGACAGTTGACGCATCGCCTCCTGCGTGCAATATTATCTTGTCATCACAACTGCGTTGCCACCCTTGTCAGAGAGTTTAAATATTAGCTGATGATTGTCCTGTAGTTCTTTTAAGGCTTTTTGTTCTCCTCTGGTTAGGTTATATCGTGGGCTAGGCACTGTAGGTGTTCTCATTCTTAAGAGATCTTGGTTTACCGCCTCTTCAAATACATTGATGGCATCATAAGTTGAGACTGGTGTAAAAGTCGATTTTGGTCTGAAATTCGTTGGTGCCGGTCTTTGTTTAATGCCAAATCTTATGGCTTCCTTCACATTAGATTGAGGGTCTTGAGAGTCCGTTGGTACTTGACTGGAAATGAGTTGCATAGCTCTGAGGTCAATGCCAGTCAAGGTAGAGGTTTCGATAAGGGCACCAGATGTTACTGCCAAGGATGAACGATTTTCATCTCTTAATTTAAAGAATTTTTGTAGTTTCAATTTCCGTGAGAAAAGATACAGATCAATGCGAGTTTGGGTATATTCCAATTTCTTAGATGGGCAAAATGTCATTCCTTTTTTCAACACACTTTCTTGATCTTTGGATAGCTTATGTTGTGTCAAATTGATGATGGAGAGATCTACAGATTGTTTCACCTTTTCAGGTTTCTCTGGCTGCGTGTTTGGGTGGCCATTCCTAGTTGTCGTCCTGTATCTGCCGCCCCTTCTTGTCTTCCTGTTACTCGGCTTTGTCGGTTTTGTTGGACCTCTGGTCTGCCTCTCCCCCCTCGTTGTCGAGAGTTGCGCATTAGTTGGAACTCCTCTAAAAAACTCCCTCGACCACTCAAGCGATATGTAGTTGTACCAGTAGTTTCCTCCCCTGATTGCTCTGTATCTGTGCTCACAGCTGACTCTGATGTATGCTTGGGCTGTGTACTCTTTGGTCCTCCTCCTCTCAAGGCTCTACGTGGGGCATCAAATTTGCGTGCAAAGGTTAGGAGTTTGCCTTGTTCGTAATCATTTGCATCGCGATTGAATTTCGTATGTTTTCTCAATTTAAATTTTTCTTGATATGCAATCAAGCGGGTTTTCATTTTTTTATGTAGGTCAGCTTTATCAGCCATTTCAATATTTGCATCAATTAGTGCCTCGGTCTCTGCTATTTCCTGCAGACATTTTTCCCGGTCACTCCAGGCAAATTTGATGAGGATCTTTAACATCCCGGCGCTAGACTCTGCGGTATACTCTGACCATTCTTCGAGAAGCGCATGGTCCGGATTCTCATAGGAAGGAATGGTATAAATGCGTAATCCGCGTGGTACTCTTTTGACCTCAAGGTAGCGTTGCAGTGAGGTCGCTTCCCAGCATTTTCGGATTTCGCGTTCCATAAGTCTTTCCAGTTTATTAAACAATGTCTGTAGTGAACTGGGAGTTTCATTTACTGTAGCTTTGTCAGGGCGTTGCATTGGGCTGCATTTAAACACATCATCAGTCTCTGCATTCCTCCCGGTATCGGAAAACATTTTTAACGATGGCTTGGGCAAGAACTTGTTAACAGGTTGAATGTGCGTTGTTGCAAGCGAAGATTAAAGTCGCTTGTATATCCACTCACTCCGGCTGCTAATTATTCGAACAGTTCAAGCGCTGCGTGCTCGTGTAGCACGGATTACTAAAACGGCAAGCGGGCAGGCGCGATGAAGACTCACCCGCCTGGTTGTTTTCCCGAAATTCCGTAGCGCTGGGTTGTTCGATTTGCAGCGGTGCTCCAACGGCAAAAACCAAGCTCCTTCTTTCCACCTCGGCCGAGATTGCGAGCACTCAGGAGTGGGTGCGATCCAATAACGCGGCGGTGGTTCCGCGAACAAATCTGCTCCAAAAGCCCCCCTCCCACAACAGGGAAGGAAGCGTCCGCACTCATGTAGTAAGTTATAAAGAATTAGTTTATTGCACAAACAGGACGCGTTTCGGCAAACGTGCCTTTTTCCCCTGTATCAACCTGGTTACAAGGGTTGCCGCCATTTAAAGCATTCAAAAAAGTAATCACATTTTTTTCCCTTCTGAATTCATAAACACAAAAAGCGGACAAAAACATCATTGTTCCTTTGGCGGCCATTTTGGAGTGGTTTTCTATATAATCGGAGAAACAACCATCTCCCTATATATCTGGTTTGCTGTTGATTAGAATTATACAATCAAATTCTTTCTAGTCAAAAGTTAATTAAATAATAAACTATGAGGCCGCAGTACATGATTTAAAGTCCTTCGCATATAAATTAAGCGAAATTATATAAATAATTAAGCCCTGTATGGGCTATACCGCTATATCCATAGTATGTCAACTGAATTATATATGTATGTATATGTATGTATATATATATGACATCACTCATGACATCACTGATGACACCATCCAGTGAATGTGTGTCTTTCTGAAAAATAAATATTAGTGAGTAATGTTTAAATATTTAAATATATGTATTAGTGTTTCACTTTGTGTATAAGTGGCTGCATGGGTTGCTGAGTAGCTACATGTGTATGTATATGGTATATTAGATGTTTTTCTTAGTATCAGTATGAGCGTTTGTATGGTTTGGTGGGGGTATTACTTAGCACATAGATGCATGAATGACTGACTCTCTTTTTGTATGTGTTTTGAAGACAGCATATGTGCAGGACTGTATGGGTGGATGAGTGTGTATATGTGTGTGTTAGTGAGTGAATGACTGTCTCACTAGTGTCTTTATCAGTAACTACATATGCTTTAATCTAGTATATGTGAATATTGATGTATATAAGTGAGCATATGTGAGAGTGAGGGATTGGAAGACTTCCTGTTTAAATTAGTATGTGTTTCTATAAGTGATTGTTTTAGAGAGTAAGAATGCGTAAGTTTCCTTAGAAGTAAAGTGGTAGTGTGTGTATATCTGTATATGCAAATAAATAGATGTCCAATAGTTTATTTGCATGTGTGAGTATGTGTGAGAGTATCTTTTGGATGACTGTCGGTGTGTAACAGGATGTATAGGTGTATCACTACATATGATGAGTGAGTATATGTATGAGTGACTATATAGAACTGTTGGCGAATGAGTGGATGTGTATATAGATGGTGGAATTATTGAATTGGTTGTTGTAACTGGTATGGGTATCTCCATTTTTTTGAAAATGTCACTTTCTATTTTTGAATATGTGTTTCAAAGGTTACATTACAGTGAAAGGAGGTCTGTCACTCTGTCACAAGAATGGTGTCATCAGTGATATATATATATCAACGCTCCAATATATATACATATATATATATTCACTGAAAAAACCATAGGTTATAGACCATATATAGTTAGGAATTAGCATTTAAAAAACCTTATTTTACTCACACAAAACCATTGAAATTCCATATATAGTTAGTTGCACTAACTATATATCGCGCACCTGCAATCCACTGCTGATGATGTCACATATTACATCATTCATGACATGGTCAGTGACATCACTGATGACATCACTGATGACATCTCAAATGACATCACTGATGACATCACTGATGACATCTCATTTGACATCAATGACCACATCACTGATGATATCATTCATGTGACAATACAATGCATCTCCTCACATTTTAATATAACCTCTGTTTCACCCAGTGTTAAATACAGAATATAATTTTTGAAACCATTGACACACCAATACTAGTTACTACATACGCACTCACTGATTCCTACGTCTACACACACCTTCACTCATTCACCCATACTATCATTCATACATACAATCACTCATCTTTACAACACTATCATATGCACTCATACACCTATACAGACACTCACAGTCTGCCACTCATCCATGGAGTTACTCACACACCTAGTCAGTCCTGTAAAGAATCAATGACACTTCCATTTTCTTGTCTATACAGTTAAACATAGAGCACCTTACATTTTCAAACATATACTAACACATACTTACCTTGTTATACAATCATTGATACAAGTACACATTGATCTGCACAGAGTCACACACCTCCCAGCCAGCCACACACACACTCAGTCTCCCATACAAATACTTGGACAATCAATCAGTAACCCATATAGTTAATCATATAGCTACTGATCAAAACATGCAGCAGTTTACAGAACAACAGACATAATGATGCACAAATTAAGACACTTTAGTCACTAACCCATGCACTCAGTGAGACACATTTAATCACTCACTCATGCATTCAGTCATGCACCTACTAAATCCTTTGTCCAGACACTTATACTTCCACTCATTCTTCAATATGTAAGACACATTTTAACTTTACAGAAACATACAGTCACTGGATGTTGTCATCAGTGATGTCATCAGTGATGTCATTTGAGATGTCATCAGTGATGTCATCAGTGATGTCACTGACCATGTCATGAATGATGTAATATGTGACATCATCAGCAGTGGATTGCAGGTGCGCGATATATAGTTAGTGCAACTAACTATATATGGAATTTCAATGGTTTTGTGTGAGTAAAATAAGGTTTTTTAAATGCTAATTCCTAACTATATATGGTCTATAACCTATGGTTTTTCAGTGAATTTTCAAGGTTTTGTAAATGCTAATTCCTAACTATATATGGTCTATAACCTATGGTTTTTTCAGTGAATTTCAATGGTTTTTTAATAGCAAATATCATAAGCTGTCGAATGTCAAGTACGTGGTAAGTGAAAACATTTTCGTGTTTATGCACACTGATCTGCTTTGAATGGTGCCCCCCCCCTCATTTCTATTAGGAGTACTCTCTCTTTGCAGATAGTGAAAGGTAGTTAACGCAGGTCTTTGCCCCCATTGTAATCCGTCGTGCCTGCTTCTCTCTCCATTTGATTCATTGTTATCCAAGTATTTACTGTTTTAGAATTAGTTCTCTTTGGTTCATTCTCTATTTACAAACAAACACAGAGTCGCAATACTCTGTTTAGTCTTTGCAGATAACGAAAAATCGTGTAAAAAAAAAGAAAAGGAATCGAGCAAAATCAGTAGGCCACTAATGGGATCTCTTTTTGACCTCGCTAAAATAGAAACATTAGGAACAACCCCTCATGACAAATACAAAACTAGTGAGATGAACTGAACTCCACACAATGATGGCTGCAAAACAGCTCGGCTCCGCCACCCACCCCGCCCAAAATAACGATAAAGAACGGCTGCCATGATTGGTTGCGGAATGACCACGACGGAGCTACGAAATGGTGCTGCTCTCATGCTAACCCCAGCTTCAGTCTGAAACATCCAGAAACACTGTAGACTACCAATTCGATCAGTTCCGGTAGCGCCCCAATGTAACCCGGTAGAGAAGAACTAGCCCTCCCCTCTTTGACTGATGGTTCTTGTTGCCTGTCCCTTCTGTTGTCATTTAACAGAACTATTTAGCCTGCTGAAAGGGGTTGTGTTCCGACCGCTGGTTGGTGGAGACATTTTGACTATATTCTGTACCTGCGTTGTCGCGTAATGCGTCATATGACGCGCCGCGTTAGCGCATCCGGAAGTCATCCGGGGCGCGCAGCGCGTAACGTAAGCATAACAAGTCATGTGACTTGTTAATAAAACTTTTCATTGGTTCATTTTACTTTTCTTATTGTAATGATGAAAGGCTTGGTCATATGACCTAAAAATTACGCTTTTCATTACTTCCGAACATTATTTTTTCTTAAATATATGTTATAATGTTCCAGGCTAATGTACTTTCCCGGAAATTTTACAACTGTCCTGCAAGTAAAATATATTCTTTTTTCGAGAAAAAGAGCGTTTCTTCGTCCCATGACGGAGCCGTTGAGCAAAAGAGGGTCGACCTGCTGTCTTAGTCGCCGATACGCCTGAATATGAGATTCTTATCGATCACTTTATGTTGCAGGAATAGAAAACACAACAGCCCTTGACCATTTATCTTTACTGCGTTCCTTCGTATTATACCTTTTACCCTTCATGTAATTGGTCTGCTTTATTTCACTTGCCTTTTAATGATTCTAAAACAGTGACTATTATTAAAAACTTTACCAATGTATATACTACTACCATGTTTTCTTTTAAAAACCTTTATTGTGAAAATTTCATTATACAAATACGAGCCTATAACCACGTGGGCCGGCCACGGAGCAAACTGTAATCGTATATGATGAATAGACATTTACACTGTAGAGGAACGTAACGGGCGGGCCATTAGGTTGCAAGAACTAAGGTGTCTAACAGTTACGGAATCGGTGGACGTACATTTTATAATTAAAATACGACAGGGCCAGTTACAATAAAATTATCTAGATATACATTTGCGGGCAAGTACCATGGGTGACGTTAATTCGAACTTTCAACAGTACAGTAATCAATAACACATCAGAACTTAATATCAATAGGGATGTCGAAATATTCAATCAATTCTCGTCCCCGCCCGCCATGTGCTTCAAAACTGCATACGTATCTCGTGATTTCAAGGTTCTGCAACCAGTACACAACAAGGAGTTACGAGTCCCATTTATTCTGGCGCCATTTTGGGCGAGGACGGGCAGGTCCAGGATATAGTCAAAATGTCTCTACCAACCATCGACTATGATGATGTTCATATGCTGTATTTATTAGAGTAACACTCATCTGTCCACATGAAATTAATTTGCCACAATCTAAACATGTCATTTTAATCTTTCCAAAGTACTTCTAAATATTTGGGACCGTTTCCCTTGCCTCTGAAGCTCTCAGTGCCACTTCTTTGATGAATGTACTAGCAGGTCAGGGGTTCTCCTCCAAATCTCTCTTTTATGCAGCACTATAATTAATTGGTGCCACCTCTCCATATGACGATGCATGGTATAGTTACCACAACTATATTTTTTTTCGGTTCCTCTGGAGAGTTCATCGTGGCAGATGAAGCGTGTAACGTACCGGGCATTTACCTTTTTTTGCATGTACAGGAAAGGAAAAAAAAATCGAGTGTCCGAGTTCTAAGGTGTCCCAGGGCCATTTTAGTGGACCAGGCCCAAATCCAAAGAACAGGCCGCCATTTTGAGAGTCCTGTTGCAGCCGCCTGTCGCTGTAGCATCAAGAGCAGCCGAAACTCAGCTGAATGGCAACTGAAACGGTAAAGGGGCGCCCCACTACAGCAGACGAGCCAGGCCCAAATCCAAAGAACAGCTATCTCACAGGCTAATGGGGCGACCCACGCCGAGTTTCAGCATTGTAGGATGACCACACAAGTACAGCAACTTGCTAGACATCACCTCGGTGCCATCCGGATCTCGGCGCCCCACTGCAGATGAAGTGCCTCTCAACTATGAAACCACCACGGTGACATCCGGATCTTGGCGCGTTGTGCTGCCTTCGGCCTATTCGCACATCGGTCCGCTACTGACGCCATCTCACAGGCTAATGGGGCGATCCACGCCGAGTTTCAGCATTGTAGGATGACCACACCAGTACAGCAACTTGCTAGACATCACCTCGGTGCCATCCGGATCTCGGCGCCCCACTGCAGATGAAGTGCCTCTCAACTATGAAACCACCACGGTGACATCCGGATCTTGGCGCGTTGTGCTGCCTTCGGCCTATTCGCACATCGGTCCGCTACTGACGCCATCTCACAGGCTAATGGGGCGACCCACGCCGAGTTTCAGCATTGTAGGATGACCACACCAGTACAGCAACTTGCTAGACATCACCTCGGTGCCATCCGGATCTCGGCGCCCCACTGCAGATGAAGTGCCTCTCAACTATGAAACCACCACGGTGACATCCGGATCTTGGCGCGTTGTGCTGCCTTCGGCCTATTCGCACATCGGTCCGCTACTGACGCCATCTCACAGGCTAATGGGGTGACCCACGCCGAGTTTCAGCATTGTAGGATGACCACACCAACTTGCTAGACATCACCTCAGTGCCATCCGAATCTTGGCATCTCAACGCCTAGTGGTATCTTCCATACAAAAAATATTGTTACGCTGCCTTTGGCCCCATTCGCACATCAGTCCGCAACTTAGACATCACCTCGGTGCCATCCGGATCTTGGCATCTCAGCGCCTTGTGGTGTCAGTCAGAAAATATTGTTGTGCTGCCTTCGGCCTATTCGCACATCGGTCCGCTACTGACGCCATCTCACAGGCCAACGGGGCGCCCCACGCCGACTTTCAGCATTGTAGGATGGCCACACCAGTGCGGCAACTTGCTACACACCACCTCGGTGCCATCCGGATCTTGGCATCTCAGCGCCTTGTGGTCTCTTCTACACCGGAAATATAGTAGAAAATATTGTTGCGCTGCCTTTGGCCCCATTCACACATCAGTCCGCTACTGACACCATCTCACAGGCCAACGGGGCGCCCCACGCCGACTTTCAACATTGTAGGATGGCCACAGAAGTGCGACAACTTACTAGACACCACCTCGGTGCCATCCGGATCTTGGCGCGTTGTGCTGCCTTCGGCCTATTCGCACATCGGTCCGCTACTGACGCAAACTCACAGGCCAACGGGGCGCCCCACGCCGACTTTCAGCATTGTAGGATGGCCACACCAGTGCGGCAACTTCCTACACACCACCTCGGTGCCATCCGGATCTTGGCGCGTAGTGAAGCTGCAGCAGCTGCAAATAAGCTTCAGACAGTGTTACAACCGCTGCTCAGAACTCTCAACTATGACACCACCTCGATGCCATCCGGATCTTGGCGCGTTGTATTGCCTTCGGCCTATTCGCACATCGGTCAGCTACTGACGCCGCCTCACGTGCCAACGTATTTTCTCCGCATTTTATACCCTATGCCGCATAACAGGTCATGTGACTTGTTTATAAAACTTTTCATTGGTTCATTTTACTTTTGGTTTCCTAATGATGGAAGGCTTGATCATATGACCTAAAAACAACACTTTTCATTGGATGAAAACTTTTTTTTTCCCCCAAACGATGAAAGCCCCACCTTGTTTCTGGATGTTTCAGACTGAAGCTGGCGTCACCATGAGAGCACCACCATCTCGTAGCTCCGTCGTGGTCATTCCGCGAGCAATCATGGCAGCCGCTCCCCACCAGAAGCCTGCAGGAGTCGGGGCCCCCAAAACTTTTGATGAATTCTCAAGGCGGAGGGGACGCTTTCGAGAATGGGGTCCAAGACCTAGCAGACAAGCGTCCGATTTCCAAGGTGTCCCAGGGCCATTTCAGTGGACCAGGCCCAAAAAGGAAACAGCCTGCTGCCATTTTGAGAGTCCTGTGACAGCCGCCTATCGCTGCACCGCAAGAGTGGGCGCAACTCAGCTGAATGGCGGATTTTGACACAGTGGACCAAAAGCGGACGGAATGGCAACTGAAACGGTAAAGGGGCGCCCCACTACAACAGACGAGACTCCACCTGGAGAGGCCCGTTCACGCCGCCTCCCCCGGGGCGCTCCACGCCGTTATTCGGAGCAGCATTGTAGGATACCAAAACCAGTGCGGCAACTTACTGGACATCACCTTGGTGCCATCGTTCTGCTGCCTTGGAACTATTCGCACAACAGTTTGCTACTGATGACCCACCCCCCGCGACGCCCCACGCCGTTATTTGCTGGGTGGCAACTTACTAGACATCACTTTTGTGTCATCTAGATTTCGGCGCGTTCTGCTGCCTTGGAACTATTCGCACAACAGTTTGCTACTGATCACCCACCCCCCGCAACGCCCCACGCCGGAAATCTGGACGTTGTGCTGCGTTGGGACTATTCGCACAGCCGACCGCTACTTCGTTGTTTTTCTCTAAAAATGTTTATATGTTATTACTATTTTTGTTTTCTTGTATATATTTATAAATTATTAAAGTTTTATAATCTTACTACTTTGTCGGAGTGCTATATATTTTTAATGTGACACATAATTGTAAAAACTTTGATGTACAAAGAGTCATCCCTGGAATCTTCCGCTTCACGCTCGGTCCCCTCCCCAATCACAATACAGGATGGTTTTCAGATAATAGCAACGCTTCTGCTGTGACGGATCTCATCGAGTGTGGGCCTTGATCTACTATAACTCCTTTGAAGACGGGTGATTCTTTACAGCTGTGGCCATAAACTACATCTGCAGGGCTAGCTGATAGCCTAGGACCGGCCTGGACAATCGGACACAGAGGAAAAGGAGTGTCAGAGGGTGCGGTAGTGAATAGGGCGAAAGGGAGGTGTCGGGCGGGCACAGGGTGTGATTCTCAGGGAAGAACAGCGCAGATGGGGGGAGGTTTATTACCCATGCATAAAACAGAGAGCGGGGGTGACCACTGCCTGGGGGAGATGCTTGCGAGGGTGGGGAGCCATGCTAAGGATCGACAGCGTGCACAGAGTGGATCTGGTCAAGGCATCTAAAATGGCTGCCGTGCACGACAAAAGTGTGGCATTTGAAAAAAGACAAGATGGCGCACACAATGTTTTTCAACAATTCCTGATTTCCTTCGAATCGAACGTTAACAGACGTTGGGGCATATTACCAAAGTTAAGCGATATTTATCCCTAACGATGCATTGCAAAGATTTTTTTACCGTCAGAAATTATCGCAGATAAACCTTGCTATTATCAAGGTTTATCGCAAATACGATAAAAAACGAGCGCAATGCATTAATATCGCTGAAAACTCCGCGATATTCATGCATTACCGAGCTAATGCTCTTAGCCATGTTATCCACCTCCCATTGGATAACATGGCTAAGAACTGCTCAGGGCAGCTGTTACTTTTTGGAGATATTCGCGCTTATCTCGAATATTTCCAAAAGTTGATAATAGGAGATAGCGATGTTAGCGACTGTTTCCAGTCGCTAACATCTTGGCATGCCCACTTTGCATGTCATTAGTGATAAATATCACTCACATGCAAAGTGGGACCCAAGATGGTCGCTATCTCCTACTAGCCGTCGCTAACTGGTGTTAGCAACAGCTAGGTAATACACATATAATTTTATCTCCGCGAAGCGGAGCGCTGTTACAGATATATATCTTGTTTTTGAACGTTAATTTCTCAAAATGCACTGAAGCACATATATTGAGACATAGCAAAGGCACATCGGGCTACCAGTCCCTAATATTTTACCAAGTTTCGTGCAAATCCATTCAGCCGTTCGATTATTATTATTATTTTTTTTTTTGCCCCGCGGGGCCCTTTTAAAACCTCCACATCAAACCTAGGGGGTCAGCGAGGATCTACTATGCCCCCTTATGGTCATCAGCCGTTCGATTATTATTATTATTTTTTTTTTTTGCCCCGCGGGGCCCTTTTAAAACCTCCACATCAAACCTAGGGGGTCAGCGAGGATCTACTATGCCCCCTTATGGTCATTTGCCCCTTCGCTTTGGCCTCCTCTTGTCTCTCGATCCTACCGAGAGACAAGATGGCGGCCGCTACGTACTGTTTGGAATGTTTACAGACACCGGAGAGCCAATCAGCTTCGCTTCGCAAAGCTCCGTAACGCGAAAAGTACGCGAAGCGGTGCGCTGTTACAGATATATATCTTTTTTTGAACGTTAATTTCTCAAAATCCACTGAAGCACATATATTGAGACCTAGCAAAGGCACATCGGGCTACCAGTCCCTACAATTTTGCCAAGTTTCGTGCAAATCCATTCAGCCGTTCGATTATTATTATTATTATTTTTTTTTGCCCCGCGGGGCCCTTTTAAAACCTCCACATCAAACCTAGGGGGTCAGCGAGGATCTACTATGCCCCCTTATAGTTATTTCCCCCTTTGTTTTGACCTCCTCTTGTCTCTCGATCCTACCGAGAGACAAGATGGCGGCCGCTACGGACTGTTTGGAATGTTGACAGACGCCGGAGAACCAATCAGCTTCGCTTCACAAAGCTCCGTTGCGCGAAAAGTCCGCGAACCAGAGCGCTAACCGGTCCGCTGTTACAGATATATATCTTTTTTTAAACGTTAATTTCTCAAAATCCACTGGAGCACATATATTGAGACCTACAAAAGGCACATCGGGCTACCAGTCCCTACAATTTTGCCAAGTTTCGTGCAAATCCATTCAGCCGTTCGGGCTAAAAGTGAGGCCAACCGCCCTATGGAAAACTCAATGTTAAAAACACGTTTTGGGACCCCCCTTTTTTCTCGGCCCCCACTGGACGAACCCCCCCCAAATTTTCAAGGGCTGCTCAGAAACAAAATGTGCCATTTTCCTGAAAATTTCAGCCGATTCCGTCCACAAACGCCAAAGTTATTAGACATAGAATTTTCAAAAAACCCATAGAGAAAAAATCCTAACTATATATACCTACTGGCGACCGCCAGTAGGTAATATATCACAACAACGATTCCTCCGACTGGAGGAAAACTTGGAGTCGCAGTAAATCAATCGTAATCCGCACAAGTTTGTATTAATTTATTCTTAAATCCATTGGGGTGTCAAAAAACAAAGCGATAACCTCTGCTGTCTTGGTCACGGTTAGTTTGTAAAGTGCATTTGCCACAACTTATAAGAAAACCATAGGATTACATGTAAAGTCATTCCCCCAAATGTGTGGTACCAACACTACAAAGCATTTCAGTTCCGCCACACCCCCGCAAAGGATTGTGGGCTTTGTAGTTTTATAATAAAACACAGTTGTAATTCTCGATAATAAACACCGAATTAATACATACATTTACATCATCATTTTTATGTAAACTGTAACGTGTTAAGCCTATGTCTAGGTGATTAACATATGTTTAATATTTAATATTACAATCTGTGTATTATGATTTGTTTATCTTGGAGACTCGTTTTGCCGCCCGTCAGTGGGCTTTCTGTGTATGGTTGGTGGGTCGGTGTTGGTTGTAATCTTCAAATCATGGGGGGTATGTGTAACGTTGTGGCTATTGTTTAAGGTGGTGCAAAGTGATGTGATTGTGTTGTTTAAAAGATTTTTGAGTGTCTATAAACGGGATTCTGTTCAGGATTCTTATTAAGTTTGATAAAGATCATAACATTTAGGGGTGTATGTAAAGTTCCTCCGATTGGTTGAGACCAAAAGGGGTCATTGTCCTGAAATTAAGTATGTGTCAGGATTCTTTTTGCCGCAGCAGTTTTTCATTGTGGCCTCCTCTTTCAGACAAAGTCATTGTTTCTATGCCTTAAAAACGCAGCTTTTTCCAGTCCCCATTGTGGTGGGCCTCCATATGTTTTGCAACGGCGTTGCTCCTGTCTTTATGTACTGTAGCACGAACGTGTTCTAAGATAAATTTTTTAAGTTCGCAGATGGTGCTCCCAATGTATCTTAGTTTGCAGGGGCATTCAATGATATAAATTGTATACTGGCTGTTGCAACTTATACATTCCCGGATTTGCCATACTTTTTTATTTGGCATTGTTATTTCCGTTGTTGGTTTGGCAGTCTCACATGCTTTGCAATTATAGCATTTTATGAAGCCTTTTGTTTTCAACCACTGTTTTTTCCGAGTTGTTTTTCTATAATGGCTGTGAATCAGCTGGTCTTGTAGGTTTTTTGCCCTTCTATAGGTGATGATGGGATGGGTGCCCATTTTTTTTCCAATGATTGGATCTAATTGCAAGATCTTCCAATTCTTTTTCAGGAAAAGCTGAAAGCGATCGCATCAAATTACAAACTGAGATTGATGCCTTGGAGGATGAAATATCCAAACTAGAAGTCACGGATTCAATCACCAAAATGAGAGCCGATATGATGACTCGCCTGGCTAAGGAAGAAGAAACTATAAAGAAAAGAAAAGCCTTTAAATTCGAGAGAGATCGAATTGACTACCTAAATGGACAGGTTTTCACTTTTGCCAAAAGATATGATGCTGTAAAGGCGAAAGCACGTTCCAATATCGCGACCCAACAAACAAGAGAAGACACATTATTACCAGCAACTTCCTTCTCTAGCCTAAGTTCTGCGGTGGAGAGTGATCCAGAAGCAGACCCAAGCCGTGAGGCAAACTTGGGGTTTACCAAACTTTCCCTAGCACAGGAGGTCGACTGCCTGTGCCAGGATTGACGCGAGACTTTAAGATCACACAAAACCCGCACACCAAGAAACAGCGTGCAAACTTCAAACGCTGGCAACGCCGGAAACGTCGCATCCGGAACCTCAAACGGCAACAACCCGGGCAAACAGGGACATTGGAAACGCAATCAAAGGAAAACACGGAAAACAAAGCAAAATCAGTCGTCAACCTCTCGAATTTGAAACTCACTCCAGCGGAGACTGCTGTACTCAATTTGGGATTGTCATATTGTCCTCCATGCAATATGAACTATGCTGACACCCGCATGGACATATATAGATTTACACGGAAACTCAAACTTAAAAAGTTCTTTGAACAACATCCTAAAAAGAACAATTCAACTGAGATAACATCAAGTCCCATTATGACCAGCAGTCAGAGCCAGGCAACTTTCAATATTCTTTGGGGTCTACAAAATGAATCAGCCTCTGAAATTACAAGGGAAGTCCCATTAATTCCAACTGGACAACAGATCACTCCTTTCAAGCCTAAATCCACCTTTCAACCTATTATGGTCCATGACAATTTAGATACATTTTAGGAGAGTGTGGTTCGTGATATGAAACAACTATATACCACAACAAACAAAAAGAAGTTTCACATTTCCAAACAAAATCGATGTTATAAACAACTGATCGCAAAATTACAGAAGGATCACAACATCATTGTGAAACAGGCCGATAAGGGCGGAAACGTGGTCCTTTGGCGGAAAAACATGTATCTCCAACAGGCGGAACTACAACTTAATGATACTTCGTGTTACCGCAGAAGTAACATCCAGATTGTCAAGAATACGTGGAATGATCAACATCAGAAACTTCAAGCTTGGAGAAGTGCTGGACTGCTCACACATGAGGAGTTCAGATACCTAAAAAACAGATCACCCTGTTATCCCCTCATTTTATCTGATCCCAAAGATCCACAAGGACATTGATACACCACCGGGCCGTCCCATCATTTCGGCCATTGACAGCTCTTTGGAAAATGTTTCCAAATACATTGACTTCTTCTTACAGAGCCATGTCAAGAGTCTCAATTCCTATGTTAGGGATTCTTTTGGCTTGAAGAGAACATGGTACTAATGACTTTGGATGTTTCATCCATTTATACCTCGATTAGACATTGTGATGGACTCAAGGCCTTGGACTATTATTATTATGGACTATTATTTAAACAAGGATTTACCTCAATCGATGGCACACAACAAGATGCTTTTGGAAATGACCAGAATGTGCCTCGAACAAAACTTTTTTATCTTCAATGGCGTAGTTTACCATCAGGTTAGAGGTGTGGCGATGGGGGCCTGCTTCTCACCCAGCTACGCGTGTTTACACGTTGGGCTGTGGGAGGAGCAGGTCCTAGTCGGCCAACACCACGATCTTATTTCTAACAACATTGTTTTGTATTTGCGTTACATTGATGATATTTTTCTTATTTGGAGAGGCAGCCATGATAGTGCCAAGGCTTTTGTTGATTTAATTAAAGTGAATAATGTTAATTAGAATTTTACTTCCAATATGAGTTCAGAATCTATCTGTTTTTTGGATGTCGAGGTATTTGTGGAAGGCACCACTTTGAATACGAGACTCTACAGGAAGCCCAGTGCAGGGAACACCATTTTACATTCCAACAGCCAACATCCGGCTCACTTGATTCGGAGCATTCCTTTTGGGGAAATGCTCCGAATCAAAAGAATCTGCAGTACGGATGCCGAATGTGCGGCTGCACAGGAGGCTTGCAGATTACGTTTCCTGGCTAGGGGCTATTCTGTTGAGAATCTCACTAAAGCGATCAGGCGTTCTAACTCAGTTAGCAGACAGGAGGCATTGATTTCTAAAACTAGAAATATCCATTTGGATGTTTCCTTGGCAGGGGAGGTTCAAAGCAGTTTCCCACGTGTCATTATGACATACAATCGCCAACATGGGGCTCTTCGGAAAATCCTTAACAACAATTGGAATCTGGTTCGAAGTGATCCAGTAATTGGTCACAAAATAGACATCAAACCAGTATTGACATTTAGAAGATCGCCCTCGATGTCCAAGGCTCTAGTTAGTAATACCTTAGAACCCCAAACCTCAACCACTTGGTCAGCACTCAAGAGGGGTTTCAAGGCGTGTCCACAATGCAAAGCCTGTCGATTTGGCAGCAATAGGACGCACTTTAGAAGCCCCTTTCATGAACATTGCATTGCCATGTCCAAGTGGCTCACCTGCAAAACTGATTATGCTATTTATGTGTTGGAGTGTCCGTATGGGCTCCAATATGTGGGCAGTACCAAACTGCCCGCCCACAAACGGATACTCCAACACATACGTGCAATATCAGGGCACGATCAGAATTATCCGGTTGCCAGGCATTTCCAGGATAAACATCAAGACATACCTGATAAGCTCCAGTTCTTTTTAATTGACTGTGTCGAAGTCTCAAGGAGAGGAGGTGACCGTGAGGCCAAACTCCGTCTTCTTTAGACGAGATACATTTTGGAGCTCAATACAAAAAATCCTAATGGCCTGAATGACAGGGAAGATCTCTATACTTGTCTCTAGGATTAATCAGTATGCCCATAAGACCTGTCCGGATTTATTGAATATTTTCTTGTTCCCTGTATGTTGTTTCCATTTTTGTATATAGTATTAAATAATTTTTTTAATACATCATTAGTATGAACTTTTATGAGAAAAACTTTTTTTAGGATTTCTTTCTGGAATCGTTTGTCATAACACTTGCACTTTATTGCTAACTTTGCACTATCACTACATGCACTTTTTGTATTTTTGGCAGATATTGTGACTGGCCCACTTGGGCTCTATTTAGATTTCTTGTACATGCTGTCTCATGAATTTGGATTGACGCTGCTGTTTTGAATATGAGCATATTACTTTGATTCTTTACACAAACTGGATATTCAGATTATGGGCCAATGCTCTTGTACACAGATGAAATTATTTGTCGTGTATATACATAATTACTATTTTTTCTACCGGTTTGTGCTTTGTAAATATGCTTTTTCATTTATCAATTGAATATCGGATTTTACTAATTGTGAAAAAGTATTGGATAAAAACTTGATATGTCATTATGGCACTTTTCTTGTTGATAGCATAAACGCAGCGTTTTAATGCAAAGTATTTTTTCCATTTTCATGATACGTTTCCATGCACTGTCACTTTAAATGCCTTGCTCACTGTCATGCAGTTTGTCATGTGATCACGCCTTCTCGGAGGTGAAATGCGTCATGGCGGCAGCGCTGGCTTCATTGAATTAAACCACCCTTGCACCAGCACTTTTGGGTCGACTCTTTGTTGCTTTCTATTCGACATTTTTTGTCTTCTTAGTGACAAGCTTCGCTATATATATATATGTATATATATATATATATATATATATATATCACACTCCGCTCCTTCAAAGAACGAGTAAGGCCACAGCTGAGGAACGATTTGGAAGCGCTTTATTAGGCTGCACAAACAACGGAGAGTATATTCTCTTCCTATGGCGGATGCATTTCGGCGTTCTTCGCCTCTTCAGCGCCAGGTGCATGTGCTTGTGTGAACAGGTGTGAGTGAGGAAGATATGTTCTGCCTTCTCACCAACAGACCGCAGCTCCTCCCACTTCGTTGACCTCACGGTGCATACACCTCTTGTAGTCCGCTTGATGTTCGGCGCCTACAAGGTCCAGCATGCCACAGCAGTGCATAGGTAGGTATCGCAGGAGTGAAGTGGAAAGGGGAACATTTGCTGCATAGTCTGTGGTAATAATTCAATGTCCAAAAGTACATGTGCGCCGCTGCGCTTCCTCCAGTCCCCATACCGCTTTAACCGGCGCAGCTCAGGAATCCTTTCTGGCGGGGGCAAGTCAAGGAAATCCGACCGGCCCGACGTGATGCACAATGACATCCTCACCGTCATACTTCTTTCTTTGCTGCGTGGTGGACTCTGTAGGTTCCGGTACCCCGGAGAAAAGCAAAACTGCAAGCAGTGTTCCAGCATTAACAGAGTCTCTTGACAAAGCGGGAGCCTTAGAAGCGCATCACTGGAAACTGCGCCGGAATAAATCACACTCCGCTCCTTCAAAGAACGAGTAAGGCCACAGCTGAGGAAGGATTTGGAAGCGCTTTATTAGGCTGCACAAACAACGGAGAGTATATTCTCTTCCTATGGCGGATGCATTTCGGCGTTCTTCGCCTCTTCAGCGCCAGGTGCATGTGCTTGTGTGAACAGGTGTGAGTGAGGAAGATATGTCCTGCCTTCTCACAACAGACCGCAGCTCCTCCCACTTCGTTGACCTCACGGTGCATACACCTCTTGTAGTCCGCTTGATGTTCGGCGCCTACAAGGTCCAGCATGCCACAGCAGTGCATAGGTAGGTATCGCAGGAGTGAAGTGGAAATGGGAACATTTGCTGCATATATATATATTTCACTCCAACAAATGGCGCGGCACTCCAGAGTAAGTTACTTGGTGGTTTTTATTATTCACAGCACCACTCAACCAACGCGTTTCAGCCTGGATGGCCTTCTGATGGGTGGCTCTGGTGGTACAAATGTATAGCTGGTGCCAGTCTTTGTGTGCTGGGTCTCCCTGTCCTACACCCACAACTGTTTCTGGAAAGTTCTTACCCTTCCCTCACCGTTCACCTGGTCAAGCCGTCAAATTATCATGGGTGACAAAAGGCAGGGCAGGCCTGGTGTCAGGTTCCATTTGTGCATGCTGAAGTCAAAGCCCCTTGAAGTGTAAGTAGGGCCGGGTGGGATAAGCAGGGCAGGATGACTGGTGAGCACCAGTGATACTTCCATGATGGCCCATCCTGTCCACATCTAAGTTCTCTCTGTGTCACTGTCTGGAAGTAGTACACAAACTCCAACAACAGAACTATTCACATGCATGTGACCCAGGACACTGGCAGAAAGCACAGTTGGTTGGAACAAGAAAAAGCCAACTTTCTAAAAGTGTCATTTTCAAAACTGTAATTTAGAATCTGACTGCACAATTAAAATTATAATTCAGTTGAGTGTAAATAGCATATCTCTATCTGCTTCCAATCTGAAATTAGCACATATTAAATGTCATAAGGTAAGCATGTGTTAGTTAATAGTAGAGATGTGCCTCACAACATTGAAAAATTACTTTAAGAGTTTTTCACTGCCAGTACATGTAAAGCTTAAGTACATACATCCAAATGTTTTAAACAAAGCACCCTGCCCAATCATCCGATATGATCTACCTTAGAGGTGACTTATAAGTATATAAGTACTAAACAGGAAGGTTTAGGTTTGGAAAACAGGCCTAAACCGCAATCTATTTCTGCCCACCCATGCTGCAGTGGCAGGCCCGAGACATGCATTATAGGGCTACTTTAGTAGGTGGCACGGTGAGTGCTGCTACCCCCTAGTAATTCACAGATCCTCGGTACTGGTAGTACCATTTACTGCTCCAATTAGGTGTAGTCCAATTTACTATGTTTGAAGAAAAGAGTACAAGCACTTTATTGCTGGTTAGCAGTGGTAAAGTATGCAGATTCCTAAAGCCAACAAACATTATTTCAGCAAACAGTTGGTGTGAAGGGAATAATACTCCAAGGAAGTCAGGTCTAACAAAGCCATTTTGCTCTATGTTTAGTAGCAGAGTCCATACATAGGTTAACTCAATGCTTTAATCTCCATGATCGTGTGGCTGGGTTGTTTAGGGCCTACCATAGGGGTGGCATAAGTATTAAAACAGGAGTTTTAGGCTCGGAAAAAGATTTTGTTTTTGAAGTCTAGTTGTCAGTTTAGAACTGAATGCAGGCTGCAATGGCAGGCATGCAACATGTTTAAAAGGCTACTTAAGTGGGTGCACAATACGTGCTGCAGGCTCATTAGTTTAATTTAATTTAAAGGCCATCAGGACACGTTGTACCACTTTACGAGACTTATAAGTTAATTAAATGAGCCAATTGGATGTAAGCCAGTTTTCCCATGTTCAAAAGAAAGCACCAAAGCACTTTAGCACTAGTTAGCAGTGGTAATGTGTACGGAGTCCTAATGCCAACAAAACGAAATTAAGAAACCAGGAAGGATGAAAAGAACATTGTGGGGATGATCCTAAAGAGAGGGTCAATTACAACACAAAATGTAGCAAAACTATTTGTTTTCAATATCTTGTCCATTGTATTGTGGTAGTCATTATGACTGTACTTTACATAGTGCATATGTAAAGTCGATTTTTTTGTCCTCTATATTCTTACTGCAATATTATATATTACAATTTGTTTAACATCAATCTTATGTCATAGAAGATCCAAATTAGTATATGCTACACAGCTTTTATCTCGTGCTCCTATGAAACAGTAGATCTTTTGTCGCTCATATGATTTGATTTGTAATGACATGTCAAACTCTCACCATCCACAGGTTATCCTCATATACTGCGGAGGAAATAGTCTAGGTCTTTGTAAAATGTGGCATTGGTATTTAACATGAAGTTTACACTTCTAAAAATCATGATCATTTATCCTTATAAAACATTGTTTTTTCCAATGGTACATCGAGGCAACAAGTGTGGTGCTCCAAAAGGTACTGACCCAAACTGGAGAAAGACCAAAACAACAAAGCTGTAACTGCATGTATGCTCGACCACACTATAAAGTATTACGGCAACATGGCAAATTCCTATAAGTGGTTAAAAAATGCGGCTGTGAGGACGGTAGAATGTTGAATAATCCTGACAGCAAATAATGTCTTTTCAATGCAGGGCAATTTATGACCAACCCCATGTATTGAGCTCTGTATTGGAGAGCAGCAGGGTGACTTGTGGGGGCAGCTGCACATGAAGGCCGTGAGGGCTGAAGTGAGAGAGGCTGTTAGTCTAAGAGGGACATCATGCCATGGGTTCTAAGGGTCAATCTATGTGAGGGTAAACATTGGGTCTGAGGGAAGAGCAACAGGGGATTGTGAGAACTAAGCAACTAGCAAAGAGAAGAGCGTAGATTTGAGAGGTCAGACACTGAGTACAGATATGGCTATGAGATGGCAGGAGGGCGGTGTGGGGAAAGCTACGTGCCTATTAAAGTCTGGTGACGTCACTTCTGGTGACATCAAATAGGTCAAAGGACACGCATTACAGCTCTACTCCCATGTACTCAACCAAACTCCTTGGGAAATTTGGAATTTATCTTCTCTGGTACAGAGCAAAACACTTGTTAACAATAAGGATGGAGGTTTTACCTCAGAATAAGACTGATCAGAATGAGAGGCCAAGTGTTGTTTTGACAGGGAAACCGTTGTATAATTACAATAGTGTCACGCGGTGGCACGCTCACTGTTTTATGTGTTCTATGTTCTTTCTTGCTGCTCTTCAGTTGTGAAGATTCCAGGATCGTCATTCTGGACATTGGATCTTCACGACTGAACGGCTCTGGTTGTGGGTGTTAACCTACATTGAAATAAACCTACATTTCAACCCTATACGTGTGTCAGAAGGTGATTTAACAGAAACACAACCAGCTGACTTGATTAGATACTATGCAGAAGCATGATACATTTACATAAGGTTTTCTTTTTTTAATTAAGATTGAATGAAAAATATATTTCTTTTATTTTTCCATTTTTACCTAATAGTGAAAGCACGATCGATGTACAGTTTAGCATTGTATGATGATAACACTGGTGATTCTCTATTGCTTTTCTTCAGAGAGTGGCGCGATACTCTTGGTTGTGTAGTAAGCAGTGACTGTGGTTGGAGATCTGCAGTTAACTCCTATTGTGGATGTTGGAACCCATAGTCATTCAAGTCACGTCTGTCTTCGTAGGGCTTCTAATCCATATTCATTTGCCTCTGTATGAGGTCGTCACAATTGCTTAGTCAAATCATGGCAATGTTTTCAAATCCTTCTAAAAGCATGACAAGAAAGACATATCTTAATTTGTTTCACTTGTTTGTCTGTACGAGAGCTGAGCAAGAACAATGTGGCTGTGCTCAGGAGATTGCATTGCAAATATCTGGCACATAAAAAGCAATCGCTGGAGAGCTCATTAACATTGAAAAGGATGAAATGAAAACCCGCTTTCTTCTCAAACAGAATTCATATAGGTCAGTTTATCTCTCGTGGATAGAACTTTCGTAAAGAACTGGCAATTTCAATAAGAATGCCTATAACTTGTGAGAAATAAATCGTCATCTTTTAATTATATGCCACCTCCTGTGTAAGATGCGGCAAAAGAAATGTGACGTCTTTATCAACTATGCCTTCAATGTGAACTTTGGTTTCCATGAATAGACTGTTTTTGCAGCTAATTTAACAGAGAGTAGTTTTTGTAGAACCACATCAGTCACTGTTAGGAAGTGTAATTTAAACATGCACAAATACTTCAGAAATTATATTTTCTTCCAATATGTAAGGCAGAGGAAGGATGTAACATAGCATTGCCTATTTAATTTTTCATAATGAGTAAATATGAATGTGAAGTATAAACACCTAAGTAATGTCTGTGTTGTCATGTTTTACAATAATAGATTATTAATGATAGATTATAATTGGGTTATTCCAAAACAGCAAATACATTCATCTGGAGGTGTGGGATGAAATACTGATTACTTACAGATGGTTGATTTTTTTAAATGTTCTTTGGTACATCCTTGACTAAATAAGGGTGTCCCTCACCCTGGATAGAGACAACTCAATTTCCCCCTAAAATAAGCATCTGCAATGCAATATGTCTCACATTTTCACCAGTTTGAGCTACTAGTGTTGTAAATGACAATGCCTTTTATTTATGTTTTGGTTTTTAAAACAAATGCAAGAACTATTGCATTCTAAATGCTTGTTTAAATGTGTGTCTGTGTGTGGTGGGGTTGCAAACAGAAGGTAGCAGAAGCAACACAGACGGGAAGGGTGTAGGGTAGCAAAACTGAGTGTGCAGGTCTGGGGAAGCAAAAATGATGGTGCAGTGGGGTAAGGTGCATGCAGGGCATAGGGAAGCAAATGATAGACAGAGCAATGTGGCGGTCAGGGGGAGAAAAGCAAATGAGTGAGAGCAACGTTAAGCTTGGGGTGAAAGCACACCCTTTACAGGCATTCTGAGCCATGGTACAAAGCGCAGCGAGCTGCCACTTAGGAACTGCAGAACTGCACAGTTAAGTGCTACAATACATTCCGGTCAGGTTCGCACTTGTGGGAGAGTGTGTCTAAAGAGACATTTGCACCCAAAGAGTTTTTTTCTTTGTTGGATCCATTTCACAGAGAAACAAATTGAGAAAAGAGGGTAAGAGCCCTTTCTTGAAGTCATGGTTTTTAGCAAGTGAGTGGAGGAGGAAACCTAAAGCATATACATGTTTAACATAGGTGTTCGTTCAGAAAACAAGCACACTAAATCTAGCAGAATTTACATCACATACCTTTTACCTCCCCAAAGGCATCACTGAGTTTCGCCCTTCTGTCTCCCATGGCCCCTGAAAAGTTCCCCGTTTGCTATGAGTTAAATAAATAAGCTGGTGGTCACTACTGCACATAAGAGACCCTCCTGCAGTAAGAAAAACTCATTAAAGAAAATTGTGCTTACAGACTAAAGAAGAAGTACCATGCAACAACCGGAGTAAAAGGGCCAGTCCTCATGGGAGGTCACAAATGAAGACAGTCCAGCCCGAACTGCCAAACCATGTCTTCCCTGGACCAGAAACAAGGATCCTGGGACCGGTTTCTGGCATGTCTTGGCGGTTTGGGCTGGACTGTTCCCATGAGGCATAGGGTTAAGACTGATTTGCATATAACTGTGTCTGAACTGTGATGGCGAAGTGAGCTAAAGAATGATGATGGATTCAACCCAGATCTGTAACTGGGGGTGAGTGTCTGAAAAGTTTCAGCACTCCGTCCATCATCTTCTTGTGTTTGCTTTGTTTGCCCTTAGTTGGCAGGGTATGCCCAGACGTGGTTCCGATTACTCACTTTGCCTATGGATTCAAGCTAGCCTGGCTGATGAGGACTGTTAGGCCGAAACCGGTCCCACGATTCTTGTTTCCGGTCCAGGGAAGGCATGGCTTGGCAGTTTGGACTGAACTGTTCCGATGAGGTACTGGGTCAAGACTGCTTTGCATGTAGCTGCGTCTGAACTGTGGTGGTGAAGTGAGCTAAAGAACGATGATGGATTTAACCCAGATCTGTGACGGGGGTGAGTGTGTGAAAAGTTTCAGCGCTCCGTCCATCATCTCCTTGTGTTTACAATGATTAGTATGTATACTTGATTTGAAAAGTGTGTGGTTAGTACACACATTTACCAACTTTTTTGTATTCTTTCCCTTAGAATCACATAGTACACACCTGTTCCCAGCTGATGCATACAGGTGGGAAAGTGGGAGCTATTAGGTAAGAGCGTATACTAGATATACAAACCTATGCATATATCCATAACATGTCGAGTACTAAAGTCACATACTGTGCGTTCTTTAGACAGCATGAACACTGAAGGTTTCAGCATCCTAGAAAACACATGTGGACACATTGAGGGTTGCCAAGAGTCATATTTTGTTTTTCTCCATTTCCCCTTTCCCCTGGACAATATTCTCACTTGGAGGTTGTCTTAACCTTCAGGTGGTTCCAGGGTCATTGTGGCCTAGGAAATTTCCTTCTGGCATTCACACCTTACCCCACAAGATTGGACATTCAATTCAGCCATGGTTATGATCGAACGTTACAGAAAGTCTTCTCCGATCAGCTCCCCCAAACCATGAGCCTTGGTTGGGGAGGCAGCTGGTCTACTTATTGCAGAAATTGTACTGGAAAATGCAACATTTTGTAAAATTTTTTTAAAAGGTTTTGCAGAGGAACCTCCCCCACCAAAACCACATTTGAAATGCCCAAACAACAAAGTTCTTAATTGGTCCTACGCCACGCCACCTTCAAATTGCACCAGCTGCCACTACATAAACCTACATGTATATGCACATTCTGTCTCAGTTTCTTTCTTATACTTATTTGCACATAGAAAAAGCAAAGGGTTTCAAATTAGAGACATTTCCGTAGTAACTGCTTGGTTTTTCATTATTTGCAGTTGAGATCATTTTATTCACTTAGTTATGGAACAGATTGATACATTGTATGCCAAATGATGGTTCTTTGGGTGGCCAGGCCAGGAGCTGCCACTGATGGCTTCAAGGCCCTTGTCCTATTCAGGTCTTGTTCTTTCGTTCCCTCCATTCTAAATATGCTTACTGCATGCATGTGACATTAGGCCCTATGCCTACTGCTCTGCCTGTGTGCACTGTAATTCCACCCTTTCTCAGCTCCTCACAGTAGATGTTGGGATCAGTGATGTATGCTGACCTCATCTTGTTGCAACTCGGGAAAAAGTAGGGGTTGCGAGACAGAGATGAATGATATACATTCTTGGAAAGTAAACGGCTGGTGCTCTGAGTTCCTGGAACAGCTTTAAAAGTGGACATATTGTGAGAGAGGTCCTGCAAGACTGCCAAGGCACGTGCGCGTTAGTGCATGTGCCTAGGAAAAGTGCCTAGATGTCTGGCCCTTGCACAAGCAAGGGTCAGAGAGATTGTTGTGACAGCCTGGCAGCACAAGTAATTCCAATCCTGGCTGTCAGGGCCAGGCACTGACAATAGCTTGCTTTTGTGTCGCCACTATTTTAACTATTAGCAGTAACCAGTCATTTAATGTTCAAAATTGAAAGGGTGAAAGCCCGTCTCCCAGGCACAGCAGCAGTTCCTGGTCATACCGTCTGCAATAGGCACCTGCATGAAATGCTAACCTAAGCAGCAACAAGTACATGTTTCTGACTAGTCTCAAGGGAGTTGCGTCCCATCTCATTTTGCAAAATAAAAAATATTATTTTCCTAAGGAACAATGTCGGAAAATGCAATAGCCTGAGCTTGAACCTGAAAAGATTACATAGAATATATATAATACAACAGCATCACACAATAGCTGCGTAACACGAAATGGTAGGTAACCATTTTATTGATTTGTATTAAAGCACATAGTTTTACTGCCAGCAATGACAACCAGAAACACATTAAACCTGTTGCACTTATTCAAGTAGAAACCTGTAAGCTAAATTGCTAAGAAATCAACTAAATGAATCACAGTATTTATTACTGTGCACTTCACTCTATGTCCAAAGTGTAGAAATCCTCCACCATGTAGCAGACACGTTATGCTAGTTGTATCCCTCACAGACCTTCTGCACTGGCACAAGCATTGTCCAGGCACACACCCGACTACCTTTTGGCAATTATGTATTCAAATAGAATTATTTCGTTTGTTTATAATAATATTGCAATGGAATGACAAGTGCAGGCTCTATTACATACACCACCATAACCTTTGATATACTAAATGTATTCCAGTAAGCGTAGAAATAATCTACATTCCTAAAAAGCTATTCCATCACATACTAGCATGTAGTTCTATGCTGGAAGGTTATGTTACTTCATGTAAAATGGCTGGCATTCCATTCTTTAGTTTGAATGCTCATATACATGTTCATATAAATGTCTCTACTCTTTTCCTTGTTAGCAAGCCAAAAAAGTCCATGCTACCCTTCATGAATTGACGCAATTAGAGAGTATTCCCCCCTCTCTCACTTTGAAATTAAATAGGGGGTGTGGGTTGATGAATATATCTCATTCTGAGCATTCTCAACGTGATAATGAGATGTTTACGAGAAACAGAGATTTGCTGTACCTCCACCTTTCAACAGCCTGATCACGGTTTTCGCTGTTATGAGTATGATGTTCCATTTGCATTAACTCTGTTCTATGCCATGCTCTTTACTCTCATCTGATTTCTTCAACTCATTTAAATGTAATTTTGTGACTCATCGGTCTAACACACCCTCACAGCCGTGAATACGTTGAATGCCTCCATCAGACAAGTAGTTAGCAGGGACATGGCAGCCTCCTTGAGAAGGCAGGCTAGTACAACATTCCTTGTTACTTGGGCATCCCTGACAAGTTGTGTGCACATTTAAAAAAAACTCATTCTAGGAACTCCTGAACGTAAATAAATACCCATGCTCTTTTTTATCAAATGCTGCATCACAAATTATAATGATTGCAGAAGTGTTTCATCTGCAGGTTTGATCACTAAAACAATCAGTTGTTAATGTATTTCAATCATAACTGTTATTCAATATGCTATTCTCACAGGAGAGGAAGGAAGGTTGAATGGACATTGGCGATATCCTAACTTGTAATCTTGAGATCCCAGATGATCTCAGCAGGGGAATGTAAGTTATTCAGCTTCCTTACCAGCACAGCATCTCTGCTTGTGTGATGTTACCTGTGTAGGATCTGAAAACCGAGACCATTTGTTATTTCATTTACTGTCTGACTCATTTATTTCATATTTAATGTTGTTGTTTATTCAAAGGGCTTTAAGTTGAAGGTAACATCAGTGGAGGAACTGTATCTTGTTCCATTCAGAAGAATGTAAAGCAGCTGTATGTAGATGTTATGTATATTTACTTTCTTTTATTTGGCCTCAAACACAGCAGAGTACTTTTTAGTGTTAAAGGCAATGATGCCATCTACAAGTGATTGAAGAGTTTTCAGGTGTACTGTTCGTGCATCACGCCATATTGTTTTTTAAAGAGGAGCGTCTTCGAGTCTTCCTAAACATGGGTTAGGAAAGTACTGATTTACACAAAGATATTTTTCTAGCGCCTGGGTTCATAGACGTAAAGGGCCTGTTGAATTGTTTTTTTAACACTTCTTTGTCCCCAGTCTGGCGGTGTCCTGTTTGTGGGTATGCCAAGAGCCACATGAGACAGTGAGCATGTTAGTCAACTGGAGGGGCGGGGGAGGGGGGGGGGGTTGTTCATGATGCTGGTTTTGAGGATGGTGTGGGCCAGAAGGGATGCCAATGGGGTTCCATCAGGATGGATGAGGTGATAATTTTTCTTCAGCCCCTGGATGAGGTGTGCTGCGGCATGCAGGATGTCCTCAGGTGGGGCCAGTGTGGATTCAGATAGTCCACTGAGCAGGGTTTGGCAGCCTCCAGATGCGTGAGTATGAGGGTTTGATCAGCAACTCTGAAGTCACTGTTGTGGAAAATAGGCTACGTTTATTTTGTTAGAGAAAGCTGGTATCAGGCTAACTTAGTTTTCATGGCAATATATTCCTTGAGTGTGAGTCGGTGTGCACAGGGAAAGTGCGAGTGAATTAATACTGGGATAAAGTTCGAAACCTTAAAAGTTCATGTCATTGAGTCAGGTTTGCAGTATTTCCTGCTTCTTGTTCTTGACGAATAACAGGAATTCTGTCGTGGTGAAATTGAGCTTCAGGTAGGTGCTAATCTTCCAGTACTGAATGTACACAGTGTTTGAAGCGTTAAATATTTCAAGCTCTGGAGTCTTTGAAGTAGAGATGCACGTCATAGGAATATTGGAGAATTTGATGCTGTTATCAATGAGGAGATGTAGAGGTTGATGATGATGGCGAATGAAGTGTAACCACAGAGGACTCCTCAGGTCTTGGGCAGCTTCTGGGGCCTGGAAGTGCCAATGTGAAATATCCACTGCACGAATACTGCAGGAGACGGAGCAACATAGAAAACATGATAAAATTGGTACAATGGGGTCTGCAAGTATGTTTAATGAGTATATTTATCCTGCTGTTAAATGTAAGGCTGCTTCTGCACCTTAAATTGCTCTGACTGAGGAAGGGCCTCCCAGTGATGTTGGAAATATAAGGAAAGGAACGAGAATAAAAATGTTTCTAATAATGAGGGTTCAGGTTAACTGAATTAAAAGACCCTCAGCCAGGTCCAAGTAGTCATTAGAAGACTAAGGAGGAGAGTACAAAGTTGTAAATGAAAATGTAGGCAGCAGGAGACTTCGTTTAGGTTACAAGATATGTTTATTAGGAACTCAGCAGAGCACACACCTCGCCAGCTGACCAGACCATCGACTGACACGAGTGGAATACTCAAACAGTACCAGATAGAATGCACACAGGTATTCTAGGAGCCTGGCAAGAGGGAACACAAAGGAAGGACTAATGACCACAAGTGGCCATATTGTGAGGAGTACAAGTATACTACACATCTTCCTCCTTTACAGGGAAAATAAAATAAGGAAACAAAATACAAAAGAAACTTTAAAACATGTGAAACAGCAACAACAATATGACATTAAGGAGGTCGGCGATCTCTTGGACTTTCAGGTCACGAAGGTGGAGAATTGTTTAGAGGTCGAGGGTGAAGAGAAGCAGGACCAAAGCAACCGAAAAGCATCACCATTACCTACTCCCCTTCAACAGACAAAACAGGGAGGGACAGTCACAGTCAATCTGACTTGGTCCAACCCTGACTTCTGTTGCCAATCGTAGATAAATTGCTGAACAGATGCCTCCAAGCTCCAAATTAGAAGTTTCAACTACAGCCGGTCGAGGGTGAAGAGAAACAGGACCAAAGCAACCGAAAGGCATCATCCCATCCTTTTTGCCAAAATGTTGTAAATGACAATGTAAGCAGCAGGACACTTCCTTTAGGTTACAAGATAAGTTTATTAGGAACACAACAGAGCACACTTCTAGGAAGCTGTGGAAGATGGAACAAAAGGGAAGGACTAATGACCACAAGTGACCATCTTGTGAGGAGCACAAGTATACTACATACAACTAGCGCAATACCTATTGCAACTATGGAAGCAACAGTGCTTGGTGACTCAAACACATACAATAATCAGAGATTGATAGCTTAACAGATGAACTATCTCTGATGGCAAAAGCTACAGGCTTCCAGACTTCTCCATTAATGAGCTAACTGATACAACTGTCACACCCTTCCAACTCAGGCGCTACAATGTCCTAAGTATTGGGTGTACCCTTAACACAACCGGATAGCACAACTATGTCCTAGTAATAATCCACATAGTTGAAGTAAATATAAGCACTGTTTATTCCTCCCAAAGACAGTGACCTCAAGCCAGTTTCCCACCTTTACCCTTTTTTCCAACTATCCCCACCAGGATCCACAATACCAAAACATTTAACAGCAACACCGTAATGCATCACAATAAGAATAATTCCCACAGAAATCTTCCCCCTTATAATAAAACATAGACTAGTTGCAGAAAATGTTTGAAATATTCAAAAAACATACCAGCCCTAATTCACAAGGGTCAACTGAGAGGAAAGTCGACCTTCATGACTTTCAGAATGCACAAAGGGTATTTACTACTTGACTTTCGGTATTCACAAATTACATTTACGAGAAGTAAATGACTTTTGTGATACCAAAAGTCTTAAAGCTCGACTTTCCTCTCAGTACACCTTTGTGAATCAGGGTCACCATGCCTGCTAAATCCACTGTGGGCCAGATGTACAACCCTTTTTTGTGGCCGCAAAAGGGAGAACCTCCCGTTTGCGGCCGCAAAAAATGTAATAGCATTTGCAACTCTCGGTATCAGGAAGGGGCGTCCCTTCCTAATAGCGAGTCAACAGGCTATGTACCTGTGTTTTGGGCGCATTTGCAGCCACAAAACACTCCCAGTTTACCACCTACTTCAAGTAGGTGGTAAACCACCCGCAAAGGGGAAGGGATCCCAATGGGACCAGTTCCCCTTCGTGAGTATGTTGGAAAATATTTTTTAACAGCAGGAAGTGGTCCCAGAGACCACTGCCTGCCCTTAAAAAATGAAAGTGAAAGGTTTCATTTTTCATTTTTAAATGCCTCCAGGAAAATTAAAAAAATAAAGCTGCTTTATTAAAAACAGTCCCAGAAATGGTGGTCTGCTGAGCCCAGCAGGCCACCACCCCTGGGAGGGCTGTCATTCCCAAAGGGCTTGCAATTTGCGAGAGGCTCGTTAATATTAATGAGCCTGACAATTTGCGACCCCATTGGGAATTGCAAACAGTGTGAAATACCCTGTTGTACATTTGAAATTGCGCCTTGCAAAAGAGTCGCAATTTGCGATGCACAATTTTCTTGGTTGTACATCTGGCCCTGTATCTCTTATTTACTATAACTGCTATCTATCTTTCTCTTATCTAATCTCCTTTTTTATCTCTTCTTCACCTCCTTGGTTCAGCAACCTTACAAAAACTTCCAAGACTCCACTCCTTACCATCATCCAACAGCTAAAAATGTCCTTACTTTTATTATCTTATAGTGCTGGGAATACTTGCTTTCTCCTTTTCTCTCACATCCAACTTTTCTTGTTGCCATCCAATCTCCACAATTCAAACTCACTTATTTTGCATTCTTTCTGGTGTCAGGAGTTCCCTCACTCATTCTTTGCAGTTCATACACTCTTCTCTTCATTGCCTCAGGATTCACCCTGACCAGACTCTTGTTTTGCAACCACATAAGTGATTCCTTGGTAGCAGGCTCTCCCTTCTCTTAAGGGCAATACAAGTGGATACTCCTTAAGCATAGAATGAGGTGCAATTTTATGAGTACAAATCAATTTACCCAATTTGTTTCTCCACGGAAGTACATTGGCTATTGAAAGTTTAATATTTTCCATTCAAATTTGGTTTACCCTTTATATCAAGCCATTAGACTGTGGTTTAAACACCGCCATCTCTTCATCCCTAATACCAAATGTAATAAGAAATTCGACATTGATGATAAAGTAAACTGCACACCATTGTTAGTAAATAAAACTTTAGGAATCCCATCTTCAAAAAATATATTCTTTAAAAACTTTAGGACATACTCAGTATTTATTCGCTGCTTCCCTTTCACGATGGACCATTTTTTACTGCATCCCCTTCTCAATGGACTATTTACTATGGTAATCTATGATAACAGCCAAACATCTCTTCCTTATTTTGCACTTCTCAATTGGACCTGTCATAGACTGAGGTGTGATTCTATGAGCCCAAATCATTTTCTCTAATTCAAACTATCAATCAATTGTGATTTATAAAGCATGGCTACTCACCCATGATGGTATCCAGGCACCAGGTTCTTGCTGGGATAAGTTGAAGAGCCAGGTCTTAAGTCCCTTTCCGATTTCTGGGAGAGAGGATGATGTTCAGAGGTGACGGTGAAGGTTGTTCCAGGACATGGCTGCAAGTTAGTAGAAGGAACATTCTCCACCTTAGCTCCTAAGAGGGCTAAGAGGGGAGAGCAAGCAAGGGCAAAGGAGAACAAGTGTTTGGAGTGTTGGCGGAAGTTTAGTTTGTGGTTGATGTATGCTGGTCCTTGGTTGTGGAGGGCCGTGTTGGTGTGTATCAGCATCTTCAATGAGCATATTTTCTGGTTGGGGAGCCATTGGAGGTTTCTGAGTTTGGGGTGATGTGGGTCTGTTTAGGGAGGTTGAGGATGAATCTGGCAGCTGAGTACTGAATCATCTTGAGTCTCTTCAGGAGCTGGGTGATGATTCCTGTGTAATATTCCTGTAGTCCAGCGGACCAGTTTCAAGGGCTTGAGTGATGGTTTTCGTGGTGCTTGCAGGGAGCCAACTAAAGATCTTTCATAGCATGGGGAGGGTGTGGAAGCAGGCGGAGGCGACTGCATTGATCAGGCATTTCATGGTGAGTTTGCTGTCCTGGATGATGCCATGGTTGTGGGTGTGGTCTGTCGGTGTGTGTGTTGGTCTGAGTACAGAGGGGCCACCAAGTGCAGTACCACAGAGAGGTGTTGTTCTCAAACATCAGCACTTCTGTCTTTTCCGCATTGAGCTTAGCGCAGTTGGTCTTCATTCAGCTGGAAATACTTGTCATGCAATCGTGGAGGTTGTTCCTAGTGGTTGAGGGGTCTTCTGAGAGTGAGAGGATGAGCTGGGTGTCATCCACGTAGGATATGATGTTGAAGCCATGGTTTTTGACTAAGTTGTCCCAGATTGTCATGTACGGGAGATGCTCAGGAAGAACCTTAAACGATGCTGCAGGTGGTGCTTCTGGGTTCCAAAGTGAAGGATGGTAGGTGGATTCTCAGGCTTCATCCTGTCAGGAAGGATGTGATCCACTGAGGGTATCTCCCTGGATCCCAACGTGGTGGAGTTTCTTGATGAGCGTGTTGTGTGATTTGATTTTAAATGCTGTTGAGAGGATGAAGAGGCTCAGGGCTGCTGTTTTCCCTGGTAATGGAGGGTCCTGATGTCATTAGTGGGGCAGTGATCATTGCCTTCCCAGTGCTGTGGTTGACATGGAAACCAGATTGAAAGGTGTCCAGCAGGCAGATTCTCTCCAGGTGTTCTGTGAATTGGCAGTTGATGGCCTTCTCGAGGACTTTGGCAGGGAAGGAGAGCAGAGATATGGGGCGGTAGTTCTTGAAGTTGCTGAGGTCAGTAGAGGGTTTCTTGAGGAGGGGTCTGACCTTTGCATTTTTCCATCCATAGTGGAAGGTGGCCGTGATGATGGATGTGTTGAGAATGGATTTGAGTTTATCACTGGTTTGAAGTGTTGGCAGGCAATCAAATAGCACGAGATCAGTAGGGGCCAGGGAATCACAGCATCACTATATAAACAACTGGACATTTCCTTAATTTTCTCCGCAATTACTAAACAGATTCACACCAAATAACGAAAATGCACTTCCTAGGACCAACATCTACTTTCCTACTAAATTTTGTGTAATTCTGTTTAGCAGTTTGGGCTGTAGCCATGTCTACAGGTGCAAAGTGAATTAACATGGGGAAATTGTGCTTTTAAACACTCACTGGTTTTCGGCCCCCGCTTGACAGATCACCCCAAAACTTACAAGATAGCAGCTGAAGTGAGCGTTGTATCAGTTCTGAAAATTTGGTGAAGATTTGTCAAATGTGCCAAAGCTATCCGCCAAACAAAAAACGCTCTTCCTATGGAAATTAGGTTTGAACGATAACTACTTACCAGTGACCACCAGTAGGTAATAAATATATGGAATAATTTTTTGGTGTGTTTTTTCGAACCAAACTATTTTTCTATTGTGTATCTCTTCAATAACACCACCACCTCCATTTTTGGCGCAAGAAGGGGAGCCTCCTATTGACTGGGAGGAGTGGTTAGAGGTATTTGAAGCATTGGATGGGCAGGATTTTAGGCTCAATCGAAAGAGAGTAATTTTGTTGAGTGCTCTATGGAAGGAAGGGCAGCACATTGTTACTAATTTAGCAGTGGTGCCACTTCAGGAAGGGCAACCAGAAATGGATGTATACATTGAGACTCATAAGAAATTGGAGTTGAGGTTTGTGAATGGGAGGAATGTAGTTATGAGACAGCATAAGTTTTATACCCAACCTCAACACCAAGCGGAGTCAGTGGATGACTTTGTCTCCAGATTAAGGGAGTTGTCAGTGAAATGTCAATTTGGTCTGATGATGGATTAAAGAATACAAGATCAGCTCATAATACAATGTAGAAGTCTCAAAATGCAGGAGAGACTGTGGGCTGCGAAAATAAGTCTTTGAAGGATGCTACAGAAATAGCTAAGGTTGTGGAAGAATCCGAGTACTGTATGAGAGAGATGTAGAAGAAAGAGGTCAAGGGGGATGTCTCAGCAGTTGGAAGTGAGGCAGCAGCCCTGTAAAGGATAAGGAGTGTCAACAACAAAAGAGGCAACTGTCTATTTTATGGTAAATCTCCTAATAAAAGATGTGGGAGGTGTGGCATTAATAGTCATAGTACGGAGGCAAAGAACTGTTTTGCAACTGGCAATGAGTGTAGGAAGTGAGGATGTAAGGGACACTTTGCTCATATGTATCATGGGGTGTCAAAAGGGAATGTGGCAGAAGAGAGAGCCCTTGGGGTAGGTAGAGTACTATATGTGGAGGAAAAGGACAAGCGTCCACGAAGAAGGCAGATACTAAAGGCAGAGTTTGTGGTACAGGGAAAATACATTGACTTGATGGTTGACTCTGGCTCATTGTATACGTTAATTCCCAAAACTGTGTTCAATACAGAGTGGCAAAATATGAGATTACTTCCTAAGGATATTAATCTGGGAGGTTATAAAGGGGAAGAAATTGATACCATAGGATATATGGTTGCAGATAATGCTTTTGGGGGATGGAGCATCAGAGGCAAAGTTTACGTAGCAGAGTCAGGTTCACCAATTTTAGGTTGGATTCATCAGTATGACTTGCACATTGTAATAGACCCTTGTGCTTCAAATCAAGTCCTGGTTGTGGATAATTTGTCATTGGAGGGCAACATCATAGTATGCGGAGAGTGTGTTTCCTGATGAAATGGGACAATTCAAAGGTTACACGCACAGAATCAGATTCAAACACGGGGTGGTTCCGACTCATCACAAAGTAAGGAGAGTTCCCATAATGGTCAGAGTAGAGGTCACAAAATTGTTGGATGAGATGTTGGAAAGTGGGGCGATAGAACCTGTGGAAACATCTAATTGGATCTCTCCAGTGAGATCTGTTGGCAGCGTTTAATCTTGCACCTGTACAATAGGATAAAGACCAATTAAGATTGTTCTTAGGGTTAATTGAATATTGCTCTAAGGCTGTGAAGAATTGTGCATTTAAGACTGAAACCTTGAAGTGTTGTTAAGGAAGAGGGTCAATTTCAGTTGGCCTGTGCTGCAACGGTTGAGTTTTGAGAGCATCAAGAAAGAATTGTGTAAGGCTGGGATTTTGGCATTATTTGACATGAGAAACAAAACAATAATTACAGCGAATGCGCGTGAATGTGGTATTGGAGCAGTTCTTTCCTCAAAAACATGGTACAGTTGAGAAAACAGTCGCTTTTGCATGGCGTTCATTAACAACTACAGAATGTCATTATTCTGTTATTGAAAGGGATGCATTGTCAACTGTGTGTCAGGGATGGAGTACTTTAGGACCTATGTGTGAGGTACTCAAATTAGGTTGCTATTGTATCATAAGCCTCTGACAAAGATTAGTTCCCGGGAGGTGCTGGTAACGGTTCTACCAGACTTGAAAGGCTGACAGGTCTCAAGAGTTTAATTACACTCTGGAATATATGCCAGGTTGGCGGAATGTACAGATGGATTGCTTGTCACGATAGCCTATGCATTGGGAGGTGGTTAATGGTGAAGCTGTGCAGAAGGGAGAGATGGTGCTGCAGCTAGCAAAGATGATGCAGTGCAGTGGTCTTCAGGCGCAGTGAAGATTAGAGTGAGACAATGTTACAGGATAAGGTTTTAAGTGAGGTGGTCAGATTGGTTTTGAAAGGTGGAAGGAGAGAAAGAATCTTATCCAAAGCTTTACAGGTATCTGGCAAAGTGATGGATGAGTTGTCGTGGGTGGGTGACAAAGTTCTGTGCAAGGTGAGATAATCATACCGCCTGGCGGAGTTAGGAAGACGTTGTTTGAAATAGCCCATGAAGGTCATCTTGGGCAGACAATGACCAAGAAATGCATTCGGGCAGAGTTTTGGTGGCTTGGAATACAGAGGCACTGGACAGATACATAATGCTTGTATTGATTTCATGGTATGCTGGGGTTGAGACTATTTTATATCTGTATATACAACCCTTCATCTTGTAAAATGTGAATGCATCTTTTGGTTCTTAGGAAACTATTTAATTCCTACGACAGGGGGTTAAAGTGTTTTGTGAAGGGAGGACGATATGTTGTAATGGTATATGTATTTAAGGTTGTGTGGCACTGTTAGGTTTCATTCAGAAACCTTAATATGTCAGTGTGCCATGTGGTTGTCATTGGAGCATGAGCATTCTATCTTCGGCAGTTACTTCTAGTCGGTGGAGTGAAAATTTGCGCTCAATCTATCTGCTTAAATAAATTATTTCCTTGCATTTAAATCAGTGGCTTAGATGGTCCTTCACAACAAATTCCCACAGTCTTCTTTATATGATCTTCTCTGCTTGCTACAGCACTTAAAACTTCTCATCTAAAGACACTAGCAGACATTTGGTGAATGTTCAAGCAGCTTATCTCATTGGGAATGTATTATTGCATGCTTAAAGTGCTAAGAATGTTTGGAATGTTTATGCCATGATTGTTCTGTAGAGTCCTGGCATTGTACTGGTTCAGTCTTTATCAGTTGCCCGGTGGCTGGCAAAAGGAGGATCACGCTTGTTCTGGTGTGCAAAAATAAAGGCTTTCCTGCCTTTAATCACAGTGTGGGGTGTCACTACTAGTTCTATCTGTGTCAGTTACCTGATGGCTTGCATAGGGCAGATCATGCTGGTTCTGGTGTGCATAAATAAAGGATATCCTGCCTTTTAACAAGGCATAGGGTGTCGCTTCAACAGAGAACAAGTGTAACTGAGGCTGAGCAATGAATATCTAATTTGGAGGTCAGGATGAAAGCCATATACCAACAGACATGGCAACAAGAACAGCTCACTAAGGATTTGTCATCAAAAGTCCAAGATTCAGAGTATCGTGATTTCTGGGTATCCTGGAAGGAGCAAAAAGCGAAGATCACATGAATATATTGTCCATCTGCTTTCCCTAGCCTATGTGAATGAGATATTGACTTCCAGATACAGGGAGCCCATAAAGCCTAAATAAGGGACTAGTTATCGTCTACCCCTGGCTATTCTAGTGTATGTGGGCAATTTCATTTTTCCCAGCTCCTCTGTCAGTCTGCTTGCTCAAACAACCCTGGATGAGTCAGAGATGTATCCTTTTTTGTCAGATCAGATTTCTATTAGGTAACGGTAACACAGCGCTATCAACTTCACTAACTGATACCATCAATTCAGGAGACTGGAGCTCCTGTTTTTCTCTAGGAACCTGCCAGACTGAAAGTATAAAGGATGTTCTTTCTTTCTGGACAATTCGCAGTGCTAAATGTGTGCCGGAGCTTTCAGGTGCTTAGCAGCGGTACTTTTTCAACAGGGCCAGGGCTATTGATTTTTTCTCTCCAGTGATATGAGCCCAAAAATTATTCAAAAGAAAGCAACCTACCTGTCCGGTGTCCTCCTCCTTCCGTTTGGATTCATGTCTTGTCTGGTATGTCTTCAAAGGATGGCCCACCCAAGTCCAGGCATGATGACTGCATCACATTATTGATGTCAGTAGTGCACGCCTGTCTTTCAAGGAGCATTTTCATTTGCATTGGTTAATTATTACAGTTGAGGGCGGGCTGATGGGTGAGCTAAGGGCAAGGCAGGATGGGTCCTGGCAAGTTCGGGTCTCGGCAATAAAGTTAATGCAACATCTCTCAAGTAAATAAAAAAAGCGCGTAGCTGCTTTCTGTTAACATTTCGCATGCACTGAAATGAAAACCCAGCAGACGCAGGCCATAAATTATTCATTTTGACTTGCATTGCATGCTGATGCTCTTGACCTGGGCCGGGGCCCACAAAAAATATTTGCAAGCGATCTAATGGTGCCAGTGCCATGGAGACTGCAGGTCACAGGTTAGAGAGTAGTGGATAGTACTCTAACAAATCGCTATTAAGTAATCTGGAACAGATTTACTATTGTGTGTCCTCTTCACCAATTTCTTTGCAGAAAATAAATGTATTCTCTCAACTCTACTTTTTCAAGCTCAGCGCCTCGTGACTCCACTGCCCCTTTCCTCTGCCACACCTGACCTCCCAATTTATGGGTTCCCAGAGTAAATTACCAGTGCCAGTGCTTTTCTGCATATGTAAACCGGCATGTTTTTCTTTTTGCAGAATCTACAAATGAAAAAGGGTAGGTTGCAGCACTAATCTGCAGCTGCAGTACAAGTTTTAGGCAGAACCCAGTGACACACGTATGGACAGAAGTTCCTGCAGGTTATCTAAGTTCATGTTTCTAGCGCAAATTGGTCCACTGTAGGACCCCTGGCTCTAGAATCTCCATTCTTGTAGTAACCTTAGATGTAAATCACGCAGTTGAATGATTATCAGACATGCCTTGTGCGTGAACACTCACTGATATTTTAAATTTGCACATTCATCTCAAAGGTCTGGACTGTGTCACGTTTCACGTGGCAGTTTCCATCTGCACTGCTTCCTCGCCAACACAAGGCAACATCAAAGAAATACTACCCTCTACAGGCAAGCTGTTTGGAGTACCTCCAGGCTCCCTCGCTCATGGAGACTGATGGAGTTAAAATAAGAATGATTTATTCCAAAAACATGGGGTAGTTTCACATTGAAAAATTGTTCTTTTTAGCTTGAAACAAATTTAAACAGCAGAATGTAAACAATGCATGCTATATTACTGTAGTGCTAGAGGCACTCTTGCGGTCTGATACCCTGTGATGACCTTTGACTACCATTATTTTAACAGACTTTAGTGTGTTATTTTTTCCTAGCCTGAATGTATGCCTGTCCTGCATATGCCTTGCTTTTCTTATAAGTTTCTTTATTGTAATCCTGCAGTCTTTCAGTGGGAGCTGTCACGGAGGAGAACATCCTTGCCAAGAACAGAACATGTGGGATGTGCATTTGAAAGTGTGAAAGGGAGAGAGGGTTGTGGAATGTATATTTTGGTCTTGAAGTGCAGAGTTGTTGGCGATGCACACGTGCTCTGTGTTGTACATTGAGAGATGAAGTATGTGAATCTATAAGCAGTTGTGCACATTGTGTTGTACATTGATGAGAATTATGAAGTTCTTACTATTGGCTTTGACATGGCCACATGTCATCCTTTTTCCTGACTTTGCCTTGCTTCAGCTTTTCTGCGTGCACAGCAGCACAAGCAAGTTTTTGGGGTTATTCATGTTCAAGGATTGTTTTTTGTTTATTGTACTCTGAAAGGCTTTGTGAGCTTCGTCAAGCTTAAGGCTGGAACATGCGCGATTTGGAGAAGGGGACGTGAGAACTCCTTTCTGCTGTAGGAATGCTTGCTTGGAACCTGGCCAGTTCTGGTAAGATTCCTCTGGCCCGGGGGTAGGTATTCCCGAACCTTCTAGTGTGTTTAAAGCTGAGAGTTCTATACTCAGAACCCAGGAATTGGGAATCTGAGTGGGGACGGACGCGTCTATCTCGGAGTGTGGGACCCTGGTTGCTGAGGCTCTGAATAATGGCTGTTTAATTTCTCCAGTCTTAGATGCGGTGTTTGCACCAGGTGAAGTATTGAGTTTTGGTTATTGCCATTGTGATGTTTGGCCAGTGGCTTTGATCATTTGATGTATTTTCTTTGTGACGTGTGAGTCAGTCGAGGGGCACATCCAAAGTAATCATTTGATGTGTATATATTTCTTTCTGATCTCTTGCAGGACGTTCAGTATATTTGCTTGAGTCTTATGTCAGATTATTTGCTACTTGTTTAATCATCAGTATGATTCATGCATTATATTTACCAAATGTGTTATTATTGCTTGCATATAAAAATATATATCACTTTGTGTATTTAAATCTTGTGCATTTCTTATCTGGGAAAGCCTTTCTGTTAGAGAGCATTGTGTAAAATAAAACTCCAATCCTTATTCTAAAAGAGAGAGTCCTTGCATTTTGTAAAATAAAACCCTTTTCTAAAGGTGTTGCTTGTTTTGTGTGAAAGTCTTTTGCTGCGCCGGGTGTTGAGCCCTCGTGTGGGAGCTGTATTATCTGATAGGAGCAAGTAAGATATTACTTTTGTTTTGGCCCAATGAAAATATACCACTTTCACTCTTGCACGCACTTTTTTAGCATGCACTTTGTGCCCCTTTCATGTAATTTACACTAGCGCACCCCCAGCTATCTTCTGACTGCCTGGCCACTTCATCGTTATGCAAAGGGATGAATTAAAGCTGTTTATGTGTGACGTAATTTGTAGTTGCTTAATTTGGGAATTTCCTAGGAGGCTGGAAGGGAGAGGGTTGGTTTGCTCTTGCCTTGAGCATTCATCACCACTTTTTCTCACAGTTTACCTGATTTGAAGCTTGGGATGGTTAGAGGAGACTGGAATGTTTTGTTTATGTCCATATGGAGTAATGCTAAACAAAACCGGATATTGCCTGGTGATGAACAACTTAGGGGACCTTATCAAGCAGGAAATTAAATATGAGCAGCAATTACAAATAGAGCTCAACTGCAACTTTTGTCTATGAAGTATTGGTGCAGCTCACCTAAAAATCATAGATTGTATAAATATTATATATAATATCACAAAGAATCACATCTTGTTCTCTTTGTCGGGCCGAAGCTGCTGCTGTATTTAGAGAGCAGGTGGTTGTAAGACATTACGTTATGATCGGATATTGCGACTGGGAGCCTGCGTTCCTGCGAGTGCATTGTATTGATTGATGCTTCTGTTTTGAAGGGTCCAGTTGCAGCAAGGGAGAAGGGGTTGGGCAGCCAGTTGTGAGTAAGTGATATTCCAGAATAAGCATCATCAGAAAGGAACAGCTGGGCTTCTATTTCAGAGTTTACTCGGGTCCACTCGCTGCCAGCACTAGACTACAGACAGTAGCTCTGTCTTCGCATGGCTCTCTGCCCACTGCTGGGCACCTGCACGGGTTCTGCAAGTTAGATCCTGACAGCCTGTGTATTCAGGAGCTAATGGGGTCTTGATGGGCTTGATGTGGGCCAGGGATGTGGAGGTGAGATGCCATGGGTGTGTGGTGCTCAGTCTTCCACCTCTCAGGGTGGATGTGTGGTGTTTTCAGATTTACACCCCTGTGGGTGACAGGTACCTTCTCAGGATCTTGCTGTGCCACAGCTTGGCCGATCTGTGCTTCAATGACACACGTCTAGTGACTGACCCTCAGCTACAGGTACACAGTACAGGGTATAGACTGTTGTGTCATGCATCCTTATGGCCATTCACATGGCTCATTTCCTGACCTTTCAACCTAGAGATTTTGGTTCTAGCCCTTGTTATGGCACATTCAGCAATACTACTTCTGGATGTGGGTGGGGGGAGTCAACAGTGGAAGTGGGTGTAGCTGCTGAAGGGAGTGAGTGGAGCCAGTGGGTGTGAGTGTGGCCTCCTTAAAATAATTGAGCACCTGCACTTGATATTTTACAAATTAAGCACTGACAATTTGTTACTTGTCTGCTCCAGCAGTGCACCAATTGGAAATGTAGGGGTATTTTTACTAAATTCTCATGCAACGCAGCGCAGCAGGCAAAAATGCTGCACCGCATTGTGTGTGAAGGAGAGAGCAGGACAGAGGCAAATCTACAGAGATATGGCACTCTCCTTGTCTATCCCTAGCGCCAGTGCAAAATCAGGCTCCGAGCGCCACACACACCCCTTTGCACCATCATTCAAAGGTGTTTGCATGGGTCTAGTATAGGTTTTGTACTGGGCCTGTACCCTTCCAGTATGAAATGGTATGCTTAAACTAACTTTGAAACACTTTCTACTTTGTATGTGGGCTGTACAGTGCAGCACGTATGCAAATTCGGAAAAGAAAGGAGAAATAAAAAAAGAGTTTCCCTTTATTTTAGTAGATAGTGTTTTGCAGAGAAAACCATAGGTGGTTGTGATCCAGCGAAAGGCCAGGATGAACATTTCACATTCAACAACATTTTCCAAATGGGCCCATATACACATTCAAGTTTTCCTGGCTGTTTCGCTGGGGGTCAAGTTTTATTTCACTTTGATCTTGATTAGTCAATGTCTAACTAATCTTCACAGATCAACATGGGGATATTAACAATTAACTAACTAACTTACAAATTCTAATGAAATAACCACATACTCTGGTTAAGATTCAATGAATTTTATCTAAATCTCATTCAAAAGTGAACACTCATTTGTACAAATTCACAGTGTAAACTCCATCAATATTCATGGGAGAGAAAAATCCATTTATCAAATTCATTCAATTCACAGACTCATTCAACAATTCAATGCAATAGGAGTGGATAGATGAAGAGACAAAATGCTTAATAAATCATTCATTTGCAAAAGATATGCAAATTGAAGACAGAATAATAATTACCCAATGGTGAAACGGGAAACCCAACCCTCTGGCCTAAGGACTGGTGGAGGTCTCCCGATTAAGAATCAGGAGACAAAGACAATAGGACAGGATCAGGACAGGGTAATACTTACTAAACTTCTCTACAACACAACGCACCGGAACGCATTCCCTCTCTTACACTCTCTCCCTCCTCGATATTCTTCCGGAATCTTCAATCTAATTAGGCTGTCTTTCAGGAATTAATCTTCCCAGTCTGTTCTCTTCTTTTCAGCAGCAGTTCTCGCCCCCATCTCTCTCAGCAAAAAAAACCAGCAATCTCTCGTAGCACTAACTCTTAATCCTTTAGTCACCCTAATTATAGTCTTCATCTCTGCATGTTCCACCCTTAAAAGTTGCAAATATCAGTGGGTTATGGACTGTGATTGGACAGGGGAGTTGTCATCATCTCATGCTGTCATGGTCAATTTCTTAACTTATTCTTTTGTTTAATAAACCCTTCCCCTTTAGCTAATTTATTATTCAACCTTATTATTTTCTCATGTGTCCGGTGTACCAACTTAATAGGTTCTACAGTCGATGAAACGTTCAGACAGTGACTTGTCCTTGGCTCTTGGCAGCCTGTCAACGATACAGTCAGCGGGTCACATCTCTATCACACTGCGCATGTCCTAGCTGGCGTCCATCTTCACCGCCATCTTTTTCATTGACTTATCACATTAGGCCCAAACGTACACTATTAATAAACAAAGCATAAACAGATGTTAATTTCTCAAATATGTGATTGTCACTGTTCACCACCCACTTCTACTCTATCCCACGTTAAATTCATTTTCTTTCATCAAAAGTATTAGCAGCAACATCTTATTTTAAAGTTCATGCAAGCATATGCCAGGCACGTGGCGCCTCAGACCAATAGTTAGTAACTCTTGAGGATGCGTGAAAGTTTTCCCTCTCAAGCAGGTTAGTCATGTGGGTATTTATGTAGGACTGGTTTGCACATGCGCAAAAGCGTTTTTCGGTTGCAAGCGGGGCTTAGTCGCATCACAATTTATTCTCTGTTATTTAAGCGTGCATAAAGCTCTTTTCCCAATATGTGAATGTCGTGCACATGTTATTTTTCTCTTCTTTACTTTTGCTAGTGATTAGTACTTGTGAATGAGAGATTGATCCGGGCAAGTTTTGTTTTCTTGTATCCTTGCTCCATCAGTTGCACAGAAACGCCCATGCATCACCCAGTGAACGCCTCCTTGGTGCTAAGTAATGCATAGCAGTGTTAGGCACTGCTATGCGCTACTTTCAAATGAATTTCCAGCGAAAAAAAAGTATTTCGCTGGAAAGTAAATGTGAGTAACTTTTGTGATGCAAATACAGCACAAAATCTTAGTAAATCTATCCCCACAGTCTTCCAAATGTCCAACCACTGAACCTAAGAGGCACCGAATCCTCCACAATATGTACCTTGTTTGCATAATTTACAGCATTGTTACATGTAATTTCACTATCATGCCACATGCCAAAATCTTATTGCCAGAGCCATGGCAAAACTATGACTGGGAGAACGCAGGTTGTTATGTTTGTGTCACTTTTTTTTAGTGCAAAGTGTATCCACATTCCCTTGCATCAGTTTTGGCTATAAGAGCACAATTCATGCTAAACAAAATAGAAGAAAATGCCAGAATTAAGTATTTTGTAATTTTTCTGAAATGTTTTATAAATACTGTGAGAATTTGAGTTACTGGTTAAGGGAGGTGAAATTCCGCTTAAAAAACAACCACAAATAATTCCAGGATGGTTCAGAAGCCAGCCCCATATTAACGTGTGCTCAATCCTCTGGTAGCTTGGCACTGAACAATCAGGCCTAATTTAGAGGAAATGTGTAAAGTATTTATGCTGCACTTCAAACAGTAATAAAGTGCAACCACAACACAAGAAACATCCCACACCAATTTAGACAAATAGCGCAAAATTTCACAAATCAAGACTAAAACAACAAAATCAAATTGGTAGAATTTGAGAAAGGCAATTTTAAAGATTTAAATGAAAATAACTCCCAAAATCCCAAAGCTCAGGCTGACCGCGACGGAGCATGGGTCAGATACAGGGACCAGGTTAGTTCCGCTGAAAAGCTACTTTCTCATTCCAGCACAAAAAGTCCTGTTCGATTTGGAGGGGTCTTTGAGGAGCAGGGATGCGTCATGGATGGCCGTTGTTGCACTGCGAAGAGCAGTCCGGGCGCAGTGGACAGTCATTGCTGTAACTCCAAGATTCTGTTGTCTTCGGAGTTGGTCAAGAGAGAACTCTCTGCAAGCGGTTGATGCTGCAGTATGAGGGGTTGGATTGACAGAACTTAGCATTGGCAGGCAGTGCGATTGACAAGGCTTTAGTGCCAATGGGCTTGTTCACACCCAGGAAGAGAGGAAAAACTTCAATTAACCTACACCGAGGGCACACCTAGAGACCAGGACCTGGGGAAATACCACTTGGAGGTCAGGGAGGCTGACTCCAACTCGATCTGGGTGCTGGTACAGGTAGTTGGGAGCCTATTATGTCCCAGCAGACTAGCCCTTGGATTCACTCTGGGAGTCATGGGTTCTGGTCCAATCCCTCTGACTCAGGCAGGAGGTTGGCAGGGCAGCAGTTAAGGAGGGCAGCAGGCCTGCAGAGTGGCAGTCCTTTTAGCAGCACAGCAGTCCTCCCTCCTAACAGAGTCTCCACAGGTTCAAATGTGCACTGAAGAGTTGATGTTTGAAGTCCAATATTAATACCAGGTGCCTTCTTTGAAGTGGAAGAAGGTTCTAGAGGTTCCCCTTTGAAGTGTACAGGTTTTCTCCCTCCCTGACGTGGCTCGAGACTATTTACATCTATTTGTGTGTGTAGGCAGGACACAGCCGTTTCAAGTGTAAGTTGGGCTGTGCCCAGCTTTGTCCTCCAATCCTACCAGTGATGGCCTACCCAGGCACACCTAAACACTCTATTGTGTACAGTTGTCTAGGAGGAATACACAAAACCCAAATGCCAGCTACACCCAGTCATGTGACCCAGAGACAGTCTAAAGGCACTAAATAGTCAGGAAATGGCAATGATCTAAATGTGGCATTTTCTAAATTGTATCCAAAAATCTGACTTCTTTATAAAAAGAGGATTTTTCATTACAATTCCAAAGACACCAACTATTAACTGTTAACCTGTTGTCATTTGGAATGTAAAGCTTATTAACTGTAATAAGGTAAGTCCATTAAATCGTATGGTTGAATCAGACCTAGCAGTAGTGAAAAACAAATGTAAGAGTTTTCACTACCAGGACAAGTAAAACTTAAAATGACGCATCTTGCTTCTTAGATATATTACACTCTGCCCAGTAGGCTGTTTAGGCTCTACCCAAAGGGTGGTTTATGTATTATAAAGGCAAGTTTGAGCCTCGCAAAATGTTTATTTTGCCAGTTCAACATGGTAGTTTAAAAACTGCCGACTCAGGCTGCAATGGCAGGCCTGAGATATGTTAACACGGCTACTTAAGTGGTTGGTACAATTAGTGCTGTAGACGGACAAGTAGCATTTAATATACAGGCTCTGAGCACATGTAGCGCCACATCACTCGGGGCATGCAAGTAATTGAATATGATAATTGGGCTAGCAGTGTTAAAGTTTGTAGAATCCTAAAAGCCAACAAAAATGGGTTAAGAAAACAGGAAGGAGAAGGCAGAAATGTTTAGGGAAGACCCTGCAGAAAGGGCCAAGTCCAATAAATACGTAAATGGAGATGTTTGTTTTGAATTTTGCACATCCATAATAGTCTCCTGACCTGTAGGTCTTCCTGCAGTGCTACCCCTCTATCTTCAAGCTAGTTCACTCCTTTTCTCTACTCCTCAATCACCTAAGGCCTTCAGTCACTTGAAGGCTGCCTATGTTTTAGCAGAAGCTTGCAGTATTCCCTCCAAAGGCTCCCACAGCCAGGACTGGTCCACAAAGTCCAAGGGGTCTTCTTTCCTTCATGGTCCCTAGAGAGTTTAACCTCTGCTCTTCTCATGAAGAAGGTGGGGAGATATTGCCACTAGCTCTAGACAAGGTCACCAAGATGGCCACCGGAAAGGAGCAGTATCATCTAGCTTGAAGCTCCTGGCCCCTTAGAATCAACAGGGATTTGTCAGCATCCAACTACTCTACACTCAGCTTATCAAACTTATCTTATGCTATCGCCAGAATGCCTTACGGCTTCTTGCTGTTTGTCTATTCATGGAACGCACAACCTGGACCACCCTCAGATGGTCTGTCCATGAGTGACCATCGTGCAGGTGGCCAAGTACTCCTTTGCCTCCAGGAACAAAATTCCTGCCCTCAGCCACTTCAGCCCAGCCCTACTTTGATCCCAACTATCTCACTTGTAGCATTGCAACTGATCCAGAATCAGTGCTGAACTGGTTATTGTTCACCGGTCAGAAAGCTTGCGTGTAAGGAGATTCGTGCGTGTGTAAGCCACACTTCCACTTCTGGGTCTGTCAGCCAACAGCCAAAACATCTGCAAGCAAAGTCCTCTGCCCTCAGGACAGCATTCCTGCTCACAAGTGTCAGACAGGGGATCCGAGGAATGTAAGAAACCTGGATGCCTTACGCCTCATGGGGAGCCACCACATCCAACAGCGTTTCCCTCCTCCACTTGACTAACTGGGCCGCTCGCTACAATCTCAAGACCGCATTCTGTTGGGGAGTAATATAGTGGTGAGGCTCCTGACCCATCAAAGAAATGTGACTACGTGTCGCTGTAGTGTGGAACTCAAGCCCGATCTCTGTTGAATTCAAGCAGTGGTGTCATTTTAAAAACTCAACCAATGGTGACTCCTTGCTCTTCTCCCCTACCCTCCTCACACTAACAGTAAGATAGGACTCGGCTCACTCTCGGCCAGGGGCATGAAAATGGCACCTAGTCAAGAAAAAAGGAGCTGAAAGTATTGTAGGACTTGGCTGACACCTTGTCATAGAAATAAAAAAGGGACTAAACCAAACAACAGCAAGGACTCGAAAAACACCCCACAGAGCTTCAGCAACACTCCCAAGCACCTTAATCAGCAAACAGTAACTGAGAGGTGCACTCTTCATATCATTAATCATCAGGTCTCATAGTTCATAGGTCAATAGATCCAATCTTAAGTTCAATCAATTTTAATTACCAGACTGATGGATTACTCCCTAATTTATTTATTTATTTAGTTTACAGATCTGTAAAGTGCATGGCTGCCCGTAAGCGTCCCAGCGCTAATCACCACCCTTTGCATCAAGTTTTCCAAACAACATATGTTTAAGTACAAAATCACACTCCATCACTACAATCAAACACCTCCAACGTACCTATATGCATCATAACTACAAACAGTGACTGACCACTGCAAGGTCACAACCATTCCATCATATCAAAACCCTATCCTATCACTTCTTCAATATTCAAAAACTCCAGTACTCTCCCCCTCCACAAGCAACCACTGCAACCACATATACTCACTTCAAGGTACTATGCATGCTTCACAGCTCTAGTTTTGTAAATGCCCACTGTCGGTACCATTTTCAGCGAACCACGGGCCACATAACAAACTGTGGGTTGGAGGTCTTTAACTGCTGATGTCCAGTGGACCAACTTACTATGGATAATGGCAAGCTCCCCTTCTGCACTTGGCTCACAGTGGTACTAATGGTTGAGCAGTCCAAGGCTCCCTCAAGTTAGGAATGTGAAAACAGTTTAGTGAACACGACTCATAACTCAAAGAGGGCACAGCAGTGTTAATAAATCAATGTCCAGTAAAATACTTATTTTCTTATTAAAAAGACATGTTTTATTTCTAACCCAAAGCATTAAAAGCAAGGTTATAACATATATAACAATAACACATTTTGCATTGTGGTTGGGGCCCTAGAGTTCTGCTGGCAAACCCCTCTCCCAACTGCTCTTTATAATGTGTTAAGGGTTATTCCGCATTCACAGGTGGCCACATCCAGGGAATGCTCAGTAGAAGGCCTTAACTCAAAGGTCCACTCCAAATCCTAGCAAAGTACTTAAATGTGTCTTGGCACCGCAGTGCCCTTAGCAGCGTGTCCCATGAGGACGAATAGGACTGTAGCCAGTCTTACCCACTCCAGCAGCGAGGAAGATTGTAGTGTCTCAGTGGGTACTCCAACCGCAGGCACTCACCATGCTCCAGTCCTGTTCTAAGAATCAGCTCTATGCAGGAGGCACTGCAAGTGCCTTCTGCAAGTGGACTTTTCTGAAGTTATGTGGCTGGCTCCAGGAGTGAACAGAGGTGCTCTGGTGTTCTCTTGCACTGTAAATCTTGTACTATCTGGGGGGATGGGGGAGATTGGATTATGATGCCCCCAGCTGGGGTCACAAGGATGTGATGATGCACCGACTGCATCCTCATTGGATCACGAGAGCAACTCCATCTCAATTCACTGTGCATGGTGGTGACCTACAGCTCACGCAGTTCATAGGTGGCTGCCCAGTCTCAGCACCTTGGTATCGGCAGCCCTTCTGGCTTGTGTAGTTGCTGTATATTTTTCTATCACAAGAGCAACCCAAATGTCAATGTGAATATTGGAATCCAGCATAAACTTTAAACAAGCGTTCCCATGGAACTCATGCAAATAGAAAATATAATGGGACAGAAGATAACTGTCAAGAATAAATCCACATAGTAATAACAACCAGTTGTTTCAAAAAATTCATCTGAATTGAGTTTATTTTAGACAGGAAATGCAACATGTATGAGAAATGTTATACAGTTTTGTGACAGGTGAAAAGGGTTTTTAAGAAACCCCAAGTGAAAAAAAACATAACCAAAAAGGAAAACTGGTGACAAGATATGTGAGATAATTGGTACATTGGAAGACCTCAGTCCAAGGTCTACTCTTTCCCAGCAGCTCTGCTGTGCTGTGCTCTACCTCTGGACCGTCACTGGCAGGGTTCGAGACTGTGCTGTGACCCGCTGGTGCCCGTGGCTGCTCTCACCCTGCTTGCTGTGCAGGTATAAGTTGTATTGGGATTTCCTGCTTATTGTTTATTTCTCTCCGTTTTGTGACTTTTCTTCATTTGTGTGTGCACTTTGTATTCTTCTTTATTCTGTATTCTTTGTATTGCATTCTTGTATTCTTATTCCTCCCCTGCTTTGTGCCTGTTGCCCTCCCCCCTCGTTTCCCACTGAAACAGCTTCGCCCCAACCAGCCCCAATCCCGCCTCCCAGCTGCATGTCCCTCCCTCTCCCATACTTAATGGCAGCCGCTACAAGGGGAGCGCGTGCAAGACCTCTGACCCTCGGTCTGCTCTTTCCCAGCAGCTCTGCTGTGCCATGCTGTGCCTCTGAATTGTCCCTGGCAGGGTTCGAGACCGCGCTGTGACCCACTGTTGCCTATTGCTGCTCTCAATTTGCTTGTTGCGCCGGTATACGTTTTATTGGGATTTCCTGCTTATTGTTTATTTCTATCTGCTTGTGCCCTGTTGTGTGACTCTTCTTCATTTTTGTGTTCACTTTGTATTCTTCTTTATTCTGCATTCTCTGTATTGCATTTTTGTTTTGGTATTGCTCCCCACATTGTGCCTGTTGCCTGTGCCCTCCCCCCTCGTTTCCTGCCGAAACCGCTTCCCCCTGACCGCCCATCCCGCCTCCCAGCTGCACATCCCTCCCATACTTAATGGTGGCCGCTGCGGCGGAGCGCGAGCAAGACCTCTGACCATCGGTTTCAGGTCTGCGGTTCCCCAGCAGCTCTGTGCTGTGCTGTGCCTCTAAACCGTCCCTGGCAGGGTTCGAGACCGCGCTGTGACCTGCTGGGGCCCGTTGCTGCTCTAATCTTGCTTGTTGCGTCGGAATACGTTTTATTGGGATTTCCTGCTTATTGTTTATTTCTACCTGCTTGTGCCCTGTTTTGTGACTTTTCTTCACTTTTGTGTTCATTGTGTATTCTTCTTTATTCTGTAGTCTTTGTATTGCATTCTTGTATTCTTATTGCTCCCTGCATTGTGCCTGTTGCCTGTGCCCTCCCCCTCGTTTCCTGATGAAACCGCTTCCCCCTAACCGCCGCTCCCGTCTCCCAGCTGCATGTCCCTCCCCCTCCCATACTTAATGGCGGCCGCTGCGGGGGAGCGCGAGCAAGACCTCTGACCCTCGGCCTGAGGCCTGCGCTTCCCCAGCAGCTCCTCTGTGCTGTGCTGTGCTCTGCCTCTGAACCATCCCTGACAGGGTTCGAGACCGCGCTGTGAACTGCTGGTGCCCGTTGCTGCTTTTACCCTGCTTGCTGCACCGGTATAAGTTTTATTGGGATTTCCTGCTTATTGTTTAATTCTCCCTGCTTGTGCCCTGTTTTGTGACTTTTCTTCATGTTTTTTTATTCACTTTGTATTCTTCTTTATTCTGTATTCTTTGTATTGCATTCTTGTATTCTTATTGCTCCCCCGCATTTTGTCTGTTGACTTTGCCCATCCCCTCATTTCCTGCTGAAACTGCTTCACCCTGACCACCCCTGCCTCCAAGCTGCACGTCCCTCCCCCTCCCCTACTAATGGCGGCCATTTGCGCCTGTCCGTGACATGACCGCATTCAGCGCCAGGAACCCCGGATCTCGGACCATCCACCGCTACGGCACCACTACCCTCCTCGCACTCAACCCTGGAAGACGCAGAGACTGCCAACAGGCCTCACTAAACATGATCCATGGCCAGTTCTCCTGCCTCCACTGCCGCAAGACCTTTACCCCCACCCCGGCCCCCAACACCCCCAATGCCAGCACCAACGACACCCTAAGATGCATCCTTTCCCACGTACTCTCCGTACACAGACATGCCGTGGAAATCTGGATCCTCCTCGACTCCCTATCACCTGACATCGCTTTCTTCATGGAGACCTGGACCAATACCTCCTCAACCCTCGACATCAACAACGCCATCCCGGACGGTTACAAAATCCAGAGGAAGGACCGCACAAACCACCCAGGAGGAGGGCTCGCCATTGCCCACAAGAGCACCCTACCACTCACCACCTCAGCGAAACCTTCCTCGTCGCTGAAGACCTGCACTTCCAGATACAGACCAGCCCCAATATCACACTCCGAGGGACCCTCGTTTGCAGGCCACCTGCCCCCTCAGATACCCTGCGGCACCGCCATCACCGATTTAATCACATACCACGCCATCGCCTCAATTAACCTCATATTCATCGGAGATCTGACCTTGCACCTCGAAAACCCCAGTGACCACCACTCCACCACCTTCCAGAACAACCTCGCTGACATCGGACACAAGCAACTCATCAACAAACCAACCCACAGAGCAGGACATGCCCTCAAACCCATCTTCACTGCAAGAAACAACATTGACTTCAGCCACGCAACATAACCACCATGGACCGACCACCACTGCATTCACTTCACCATCGACAAACTGAAGGCATTCAAACCTGCACCAGGCACACCACGAAGAAACTGGAGCAAAGTCACAGACGAGCAACTTAACTCGACCCTCACCCGGCACGCCCACACCAGGATGTCCAACGCAAACAGCACAGCCCGAGGACTCCACACCTGGATCTCCAACTGGGCAGACGAGCTCGCCCCACTAACAAACCCGGGCAAATAGCGCCGCAGGAAAGCTGCCTGGTTCACAACTGACCTCCAAAAAGCCAGACTACCCTGCAGACGCCTGGAGAAGAACTGGAGAAACATCAAAACATCCAAAAACTACTCCACCTACAAGGACTCCATCACAGACTACCACAACCAAATCAGAACAACCAAGAAGAACTTCATCCACCACAAAATCTGAACCAACTCCACCAACTCCAAAAAACTCTTCAGTGTTATCCAGGAATTCACCAACCCAAGCAGCGTAACCACAGATATCACCCCATCCCAGGACCTCTGCGACAAGCTTGAAACCTACTTCCACCTCAAGATCAAAAAACTCTACGACAACTTCATTGACCACCCTCCAGACGCTGCATACACACCCCCGCCACCCAGAGACACCAGCCTTCCCACTATCTCCAACTGGACACCGATCACGACCGAAGACACCGCCTTGACCATGAAAGGCATCCACTTGGGGGCCCCCACTGACCCCAGCCCTCCGCAAATTTACCACAGAGCCGCAGCCGCCATCGCACCCGAACTACAGCACACCATCAACACCACTTTAAAAACAGGCCCTTTCCCAGATGACTGGAAATGCGCAGAAGTCAGGCCCCTGCTCAAGAAGCCCACGGTTAACCCCACCGACCTCAAGAACTACTGGCCCATCTCGCTCCTCCCCTTTGCAGCCAAAGTCACTGAAAAGACAGTCAAAAGTGAACTAACATGATGCATCGAAGAGAATGCCATCCTCAACCCATCCTAGTCTGGATTCGGAAGCAACCACAGCACCACGACTGCCCTATTCGCCGCCACAGACGACATCCGTACCCTCCTGGAACAAGGCCACTCGGCAGCCCTCATCCTACTTGACCTATCAGCAGACTTCAACACCATCTCACACCGCACACTACTCGCAAGACTACACAATGCTGGCATACAAGGAACAGCCCTGGATTGGATACGATCTTTCCTCACTGGAAGAAGCCAAAGGATCAGACTGCCACCCTTCCTCTCCAATCCATTGACAATCACCTGTGAGGTCCCACAAGGGTCATCCCTGAGGCCGACCCTATTCAACATCTACATGGCCCCCTCTCTGACATCATCCGACAACACGGCCTAAACCTGATTTCCTATGCTGACGACACCCAGCTCATCCTATCCCTCACCAAAGACCCTGCAAACACCAAACTCCGCTTCCAGACAGGAATGCAGGGCGCCGCAGCCTGGATGACCAACAGCTGCCTGAAACTCAATGCCGAGAAGACAGAAGTCGTCGTCCACGGAAGCACCCCCTTGGCACTGGACAGCACCTGGTGGCCGACCGCCCTTAAAAGCCCCTCTCAGACCAAGCCAAAAACCTTGGCATCGTACTCGACTCATCACTCACCATGAACAGACAGATCAATGGCGTCACCTCCAGCTGTTACAACACACTCCGCATCCTCATCGAGACGTTCAAATGGATCCCACCAGAATCTAGGAAGACTGTCACCCATGCACTCATCACCAGCAGACTGAACTACGGAAATGCTCTCTATGCCGGCATCAACAGGTCCCTACTCCGCAAACTCTAGACTATACTGAACACAGCCGCCAGACTAATCCTTGGCATCCCACAGCACAAACACATCAGCCAACAACTACGTGGACTCCACTGGCTCCCCGTGGAGAAAAGAGTCACCTTCAAGATCCTCACTCATGCCTACAAATGCCTACACAACAACGGACCCAAATACCTCAACGACAGGATCAACTTCCACGTACCCAAAAGAAAGCTCCGATCCGCCAACCCCGCACTGGCTGAAACCCTGCGGATCCACAGAGTCAGAGCAGGCGGAAGATCCTTCGCTCACATTGCAGCCAAGGAGTGAAACTCGCTACCAGCAGACATCAGATGCGCCACCTCCCTGAACTCCTTCAAGGAAGACCCTAAAGACCTGGCTCTTCGGCTAACAGATCTGCTGACCACCCTCTGCCTCCAGCACCTTGAGACCCTCACGGGTGAGTAGCGCGCTTACAATCCCCTGATTGATTGATTGATTGGTATTGAACAGACAGCCTTGTGTCAATGGCGTTTTGACCCCAGGAGGGGATCATCACGACTGTGGGTGACCTGAGGGATTGGTAATAGAGGGGAAATTAGCATGAAACTTAAAGTATTGCAATAAACGGAGAAAAATGATGATTCTTAGAATACATACTGGTTTGTAAAAACCCGGTTCCTGTGTACAGGATGCCGCTTCAGGCCCGCTGAAGAGTTGCCGTAGGTAATAAGCCCCAAGGGGGTGCCTAGAGTGGGCATAGCCATGTTTTGAGTCTTAAGGATATTGAATATGATATGGAATGCCACTGGTATAACTGAATTAAAGTGTACAATAGTGCTTAACCAGGGAAACTTCTCAAAGAGAAAGGGCAGATGCCCTATTGATATATTTTTTCACAGTGCAAGGTTAAAAAATGTTAGTTCTCAAATGGCTTGAGCCTAAAGGTGTGGTTGAGACAAAAAGGAATTTAGAATAAAATACGGTAGGTGAAGTTTAACAATTAACATAACTGTAAGAGGTTTGCTAAGTAGAGGGAGCTTGCCCATGAGCAGAAAATACTTGATGCAGCCAGAGACCCCGAGAGGGAAGCAGGAATCATGACTCTATATACAGTGATAGAAATGGGTGTCTCTAGTTGGCAGTGGCTTGCACCCTGTCCAAGTTGGGCCCCTTCTTCTAGTCAGTGTAAGAGCCCTAAAATAACTCCTGCTCACTGCCTTTGTAGTTTGGCAACAGCAGTCAGTCCTATCTCAGAGGCAATGTCTAAAGAGTTTGCACCTAATACACAATAACACAATGAAAACACTACAAAATGACACCACACCAGTTTTAGAAAAATTGCCATTATTTATTTGTGTCATTGCTGAAATCATTGGGCCTTTGAAGTCACACATGTTGCAGATCTAACTCCGTGAGGTTAAAGTCAGGAGCGCAGGGCCGTGATGAGAATCGGGCCATGATTCTTGTGGTGTCCATAGGTCCCGATGCAGGGAGCGGAATGGCATTGTTGGTGAAGCACTGTCTTCGATAGACCCATGGTTGTGATGCAAAGCAGGGTGATGCTTCGTACAGTGCCATAGGTCGGAGGGTAAGCGGCAGCATCCGTTGACGAGGCTGGAGTCAATAGCACTGAGGTCAGTAGACCAGGGTTGTGATGTGAGACAGAGCAGAATCCACATGTTATGGTGCAGGCAGCTGCATTGATGTCAGAATAGGGACTCGTCATCGATGATACCAGGGCTGCGATGTGAAGTGAGGTGATGAGACGTGGGATGCCCACAGGTCAGGTGCAAGTAGCGGCTTGATGATGGCATTAGGGCGGTAGCGTCACTGAGACCAGGGTTGCGTTTTGAAGCTTGACGATGCTTCGTGTGGTGCCGTCAGGTCATGGTGCAGGCAGCGGCATCGGTGATGGTGTTGATGTTCCTTTTTCTTCTGTTGCATCATGAAAATTCAGTTCCCAGTGCTGATAAGTAGGTAGAGTCGAAGTCTTTGATGTTCCTGTGTCTTCCAACAGAAGGCAAGCTCTACTTCAAGCCCTTGGAGAAACTTAAACCGCAGGATAAAGAAAATTCAGTCCCGTCCTTTCACTGCCCAAGACAGAAGCAGCACACAGCAGGCCAACACAGCAAAGCATGCAGCAATGTAGTAGTCTCTCCTGACAGCATTTCCTGCCCTTCTTCTTGGCTTTCACGCCATTAAATAACATCTTCAGTAAAAGATGTATTTTTTAACTGGTGAGTTTAAACATCCTAAACTCCAACTTCTTATGATCTTCCAGTGGGATTCTGCACTCTAAAATGTGTTTCCCGGCAGACCCCATGTTAACCTATGGAAGAGATAGCCTTGCAATAGCGAAAAATGAAATGCACAGTATCTCACTATCAAGAAATGTAAAAACACACCACTATCTGTCCCACCGTTTAGGTACACTTCACCCTGCCATGGGGCTGCCTTGGTCCTACCTTAGGGGTGGCTCTTATGTTATAAAAGAGAAGGGATAGGCCTGGCAAGTGGAGCACTTGCCAGGTCGACAGGACAATTTAAAACTGAGTGCAGAGACGCTGCAGTGACATGTTTGAGGCACCATTAAAAAGCTACTTTTGTTGATGGCACAATCAGCTGCAGGCCCTTAGTGGCATTTGACTTATAGGCGCTGGACATACCTGTGCACATTACTAGGTACTTACTAGTAAGTCAAATATGTCAATCATGGAAGTACCAATCAATTACACAATGTACAGAGAGAACACTTGCACGTTATGACTGATCAGCAGTGGTAAAGTACGCAGAGACAATAAACCAGAAAAAACAAAGTCCAGTATACCATCAAAAACAAGAGGTCAGAAAGCTATAAAGACAGTGGGAACATGTCAAAAGATGCCATGTCTAACATGCAGACTGAACAACGGCAAAAATATGGACTCCCAAACGGAGAATTGCCACTGGAAGAACAGTAGCCTATTGTGAGTGTTTCTGCTCTGTGGGATACTGCAATCGGACTACAGATATTGCGCAGGTCACAACAAAGCTTTAGCAGCTTACCCCCAGATGCATCAACAACCCAATTTGCTATTCCTTAATAGCGAAAAATACCGATTCGCTATTAAGGAATAGCAAAATGGAATGCATCAAGAAATCACTTAAAAAATAGCGATTTCTTAGAATTCCTTAATTGCGACTCGCAAATTGCGAGTCGCAATTATGGAATACCTCCCCCATTCATTCCTATGGGCCTAGAGGCCCATAGGAATGAATGGGAAGACAATCTCAATTTGCGAATCGCAATTAGCGACTCGCAAATTGAGATTGCGATTTCAAGGGTGCAGGGGTGTCCAAAGGACACCCTGTTGCACCCCTGAAATTGATATGTTAACATATGTTGCGCACACACAGACCTTAGGGCATGTGTGTGGGCAACATGAAACTTTTAAAAATGCACTTTAGTGAATTTTTCAAAGTTTTTGCAAATTACCATGAAGTTGTACTTCATGGTAATTTGCGTGCCCTATTAGCAAATTCGCTATTTTAAAAACTTTCATGCATTGCATTTAAGGAATCTCAATTTGAGATTCCTTAAATGCAAATAATCGCAATTTAGCGATTTCTAAAATTGCGATTTTTGCATTTGGGATGATGCATCCCAAATGCAAAAATACCGCTCGCAAAGGGGCAGATTCTGAGAATCTGCCCCTTTGCGAGCAGATTTTTGTTTGATGAATCTGGGCCATAGTGTCTTCATGGGGAGGAGGAGTTGTGGCCACACTAGTGGGTGTGTCAGGGATGTTGATCAAGTAAGTCATGACTTGTCAAGGATTTAAGAAAGCGGACAGATGAAAGCGGAGAGGTCCGTTTTCGTTTAAGGAAACCAAATCCAACACATACTGGCAAATGCATAACAATACATAAGCATTTAGTGTCATTTGGCCATGGAGCATTAGACACAGATAGAAAACAATGATGCTCAACACAAAGCCAGTGGGTTGTGACAGTAACAAAAATATAAAGACTAGCCCCCACATGCATCAAGTGGTTTCGGAGTCGCAAACGGTGCGAATTGGAAAAATCGGCCATTTGCGATTCCAAAATCACTTTTTGGTATGCAGAAAACAATTTTTCTGAACCCGCAATTTTTTGCATTTCCTAAAAATGCGATTGCATTTAAGGAGTCGCATTTGTGCGATTCCTTAAATGCAATGCATGAATGTTTTCAAAATTGTGAATTCTGAAATAGGGGGTGCAAATTAACACGAGGTTGACCCTCGTGTTAATTTGCGAAAACTTTCAAAAATGCTCAAATAAGCATTTTTGAAAGTGTCATGTTACACACACACATGTCATTTGGACATGTGTGTGTGAAACTTGCACTTAAAAAAACATTTCAAGGGTGCAAGGGGGGGTCCTTTGGACCCCCCTCAGCACCCTTGAAATGCATCAAAAAAATGGAATTCGCAAAATAAAAAATTGCAAAAAGGCATTGATTCCTATGGGCCTCTAGGCCCATAGGAATCAATGTAATGCCATTCCTTAATTGCGATTCGCAATTAAGGAATCGCAAATACCGAAAATTAAGAAATCCTAAAAACTTTTAAGATTTCTTGATGCATAGGATTTTGCAATTCCTAAATTGCGATTCCTTAATTTTCGCAATTTAGGAATTGCAAAATCCTACAATGATGCATGTGGCCGAATATTATATTTACACCAGATCCGGTCCCCTGTTAGGTTAATTGCCACATAGGAGTTTGCTAAACAATATAAAGACAATATTATATTTACACCAGATCAAGTGATGTGTCAGGGTAATTGCCACATAAGACTTTGCCCATTCGGTAAACCAGACATTCTAAAAAGCAGGCGAGGGTTCTCCGCAGGGTGAACTTACGTAATAGCACTGTTGGAAGTAGATTATCATGTCAATAGACCAAACACTATAATCACACCTGTGTTAATATAGTGTCTCCTGAAAAAGCATGTGCATTGACAATATAGGACTGTAAAGTCACAAATCTTTCCCTTTGGACCCACCATTCAAAAAAATGTTCTGCCTTTTATTCTTCAATCATACATGCATTTACAAAATCCCATGCATCTACCATGTATGCCCCCGGCCTGAGTAAATCGAGTGCTGCAATGGTTTACATAAGGTTTCCAATTTTTTATATAAAAACTTCATTACACACCATTCGATAGCTAGTACAGTAAAAAAACATTCACATCCCGTGAAACGTACATATATAAACCTTTTATTTTTTTAAATAAGCACACTAATGTGACGAAATTCATGTCACTACAATAGGAAACACACAAACAGAGAAAGAGAACTAGACAATCGCATCTAGGGAACACTTGCACGTTATGACTGATCAGCAGTGGTAAGGTGTGCAGAGACAACAAACCAGAAAAAACAAAGTCCAGTATACCATCAAAAACAAGAGGTCAGAAAGCTATAAAGACAGTGGGAACACGTCAAAAGATGCCATGTCTAACATGCAGACTGAACAATGGCAAAAACGTGGATTCCCAATCGGAGAATTGCCACTGGAAGAACAGTAGCCGATTGTGAGTGTTTCTGCTCTGTGAGATACTGCAATCGGACTACAGATATTGCGCAGGTCACAACAAGGCTTTAGCAGCTTACAGCCTGATTCATGAAGCAAAATTGCGCCCGCAATAGCTGCGAAAATGCTATTGCGGGCGCAATTTCCCTAATCGGCATTCACCATGAAAATAGCGAAATCACAAACAAAAAATAGCGAATTCGCAATAGATTCGCAGAATCCCGGCAGGAGTGCGACAAACCACGGATTCTGCGAAAAAAATTGCGAATTCGCTATACAATCGCAATCGGTAATCATGAAAAATCGCAAATAGCGAAAAACCCCAAAATCGCTGTTTGCGAGGCGCAAATTAAGGACAACCCAAAGCAGGTGGTAACCATAAAAGCCATTGGAATTTTTTTTTTGAAAAACCGTTGGCCAATTAGGAACAGGTGCAGGCCTGACCAAACACACATAAGGAGAATCAGCAGCAGCAGTTGGAGTCTCACAATGCCAGGAATGTACATGGTGGTCAGGCGGCGAAGGCTACAGCGAGCAGCACGGAGGAGACGCAGAATCCAGGACAGGATATTCCGCCAGCGGGTCACCCTGCTGGGCCAAAACAGAGAGCAGATATATGCAAAGTACCGGCTGAATGGGGAAATGATAATCCAGCTAATACAGGACCTTGACCCCCTGATGCAGCACCCAACAAGGCGGACCAATGCCGTGCCTACACATGTCCAGGTATTGTGTAGCCTGCACCTCCCGGCCTCCGGGAGCTTCCAGGGGATAGTAGCGGTTGCTGGGGGGATATCCCAGCCCACCATGTCACGCTGCCTCAGGAGTTTCTTTGACGCAATGCTGACCCAGCTACACCGACACATCAAATTTCCCACCAGCCAACAGGATCTGGACTTGACCAAGCTACAATTCTACAATGTGGCCCATTTCCCACATGTGATAGGATGCATAGACTGTACCCACATCGCCATCTGCCCACCAGCTGCAACGGAGTACATGTACCGCACTCGCAAGTCCTACCACTCCCTCAACATACAGATGGTCTGCAATGCTAAGACATACATCACGAACATAGTGGCCCAGTACCCAGGGAGTACCCATGACTCATTCATATTCCGGCACAGCGGCCTCCACACACGACTGGCCAGGGGAGACTTTGGGGAAGGACACCTACTTGGTAAGTACACTTTGTCAACAATGTCACATTGCAATGAAGTAGCTGCGCAGCACAGGCACTCACCCTCTGCTCCTCTCATTCAGGTGACAGTGGCTACGTCCTCCGTGAATACCTCCTCACCCCATACCTCAACCCTGCTACACCACAGCAACGGCGTTACAATGTTGCACACATACGTACAAGGAATTGCATTGAACGGACTTTTGGGCTACTGAAGAGCAGGTTCCGCATACTGCACAAGACAGGTGGGGCCATGTACTACAGTCCTGAATTGTGCTGCCGCATTGTGGCTGTCTGCGCAATACTACATAACATTGCTACCAAGCGCAGGATACCTGTTGACATCTCTGGCAGTGAGTCGGAAGGGGACGACCGGCCACCTGCACATGGGCGTCATGCACGCGGGGAGAACCCAGCTGAAGGCCACAGACGCCGCAACCACATCACAATGAACTGTTTCTAGTGCACCCTCTCCCCTCACCCAACAAATCACAATTGCATGCAAAATTTAATAATGACACAACGCCAATGTGTGATGCCAAATTAAATCTTATTGTTTGAATCACAATAATGTTTCCAGTTGCCATCCTTCCATTGCAAACAGTATTTCAGCATACTGCTGCGTCCAATACACAGGGCAGGCTTATGTTCAGCCTGTGCCTGTACAAGTACTATTCAGTCAGGTGCGCCTCCAGCGCAAAGCACCCAAGCGCCTCTCCGGCTCCTCCTCATCCACCGCACGTGTCCCTGCATTGGGCCTGGTGCTACGTCTCAGCGCCCCTACGTGTGAGGCAGAGTGGCTGCTCACACTTGATGTCCCCTCACTGGCATCGTCACCCCCGACAGTGGCAGGTACAGCAGGGTGAAGTGCCATCACGGCAGTGGTCAGGCCCTCAAGTACCCTGGCCACATCCTCGCAGCATTGAATGAGCTGCTGCTGCTGCGCCAGGCACCGGCGCGATAGCTGCGAGGTGGCATTGCCAATAACATAGTTTGACCGGGTGTAAGCCGTCAGCCGGGTCAGTAGCTGACAGTGGCGGCGGCGGTCCGTGTTGCACTGTGAAATCATTGCAGCTGTGTTGGCCTCCATGGCTGCAGTCATGCGGGCCATCCCCTCCCCCACACCTGCCATGGCTGCCGTCATGCGGTCCATCCGGTCCCCCACACCTGCCACATTGCGGCCAATGTTATGCAGCTGCAGCTGTATGGCCCCTTGCCGGCGTGCCTGCAGCTGGTGAATCCGGAGCATGCGACGTTCGACACTCATGCTCGGCAGCCGCTGTCCATTCCCCCTCCTGGTGCTGGGAGCATTGGTCTGCAGGCGAGCCCTGCCACGCCTGCTCTGCTGGCCTGCCACAGTGGGTGGCCGCTGTGTCGCCGCTGTCACGGGACCTGATGTTGGTGCGCCAGCTGCTGGTGGAGTCAAGCTAGGCATTGCTGGTGCGGCAGAGGCTGGAGGCACAGTGGTAGTGGGCCGGGCTGCAGGTGTTGGTGCTGCGGCAGAGGCTGGAGGCACAGTGGCAGTGGGCCGGGCTGCAGGTGTTGGTGCTGGGGCAGAGGCTGGAGGCACAGTGGTAGTGGGCCGGGCTGCAGGTGTTGGTGCTGGGGCAGAGGCTGGAGGCACAGTGGTAGTGGGCCGGGCTGCAGGTGTTGTTGCTGCGGCAGACGCAGGAGGCTGTGTTTGTAACGGCACCTCCTCGTCATCCTGTGCATCCTCATCTATGTGCAGCCTCTCGCTGTCGCTGCTGTCAGCGCCACCTGTGAGGGGAAGTGGACGTACATTAGTTGCATGGATCTGTCACACGTGCAGTTGCTACATGCATGCTGGGTGACATTCCCTGACTGCCTATAGCATTGCGTACTTTTGGACCTGTCTGGCTGCATTGGGGTACTTGTACATTGTGGCCACACTACATGTCCCACAATGCTTTAGGGCATTAACTGATGTGCACCGATGGCATGACTTTGGAACATTATGGGAGGCTATAGGGTCATGGCCATTCATAGGGGACAGGGTCGCAGTCGCATGCCACTTACCTTGGCTCTCTTGGGTGGGGCAGGATGAGTCCATTCGGGTGACTCCAATACACGCCTCTTCCTCCAGCGTGTCTTCAACGCGATCCTCCAGGGGGGTGTTTGGAGGGACTGTAGGTCCTCCCCCTCCAGTGCCCAGGGACTCTCCCAGCCTCTCGGCGACCCTCTCCTTGGCACGACCTCGGAGGTCGTACCACCTTTTCTTCAGGTCATCCAGTGACCTGTCGGCCACACCCACAGAGTTCACTGCGGCCGCTATCCTGAGCCAGATCCTGCGCCTCTCCTGCTCGGGCACCCTCCTTGAGTCTTTCCCGAACTGTTTGGAGTGGTTCTCCACCACCCCTTTAATTAGGTGCTCCAACTCTTGTTCCGAGAACTTAAGTTTCCTCTTGCGCCCGGGGTTGCTGGGCCCAGGTACTGCCTCCTCAGCCATTGCTGCAGTGGTATTGGAGGTGGTAGTCCAACTTAGCAGGTGTCCTTGCAGGAGCTGTCTCTGTTGCTGCCTCGAGGTCTGCCTCACTGTGGTGAATGGGGGTGGGAACTGGCAGCTTCCTGGTTGTGATGTCATCACTGTGCTCGAAATGCGACTTCCCGTTTTCCCGATCTCACGATTTTGCGATCTCGCTTTTTGCGATCTCGCAATTAGCGATATCGCTATTTGCGATATCGCTAATCCAACACGGATGTTGCCGGAAATTGCGATTTTTATGCGATTTTCGATGTTTGCAAACGGTTTTTGCGGCCGCGTGCGAATCGCATTTTTTGCTCGCAATACATCATGAATACCTTTTTGCGAGTCCTTAATAGCGATTCGCTATGAATCGCTATTAGGGGCTCGCAAAACGGCCCGTTGATGAATAAGGCTGATAGTGTCTTCATGGGGAGGAGGAGTTGTGGCCACATTAGTGAGTATGTGTCAGGGATGTTGACAAAGTAAGCCATGGCTTGTCAAGGATTTAAGAAAGCAGACAGATGAAAGCGGAGAGGTCCGTTTTGGTTTAAGGAAACCAAATCCAACAATTACTGGCAAATGCATAACAATACATAAGCATTTAGGGGCACATGCATCAACCTATTTAGGAAGTGCAAACGGTGCGAATCGGTAAATTCGGCCATTTGCACTTCCTAAATACGTTTTTGGGATGCATCAAACACTTTTTCAATATCCGCATTTTTTTGCATTTCTTAAAAATGCGAATGCATTTAAGGAATCGCATTTGTGCGATTCCTTAAATGCAATGCATCAATTAAAAAAAAAAATCGAATTTTGAAATTGGAAGTGCAAATTAACACTAGGTTGACCCTCGTGTTAATTTGCGAAAATCTTTCATAATGCAAAAAAATGCATTTTTTACACTTTCATGTTACAGACACACATGTTGTTAGGACATGTGTGTTTGAAACATGCACTTTCAAATACATTTCAGGGGTGCAGGGGGGGGGGTACTTTGGACCCCCCCTGCACCCTTGGAATGCATCAACAAATTTCGAATTCGTAAATGCCTTCCAATTGACTCCTATGGGCCTCTCGGCCCATAGGAATCAATGGGATTTGCGAAAAAGCAGTTAGGAATTTGGTATTTATTTGCGATTCGGTAAAAATTGCGATTTTTACCGAATCACAAATAAATACCGAAAAAAATGATGCATAGCATTTTGCAATTCTTAATTTGCGATTTGGTAATTTTCGCAAATTAAGAAATGCAAAATGTATGAATGATGCATGTGCCCCTTAGAGTCCTTTGGCCATGGAGCATATGAAACAGATTAAAACAATGGTGCTCAACAAAAAGTCACTGGGTTGTGAGAGTAACAAAATATAAAGACAATAGTATATTTACACCAGATCCGGTCCCCTGTTAGGTTAATTGACACATAGGAGTTTGCTAAACAATATAAAGACAATATTATATTTACATCAGATCATGTGACGTGTCAGGGTAATTGCCACATAAGACTTTCCCATTCGGTAAACCAGACATTCTAAAAAGCAGGAGAGGGTTCTCCGCAGGGTGAATTTACGTGATAGCACTGTTGGAAGATTATTATTATGTCAATAAACCAAACACTATAATCACACATATGTTAATATAGTGTCTCTTGAAAGAGCATGTGCATTGGCAATATAGGACTGGAAAGTCACAAATCTTTCCCTTTGGACCCACCATTCAAAAAAAAATTCTACCTGTTATTCTTCAATCATACATGCATTTACAAAATCCCATGCATCTACCATCTATGCCCCCGGCCTGAGTAAATCGAGTGCTACAATGGTTTACATAAGGTTTCCAATTTTTTATATAAAAAATTCATTACACACCATTCGATAGCTAGTAAAGTAAAAAAAAATTCACATCGCTTGAAACGTACATATATGAACCTTTTATTTTTTTTAAATAAGCACAATAACGTGACGAAATTCATGTCTCTACAACAGGAAACACATAAACGAGAGAGAAAGAGAACTAGACAATCGCATCTGTCTTTCACCTTTGCTAATTTGTTTGAAGCAACAAGACACATATTTATTGACAATCCACATCTATTGTGCCCATGTCTTTTCCAAATTAAGCACACAAATAGGTGTTGGCGTGTTTCGGTGGTTGATTACAGATATGAACCATCTTCTTCAGGGTAACTAGTATCTCTAATATAAACTGAACTAACGTTAACTACCTGTATAAAAACATACACATTCATCTATTATACATGGACTAATATCAACATGTTTATCTATTTCATCGTTATTATGTTTAAGTACAATGATTCAATCGCAATGGTAGTATTATATTAAAAAGAATTGTTTTACAATAAACAGTGCCTTTCATCTTAGACAGCTCATTGCATCCGTCTTCACCTGGGCCCTGGGGATCTCACATGCATCTTTCCTCATTCACTCACATGCCACTCTTACTTCTCATCAATAAATGTACCTGTGCACTCATCATTACTTTTTCCAAAAACAATATTCATGCTCATCATTACAAACTCCAAGACCACTATCCATGATAAGCTGCATTTTTACATTCAGAGGTTAATGACACTGTATTCAAATTCACCATGCCAAAGCAAAAAGTCTTTTAGATCATGTTGGTTCAATTGTTATCAAGATCTAGTGATTGTTTTCTCTCGGTCTCAGTCAAGGGTCATTTCCCACAGGTCTTTAAACAATCCCCTGGACCTCTGGGGTAAACAGAAACATAAATTACACTGGACCCTTCTGTTTCTACAAGTCCTTGGATCAGTATAAATCGCATCATATAATCCTTCTATGGTAGCTACAGAAAATCATACCGTTATCTCGGATGGGTTCTCTCTCCTTAGAAAACTACGAGAATCCAATATATATTCACTGAGTCTCAAATGAAGCTTGGCCACTCTGACTCATGCACAATAGGGGCTTTTCATAGTCGTTAGTTGCTCCCAGTGTCTACAAAATTATTTTTATATCTCAGTTACTAACCATGGAGAAACTTGCCTTCTGATCTCAAATACTCGTATTCTTTCTTTGACTGCATTGAAAAATATCTAAACCATGAAAACTAAAGTATCCCTTTCCACACTGCACCTGCTTTTAAAAATCGAACCTCCACTGTATTTACAGTGTTTGTTCTGATGGCGTTATCACGTGCTGATTGTTAAACAGTTCCTCACCCCCTTTGTTAGCAACACATCTGTTCGAGCCTGCTACCTGAATCCGGTATCACTGAGCATTCTGTAGCCAGGATAGTCTATTACCAATACTCTCGCCGCCCGTCTTTTTTTACCCTGGATGTATTGTGCTGCGTATGTACATCTGCCGCCATCTTCAATCAAATCAATAGGTGAGTGCACTGTTACTTCCCTGGTTTTTATCCATCTTCACTTCCAGTATGCTGTCATCATGTCAGACCTGTGTGTCTCACCTACTTCTCACGTCCTATGTTATTATAAAGCACGGGATGCTCCATCTTTTAGCTTCATTTTTTTGTCTCGTTGGTCATGTCTTTGTGCTATCAGACCCATTCTTAAAACCTTTTTATTTAAGGAATTAGGATGGTTAATGATTTATTTCGCCAACTGGATTGCATATTGCCGCATCTAGGATTTTTTTTTCCTGCTAGATGCAACAATCTTATTGCTTGCATTCCATGCATTGTTCTCCTCTTATTGTCGACTGATACAGAACCCATCGTTACCGGATGCCCTTTTCTATATCTATTTTCAGTAATGGTTGGTACATGATTCCTTATTTTAATGTCTCTAGAATGTTGACGGACCAATCGGTCCTCATCCTGTCACATATGGGATATTTAGTTTCGATATGGAGTAAGTCTTACTGGTATGTCCTTAATCAAAGGAGGGATTGCACTGATTCCCCCATCTCTTACATATTCAACAAGTTACGCAGTCAATTAATCCATTAACCTAATTACTAAAAGGGAACTCCTTTCCGTCCACTGGCTTTACTAAATCATCCACTCCTTATAGCTAATGTCACAGTGTACCTAATAAGGAGTCTCATTCCGCTAATGGTAGACTGTTGTGAAGTGGCTGAATCCTACCTCCCACATGTATATTCTGCATCCTTCTCTTCATGTGCCAGCTGCCTGGTACTAACTGTGGGATATAATTTCAGAGTTTTATACAAAGCTCCCAACGGCTGACCAACGGCTCGGCACCTCAAGCCCTGTCATATTTTTGTTAATGTCCTGTGCATGTACTTCCGAAACTCGCCGCCGTTGAGTGTCACTGGAATCCAGAAGGGGAAGAGTACTTTTGAAAGGAAGGTGCACCAGAAATGTAGTCGGGATAATCAGTTTTATTCCAACAATCTTCTTTTTTTAAACTTGGTTGAGAAACAGCACTCAGCCAACGCGTTTCGTTCCTTTTTCATAAGGAACTTCATCTGCTGCGGGCAACCATGCTGTAACCGGGGATACTAGATCCTAAGGATTTCTCTCTTGGATCTGACTTGGTTTTCCCTTACTGTGAGGTGAACACCTGGGTAATACTACTAGGAACTATTAGGATACCTGTAAATACTCTACACTATATATCAAGTCCTGATGATGTCCCTTATGAAAAAAGAAACGAAACGTGTTAGCTAAGTGCTGTTTCTAAACCAAGTTTAAATAAAGAAGATTCATGGACTAAAATTGGTTATCCCGACTACATTTCTGGCGCACCTTCCATTCAATAATTTCAGAGTTTAATGAGTAAATATCATCCAGTCCTCTATCGAATTTAATCCCTTCCTCATGGTATTAAACCTGAACATATATCATTAGTCTCTCAGTTTTCATTTCTGTTCTAAACCACTGCCTCTTTTATTTCCAAATATTTTTTTCTAAAATGAACCAATGGAAATCCAAGTGTACATGTTTGGCTTTTATGTAGTATTCCTCAAATGAGGCATTGGGCTTAGCTGTTTTTAATGCTGACCTATGTTCCAGCAGGCATAGTCTCGGTTCCCTGCTTGTCTCCCCAACATACCCAAGACCACATGGGCACAGTAAATGGTATACAATACTGGTACTACAGCAATTATTCATACTCTTTGCTACCACCTTGACGCCATTATGTTCACTAATCTTCCCCAGGTTTATTAAAAATGCTGTTTTGGTTATAGAACCAGGCTCTTTTGAATGAATGGGTTCTCATTTTTTTTATATAGCCTCAGTCTTTTAACTTCTTCAAACGTGTATCTGAATGTTTATAAATATCATCGCAGTCAGAGAAATTGTCCGAAGGGAATATTGTCCCTCTTGGCTCTCAAATGGTAACTTGCATAATGTAAAAGCATATTTTTATCAGTGGGTTTTGTATATAGTTCCATCTCTAGATGTCCAGATAAATTTTTATAAGAATGTCTCAGAAATTCACCCTGTCTTTTCTCTGGTGGGATGTGAATTTGAGATTCGGGTTACCTAATTTTAACCACTAAGTAATTCCCCCAATTGTGAAGAAGAGCATTCCCATATGAACAACAAATTGTCTATAAAACCATAACAGTTCACAATATTTTCTGAAAAGGGATCCATCTCATTATAGATGTATCACTCACATAAAGACATGCCAAACTTGGGGCACAGGTGGCCCCCATGCTGGTCCCCTTTAACTGGAGAAATAATTCATCTTTGAATAAAAAGATAATATAGTTTCGAACGAGGAGGAGCTTCGCGGGCATCCATGATGGTCGCGTGAGCACAGAGCTCCCGAGACCCGCGCCGCCCTTCGCAAATATCCTGTTTATATCCTGATTCAGAAGATGGGCTTTTGAAGGTGATCTTCGGCTGACCTTAATATTCCTTTAAAAATTGAAATCGGACGTCGGGGGCCACTTTTACATCACCTCATACTTTTACTGCCTGCCCCGGGACGGTGCCGGGGGCTCTGCTGATCTTCAGGCCGAGGAGTAGTTGAACTACAACGGCCAGAGGGGTCTTTCCCCAGGCGGCCTCGTTTCAACTTTCAGTTTCACTTTCCTACTCCGGGCTCTGATTGACTGGCATTCTCTTTGTTCTACTCCGGATCCGGTTTGATTTCGTTCTACTTCTGAGTGCCTTCTTCCGTGAGTGTCTGGCCTCCAGCTCTATTGGCATTATGTTTACTTTGGCCCCATTTCGTGTACTTTCTGGCCTCATTGAGATCGGCCATTTTCACCAGGTCTCGAGGGCCCCTCCGGGGCACTGTTCCCAATATGGCCACCAAACCTGACACTGAGAAGCGCTAGACGAAAACGCCTCTCCGTGGGGGGAAAACTCAAACTAATGTGATGGATCGCTACACCCATCCTAAGGGATCCCCCAGTGGTACTGGCCGTAGTCCTGAAGACCCCACGGAGGTATCGCTTCAAGACGTCATGAGCGCCATCACCAGTATGAAGGCCTCCATGGGACAACAGTACGAGGCCCTCGCCTCCAAGATCGATACGGTGGCTGTCGATGTCACGCTGATTAGAGCGGACCTGGTGAAGACCAATGAAAGGGTCAAGGCGTTGGATCTGAAGACCTCCAGCCTGACTACTGATGTCATGGAAGTACAGACTGAGATCGGAAACTTGCGTTCTTCACAGGACTTGGTGGCCCGTCGGCTCGAGGAGTTTGAAAATGGGGCCCGGCGTAATAATGTACGCATTATAGGTGTTCCCGGAAAATCCCGAGGGTGCTGCCACCGACCTTTTGGTGGAGGACCTGGTCCTGAATCACCTCGCCCCCGCCGGCCTCAGTAAATTCTTCGCTGTTGAACGGGCCTATTGATTCCCTGGCGGGAAGCCTAAACCGGGTGCCCCCCCTAGACCGCTTATTGCCAAACCCTTCCACTTTCGGGATATGGACGCTTGCCTTCGGGCTTCTCAGGAGAGCGGCCCTGTGAAATTTTAAAACACCACGGTGAACTTCTATCCTGACTTTACTCCACTGGTTCAGCGGCAGAGAATGGGGTTTCGAGGAGTGAAGCGAAAACTGCGCGATTTGGACCTTAAGTACGCCATGTTGTTTCCAGCCAGACTACGGATCGAGTATGAGGAACAAAAGTTTTTCTTTGATCGTCCGGACAGTGTCAGTGACTGGCTTGATTCCTTGCCAAAAAGAGATGATCGAACTGAGCACCCCAGTGGCGCCGACGGTGGCTCGCCGGAGCAGGAGTGACATTATGGTTCCCGACGTCTGAACTTTCCGCCTTTTTGTCAGCTGAGTTTGGATAATTGTTCCTTTGTTCTATTTTGGATCGGCCCGAGGGTGGCCGGGGTGCAAGGGGACTCTTCCTCCTCCTGGGTTCTTTGTGTAGATTAGTTTTATGATTGGGCGACAGGCACACTGCAAGTTGGGGTGGCTTTTGAGTCGTACGCAGGGGTGCAGGGTGGGGGGCGTTGTAACGGGTTCAAGTTGGGGGGTGGTGGGGGGGTGTTTGTGTGTTTATTTTTCTGTTCACAAGGCATCGTATTGTTTTTTGTCCATTTCAATCATTGGGTCCTGTGAGGGGTGTGCTCTGTTTCTTTCACGGGGATGGGGGGTAGTGAGTTGAGACTGCTGTCCTGGAATGTCAACGGTTTGGGAGACAGGATAAAACGAGGGGTTGTGCTGCAGTTCCTTAGACGTCATTCCCCCGATATTGTTCTTTTACAAGAAACGCATTTAAATGGTAACGCCTGCCAGGCTATGAATAGACGTGGATACCGACTTGTCGCTCACTCTGGATTCACTTCCGGCTCCAGAGGAGTGGGCATCCTCATCCGGTCCTCTCTCTCCTTTGAAATTGATGATGTAATACTCGATGACAGGGGGCGCTATGCTGCGCTCACCGGTAGATGGGAGGGTAGGACACTTTCCATACTCACAATGTATGTCCCTCCGGGCCTGCAGACGTCGACTTTTGCTGACCTTGGGCGGCTCTTATTGGGTCTATCTGAGGGACTTCTGATCCTGGGCGGAGACTTTAACTCCGTGGTCTCTGGCACTTTGGATCGCCACCCTCCTAGGGATTTGGCTAGGTCTCAATTGTGGCTGGCTGACCTGCTGGAAACTTTTGGCCTTATAGATAGTTGGAGGTTGATGCACCCTACGCAGCTACAATATACCTTTCACTCGGGGGCCCATGGTAGTCTTTCCAGGTTAGATTATTTCTTAATGCCAGCAGCGCAATTACCCTCCATCAAAGAGATCCGTCAGCTTCCCAGGGGCATTTCTGATCCCTCCCCCCTGTGGCTCTGTGTCGAGGCTGGGGTGGGCGGCGAGGGTAGAGTGGCTCCTATAAATCCCTGGTATCTTCGCAATCCTAAAACCCGCTCTGCACTGCTGAAATCCATTGACCATTACTTCGATGAAAATGAGGGGTCTGCTTCTTCCTCTGTTTCACTGTGGGAGGCCTTCAAGACTGTCATTCGTGGACATTCTTTATCTTTGATTGCTGCTTCCAAGAAGGCTAAATGTGAGGAACTTGTACGCATCGAAACTGAAATAACTGTGCTTGAGAGTGATCTTGAAGGTGATGTTACTCGTTCTAAATTGCATTCCCTCAGTTTGAAACAAGCTGATTATAGGGCCCTTGTGACTGACGCAGCGAAAGCAATGAATAGAGAGCAACAGGGTAGGATATATGACTTGGGCGACAAGGCTGGTAAACTGATTGCGTGGCTTGACAAGAAAGAGAGAGTGAATCGTGTCGTCCCTGTGATTGAAAGGCCGGATGGTGAATGTGTTACTGACCCAGCTGGTATTGTTGAGTGCTTTGTTGACCATTTCCGAACCGTATACGCCTCGGTTAGTGATAAGGACGAGGAGGATTCCCAATTGTTGTTGCGAGACATAGCATTACCTCGCCTTTCTGATGATGATAGAGACCTACTGGATGCACCTTTTACTATAGATGAAGTCCGGCCCGGCGCCGTCTCTTGAATGTGTGGGAACCTAATGATTATAATGCTTCTCAGATCTGCTGGGCGACCCTCGGCAACATGATTGCAAAGAGGGATATTGCACAGCTATGGGGCTCCCACAGACCGCCCACTGTACTGGCGTGGAAGGAGAATATGGACTGGTGCATGTTTAGGGAAAAGACAGTATATTTGTCTCGGGGCAGACCCAGAAAGTGGAGCAGAATTTGGTCACAGTGGAATGCTTATCATGGAAATATATGTACTCCCCCACATGATTCTACCTCTGATGTCCCCTTGTCCCCCTAATTGGCATTCCCAATGTTTTGTATTGACTGTATATATTGCATTGTTTCCTTGCCCCCCCCTCTTTGTAATTGCCTTTAACTATACTGTACGTTTTGTATTGTTCGGAGCTGCTCCCACATGGACTCAGGATCACCATCATTGTACTTTTGCCTTGTGCCTTATATCTTGTTGTTTGTTGTTGATTTCAATAAAAAAACATTTTTTAAATATAGTTTCGAACCATGGCACAACATTGTGTCATAAACTCTTTATTTGCTCCTTGTGTATCATAATCTGTTAACATTCTACTTACTATCACAATGGTGTTGTCTTGGGGAATGTTTGTGTTTAAAGCCTCGATATTGAGGGTAACTATTTTTGTGTGTCTTCATTAAAGCTTTTGCTTCAAGTGTAGAGCTAATGTTTTCTGGATCTTTAAAGTATGATTTTTGCCTAGCCACTAAAGGTTTCAGAAAACAAACAACATATTTGTTCAGAGGTTCCAATAGGGACCATAAACTGCTACCAATTGGTCTAAGGGTGGATTGCTTTCATCCTTATGGATCTTAAGTAATCCATAGAATGCTGGTGTTATTGGGTTGTTATTTCTTAGAATTTTGAATTCTTCTTCACATATACAATCACTCTCTTTGCCTTTATCTAACTGTCCATATATCTAATCTTTTAGAGCCAACAATTTCCTAGAGGTTACTTTTGTATAGCGTTCCTCAATGCACAGGGGTTTCGTTGCTTGTTCTTCATAATAAACTGTGTCAAAAACTACTAAACCTTTATCAGCAGGTTTTATTGTTATGCTATTGTCTTCCTTGAGCGAGAACACTGCCTCCCTCAGTTCTCTTCACATATTGTTAGGTTGCGCATGGGAATCCCTTAGAATCTATTGCACTTTGATCTCAACCACTTTTTAAAAAGTGTCAACATTGTTATTCACTTGGTTAATAGAGAGTGTGAACGCAGATTTGGGATTTAATCCAGAAATATTCTCAAACGATTGGAGTTGGCGACCTTCAAAGACTTTATTGAGTCTAATGTTCCTGAAGAAGAATTTTAAATCTTTCTCCAACACAAGTTTATTGATGTTTGCCATTGGGGCAAAACTCTCTAGGACTTCTTTTTTTGCCTTGTTTAATGTTCTGTTAGACAGATTCATAAAGGGAAATTTTCCTACTGCCAATATTACTGATTCCTTGTATTCAAATATTCACGTAGGAAATGATTTTTCGTAAACTGTCAACTGCCATTGTTTGGATTGTTCCTTTGCCCCGTTCCTCTGTTGATGTTCTAAAAAAAACCTTAATTGAAATGGAGCTATGTCCTCCTTTTTCCTCCTTTAAGGATCCCTCATCTTCAAAGCTTGAACCTGATGTCTTAGAGAGGGCTGCATGCTTTTTACCACCTCTTTAATACACTGATCTCTGCTTCCATTGGCTGTCCCCTCCTTGCTCTTTCATTTGTTGGTTGTATTTTTTGTTTAAATAGGGGAAGACTAATTCTAGACTAAACTTATTGATGTCTTTTTTCAATGTGATTATTTTTGTTTATTAAAGAGATATTCATACTCACTGTAGCCATTTACCTCCCGATCTAACTCTTTCAGTGTCCTCTTTGCCTCCTCCATAGCAATGTTAACTCTTAGGCTAGATTCTAAATCTTCAGTGGCATGTTTTTCAGATCTCTTCCTGTGCTGTCTCTATAATTAATAAAACCCAGTTCCTGCAACACCGATTGGCCATTTGAGTCCATGTTCCCAGGAATTTTCCATTCTTCACAAATAAACTTTTTAATTTTGAAACTGGAGTCCTATGGAAATTACCCCAGATTTAACACACTCAATAAAAAAATCTGTTTAGCTTTTTTTTGGGGCTTAATAATTTGCATCATTTATCACTTTTATTTGCAATCACTATGAGTTCTTGGTTCTTTGGCAATATAGCCCATGGGGACAGTGTTAGGGTCACACCTAAAGAGATGGTCCTTCTGGGAATAGGCAAGGTGTCAGTGGGTATGCCGGTTCAGCAGGGCAGATGAAATGTGCACAGTGGCCACCAATAAATACATATAAAACCAAGAATAAACGCGAAAGTCATAAATAATGCAGATAAACAATCATTATAAAGAGAAAATGTGACAGAGGGCATGCATGACAGAGAAGGGCTTAGCCAGAATAGCCAATTTACTATTTAGGATGTATAGAATATTTTGTGAATGTTCTAAGCGGATGGAAAACAGTTGAATTTTAGTTCATAAGTGCAATGAATTTGCTCCACTCCTCCATGGAGTTAAGTCCAATTTTTATAGAGTCACAATTGTCAATCCATTTGCAAACCAGGTGCTGTAGAGTGCATGCTGTGTCTCTCCCTCTAGGTGATGGTAGGTCCTTTTCAAGGATTTGCCATCTTATCCACAGCATGAGGCTGTGCCAAGTTCTTTAGTACCATCGGAGCAGCTTCCTTGTCACAGCGAATGCGGCTTCTGTGCTGGCCAATCCTGGCCTTAACCTGTTGCAATGTATGTCCAATATAGATCAGGTAGCATGGGCACCAAATACAGTAGATCACATTGCGGGATGCACAGATAGTCTGTTATTGTAAAGAAATCTGTATGGTGCCATGTTTGAAAACCCTCGTGTTGTGTGATAAACTGGCACGCAATCCAGTTGTCACATTTAAAATGGCCCTTTATAGGATCAAAAATCCCAGAAGGATAGAATCATTTTCTGTGGTTTAGGTAGACTGGAATTGGTATGGACCAAGTGATCAAAGGCACACTAAGGATCCAAGGGAGGAATCCCAAATGAAAGCATATTACTCCCTAGCAATCAGACTCAAAAAAGATACAATCTCCAAAAAACTAGGGGGTTTGGTTAAGGAAAAGTAGTCCTTTATAAGGACGAGAACGCTCACTCACCCAAAGGTGTTAATTTATACAAGTGTTTAAATATGAAGTCCCACTAACTATTCACAGTTCTCACTGTATAACCAACATGTAATGCATTTCAAATTGTGCTAGCCAACCTTGGGGTCATCCAAATCATCCCAGAGGCCCCTGTTTTCACAAGCTGGTCAAGCTGCTCCTAACCTCCAAACTGATGGTTTGGTAAGTTAAACCTTACAGCTGACATCTGCTAATCTGCAGCTCTCATGTTCATATCCTGCCAAAGCTAACTCAGATTTCAGTGCTTCAGAGTCCAATAAAATGAGGACCATTAGATTTAGCATTAGAAATGCCTGTTAATCCCAACACTTACAAATGGCAGCAACGCTATGTAAAGCACTATATAAAATGTCTTATTACATACTACCAGATAATATTGTTTATGTCTTCTCTCCCTGATGCACACAGACTGGACACCGAACACCAGACACCAGTAGTGGGAGTTAAGTCTGAAACGGGTGGGGCATAAAAACAAACCAACCATTGATGTGTATTGAAGTCAGGGTATCGATGATAATAAATATTGAGAAAAAATATTGAAAAAAATATTGTCAGGTAAATCTTAATTTTCTATATTTATCTGCACATATAAGTACCTATCAGCTGCGGCCAGTAGTGGCAGTGACATGGGGAGAGGGAGGGGCAGGGTAGGGGGTAGTAATGTATGGATTATAGAGCTTTACAGGTAAGTAAACATATAAATAAATAAAACGAATTTCGTTGCGCGCACTGCATTGCATTGGGTCACCAAATGCGATGTAGTGCGCACAACGAAATTCATTTTCAGTTACGGTGGGGCAGGGAGTTACGCCTCCCTGCCCCACCGTAACTCCCTCCACGGGCCGCGGCTGGATACATATATATTCAAGATGCGTTAAGGTGATTATAGGAATAATAAATCTGTACTTTCCTAAATGTACATACCTTTCAATATTTTGTCCCTCGATATTATCCTATGTTGATATTCCTCATCAATATTCAGGAGTCCAATCAAACCATCAATATTTCATTCTTGAGCGAGCATGAGCAGGGAAGCTCAAAATATGCATGCATACTGTGCAGCCTTCGTAAAACGAAAGGCAAGGCCTTGCAGAGAGAGATTGTTTTTTAATATACTTATACCTCGTAACAACAGTGCAGACTAAAGTCATTAGTTTAGGAAAACAAAAGAGAAGGAGCCAAAGAAGGTTCATGCTAACTATTAATTTATGTAATTTTTCGTTTCCGTCAGTAAATCCCTCTGAGCAGAGGTTTTTTTTTTATTTACTTATACTTCGTAACAACAGTGCAGACTAAAGTCATTAGTTTAGGAAAACAAAAGAGAAGAAGCCAAAGAAGCTTCATGCTAACTATTAATTCAGTTTCTGTCAGCATATCCCTCTGAGCAGAGGGACAGGATAAAGAAGCATGTATCACAAGTATCCTCATTTAAAAAACCATACTAAAAGGGCACTTTATTGTGCACTTCATAAAATGTGTTTTTATCAAGCTCTATTCTTTGGCTCTGCAGGCAGATGTGGTGGAAGACCCATAAACTCATGTCTTTACTCAAAACACAACCATGAAACATTTCAGCAAAGTTAAACTACAAAAGAAATCGCACCCGATCCTATGCTCGTACACTTGTACTTCATAGTGAGGGGAGAGGGACTAGGTTGGTGATACTGGTAGATGTCAAGATCTTGTTTTCTCAGACCTAATGCATTTTGTATTTACAAGAGTAATTAGTACATGCCAGGCATTGACGTGGGGAGTGGGAGGGTGGTGGGTAGTATGGACAGGAATACGGATGAATGCAGGTAAGTAGACTTTGAATGAATGAAAGGATTTCGTGGCGTGCCCTGCATTGCATTTTGCAATGGAGGGCACACAACAAAATCCGTTTAGTTGTTGTGACATTGAATGTATTGCCGGTATGCAAACTCACTCGTCGCTTTCTCATTTGGCTGTACGCAGTACTGCATAGCATGTACAGGCAAGGGGGCATTTTTGTTGGCAATGCATGAGGTTGTCACAATGTCCCCCTTGCCTCATGACCACGCATAACCAAATCTTCTTCTCAAGGCCACATCTCCCATGTGCCGAAATGAGTATGCAGTGTGAATGTGACTGATCACGTGCACGAGTAAGCAGGTCAGCAACAAGTTCAGCACACCTGCAACATTGCACATGTGTCTGGCTCGTGTGCAAGGTTGTGTGTGGCCCTCCAAGTCACCCTTGATGGCCAGGCACAACCTTGCACACAAGTCAGACACATGTGCAATGTTGCAGGTTTGTTGAGCTTGTTGCTGGCATGCTTACTCGTGCACGTGATCAGTCACATTCACACTGCATACTCATTTTGGCACATGGGAGAAGCGGCCTTGTGAAGATGATTTGGATATGGGTTGTGATAGTACTTTTCTTTTCAGCATGCAGCATCTCTAGGCGATGTGGCATATTGCTATGTGATGTAGCACTTATTTTGTGGCCTGATGTTGTACTGTGTTTTGCTAACTTTTCAGAGCACATTTCAATGTCAGTGCGTCCGGCAGTATGTGTCTTGCGATGTTTAGGTTGGATCAGGTGATGTGTGTCCATGCCACCATGCACAGGGCTATCTGGGACCTGAACCACAGTAATTGTGGGTATGCAATGCTATTTATTGTACATGTCTGCCATTGTGCCCACCCACCCCCATCCACCCACTCCATAGTTTGTACTCACCCTGTGGTTGTGTCTGCTCATATTCAGCAGTATCCCGACTAGGCACTCCAACCACCTTTTCCTCTGTGATGATTTGGGCCACCATTTCCTCCTGGTCATCCAGCTCCAGCAGAGGCCCTGGACTACCACCTCCAGTCGCCAAACCTGCCTTTGCTGCTATCTTCTCCTTCATATTTTTCTTGCTCTCATTCCAGCACTTCTTTACCTCATCCACTGTCCTCCTCTTCCTCTCTCCCACAGCATTGACCTTAGCTGTGATGTCCTCCCATATTTCTTTTTTCCTTGACAATGGCACTGTGCGCTTTGTGAACAGCTCCTGCTGATGTTCAGCCACCAGCCATACAGGACCTGATTTTTTTGCTGGCTGAACCTGGGGTTCTTCTTCCTTTTGGCCTTCCCCTGGGTCTCTCTCTGCTCCTCCTGGGTGGCTGGGGGGTTGGTATTTGGCTCAGCGCTTGTCCTAGCCTCCTCCATGTCTCTCCTGCTCTCTGCTGTGTTCTCCGTTTTTTTCCCCTGCTTGGAAGCCTTTTATGGTGCATTTTCCCGCTTGCAGCATGCAAAAAGCAGGACTGATAGCAATTATCAGGCCACTTTTGGCGATAATTAGCCCATCGCGACTTTTCTCGCGTTAGCATGTGTTTTTTTATCGCCGGCCCTCAGGAATTATCGCCATCCATTTGCGTCGATATTGGTAGCTACGGCCGGGTAGCAGCGCGTTGTTAATACCTCCCTAACGCGTCAATAGAGACAGGACTTCGCCGGCGATAATTATCGCAATTTGTTGCTGATATGCCCCTTAGTCCGCACTGAAATCTCTGATTATTAGAGTTGCATTTTGACGATACTCTAACCTCTCAAACTGTCTTTTCAGTAGTGATTAGTGGCAAGTCATCACAGAAAGGAAATTCTTCTATTTTTCTCCTTCCAATCATGTAATGAAAATATCCGATGTCTAAGGCTATACTTGAGAAGGTATCCTTCTTTTTTCCATGGACCAGTAGACATTGATGGTTAATATTACTTTGGGGCATTTTCTGCAGAACCTAGTCATATTCATGTACAATAATTGTGATATACAATGTAAATTGTAACTCTTTAACAAATATGTTATTTATAACAATTTCAGACAGCAATTATTTGTTATGAAATACCAGCATATAATTGTTCAGGGCAAGCAAAGTGTTAAAGACACAAAACAGATATTTTTTCATAAATGCAGACATTTGTGGGTAAAATAGCTCAAATATTGTCTTTACAAAATTGTGTAGGACCTAGGACTCTGAACTTCATTTTATAAATTATATACATATGTAATCAAACTGATAAGGGAGTCTAGAAAAAATTCAACACATTTATGTCAACCTATGTGAAGAGTCTGCACCCATGGGTTTCTTTATACCAATCAACTATAAAGCTTTAGATTGTAACATTTTCATATACAGTGACATTGAGCAGGACCGGGTTGGTCATTCGTGCCACTGATCAATTACTTGAGGACCTGGGGACATTGATGACAGTTTTGTGTTTTTGCAAGCTGGTGTTTGCTACTAACACAAACCCACTGTGGTGGGCAGCAGGACAGGCTTGCACTACAAATGCCTCAGCCCCAACCCCCCACTCCCTTCAAAATGGTCATCTTCATTGTCAGTCCTTTGAGACTGAAGGAGGTCCACATCAAAGACAAGTCTATTTTTATGGGTAAAGGAAACCGCAATGGAAGAACATCAATGAAAAACTCTTCCCCTAAAACCTGACTACACTCCATGCGGTTTGGTCTCTAGATCAGCTCCTTGTCAAATGTTAGACCCCAAAGTTCCTATTGTGTAATTTATACCATGCAGGAAAATTCCTGAGAAGAAGATGTTAAGCATCATTAAACTCCATCGAGTATGCCCCTATATGCATATTGCACAAACTATACCATACAGAAACCACTTACAAATATCAGCTGTTTCCCTAGACATTGACACTACCACCATTTCCATTATGGAAGCACTGTCATATGAAAACCACTTCTAGGAAACAGTTGTGTCCCTGAACATTGACCCCAACACCATTTTTGTTATTGAAGCGCTGTCATCTAGAACCACTTCCATGATACTCTTGTTCCCCATTAATCTTCAATATAACCATACCTAAATCTTACCATTCGATTATTCCTACCTAAATGGAAATGATTCACCTTCCCAGAAATGTGAGCTGCATTTCATGCCTGACTTCGCTTTATGTCTAGTTTCCAATATTTCTATTGTGCCAATACTAACACAAAGGAAATGCTTCACAAACACAGTAGATTCCCCACAAGCTCAATTTCATGTGAGATACTTAATGACTGACCTTAGTCAATACCGAACAATATGATGGCATATGAAATTAGTTATTCTTAGTGTAACCATAGCAACACTCAGCAAAGCTGCATGAGTGTTCAAGGCAGAGGATTAACATTTTCAGACAGGCAACATCCAAAACCTTCAAGGTGTCTAACAACCTCCTGAGTAGCCACATTTGTTGCATTTATTTTTCTTTCCTTCTTATGTTTTGGGGTTGAGTATTTTCAAATACAAATTAACCCAATAAGATCTACTACTGATGCTACGGATTGCGGTATGAATGTATTCTTACATCAGTTCCGGAGTTGACCTGAACCAAATTTAAACATGCACCCATATTTGAGCTTCCATCCTGAAACTACTGTGACTGTGATTCTTCACTCGAGGAAGTCTGATAAAACAAGGGGCAATGGCTGACCGTCAACAGTCAAAGACTTGTGAAAATTGAAAGAATTTTACACTGTATTTTCAGAAATTATCTAGCAGGATGGCAGTGGCTGTTCTAGATTTTTTTAAATAAATACTTGTATGAAGTAGTACTTCACCTACTACATATTAACCACAGAAGATGTATTAGAATGAAAATAGATCTGATGTTGACTTAAAAGAAGAGAGGTCATGAGAAATTGATATGGTTATGATAGCCACTGAGCTTTTTGACAAAGCTTCAAGGTTACTTGGAGGATACCTTTTTTGCTGTAAACCTCACATTCTGCATCCAAATCCCCGAGGGAACCCTTTCTAGTACTCCAGTATTAACTGTGACAGCATGTCACTACAAATTGGAACAAAAGATGTGGAACACCAAAGTCCTAGGACTTGATGGAGTGCCTTCCAAAACCTCACTCTATGTTGAAGCCCAATTGAAGACCTTTGCTTACAAAGATCTACTAAAACTGATGGAAAAGCAGAGGAAAGACATTGAAAGACTTACAGAGAAACTAGAAAAGGGAGACAATTACAGTTGTATTAGTGGACAGTACGATACAATGTAAGCGGTGTATCAAATACAGCTCTAAACAAAACAAAAACATCTAATGCAGTTGACTCAAGATAACTAACTGTAACAAGAATAATAGGATCCAAAGGAGAGACACACTCACACACACACACACTGAAGGATGTGGTCTGATCTGTAGGGTCAGCCACAGACATTTAGCTTTCATTCCTCCACTGTTTGTTAAATTCGTTTTTGTTGGCCTTAGGACATTACCTCTTCTAGCCAGTGCTAAACTGCTCTTGTTCTCTCCGTAACGCATATTGGACTAGCTTACACTTAATTGGCATAGATATTTTACTTGAAAGTCCCTTGTAAAGTGGCAATACATGTGCCTAGGGCATGTAAATTAAATGCTACTAGTGGATCTGCAGTACTGGTTGTGCCACCTACTACATTGGCAGTGTAAACATGGATTCAGATTAACCAGTGACAAATGATTGTGGCAATTAAAACACTGCAGTTTGACCTGTCAAAAACACAACACAAAGGCAAAGTCAGATTTTTAATAGATAGTAGGCAAAATGTATTTTTGGAAAGTTATCATCTACCTAGCAGAATGCTCAAAAAGCTAATCAGCATTAGCCTCCAGCTGCAGCCCTCTGTGTGGTCAGCCTTGAACGTAGTGTTAATATTGCTCCCAGAGCAAGAGACAAGGATTAGGTGTAGGAAAGATGTTTCTTCTGAAAGAATGGACATTTGGGCAGTACCCTGGAACTTCATTAACTTCAAAGAGGTTTTTGCTGTGTCATGACCTGACCTCCTTATATTCTCACTCCTCCTGTACCACCTTGGGTGTGGGGGCTTGCAGGATCGAGCACAAATCTCAGTGCCCCCCTGGCTGTTTATGGGGCTTGTTGACCCATAGGCTTGACAACGTTCTTGTCATGGTAATTATCCCCAGGGCCCTAGACCACTGAGTCATGAAACCAGGGCCGTACTGGCCATAGCAGGCACCGGACAATCCCCCGGTGTGCCGCATGGGTGGGGGCTGGTTTTGGGCCCCTGGGGGCGTTTTTGTTACAGGGCCTGTAACAAACTTGGCAGAAAATCGGCCCTGGCAAAGAGCTCGGCGGCACCCACAACTCCCCCCCACCCCCACGGGGGGGCAGCTGAGCACTTTGCCAGGGCCGGTTTTGGTTCCCAGTCCGGCCCTGCATGAAACACCAAATTTCAAATAGTAACATCCTCCAGGGACTTCAGGCGGATTCATCATGACTATAGTGATATTTGGGCTGACTCAGAGTCACATGACTATGGGGGATATGTGGCAGACCTATAGGCACATGACTATGAAGTTATTTTGGCTGACTCGTAGGCACATATTGATGGGGATATTTGGACTGACTCATTAGGATTTGGAAACAGTATTTATACTGCACTCAAACCATGAGGCAGTGCATGGCTTACCCACTGGTTGAAGAGAACAGATCCTCTTCAGTGATCCCGCTCACGTGAATGTCTCCACGACCTGGTGAGTTTATTCTGTAGTGCGGCTCTCCTCTCTTGCAAATCCAGCGACGCATTGAACTATATCCCTGCAACACTGCACCTAAAAGGAGAAACCATGGATAAGTACCATTCTTAAGGTTAATGCACTAACGTAAAGCGTATCAACCAGAGACTTATTTTTATGATGCTGAAAATCAGAAAACAGGACAACACTAGAACATTGAGACATTGTGGGTATTATTTAACGCATATACCGAAGCCTTGGTATTAGCACCCAGTTATATTCTTATGTGCCATTAATTATGCTGTAGCCTGTTATTCCAAAGACACACTCTTGCCACACACCTTGTGCCTAGTGTTCAACAAACAAGGTGTACCTTAGTGCGTGATGTGAAAATATGATATAGCTTCTGCTGGGAGTGACGCAACTTCAAGGGTTACAGTTCATTATTGGAAGTCTATGCAACAGTAGATTCATTATCTTGTAAGTGACTGCTAATTCACATGTCTAAGGCAAGAGGAAATATTTCATGACTGCTTATTTGTTGAATAACCTCTCTACTTGTGTTTGCAGTAAAACTCACCATGCACTAGATTATGCACATATAATGACAATGGTCTTCAGGACTGAGGAGAGGTGTACGTGTGACTCAAAGAAGACAGTGGCTGAGCGTTAAAGCAAACAAGTCTCTGTTTGTTATTATGTCCCAACCCCTTCTCCCTTTTGGGGCAGCAGTTGATTCACAGTTACAATTCCCTAATCAGATGCCACCAAAGAAGAGTTAGGAGGTCCAGAGTTATCTCTGCAGAGAAGATTCTGGTATGTGGCATGACACCCTGTCACTGGCAACTGTTAGCTGGTACATGGGTAGGCACTTCCTTTGTTCACCCAGTTAGGCCGGGTTCAATAACAATCCGGAGGGAGCTGCTCCTTAAAATAGGGTTTGAAGTGACCACAGAGGGAGGGTGGCTCACTTCCTTTGCCAACTTCTGGGGCGGGCACAGAAGCTCTGCATATGGGATTGCTTGCAGAAGAGCACACAGAACTTCTGCACAATTGGGTAGGGTTACCCTTGGGAACTTTTTCCCTATTGGCAGCAGTGACCTCCACCCACAGGCTAGCAAATGGTATAAATGTGGCATCCCTGGACACCCTCTCCAGAACACTCTGGACCTTTGGAAGAAGAAAACAAGGACTGTCCCCGCAGTTTGAGGATTTCTGATGGGCAGGACCCTTTTCTATTAATTTCTAGGACATAAAAGTGACTCCAGGGGTCATTTGGCAGGCTTCATGCTAAGCTAGAGGGACACAACAAGCTGCAAGAAGCCTTTTTCTAGAAGAACACAGCTGACTAGTTCCAACTGGACCTGCACTGGTCTCTGCTAGTGACTTCTGCTGGACTGAGTCTTGACCCCCACATGTATTCCTGAGTTCCTTGGCTGTGTCATTGCACACTCCTCCAAACACCCTGAGAGACCTGGGACTTAGAAACATTTTGGCTCTGAAGACCTCTTGAGGACTAGGGCAAATCTGCCAAGTTGATCCAATCAGGATGCATTGCCTCTGGTCTATTTATGGTTCTCTCTTTCTGAGCATTTCAGCAGGAAGAAATCTGTTTCAATGGGACTTCAGGGAGAAGGTATCCTGACTTGTGGAACCCTCTTTGGCTACAGCCTAAATCCTTGCCTTCTTGGAGAAGTCTGAGGTCTATATAAATACCTAAGTCCAAATGTAGAAAACTTGACCAGCGAAGGTGTCAAATGAACATGGCCATCACTGGGGTGAATTTAAAATTCTTCTGCTTAGCACTTTCACCATCTATGTCAATGGCTGCACAAGGACCTTTTTCAATGCTTCTCTGGTGTCATGGAGCCCTGCTGCCTTGCCCTGCTGAAGGAATTTGACACCACCCCCAAAAAGTCCTAAGTTAAAATTTCCAACTTCGTCAAACCTGGTTGGTGTATAAGACCCGCGCTCCACTGCAGCTGGTCTAAAATCGTTCCTAGATTCCGGTCTAATGTGAGCAATTGACCCAAGTTGGTGCCAAATGCTTTTTGCCACTATTTTCATCAAAAAAATTACAATTCATATATCTAGATCCCCTTTTTGGATTTCATCCATTTGGTGCAATCATGTTAATTAAATTATCCTATTAGTTTTTTGGGAATTTGTATTGTGTTTTGTTGTCATCTTTTCAACTGTTCAGTACAACAAAATGCTTTGCATTTATATTATGGAACCCAAAGGAGTTAGGTCCTTAGGCGGGATAGGGGCGGGCTGGACCTTTTATCATTCAATAGCACAAAACAATTGCCTGCACCCTACTTATTTAGTGAAATGTAATTATTCAAATAATAGATCATACCATTACTTATTCTCAGTTGATCTGGTACCTTAATTTGTACCATCCACTTTTTATTTCAAAGAATTTCATGGGTATTTTTTGTGCAGAAACCAGATACACTAACACATCTAACTTAATATATACACATACAAAAACATTACATATACAACAAAATGTTCACAATTTACATTACATAACATCCTAACACCATAATAATAAAATTACAATGCAACTGTTATTTGTTTTATCAAATTAGTTTCATAATTCATCATCGGACCACGTCAAATGCCCAGGGACGTTGGAAAGTTGTTCTCAAAGTCCTAGTGTATATTTAATATACTGTCTATTCCCATTGGTATGCCGACGCGTTTCGAGTTGGGGCCATCAAGGTTCCCAAACTCTCCTCAGGGCCTTATGATTAATCTGTGTAGGAAGTAAAAAATAAAGGAAGATCACTATTCACTCAAAAAATTCAAATGCCTCATATGGCTTTTGTGCCATACCCGGAAGATTGCCTAGTTTTACCTGTAGATTGATTCCCAGCGGAAACGATATATTGAAGGGTTTTTCAATCAGAGGGAACTGTTTATCAATCTTCTGCCTGTGTCACCATGTCATCGCGCTGTCAATTCTAAATAAAAGAACGGGGGCGCGTGCAACTGTCAGTATATTAAATTGCCACATTAATATGTATGTACACGAGGTGGAAAAACAATGGTGTCCTACCTCGTCTCGAGAAGTTATCGAGATCAGGTGCTTATGCGAATGGCTGCTTTTATTTCTCCGTTACCTATTTAATAAAACATATATGTCATTATTTAGACATGATACAAACGAGGGTGTTTACAGAATGCTAACACTTTAATCCCTCCAGGGTCCATACCTGCGTTGTACGCATCTATCGTGCAGCTTGGATTCTGTGGCCTTCGTTGCCTTAAGACTTGGCCTTCAATTACGGTCGCACTGAATCTGAAAACAAACATACGGGGCCGGTAAAGACTCACGTAGACCCCCGAGTTTCAAAAATAATTTAAAGCGCGGGCGGAATCAAACTTACGTGATTAAAGGATCTTGACATGCACTAAGGCGTTCTCTTCCGCGTCTAGTCAGGAACCATCTGACTGATTCACCATGCGGGACACGCCCTCTTAAGCATGCATTGTGGATGAATGCTGGACCCTCTGAATTATGGGATATGTAGTTGTCGTTTATCGCGAGGCACCTTTTTACCAAAATTATTAAATAATTCTACGAGAACAGGCTAAACAGCATTATTCAGGACTATGCAGGCTACCTCAACTCTTCGACACTGCAGACGCATTTACACTCTCGCCAATTCCGACATGCTGTTTAATCCAATTAAAGTGGTATTGAATTTCAGAATTAGGTATGCTTCTTTTTGAAGCAACATCCTGTCGACATCACCAGAGCACTGTGTACTATTTATAGTAAATAATACCGACCATTTGAAGTCATTTTCATTGTGCATTTTCTCATTGAAGTGCTCAACCATGGGCGCATTGGGCACCTTCCTTTTGAGCCGCGATCTATGCTGGCCTATTCGTGCATTCACTTGTTGGTTTGTTTTGCCGATGTATAACTTCTGGCACGGACAAATGACCACATAAATTACATTCTTTGTTTTGCAATTCGAAAACACCGAATGTTTCCATTTTACATTCAAATGTTCGAATTCATTCCCCTCAATAGTGCTGGCACATGCCACACAGTTCCCACACCTGTGGTGGCCTTCCAATGGTTTCATTTTCCAGAGTGATAAAAGATCATGTTTCTGTTTTGGCTCCGAAATGTCAGCACGAACAATTTGTTGTCCCACACTTTTATTCTTTTTGTAGGCGAATATTGGGCGCGGGAAAGGGCATTCCAGTCCCTCCAACAGATGCCAATTTTTCAAAACTGCCTGCCGCATTTTGTGCGTGTCAGGACCAAAGGTAGTCACACAGACCAGCCGGTCTAATTCTTTCTTTTGTCTGGTCTGTAACAGACACTCACGTGGTGTGAAATGTGCTCTTTTGTAGGAGTGTTTTAGAAGCTTTTTAGGGTATCCTCTGTACTTCATCTCATCGCAGAAATTCTGTGCATGATTATCAAAATCTCCTATTTCACTACAGTTTCTACGTATCCGTAGCAATTGTCCGTAGGGGAGATTAGCTTTGAGATTTCTCGGGTGGTGGCTTCTATGGTGCAGAATCGTATTTTTGTCCGTGGCTTTTTTATACAATGATGTTTTTAAGCACCCTTCGGTGCCAGTCACTTCGACATCTAAAAATGTCATTCGGGTCGTGCTCGCCTCCATTGAGAATTTGATGTCTCTCGTTGATCCAGCTATGGAACGCCAATAGGTCGGTCTGGCTCCCCTGCCACAGGAGCCAGACGTCATCTATATAGCGCAGCCATTGGGCAATATTTTCAGAAAAGGGGTTATTCCTTTCCACAAATCTCATTTCGTATTGTGCCATATATAGCACCGCCATCTCTGGGGCATAAGGACAACCCATCGCGGTCCCTTTAATCTGCATGTAGAACTGGTTGTTAAAAACAAAATAGTTCTTTTTCAGCGCTATTTCAGCTAATCTCAAGATGAACGATGTTGGCACTCTATGTGGCCGCGGTCTGCTGTCCAAGTAGTACTCCATCACTTCTAGGGCCTCGTCCTGCGGGATCTGTGTGTATAAGGACGTAACGTCCATTGTGACCATTATTTGGGTAGATGGGTCAAATGGGGTCCCCTCGACTTTTATTAAAAAGTCGGTAGTATCCTTTAGGTAAGATCTTACGTCTTTAATAAATGGCTTCAAAAAGAAGTCCACATATTTAGATATGGGCTCTAGGCAAGAGTCACAACCCGATACTATCGGTCGGCCTGGAGGTTCATTTAGGCTTTTGTGAATTTTGGGTAGTAAGTAAAGGACCGGGGTCCTAGGAAATTTCTTATCCAGGAACTCAAATTCCTTATTGCCCAGAAAGCCTTGTTCCTTTCCTAACTCAAGAACAACACTAATCAGTCCTTGAATCTCCTTTGTTGGATCTTCTGGTAGCCTTCTGTACCATGTCGTGTTTTCAACCTGTTTAAGTCCCTCTGTTAGGTACATGGCACGAGGCCAGACAACCACCGCACCCCCCTTGTCCGCCTGCTTTATAACCACTGAAGTGTCTTCCTTCAGGCTTTGTATTGCCTTACGCTGACCTTTGGTCAAATTATGGTTAATGTACTTCTTTTCTTTCTCCATTTTGTTGATTGATGACAGTAGGACTTGTTCGAATGCTTTTACTTGTAGGGGGATATTTTGGTGAGGTACAAATTTAGACTTATTCCTGAAGCCAGTGGAATCGTTGTTGGTAATTACTGGCTGATTATGAAAGAATGCCTTCAATCTCAATTTCCTACAAAATTCCAAAGCTTCCACCTTCAATTTTGTATAATCCGTTTGTCTACACGGGACAAATTTTAAGCCTAAATTTAATAAAGATTCCTCATCTTCTGTTAAACTTTTCTGGGACAAGTTAACGACCGTGTTAGGCTTTATGATTTGTAGAACCGGTTGCGCGTCCTCATTTCCCATGGCGCTTTGAATCTTGTTTTTGTTTGTGGGCCCCTTTCTAAAAAAGCAACCTGTTTTCTGGCGTTGCCTCTCGAATCTGAATCAGAGGATTCAGAAGAGGAGGTCTCTGAAAAAGTAGTGTAACGATTTCTTGATCTCCCCTGATAGTTAGACAGTGCCCTGCGTGAGTCTGACGAGGTATAATAATCTTCCTTCAAGAAGGGATACACTTGTTCAATCTTGAAGGACTTAGTATCTCTGTCGTATTTGGAAGTTTTATCGTTTATTGAATTGTCTTTAAACGCCTGTATTTCTTTGTCAATTTTTTCAAGAAGTGCTTTTGCGTCTGCAATTGTCGGATCGTTTTGAATAGCCTTTGTTAAAGTTTCAATCTCCTCCTCTTCTTTGCGGCACAATCTTTGTGCGGTTTCTATGGTATGGACCATCAGGTCCCGGCTACATTTGGTATTTATGTAGCTGAATCCCTTTTTGTACTCTTCGTCCTCTGTGAAGATGACGGGTATATTTTTGACCTGCAACCCCCAAGGGATAGTTCCGCCTTTCAGGTGTCTCAATAAGAAATGTCCGTGAAGTTCTGTCCTCACACGCTTTTTACAAAGTCTGACTAGTTTCTCAGAGTCATTCTGTTGTTTAGCGCTAGTGCTTAAGGCAATCGACGAGAAGGGGGATGAGGCAATCAGTGACTGAATGTGACTTTCACTAAATGAAAGTGTATCTTTATCTGCCATAACTTGCGAAGGACAATTTGTCCTTCACCACACGAATGAAAAAACGTATTCCCTAAACACTCTCGCGGACTGTTGTCCGCTCTAAACTTTGGAACCCAAAGGAGTTAGGTCCTTAGGCGGGATAGGGGCGGGCTGGACCTTTTATCATTCAATAGCACAAAACAATTGCCTGCACCCTACTTATTTAGTGAAATGTAATTATTCAAATAATGATCTATTATTTGAATAATTACATTTCACTAAATAAGTAGGGTGCAGGCAATTGTTTTGTGCTATTGAATGATAAAAGGTCCAGCCCGCCCCTATCCCGCCTAAGGACCTAACTCCTTTGGGTTCCAAAGTTTAGAGCGGACAATAGTCCGCGAGAGTGTTTAGGGAATACGTTTTTTCATTCGTGTGGTGAAGGACAAACTGTCCTTTGCAAGTTATGGCAGATAAAGATACACTTTCATTTAGTGAAAGTCACATTCAGTCACTGATTGCCTCATCCCCCTTCTCGTCGATTGCCTTAAGCACTAGCGCTAAACAACAGAATGACTCTGAGAAACTAGTCAGACTTTGTAAAAAGCGTGTGAGGACAGAACTTCACGGACATTTCTTATTGAGACACCTGAAAGGCGGAACTATCCCTTGGGGGTTGCAGGTCAAAAATATACCCGTCATCTTCACAGAGGACGAAGAGTACAAAAAGGGATTCAGCTACATAAATACCAAATGTAGCCGGGACCTGATGGTCCATACCATAGAAACCGCACAAAGATTGTGCCGCAAAGAAGAGGAGGAGATTGAAACTTTAACAAAGGCTATTCAAAATGATCCGACAATTGCAGACGCAAAAGCACTTCTTGAAAAAATTGACAAAGAAATACAGGCGTTTAAAGACAATTCAATAAACGATAAAACTTCCAAATACGACAGAGATACTAAGTCCTTCAAGATTGAACAAGTGTATCCCTTCTTGAAGGAAGATTATTATACCTCGTCAGACTCACGCAGGGCACTGTCTAACTATCAAGGGAGATCAAGAAATCATTACACTACTTTTTCAGAGACCTCCTCGTCTGAATCCTCTGATTCAGATTCGAGAGGCAACGCCAGAAAACAGGTTGCTTTTTTAGAAAGGGGCCCACAAACAAAAACAAGATTCAAAGCGCCATGGGAAATGAGGACGCGCAACCGGTTCTACAAATCATAAAGCCTAACACGGTCGTTAACTTGTCCCAGAAAAGTTTAACAGAAGATGAGGAATCTTTATTAAATTTGGGCTTAAAATTTGTCCCGTGTAGACAAACGGATTATACAAAATTGAAGGTGGAAGCTTTGGAATTTTGTAGGAAATTGAGATTGAAGGCATTCTTTCATAATCAGCCAGTAATTACCAACAACGATTCCACTGGCTTCAGGAATAAGTCTAAATTTGTACCCCACCAAAATATCCCCCTACAAGTAAAAGCATTCGAACAAGTCCTACTGTCATCAATCAACAAAATGGAGAAAGAAAAGAAGTACATTAACCATAATTTGACCAAAGGTCAGCGTAAGGCAATACAAAGCCTGAAGGAAGACACTTCAGTGGTTATAAAGCAGGCGGACAAGGGGGGTGCGGTGGTTGTCTGGCCTCGTGCCATGTACCTAACAGAGGGACTTAAACAGGTTGAAAACACGACATGGTACAGAAGGCTACCAGAAGATCCAACAAAGGAGATTCAAGGACTGATTAGTGTTGTTCTTGAGTTAGGAAAGGAACAAGGCTTTCTGGGCAATAAGGAATTTGAGTTCCTGGATAAGAAATTTCCTAGGACCCCGGTCCTTTACTTACTACCCAAAATTCACAAAAGCCTAAATGAACCTCCAGGCCGACCGATAGTATCGGGTTGTGACTCTTGCCTAGAGCCCATATCTAAATATGTGGACTTCTTTTTGAAGCCATTTATTAAAGACGTAAGATCTTACCTAAAGGATACTACCGACTTTTTAATAAAAGTCGAGGGGACCCCATTTGACCCATCTACCCAAATAATGGTCACAATGGACGTTACGTCCTTATACACACAGATCCCGCAGGACGAGGCCCTAGAAGTGATGGAGTACTACTTGGACAGCAGACCGCGGCCACATAGAGTGCCAACATCGTTCATCTTGAGATTAGCTGAAAAAGCGCTGAAAAAGAACTATTTTGTTTTTAACAACCAGTTCTACATGCAGATTAAAGGGACCGCGATGGGTTGTCCTTATGCCCCAGAGATGGCGGTGCTATATATGGCACAATACGAAATGAGATTTGTGGAAAGGAATAACCCCTTTTCTGAAAATATTGCCCAATGGCTGCGCTATATAGATGACGTCTGGCTCCTGTGGCAGGGGAGCCAGACCGACCTATTGGCGTTCCATAGCTGGATCAACGAGAGACATCAAGACATCAAATTCTCAATGGAGGCGAGCACGACCCGAATGACATTTTTAGATGTCGAAGTGACTGGCACCGAAGGGTGCTTAAAAACATGATTGTATAAAAAAGCCACGGACAAAAATACGATTCTGCACCATAGAAGCCACCACCCGAGAAATCTCAAAGCTAATGTCCCCTACGGACAATTGCTACGGATACGTAGAAACTGTAGTGAAATAGGAGATTTTGATAATCATGCACAGAATTTCTGCGATGAGATGAAGTACAGAGGATACCCTAAAAAGCTTCTAAAACACTCCTACAAAAGAGCACGTTTCACACCACGTGAGTGTCTGTTACAGACCAGACAAAAGAAAGAATTAGACCGGCTGGTCTGTGTGACTACCTTTGGTCCTGACACGCACAAAATGCGGCAGGCAGTTTTGAAAAATTGGCATCTGGTTGGAGGGACTGGAATGCCCTTTCCCGCGCCCAATATTCGCCTACAAAAAGAATAAAAGTGTGGGACAACAAATTGTTTGTGCTGACATTTCGGAGCCAAAACAGAAACATGATCTTTTATCACTCTGGAAAATGACACCATTGGAAGGCCACCACAGGTGTGGGAACTCTGTGGCATGTGCCAGCACTATTGAGGGGAATGAATTCGAACATTTGAATGTAAAATGGAAACATTCGGTGTTTTCGAATTGCAAAACAAAGAATGTAATTTATGTGGTCATTTGTCCGTGCCAGAAGTTATACATCGGCAAAACAAACCAACAAGTGAATGCACGAATAGGCCAGCATAGATCGCGGCTCAAAAGGAAGGTGCCCAATGCGCCCATGGTTGAGCACTTCATTGAGAAAATGCACAATGAAAATGACTTCAAATGGTCGGTATTATTTACTATAAATAGTACACAGTGCTCTGGTGATGTCGACAGGATGTTGCTTCAAAAAGAAGCATACCTAATTCTGAAATTCAATACCACTTTAATTGGATTAAACAGCATGTCGAAATTGGCGAGAGTGTAAATGCGTCTGCAGTGTTGAAGAGTTGAGGTAGCCTGCATAGTCCTGAATAATGCTGTTTAGCCTGTTCTCGTAGAATTATTTAATAATTTTGGTAAAAAGGTGCCTCGCGATAAACGACAACTACATATCCCATAATTCAGAGGGTCCAGCATTCATCCACAATGCATGCTTAAGAGGGCGTGTCCCGCATGGTGAATCAGTCAGATGGTTCCTGACTAGACGCGGAAGCGAACGCCTTAGTGCATGTCAAGATCCTTTAATCACGTAAGTTTGATTCGGCCCGCGCTTTAAATTATTTTTGAAACTCGGGGGTCTATGTGAGTCTTTACCGGCCCCGTATGTTTGTTTTCAGATTCAGTGCGACCGTAATTGAAGGCCAAGTCTTAAGGCAACGAAGGCCACAGAATCCAAGCTGCACGATAGATGCGTACAACGCAGGTATGGACCCTGGAGGGATTAAAGTGTTAGCATTCTGTAAATACCCTCCTTTGTATCATGTCTAAATAATGACATATACGTTTTATTAAATAGGTAACGGAGAAATAAAAGCAGCCATTCGCATAAGCACCTGATCTCGATAACTTCTCGAGACGAGGTAGGACACCATTGTTTTTCCACCTCGTGTACATACATATTAATGTGGCAATTTAATATACTGACAGTTGCACGCGCCCCCGTTCTTTTATTTAGAATTGACAGCGCGATGACATGGTGACACAGGCAGAAGATTGATAAACAGTTCCCTCTGATTGAAAAACCCTTCAATATATCGTTTCCGCTGGGAATCAATCTACAGGTAAAACTAGGCAATCTTCCGTGTATGGCACAAAAGCCATATGAGGCATTTGAATTTTTTGAGTGAATAGTGATCTTCCTTTATTTTTTACTTCCTACACAGATTAATCATAAGGCCCTGAGGAGAGTTTGGGAACCTTGATGGCCCCAACTCGAAAAGCGTCGGCATACCAATGGGAATAGACAGTATATTAAATATACACTAGGACTTTGAGAACAACTTTCCAACGTCCCTGGGCATTTGACGTGGTCCGATGATGAATTATGAAACTAATTTGATAAAACAAATAACAGTTGCATTGTAATTTTATTATTATGGTGTTAGGATGTTATGTAATGTAAATTGTGAACATTTTGTTGTATATGTAATGTTTTTGAATGTGTATATATTAAGTTAGATGTGTTAGTGTATCTGGTTTCTGCACCAAAAATACGCATGAAATTCTTTGAAATAAAAAGTGGATGGTACAAATTAAGGTACCAGATGAACCGAGAATAAGTAATGGTATGATCTAATATTTGAATAATTACATTTCACTAAATAAGTAGGGTGCAGGCAATTGTTTTGTGCTATTGCATTTATATTAAGCCTGACTGTCCTGTGGCAGAGCGACCATGGGTTGTGTTCAGGTTTAAATTACAGAAACCATTTCTAGAGCTAACAAAATAGTGACATTATCACATGTGATGGACTCAAGTACACCACAACTAATAAAACACTTTCTCACTTGCGTTAAATGCATATGCCTATAAATACAATTCTCTTTCAAGTTGTTACAGACACTGTTTCCAGTCTTGAAATTTTGTGTGATAGTCTAAGGCATTCTGGATGTTGAAGTCTTGTTTTGCTTCTTTTGAACTAAGTGGACTAAGCCACCTCAAATCAATCTTGTGTAGGCAAAGGTTCAGCACTGGAGGCAATGTCCACAATGACCTGGAATTAGTTTGTCACTCACTCTGTATTGACTGAAGGTGATGGTAGGCATGACTATAATCCTTGGCTACAGATACAGTTACATTCTTTTTTTTTTGTGTGACAGCTTTATTTGAGTAATGATAAAATACAAAAACCAGTAATACAATTAAATATATATGTCAAGACATATTAAGTGTAAATGACATAGACTATTCCACCAGTGTTGTACAGAGGTTTTTGTAAGGGATTGCCAATTGAGAGAGATATGCTGAAAAGCTAAGGACAACATAAGGTCAAAAAGACCATATTACTGAGAGGACAGATCTAAGGAATCGGAAAGGCTTCCAGCAAAAAGAAGAGGGGGGAATAATGAAAGGAAATATTAAACATATTAGAGATATATACAACCAAGATGGATCGCACACCGCTAGCCTCTCTAGGCGAAACACTCGACAAACTTTTCAACATGGCGAACTACCAGAAGACTGCATTACCCAGAATGCCAGGGGCGAACCTTGCCTGATAGGTGAAGCGGTGTGCTCCCACCCCTGTTGTGTAGCCCCACCATCAGTTGGCTAATCACAAACAGATAGGCTAGCAACAATTTCTCCCAGATAATGAGGCAACTTTATGAAAGTCTTTGGATTGAACTGTAATAGAATTCAACTCTACCACATAAGAACCACTCACAAAGAACTGCTATACCCAATGGTAATAGATAACACCTAATAAAACCCCATGGTTCCCATCACAAATAAATGTTAACACAGATTAATTCCTTCCAATGACTTATTTTCCCCCTTCTACTCACCCCACGTTTACTATCCTGTTGAGTTATAACGATAGGAAAGGGCTTTATGTCCAAATGCAAACAATGACACATTTCAGTGAAAAGTGAAGAACTTGGTAGGGATCTCTAGAATTTTTGGTCATGGCTCTCATCTCTTTAAATCCACTAGGTGTCTTGTGCATGACTTACTTGACTGAGTGGCAAGTCAAATGGTAATTGTTCACACACCTCTTGCAGATTGCATTGCATGTTAATGCTTTGGGTCTCAGAGTCTTCATGCTCAAGATTGCTTATTGTACTACCACCTCACCATTATCATTTAAGCGCCAGTGCCATAAAAATCAGTAGACATAAAAAAATACCCTAGCCAACGCACCTTCTCACCTCTCTAGTTAACCTGTTTTCCTGTAGGATACAGTTCATAGTCAGAACCAGAGATATGAAGACTTAGAAGAAATGTTTGACAAGTTTGTGCAACCGCAGGTGCTGCATAAAGACCGGTGGTCATCAAAAATGTAGATTTTAATTGAGTAGTCAGAATTGTCTCTCAAAAGGAGGGGAGATTCTGACTGGCTTTTGCACTTTCTGTTTCACGTTGAAGCAGTGCCTTTACCCACGTCTGTTTGTTAAGAGAACTAGTTTTTCAAAGGTATGTCTCTTTTTATTCAAAAGTCCAGCTATCTTTTTGTATAGTTTATTCTCTTATAAGAGCCCTTCTCTTCTCATTTTCCAGTTGCTTGAGGTTCCCAGTTGAATGCCGTTACCCCCATAACAATAAGGTGGGCGGTAAGTGGGAAGTGTAAATTGTCAGGCTATATTTAAAGACACTAAGATAATAATAAAATATTCCGGCTTTCTGTATAACTATTAAGTTTAACAAAACTTTATAATAATTTAAAATATACCTCTGTAAAAGCGGGAATTTTAAAGCAGAGATCTTTACTGTTAGTACAATTTTGACTTCTCTTTGTTCTGGCCGTTTGGGGCCCTTGCGAAAAAAAACATGTTGGGCACCTTTCATGCAAGCCACATATGCTTGTGGTGCCCTGGGTAGATTTCCTTTAACCCTCTTACTGATGGAGATAGCCTTTGGGCTTCCATAGCTTGGAAAACAGTCAGCGGTCTCACAGGTGCACCACAGATTATATCACTGGGCCGGTCTCGCATCTGTTGGCTGCTCACTGCTGTTGCTGCCGCCGCCATCCAGGAGAGGTACAGGGGGACTCCAAATCCTAGCCTGCCCACCGGATCCCTACGCAAGCCACAAGCGCCAGGAGGCTCTCATAAATTGGGCTGCGGGCCCCCGCAGCGCGGGTCCCACATCTGTTGACTGCTCACTGCTGTTGCTGCCACCGCCATCCAGGAGAGGTACAGGGGGACTCCAAATCCCAGCCTGCCCCACCGGTTCCCTACACAAGCCACAAGCGCCAGGAGGTGCTCATAAAGTGGGATGCGGGCCACCGCAGCGCGGGCAAAGCCCCGGCCAAGGGTGCGCCCATCTGCGCCCGTCCACGTCAGGACAAGGCAGGGCAGGGCTTTCCCTCTGATGTTTACATCTCAGCCGGCAGTTCGAGCTACGCAAGGTACTGTTATCCATTTCAATAGGCATCCGCTTTAGACTATTTGCTCTACCACTTAAACTCATCATTGACTTATCTGCATATATATCTGCCTACCAAGGCTAAAGCCAAAGCCAGTACAAGACAGTAAAGATCGTGTATTTTCTATTTTTTTTCTTTCTTTGTTTGAGACTGCATAAAAACACATCCTGGTATGTTTCTACCCCTGCAAAACAACAGTTGATGGACAGAATGCAGAACAATGTCATACATTCACCCCAGTACAGAGATCTGGGCCTAAATCCATCGTTTTTTTGCACTGCACTTGTTTTTGCATGTTTCTACCCCTGCCAACAGTGGTTGTGTCACTTCGCTGTATAACTGGTGCATATTATTCCTTGTCCAAATCCTCACAATGGGGAAGAGGAAAGCCTTATAGAACGGGGTGGGGAGGTCTTTGAAGTTAGGTAAAAAGGCAAAGAAGTCAACTAAAACAATACATGGTAAACCTGACTCAGTTATGGATCGTATTGTTACTCTAGTTGAAGAATGTGAGGAAATTCTCCTGGCTCCGCAAGGTTTGAGTGAAAGCCCCCAAGATGGGACAAGCGCTATATCCCATACCCCCATTACTACCCTATGTAGAAATCCCCCTATAGTCCCACATATGATTAAAACGGCAAATCAGAAGGCACAACAATTAGTTGGCTTAGAAAGTGCAATAAGTAACTCCACTCCTGAGTCAGGTGCCTATTTAAACGAAAGCTGCTCCTCTGACATCATTTGTACAAATAGATTTTCGGCCTTAATGGATATTCAGGAGGAATATCAAGAAGAACAAAGTGTCCCCTTAGAGCCAATTAACGATCGTGCTAGCCGTGCTGAAACAATAAATAGACCCTCTTGTCCATGCACAACTGTGATTAAAGAAGAGCTAGTAGAGCTTAGGGCCCAAACCAGGCAATTATTAAACGAAGTTAACCAACTAAAGGGTACAATAGTTTTACTTACCCAGGCTTTACATATCCAACCTACCTCTAACCATCAACCTACTGAAGCCCCAACTTGTACTCAGGAACACAGGGAACCTATCACCAAAAAGGGAAATACATGGATTTCAAATCTAGAAACAAAGAATAAAGGTAAAAAACAATACCAATCAATAAATCGACCAGTGGCACTATACATTCTTTCCAGCACTCCGCATCTAGAGACAAGCCAACGAATAGTCGCCCACATTTTTCTAATCCAAGTGACCAAACTCAATTTCCCCCCTTCCATCGTTCTAGTGTTCAGACCAGTGATGTTCCCACAACTGGATGGTCCCAAATGGGTAAACCCTTGCTCCACTCATCCAAAAACCAAATCTTCCTGACTAATGTCCCCAAAATTGTACCGGGTTTGATTAAGGAGGACGAGCACTCTCTGATTAATAAATGTACCCAGTGATTGAGACATGTACGCAAATGTAGGTCTATTATTAGGGAGGATAGTTTATCAGCTGTAAGATGTCCATCAATTGGGAGTAAAATTGACTATATGTGTCTCACTTTGACCACCCCATTATTGGTGGAGAACTTGTTAGCATTTGAGTTAAGAACCTCACACATGACTCACACAGACATCAGGCTGAAACTAAACCCTCCCAAAAAAGACCTCTTCCAAGCATATGTTGTCCCTGAACGAAGTGTACCGGAGGACTCGAATTTACATAACTTAGATTGACTTCCACCTGCCCACTGTCCTGTATTTTATCATCTCGAGGTCTCCCATGGAAACAAGGCAGTACGACATTGCAATGAACTACACTCCAGTAATAACTTTGCAGGAAAGTACCATGTAGTAGATACTCTTGGGCTGTCAATACCCCTGTTGACAGACAGTGCTAGCGGAACAGATAACATTGATCTAGCCTCAGTTAACACTAGTACGGGAAAAAACAGAGAGGGAGGGTTGGGCATCTTAGCCGTCAACCAGGGTGTATCCTGCACGACCCTCATATCTTGGAATATAGCTGGCCTGTCATCCAAGCTTTTATCTTTGGACTGGTCTGAATATATAGATGAGTACGACATCATAGACTTTCAAGAGACATAGTCACTCGTCCCAGTTTATCGCCCGGCCTACCTAAACTACCACAAACCAGCATTAGGTGGTAGGATGGGTAGACAATCAGGCGGTCTAACAATTTGGGTAAAGCAGAGTCACCATTATAAGATAGTAGAAAAGGAAACAGACAGCTTGGATATGATGGCACTACTTATCTGTCCTATACATCCCCCCAATCTACTCATAGTAAATGTATATGCTAGGGGTGTTGCGGGCGGAAGATCATCTAAAACAGTCTCAGAACTTAACCACTTCTTAGAAAAAACGAGAGAAGGGAATAACATAATTATTATGGGTAACTTCAACACTATTGTTGAGTCCTTGGGACCAGTGGACAGCAACCTCAGCGAAGATGAGGATGCCCAGTGGGTCATTCCCCAATTGGAGATACCACCCATCAGAAAATGGACTGAGGCGGCCCTCCAGCTTAAAGCGCTTAGCTTAGAAAAGGGAGTCATGGCAGTGAACGGTCGCACACCATCTGACCGTTCAGGGACACATAACTATGAGAGTGGTCATATGGAATACATCTTTATTAATATTAAAAACTGGCCTTCCTTAGTAGATATGGAAGTATGTCCAAGGAATGAAAGCGATCATAACCCTCTCTCCCTAAAACTCAAGGTAATAGGTTATGCAACATCTATTCCTATAGCCGCAGAAGTTGAGACAGCTGAGGTATTTTTAACTACAGATAAGAGGGGGGTTAGGTGGTCAATGTTTGTTGAGAACGATAAATCCCTGAGAAAAATGCAAGAAGAGGTGTCAAGTACCCTAGCAAGTTTGCAAACATTTAGCATTCAGGGTGAAATCAATTCTTACATTACCCACTTACATGAGACCATGTTTGAGAACATTAGGCGATTTTTTGTTAAATCAATCAGCACCTCAAAAAGAGCCCCACCCAAACGCGACCATTGGTATAATAAGGATTGCAAAGAAGCATATAGGCAGCTGTCCCGGGCAATTCGATGTAAAAACATGGCAATTATAAGTGCAGCCAGAAAAACGTACACAGCCACCCAAATACTTGCTAAAAAGGAATGGGATGAGAAATGGTGGGGTGAACTCTTACAAGCTAGTAAAATGAAAAATATGCAGTCATTCTGGCAGCTGGTAAAGAAGGGTAGAGGAGGTAATGACAACACCCTTGATAACCATATTGCCCCTGATCAATGGGTAACCTTCTTCGAGAACCAATTTGCATCGGGTGAGATCTCTCCCTGTTTCGAAGTCCCCAACCCAGACACAACAATAACCTTCTCACTAGGGGAGGTGGAAAAGGCCCTGAATATAGTACCAAAGGGTAAGGCCCCTGGTCCTGATTGCAATTCGGCGGACTTATTTTTATATGACAAAGGCAACTGGCTTCTATACATTTTAACTCTTGCAAACGCGATAGCCAGTGAAGTTCCTATACCTGACTCCTGGCGAGGAGCTGAGATTTTACCCATTTATAAGAAGGGCAACCGATCAAACCCAAGCAACTACAGGCCAATCAGGCTAATTGATTTTACCCAAAAGATTTTGGCTAGACTGGTCTTGAATAGAATTCAGTTTTGGATAGACGAAAATAATATACTATCCCCTTTTCAAGCAGGTTTTAGGACCCTTGTAAGTACAATTGACCAAGTATTTTATTTTATTTTAACTTATTGGCGTACCGTATTACCAGCGGATGGAACTATATATGCCGCCTTTGTCGACCTTAAAGCAGCCTTCATTACGGTCCCGAGAAAGAAGCTTTGGGCCGTATTGAAAGACTTTGGGATGCCCCCAGAGCTTCTTGAGTTAGCAGTTAAGCTACATACAAATAACTAGGCGCAGGTTCGTTGGGGATTACAAGGTAAAACCACACCCAAATTTCCAATCCAAAAAGTGGTGCGACAAGGGTGCGTACTGGCCCCCACTCTATTTTCTTTATACATAAACGGTGTGGTCGATCATTTTGCAGACTTTTCTTTTGATGCACCTATAGTTGCAGGTAAAAAGGTGCCAATATTAATGTACTTTGATGACACCATGATATTGTCCAAAACACAAGACGGATTGCAGCATGCATTAATCCATTTTGAGTCATTCTGTAAGGTACACGAGCTGGTAGTAAAAGTGGAAAAAAACAAATTTATGGTGCTCCATAAATGCAAAATAATTGAGGCTAGACTAGTAATGAACAGGGAGTCATTGGAGCAAGCAGATAGTTGTACTTACCTAGGGATTACTATCAGCCGCAAATTAGACTGGAAACCACAGATAGCAACTCCCGTGCTAAAGCATTGCCAACTGGCCGGTGTAATACTAAAAGAACACAAGTTGTCTCAAACTAAGCCTGTGGGACCCACACTCTAGATATATAACACCAAAGTTATGGCCTCTACACTTTATGGTGCAGAGTTGTGGGGCTTTGAAAATCTGCTCACTAGCTGAACACTAGCCCAAAACAGATTTTTGAGAGGCCTAACTGGCCTACCCCAAAGTATCCCGTTAATCCCTTTACATCTTGATCTGGGATGCACCCCCTTGGCAGAAGTCGCAAAATTTAGGCCGCTTGCATATTGGAGGAGAATCTGGTCTACCCCGGAAATAGTACCATATGCCACAGCCCTTAAAGACATTAGAGATGCTGATACATCCCACAAGATTAGCTGGTTGCAGTGCATAAAAAGCTCTCTTGTGAATATGGGCATGAGGAACTTGTGGGAAGATCCAATGAATAATATGTTTCCTCCAAAGAAAGTTTATAAAGAAGCATATTGGGCCATGATTGGAGCGGCAAATATGGGCTCCTCTAAAGTACAATCACTAAGTAGCACCTTTTTGGACCACTAGTCGAAACCCGTTTTTGAAGAATATTGGAATATTATAAGCAAGCCCAATGATAGGACACTGTTTTTCCAGTTCCGGATAGGTACTTTACCCATTAAAGTTTTTACTAGTAATTGGCTTAATTCCCACAATAGCAAATGCTCATCTTGCCCGACCGAGATGCTCATCTTGCCCGACCGAGGATGAAACAATTCCACACATAGGGGTGGATTCCGATTCGGTAAAATCTCCTACGATTCGCCGTACGCAGTGTTTTTCCCATACGATTCGTACACCTACAACGTCCCCGTACGTACGTCCAAGTCCGATCACATAACCAAGCTAATCCACGTACGATTCGGAAAAACACCGTACAACACGAAAATACATACAAGTTGCTTCCGGGTCACACAGTACGGTACGTCTATATGTAAAAAAGCAGCAGTTTCCGGCCCAGCAAGTAGGATCCGTCCCTGCGACACTCAGTACGACCCTTCTTCTACGGGACCCAAAATCTGCCGTAAAAGCATAGTCAGGCTCGAACCGCACCCCGGTACGCGACATACACGCCATGAACCCCATCATCCGTGTCATCCCAGTCTTGTACGCCTACGACCTGGTGCATAGAAACCGACGACGACGCAGACGGTGAGAATTACGTACCGTAACAAGGGAAGTGTACCTGTACGGTGTGTCATACATTGCCGCATATACCATCATTGTCATAGAGATATGAGCCGCACGCATGCCATAAATGTCGGGGTACGGTGCATCACACGCACACTTATGGCACCATTGTAATAGAGATATGAGCCGCACGCACGCCATGAATATTGGGGTATGGTGCATCACACACGCTCGCGTATGGCACCATTGTAATAGAGATACGAGCCGCACGCACGCCATGAATGTTGGGGTACGGTGCGTGGCACATGAGGGGTGGGTGGATATGACTCCCAGCAGTGCCCAGAGATATGAGGGGTGGCTGGATTTGACTCCCAGCACTGCCCAGACATGAGAGGGGTGGGTGCAAAGGACTCCCAGCAGTGCCCAGACATAAGAGGGGTGGGTGCAGAGGACTCCCAGCGGTGCCCAGACACAAGAGGGGTGGGTGGATATGACTCCCAGCAGTGGCCAGACATAAGAAGGGTGGGTGCAGAGGACTCCCAGCAGTGCCCAGACATAAGAGGGGTGGGTGGATATGACTCCCAGCAGTGCCCAGACATAAGAGGGGTGGCTGGATATGACTCCTAGCAGTGCCCAGACACAAGAGGGGTGGGTGGATATGACTCCCAGCAGTGTCCAGACATGAGAGTGGCGGGTGCAGAGGACTCCCAGCAGTGCCCAGACATAAGAGGGGTGGGAGCAGAGAACTCCCAGCAGTGCCCAGACATAAGAGGGGTGGGTGCAGAGGACTCCCAGCAGTGCCCACCAGTATGGGGGTGGGTGGATATGACTCCCAGCAGTGCCCAACAGTATGGGGGTGGGTGGCTATGACTCCCAGCAGTGCCCAGACACAAGAGGGGTGGGTAGATAGGACTCCCAGCAGTGCCCAGAGAGAAGAGGGGTGGCTGGATATGACTCCCAGCAGTGCCCAGACATAAGAGGGGTGGGTGCAGAGGACTCCCAGCAGTGCACAACAGTATGGGGGTGGGTGGATATGACTCCCAGCAGTGCCCAGACACAAGAGGGGTGGGTGGATATGACTCCAGCAGTGCCCAGACATGAGACGGTGGGTGCAGAGGACTCCCAGCAGTGCCCAGACATAAGAGGGGTGGGTGCAGAGGACTCCCAGTAGTGCTCAGACATAAGAGGGGTGGGTGGATATGACTCCCAGCAGTGCCCAGACAAAAGAGGGGTCGCTGGATATGACTCCCAGCAGTGCCCAGACACAAGAGGGGTTGGTGAAAATGACTCGCAGCAGTGCCCAACAGTATGGAGGAGGGTGGATATGACTCCCAGCAGTGCCCAGACACATGAGGGGTGGGTGGATATGATTCCCACCAGTGTCCAGACATAAGAGGGGTGGCTGGATATTACTCCCAGCAGTGCCCAGACATAGGAGGGGTGGGTGCAGAGGACTCCCAGCAGTGCCCAGACATAAGAGGGGTGGGTGGATATGACTCCCAGCAATGCCCAGACATAAGAGGGGTGGCTGGATATGACTCCCAGCAGTTCCCAGACTCAAGAGCGGTGGGTGGATATGACTCCCAGCAGTGTCCAGACATGAGAGGGTGGGTGCAGAGGAATCCCAGCAGTGCCCAGACATAAGGGGTGGGTGCAGAGGACTCCCAGCAGTGCCCAACGGTACGGGGGTGGGTGGATATGACTCCCAACAGTGCCCAACAGTATGGGGGTGGGTGGATATGACTCCCAGCAGTGCCCAGACACAAGAGGGGTGGGTGGATATGACTCCCAGCAGTGCCCAGACATAGGAGGGTTGGCTGGATATGACTCCCAGCAGTGCCCACAATTAAGAGGGGTAGGTGCAGAGGACTCCCAGCAGTGCCCAACAGTATGGGGGTGGGTGGGATGACTGCCAGCAGTGCCCAGATACAAGAGGGGTGGCTGGATATGACTTCCAGCAGTGCCCAGGCATGAGAGGGGTGGGTGCAGAGGACTCCCAGCAGTGCCCAGACACAAGAGGGGTGGGTGGATATGACTCCCAGCAGTGCCCAGACATAAGAGGGGTGGCTGGATATGCTCCCAGCAGTGTCCAACAGTATGGGGGTGGGTGGATATGACTCCCAGCAGTGCTCAGATATATGGGGGTAATTATCATCATCATACAACTACATGGTTGTATGTTTACATCCCTAACCTGCGAGTGTCCTGATAGTGCCATAGCAACACATCACTTACAGCAGTGTGCCACTCCACGGAGGATGGATTTCTGTCACATACTCCGTGACACATCATATGTGTGTGTGTGATGTCAGATCCCACATCCATACCCACCCATGTAGGTTGCAGGCAACCTACACACCCTAGCATCATGACACAATACTGTATAGCCATGTGACAGCCCACCAAACAAAGAGAGCAAAAGGGAACAAACACTGTCATGTACATCCCTGGGCTGATATGAATGTCCAAGTGGTGGTCAGACCACCAACATGTTCTCTCTCATGGAAGGAATAGGTTTGAAACCCCTTAGATACAATGCACAAAATTGGGAGTCATGTGCGCAAATACCCTGCAAAACAAAACCCAACATAGGGGTAGGTTTTGATTGCACATCTGCATAGTGGGAAAATGGGTGAATGTGTCCATGAAGGCATTTCTACATACTGAAAACACAAGTACAGTGAGTAGCATAGATGGCACAGACTAATGAACAGTAGTCATCTGTGAGCAGGCATGTCCATTGCTGAAGCGAACTGTCAACAAAATAGGAACTCTGCACACATGTCAGACAACAATTGAACAACTGTCTGTAGTGAAGAGCTAATGTGTCACTGATGAAGGAACACTCCTTGGGACAATGTCTCTAGCCAAACTGAACACACACAACCAAAGATCAATAGTTGCAACATTGTGATGGCACCTAGATACCAGGGTCCACATCATCACCATCATAAAATAGACATCTTCCAGAACCCCAAAACATTTCCATGACACCAACTCCTAGGCCCACTGCACCGAAAGCAAGTACCTGAAATGCAATAGTTTAGAATGAAAAATAAAATGCTTTATTCAGCTCCAAAGTAGAATGAGTTAGAAAATGAGTGCAGGCTCAAATAAGGCCAATGGCCAGTCCACAGTAAAGTCTGTATGGGGGACGTTGGGGAGCTCGTCGACCCCAAACTTGCCTGCACATGTAGGAGCTAAAGGTAAAGGGTTGGTGACCTGTGGGGGCATGATCTTGGTCACGGCCAGGCACCGCAGGGACAGTAGAGTGAAGGGTAGGTGTTGTGGGTGCAGGGGGTTAGGATTCCTCCTCAGTGGCAAGTGCAGCGCCAAAGGTGACAACAAACTCAGCGCTGCACACTGCTGCCAGTTCAGCAAGACCACCACCTGCACCCGGGACACAACGGGAGTGGAGGTAGAGGGCTGCGAGTCAAGTGGACTTTGTGTGTGGCTGCGTGCATGCCGTCTGTCCCCAGTCTCTGTGGGTGTGCCTGCATCCCTCTGAGATTGCGTGCCTGGAGATCTGCACTTAGACTTTGGTGGTGGTGTTCTGGTTGTGTCTGTTGGTGTGCGTGATCTTGTTCGTCTGTGTGTGCCTTGGACAGGTATGGGAGAGGGGGGTGTGGATGGGTCCAAAGGAGGGGGGGACGGACCGCTGCAGGAGGGATACTGCTGCCGTCAGTAAGGACTCCATGGACGGTAGAATCCGACGTTGGTCAGACATCATAGCTGACATGCCCTCCTTGAATGATAACAACTGTGTCAGTATTGTAGTGTGGCCATGGAGAACAGTCAACATTGATGTCTGACCAACCTGAATCTTCCGGAGTATGTCGACAGACTCCGCACTGAGGGCAGCAGGGGAGAAAGGGGCTGGGGCAGGGGCTGCGGTGCCGGGGTCAGAGGAGACATGGGGGCAGCACGGACAGAAGGGACACTAGCAACTGGGAGGGTGGGGATGGGTCTGGAGGAGGCGGGGACAGACACAGAGATGGAAGTTGGTGTCACCGCGTATTCCCTCTCTTCCTGTGAGTCGAAAGACGATCCAACCGCATAGTATGAATTGTCGCCTTCAAAAGGTATGGACGGTTGAGTCCCCTCACCCTCCATGCCACTGGCTCCGTCCGACTCCTCAGCCGTGGTGGCACTATGGCTGGGTCCCTCCTCTTGGTCCGTGCTCATGTCTCCTCCTTCTGTCTCTGATGATGATGCTGTGGGCAAGGAGAAGAAACAAAAATGCATCAATCACCTGTACACATCTAACACATGAGCACAAAATCAGTTGGTCACATTGCAGATCATGGCATGCATCATGAGTAACCGCCAGATAGCTCTCCACATATTTGAGACTAGTACTGACCAGTTGTTATTGACACAATGCTACTTGGACACAAGGATACAAAGAACACACCAGGCCCCAACTTGAGTGAGAGTTAAACTTAGAAGATTCTGTTTGTTTACATGAGAGCAGATCTATACAATGAAGTGATGCCACTTCAAGTTCATCAACAAATAAACAGTTGTGGTGGCCCTCAGGGCAAACTAACACACCTCACTCCCCAAGGTGACACCACATTCAGAGCCCTGTAAGTACATTTGGGTGATCAAAAATGTAACGAATAGTTTACATCTTGGGACTCACAATACTACACACATTCAACATGTATTGAATGTGCAAATTCGCCAAATTGTAAAGACAACACGTATGTGCCTGCATGAAAGATCTCTCACAAGGAAATGCACACAAAAAACATAGACACATTCATTGAAACAGCTGGCACCCTGTAAGATGAAACACTGTTAGAAATAAATGTCAGTGCAGATTTGCCATATACAAGGGCCAACGGAGGTCTTCATGGCTTGACACACATTAGTTTGTACAATTGAGAACAAAGGAGTTGCAAGACCTCAAGACCACTGTGGGGACATGTATATGGAGATCAACGCACAACATTAATCACTAACACTGGCCTCATTCAAAATCTGCCAGCTTGTAAGAAAAACTTGCTATTGTTGTTTCGTGTGCAGTACCTTGTGAGGCAACTTTCATGCAGGCACATAAGTGTTACGTACACAAATCGTCATATGTACACATTCAAAACATAAAGAACTAATAACAAGTTTGGGAGTGGCTAGGTACAATCATTAATAAGAGTCAACTTGAAATATGTCAATCCTCACTGGGGCATCTTTTACTTGATCATGCCGTTGCTAGCACATAAGACCTACTGGCTGTCATGTGAAGTGGCCCACATGTCCCAAATCATGACAATGCTCCAGCTAATGGGCCTGCAATTGTGGACAAAAAAATCCTAACTGCATCGTAGACACACCCTCAGCCCCCCGCAAAATGACAACACAGTAGTGTGCACACTAAGAGAAAACAGCGTTCCAACAGAACTACATACATGTGGCAAAAATGAAGGAGGCACAATCATGTCTGGAAACAAATTACATAGGCTGTCAAGCACAAAATGAAAGCACTGCCCACCATCACAGGGGAAGAGCATGGTGAAACACCGACCAGCCAATTCTCACCCACATGTCACACCTGTCAAGGCCAAATCAGGCAGGCCCATTAGAACTCTCCTGCACAAAACCCCCATCCTCAGTCAATGTGATTGCTACAGATCAAGAAGTGAGAACTCAAAATCTGGGTAACAAAAACTGTGCAGCAACAATTCCAAAAGTAACACAAGCTCACCGCGTGGGGCTGCCAATACATATTAGTCACAACCAACCAACCACAGATTGTTGTGAATAGGCACACAGGCACTGCCCAGTGTGAGCATGCACAAGCCAAATCTTGCATCCATGTACAGTGGGCACATGTAGCAGACACAGGATAAATACAAACTATGCCAGGGACCAATGCCACAGAGGCAGACCCATGCTGAACACACATTGAATGGGCACAGTGTTGGATGACACACATGATTAGGAGGCCAGGGTGTGTCTGGTGACTGTAGTGGGCACACTGATCCGTGGTTGTGGAATGAGCTGACTGTACCATGATTAACCGTCATGGCACTATGCATATCTCACAAATGATGTACATCATGTCTGAGAACACAACATGGGTCAAGGGAGAAATATTTTGTTTATGCTTGCTATGCATCACTGAAGTATTTTTCCCTTCCATAGAAGGAAACAAAATATTGTAAAGCTATGTGCAATAATTATTACAAATTTAGACAAGCTAAAATAAAGACTATACAATATGAGGCTGTGCAGCAGATACAACCAGCTGTGAGAGTCCCCAGGCCCAAGCCGTGCACTTTTCTTTGATTGACTCTGCCCTCTTAACTGAGAAACTCAGCAGTACCTGGAAGGAAGCACCTCTGAAAGGCTCATTTGAATATTCTCTAGGAAACCTCACTCAAACGCTCAGGAAAGCATTCATTTGGAAAGCGCTGGTCTTGGCAAGCCTCCATAAGCAAAAAAGACAGTAAGACTAGCCTAATTTAATTATTATTACCATTGATAAAGGGCAGACACCACGATGATTTGCGCAAAGTGGCAATCTTGATTTGTGCAAGTGCGCTACTCCACATGTCTAACCAAATTCTAAATTGCACTGTTGTTCAGTAGAAATGTACTCAAACCCCTTCATGTTTTTTTCTGACTGTCTGGAGTAAGCACAGTGCTCATGCTTAGCCATCCAAGTCATGGGTTACATAACTCTGCACACAATGCAGTGCTGCTGCACAGAAATCTGCAAAATTTCATTGCACTAAATGCAAATATTGTGCACACATGGTGGGCTAATGACATAATTGGTCACACAATTGGACATAATGCAATATTTGATGACACAAACTATGATTTAGCGATGCTCCACAGTGCAAGTAGTGTCTTGCATGAGTCCTGTCATTCAGAAAAACATTTTTCAAACAGATAACCTCCCAACGAAAATATATATATTAAATGTGGACATTGTGCTGTTTGGTGCTTGCATTCCATGAAAGCCAGGTAACTCATTGTTTGGGTGGCTTTGCTCCATATGGCTTTGCACTGTTTCTGACCTGTTACATTCACTTTACATATATTACATTAATGTTCTGTGGGGAAAGGACCAAAGATGAAAGCCACAGCTCGTAGGCCAAAGATAACATTCTGCAAAGATATGGTTCTCATTCATTGTTATGAAAATCTTTTACCTCACCAGAGCCACAATTAACTTTCTCTGATGTTCAGAGACAATAATGCTAGCAACACTAAAGCAGTCTGATTACAAAGTGTAAGGTGTCAGCTTAAGCTGTCAATGACCATCCTGATAATCAATGCTGGCTTCAAAGATTACTGAAGTACCTGTATTGCAGAAGATAGTCAGCCTTACCTTAATGCCATTTGCCCTACTAATTTTAATTCATGTAAACTGTAATACTCCACAGCTGTTGTGGATTCACTTCCAGATACATTGAGCATTCAAGCCTCCATACTATTGGCTGTTTGACAGCTTGGCTTACCTGCTGAGTTCTTCCTCAGTCAAAATTCAAGAAAATTAAACTGTTTTGTCATGATTCTCAAACTTCCCAAGAAGACAACAGAGGTGTATCGCATCTCCCTGCAACCCATGTGGCATTGGGAAGCTACAACCTCTTCTGTGGGTCCCTAACGCTACATTGGGGACCCCATTCATCCCAAGTACAATGAAGGTCTGTGAGATATGGGAGATTCAGGCACCCTTCATCAGATTCTGCAGGGAGCGTGCATAATTTTGCATTATAACACTGATGGGCACTGGCTCCTGCAAGATCCTCCTCAGTGCATTATTTTGAATGGTCTCCATGAGTGCAATTTGCCTCCTCCATTTTTTGACCACTAGGTCACAAACTGCAGTTCGTTGCTAAGCAACACAAATCCCAGACGCACATACTTGACTTCCTCCTCAAAGGCCTAAAGACACTGTGCATGAGCTGAAGCAAACATTATGTAAAGAACACTCAATCACATGCTCATCTTTTTAAACTTCACTGCAAAGCTGGCAAATTTCTTTCAAATGGAGTCCCGCGCATCAGTGGAAATTCTTCCACTTCTGTGATGGGCTGTGAGTGCATCAATCAAAGCCAGGGACCATCATTCTTTCCAGTGTCACAACTTGCTTTGGATTTGACATGACTGCTGAGTGGACATGGCTGTTGATTTTGTGGGCATACTGTTCCATTTCAACAAACTCCAATAGAGAGATTGTTTAGTATGTAATGCCAGTGTGTCTAATCAGGTATTTCCAGTGGGAGTTGTGACAGTTTCTGATGCACTTGTTGTACCCACAAAGCAAACCATTTCTGGCACTGCATGATACAATTCAGCCAATCAATCGATGATTTGTAAAGTGCAGAAAATCACCGGTGAGTGTCTCAAGCCGCTGGAGTTGCTGACTGCTTCATGGTGATCTGTTAATTCACACAGCCAGGTCTTTGGTCCTTTCCTGAACTGCTGAAGCAGTGAAGTGGTCCTGAGGTGCAGGGAAGGTCATTCCATGGTTTGGCAACCAAGTGTGAGACGGAGCATCCTCAGCTGTTGCCTTTGGAGATCTCTGGGCATGTCTGCACAGAAGAGATTGTAAGTGTCTGGTTGGTTTGTGGAAGGTCACGCATTTGTTGATGTATGCTGGTCCTTTTATGCTTGGGTCAACATCTTGAACTGGCATCTCTTCTGTATCAGCAGCCAGTGTAGCTTCTAGTGGTGTAGTGTGATGTGCGGTTCCCTGGGGTGGTCGAGAATGAGTCTGCCTTCTAAGTTTTGTATTGTTTTCAGGAGGCATGTGGTGATTCTTAAGTAGAATGTGTTCCCATAGTCCAGCCTCCTGGTGACAAGGGCCTGCCTGATGGTCCTTCTGGTGTGGACTGAGAGCCACCTGAAGATCTTGTGGAACAAGCATTGGGTGTGGAAGCAGTCAAATGAGACTGCATTTACCTGTTTCTTCATGGATAGCTTGCTGTCCAAGTTGATGCTGAGGTTGCGGGTGTGGTCTATTGGGATGGGGAATGGGCTGAGTTCAGCAGTCCACCATGCTACATTCCATGGCAAGGTGTTGTTTCCAAAGATGAGGACTTCCATCTTGTCCGTGTTGAGCTTGAGACAGTTGTACTTCTTCCTAGTGGTGGTGGTTCTACTGACAGTGAGAGTATGAGCTGGGTGTCATTGGCATAGTAGTTGACTTTAAGTCTGTGTGTTCTAACAGTTTTGGCCAAAGGGGTCATGTATGCATTGAATAAGGTGGGGCTGAGGAACGATCTTTGGGGAACACCACAGATGATCTTCTTGGGTGCCTAGGTGAACTGTGGGAGATGGAATCTCTAGGTTCTTCCAGATGAGGTATGAGGTGATCCATTTGAGGGCCTCTCCCTGGATTCCGATGTGGTGGAGGTAGTCAATCAAAATATGATGGGAGATGGTGTTGAAGGCAGGTAACAAGTCCAAGAGGATGAGGGCTGCCATTTAACCATGGTCCAGGGGGACACTGATGTCATTGGTGGCTGCGATCAGTGATGTTTCGATGCTGTGGTTGGCTTGGAATCTGGAATGAGAGTAGTTCAGGAGGTTTTTTGTGTTCCTGGTGTTCAGTGAATTTCTTGTTGATTGCCTTCTTGAGAGCCTGTGCTGGGTCTAGTTGTTCTTCGGTTCCGTTGGGTCAGTGGATGGTTTTTTCATGAAGGGCCTCACTTCTGCATGTTTGCAGGCTTCAAGGAAGCAGGCCAAGGTGATAGAGGTGTTCAGGACTTTCCTAATGCTGCGGACAGGGGTCGGTGGGTTCTCTTGAGTACACAGAGTTCATGATGAAGATTGAGGCTTGAGCCATGAGATGGACCCAAAGGATGTGCAGATGTTCAGGTTTGAGTTTGTGGGTGCAAGCAGGCTGCGGCTGTCTGTGGCAGGGGGTAGGGGTTTGACGTTTTTGTAGATGAGTAAGATCTTGTTGTGGTCCAAGTCCGCCTTAGTGTCACACAATTCTTTGGACGGGGTGGTGATGTTCCTGGCAGCTGGGGTATTGTAGAACTCCCTCACAATGGCTTCTTGCTGCTGTTTGTGCTGGCTTCCATTCAATCTGCTAGGGGGTGCTTATGTGTTTCCTTTAGGAGGCGGTGGGACTGGTTGAGTGCTGTCCTGAATGTGGTATGGTGTGCTGTTTCCTTTCAATATGCTGGCTGTTGCACTTGGTGGATTTCAGCCCTGCAGTAAACCAGCTGGCTCATCTGACAAGTCCTTTGGATTTGGATGGCTTGGTCAGAGCGATTGTGTTGGTGCAATCTGTGATCCACTGGGAAAACGTCTTCACAACCTGTTCTGGGTTGGATGGTGTATCTGGAAGGTGGGATTTGAGAGCATTGTACTACTGGTGTTCTGATATCTGTTTTAAATTTCTGTGCTTGGAGCTGGGGAGCATGGTTCCAGTGTTGGTAGGTCCTGAGATGGTAAAGTAGATGTTGTACTGGTCGGTCCAGGTGAGCTGTGAGATATGGTTGTACTTGACTCTTTCACTGGACATAAAAATGGGGTAGAGCTTGTGTCCTGAGATGTGGGTAGGGTTGGTTACAAGTTGCTTGAGGCCGATGTAGCTCATGCTTTTCAGTTAGTTGCTTGTGTTGGTGTCACTGGGGTTGCTGAGGTGGAAGTTAAGGTCCACTAGGAAGATATGGTGCTCAGAAACTATGACATTCAGGGCAATGAGGTCAGGTATAGTGTTGCAAAAGTTAGAGCGTTGTCCTGGTGGCCTATAGGTGAAGGTGCCTCTGATGGTGCGTCTTCCATCTGTGTGGATTGGAAGTCGAGATGCTCCATTATCAGGTTCAAATCACCAGAGGAGGTCATGCAACAGATGGTGTCCTTGCAGATGACGGCAATTCCACCTCCATGTTTGTTTGTTCAGCTCTGGTGTGTTACCTTGTAACCTTCAGGGTTAGCGATGGCAATGTATAGCGGTGTTCAGCCAGGTCTCTGTAAAGAAGATGACGTCTGGGGTAAGGGATGAGTTCATATCCCAGATCTCCCTGCAGCAGTGCCCCGATGCGGGATGGATCTGGAAAGAAACATCAAAGTGCAGTGGCAGGATTCGACGGAGTTGCAAGATACAGCAGAGTTAATGGAACACGGAAGATGTAGTGGCTCCGTTGGCAGGAAGACGGGTGGGCAGCTCACCAGTAACCCTGTCCTGCTGACTTCTACCTCGTTAATTGAATTTCCAATGTTAGCTGATTTTAGAAACCCTTTTTTGGGTATGACTCCAAACCGTATGCAGTTATCCACAGGCAACCTCTCAGGCATATATTTGTGTTTCCTGATGATGATCCTCCTATCCTAGTCAGAATCGAAATGTTGTTGACTAGTACATCTTGACTACAAACTGTTTCATTTGGATGTATGTGGAGCACAAGATGTTTTCTGTCTTGTGACTGTTCTTAACATGCATTTACTGTTAAAGTCACTATGTGTGTACATTTCTGTTGACTTCCAACCTTTTTACCCACTGAACTTTGTTTATGTTTTGCTTTGTTTTTTGATTGTTCATTTAATAAATACATAGCTTCCCAATTTGGACAATATCAACAAATGTCTTAATGTGGTTCTGTGTACCACTGCCCTATACCTCTTTTGTGGAGACCATTGTCTCTTAAATTACCAGGCCCACTGGTAGTATTTTAATACAAGCACTGGGTATTTGGTATACCACTCATCAAGCGACTTATTACTACATTAAATATGTCAATTAGGTATATGCTTAGGGGAGTGAGCACAAGTACTTTTCCACTGGTCTGCAGTGCTTTAACATCTACATGGCACCCCTCTCCCTTGTCGCCCGCCTGCGCAACCTCAACAAAATCTCTTACGCCAATCACACCCAGCTGATCCTCTCCCTCACCAAGGACCCCCAAACCGCCAAAACCAACCTCCACAGAGGAATGAAAGCCTTCGCCGAATGGATGAAGAACAGCCGACTGAAGCTGAATTTGGACAAGACAGAGGTCCTCATCCTCGGATCCACCCCCTCGGCCTGGGACGACTCCTGGTGGCCGACCGCACTGGGAACAGCCCAAACACCCAACGACCACGCACATAACCTAGGGGTCATCCTCGACTCCACCCTCTCCATGACAAAGCAGGTCAATGCCGTCTCCCCCTCCTGCTTCAACACCCTCCGCATGCTCCGCAAGTTCTACAAGTGGATCCCCACCGAAACGAGAAGAACGTCCACCCAGGCCCTCGTCAGCAGCAGGTTGGACTACGGAAGTGCCCGCAGGAGCCTCGGTCAAACTCCAGAAACAACTTCAACACATCCAGCACGCCTCTACATGCCTGATCCTCGACATCCCTCACCGCAGCCACATCACACCCCACCTGAGATACCTGCTCTGGCTCCCCGTCAACAAGAGGATAATGTAAATGTATATGTAAATGTAATTTGCACTTGTATAGTGCCTATCGCCCAGGGGTCTCTAAGCGCTGTACGAATACTGCTGTGGAACCCTTCCTGGCCTGTTCCTGTGAGGTGTCCACTCCTGGGCACCCCCAAGGTGAAGCCAGGCATCCTAGCATTGTTAGGACCGGTGTGGAGATTAAGCAAGCTATTGCCCAGAGTTGCAGAGTGGAACCCATGATTAGAGTAGGCACCGAGGCGAGAATTATCGGGTCCGAGGACATTGAGCCCAAGACCCTGCCACGATGGGGATTGAACCCTGGTCCCGGGCCAGACCTCTGCCTCAGGGTCTGCCGCTCTAATCGGTGAGCCACACTTCTCCTTCAAGCTCCTCACCCACGCACACAAGGCACTCCACAACACCGGACCAGCGTACCTCAACAGACGACTCAGCTTCTACACCCCCACCAGCCAGCTTCACTCCTCCAATCTTGCCCTTGCCACAGTCCCCCGCATCTGAAGAGCAACCTCCTGCGGCAGATCGCTCTCCCACCTCGCCGCCAAGACCTGGAACACCCTCCCCTTCCACCTACTGAAGACCTAAGACCTGCTGACCTTCAGAAGACTCCTCAAGACCTGGCTTTTTTAGCAGTAGCAGCATTCCCCCCCCCCAGCACCTTGAGGCCCTCACGGGTAAGTAGTGCGCTTTAAATATGCTATGATTGATGGATTGATTGATTTAATGCACTGTCCCAAGGCCAACAAAAATGAAATCCAGCAAAAATTGGAGGTAAGCAGGAAAAGTTTTTGGATTACGACCATCCTAAGGCTGACAGGTATAACAGGATCTATGCTGGGAGGATTTTTTACAACAGAGTTGGACATTTTATCAAAGCAGTGCTGCAAGAAATTAACTCATCACAGAGATTTCGAAAAACTATTAGGCACATCATGCATGGGCCCCACTTCAAAATCTGACATTGGAGCATTGAAGAGGAGTGTGACAGTCTGACCTTATCCCCTTCCCCTTTGTGATTGCCAGAGAGGCTTTAGATGAAATGATGTAATCTAGTTCCTTTGTGAAGTTGGTAGAGGCTCGGGGTGTAGACAACTGCATGATGATTCCCTTTTTTAGTGACTTCTGGTGGTACTGGAAAAATGTTTAAGGCCTACATACATTCAGTTCCATCTTGGTATCTAAACTAAATTTACAAAAGTTTGAGTGGCTAAGCCTAGGTTCACTACAGAAAGATCACCTACCTCCATAACTAACATTCCACCATCTCAACAAATAGGTAACTAAACATCTAACTTGTTATCAAGTATCTGACTATCACATTAACTAACGATTCTAAAGGACTTTATGCAGCTAATTTCAACTCAGTAAAAACGACCTGTCCTTTCGGACAATAAAGCTGAGGGGGTTACACTTCAGAAAACAGTTATACTACAAATCAGCCCTATTGTTCTGCCTAAGAAAAGGGTTCCAAGAAGAAAACAAGCACTGGTAGATGCATTAGGTTTCGCCCATGTGATTAGTGCAACTTTTTTGGGTTTGTAAATTATAGCTTGGTGCTCACTTGTACAATGTAATTTACTGAAACTTCATAAAAGTGTTATGACTTGTTTATTGACTAAGTCAATATGTTCAGTAATGGTGTTATTCACACAATTATGGATTTGCCACATAATTCATCAGATGCATAATCTGCAGATTTTAACAAATTAAAACCTGGAGGTCCTTCACTGCATATTGCAGGGATGATGGGGCCATCATTTTAGTTGACGCCCGCCTTCCAAATACACTCGTGTGATTCCGCGCACTGGGTTGTGTAAGGTGAGTCTTTTTAGGTCTCGCGACCTATCGATGCGCGCATGCGCATCGAGCGTAGCGAGAATTCAAGTGGCGAAAATCTTCATGAAACCACCAGCTTTTTGCTGGCGGTTTTCGTGAAGTTCACGTGAACCACGTGTTCAAACATGAACGCGCATCAGCCTCCCTCCATTTGCCGCACAGCACATCAAAGGGCTTCGCCCAGCGTGCGCTCTGCGGCTTCTCGGCTTCTCCTCCCCTAATTACGCCGCACACAGCCTTCCTTGCATTTCTCCTCCCCCTCCCCAGCCAGCTTCCCCCAGGCCGTGTTCCCTCATCCCTCGCACCCCCTCCTCCTTCAGCTTTTTATCGAACAGGTTTTCTCAAGCTTTGGAAAAATAAACAGCATGCCGGTATGGTAAAGAGATCAGCCCCCTGCCTTTTATATGCAACATCTTTAACATTTGCTCTGCTTTCTGTGCGTGTGATTAAATGTAGCATTCTCAAAGGCCCGAGTTCTGAGAGCGACATAAATCCTTGTCTCGCAGCTGCTGCTGGACTCGGGAAACATGTGCATTTTCTTTTCAAGCAGCGGCCATCAGACCCTCCCAGCGGGCCGGCGCTGGAGAGCACCTGCATCTCTTCATTTACTTCCAATAACAGTCTCAGCCGCGCAGTCACAAAAATAGCAGCTCCCTTCAGCTGGACGGACATTTTGCCTGTATGGTAAAGAGATCAGCCCCCTGCCCAAACTGCTCAGTCTCGCAATCGCAATCGCTCTCTAGCGCCACCCTCACCGTCAGTCAGAAAAACATTCGGGATTTACAGGTACTCTATCCACTAGTATATGTAGTACTTTATACTTACTACCATTCCTATGTGATTTTATAGTTTACCGGTTTGTATCTCTTCCTTGAGTTACTCTACAACTTGTACATTTGCACAAAAAAATTCTGTTTGTATCTCTTTCTTAAGTGACTTTACAACTTGGACATTTGCAGTTTTTTGTTTACATCTCTTCCTTGAGTGACTTTACAACTTGTACATTTCACATTTTTTCTGTTTGTATCTTTTATTGTAACTGATGTAATCCAAAGTCCTTATAACGCAACTGGTTCTTTTGTAAAGCGTTCTGACACCTTCGGGCAATGTTCGCGCTATATAAAATATCATTAAATAAAAACAAGCATTGGCATTGCCAATAGGTCTCGCTTGTGGGACCTTATAAGTATTTAGTTTTGCAGCACAATATCCTTGTTGCATAATCGGATATTGTGCTGCAAATCTAAATACTTATAAGGTCCCACAAGCGAGACCTATTGGCAATGCCAATGCTTGTTTTAATTTATTCTGCACAGAGAGCTGCAAACAGCGAAGACGGCTTTCAGTGACTTTGTGAAATCCCCTGACTCAGACTGGTAATCGAGTGCAAACATAAACAGCGGTGCTGAGCGCAGGGTGGGCTAGCATTTGGTGAGGACAGATTAAAGGGGGGGTTGTGTGTGTGTGTACCGAGAGAGAAGTGCAGTCTATTAAGACGCATAAAGCCAAACAAAGAGCACCACAAGCTCACGAGAATCACACGCTGGAAGCATGCAACCCTGGAGACAGCAGCCATGGTGACAGTTTTTAAACTTCCACTCAGAAACATGAACCAAGCAAAGGCTGTCCACGTTAGCTTACTCATCAGCATGGGTATTATTCGTAGAAATTACACTGGCCTCAGCCCGGATCTCCAACTCCCTCATGCTGACACACTGGGCCCGAAGTTTAAGTAACTCAGAGTCACTTAGTAAACAAGAACTGAACTGATTGCCTTCTTGTGCCCAGGGGGACGATGGAATGTACGCGATTACAAATGTTCTGCCCCAGGGGCAATAGGTAGCAGTGGCGTCACTAGGGTTGGTGTCACCCAGGGCGGGTAACTCGTGGTGTCACCCCCTCACGACTTTTAGCACGAAACAGACTTCTAGGCATCAAGAGGAGGCGATGCTACATGGATACTAGGGGCCGCAGCCACTGTCTGGCAAAATATGATCGCTGGAGAATCACCTTGGTGGGACTCTGCCCTCATGTGGGCAGTCAGGTCCCCAGTTACCTCATGCTAATGACGCAGATAATGTGATCAACAATGTATTAATAATATTACTATTGAGACTGGGACAGCCAATACATCCCAGGTCTGTTTTGTTCTATGAATGATAGGCGCTGTTTGGAATCTTATAGGAAATGACATTTTGGAAAACACAGCAAAGAATTCCCCGTGCCGTATTCCCACTAGTGCGCTCAAACATATCCGTGAACAAACACCCTTTCTTGGGGTGCACCACTTCTAACGTGCACAAAAAACCACCAGCATTTTAAATAATGCATTGCAAAGCATACATTTTGTTCCGTTGAGTCTATGCTATGCATGCACTCTTGCACTTAAAGGCACTTACTTAATTTCACATCTTTCTAACGGTGAGATCACGAAGTGAACCACTCAAAACCATGACTGAAATACCTCAAAACATCACGCAACCACTACTAAGTACTCACACGCACCTCTTTTTCACATTTACGTTTTTGTAAACAGAGGAGGTATTTGAAATATACATGTTTACTTTCTATTCATTGCTCAGAACTGAGACCCCTGCCGCTGACGTAATGTCATTAAGGGGGGTGGGGGGCTCCTGTAATTACTGCCGTGGCAGACGAAGGCGCACTTGTTTCAATTAAAAACAAATCACCAATGAAAGGGGCGTTAGAATCTCTCCTCCCAGACCCCCCACACAAACACTCACACACCTCGTGCTGAGCAGGCTTCATGGCCCGACACATGAGTGTATCTACAAGGCTCCGAAAACCTGCTCCCACCACACACACACACCCTCACCTCAACACCCCCTTCCCAGGTTATGGGGGCTGTTAATTCATTGAGCTAGTATGAGTGTGTGTGAGGATGGTGATGGTGGGGAGGGGATCTGCCCTGTTGGAAACAAACGAATCATATTGTGCGACTTCAACTCTCCCCAGAACCCCCCCACCCCTTCTTCAGGGCGAGTTGAAGCGCGTGGGGCACACGTGCCCTGTGTTGGCTCCAGCTGTCTCTGAAGTGGCTGTATCTCCGCCTGGCCTGCCTCTGCTCGTGTGGCCTCTGCACGGAGTGTCTGCTCCGGCTGTCTCTGCATGGACTGCCTCTCCGCATGGGCTGCATCTGCTCGGGTTGTCTCTCTACACAGGCTTTCTCTCTGCATGGGCTGTCGCGTTTCGCACTGTCTCTGCACAGGCTGTCTCTGCTTGTGTAGCTCGGCTGCTCCCAGGATCAGAACCTTAAATTGATTCATCTGCTGCTGCCCAGAACAAAGCCCCGGTGATATTTGCACATTTAATCCCTACCTCCCTGCACGCAGCCCCTCTCCTGTGCTGAGGCCAGGTGGCCGCTGCTGTGCGGCTGCACGGGGGCAACACCCGGGAGCTCATGGGGTGTGTGTGTGGGGGGGCTCACAGAGCCTTACACCGCTGCCGAACCAGGCTGGGCTTCCGCGCGAGTCACTCCAAATGCAATTACATAATAAAACCTCAGGTGACCGCAAATAGTCTGTCACGGACGGTGTCACCCCATTTGATGGTGTCACCCGGTGCGGTCCGCACCCCCCACACCTCCCTAGTGACGCCACTGATAGGTAGTGCTTGCTCTGCCCATAGCGCAGAGTAGGAATAAAAGGCATGTCAGTGGATCTCCACAGAGATAATTGCGAACTTAGCCCATGCCACTCAGGTAGCTCTCTGTCTTTAAAGCAAGAGTGTAGCTCTTGTAGTGACAGCAGGCTGAGATACCTAAAAGATGTTTCAGCAAAGCATATGAACACAGTACTTGGTCGATGGCATACTGAAATGAGAAGCACACAGAGGAACAACAGAAAATAGAATTCTACAGCCAATGGAAAATGAGGAAAACTAAATGGCAAGCACAAGAAAAAATGAAAAGCAAGTTAAGTTCCCGTTAAGATTTATATTAAATATGGTAGATTTCAGAAGCATAGCACCAGTAATGTGCAGGCGAAACCTAAAAAGGGCCTGGTTAAAAAATAGACCAACATAGGATAGATGCCCCACCTTGTTGAACATAGCAGTGTTTCTGCAGAGCCGAAACCTTTACCCAAGAATCAATTATCTGTCTGCATTTTACCTAATGAACCACAATGCAAACCAGATTTAAATACTCTCCCAGACTATTCTCAGAAGGGCAATGTCACTTAACCTTGGTATCTAATTACTATGCAAAATTGCATCAAATACCAACACAGGATTATTTCTAGATAGTCAAATGCAAATGAGGGAAAAAAGTTTGCGAGTCTGATGATAGAGAAGAGAGGAGGTAATTATTCAGTTCTACACATATCATCCACGTCTCCCCTAGATGGAGGGAGTTCCAATGGATATTGTTAATAAGACACTTTAAAGTCCCTAATCAGGTTGAACATTAGACCAACATGGTGGAAAATTGCTGAATGTGATGTGGACATTAGGGTGCACACAACTGGGGCCGCATTTATGAAACGTGTTGCATCACTGCGGTAAAACATTGATGCAACACTTTTCAGTGTGCTCTCCTTACAACACCATGGATGCGCCATATTTACTGTATGGCTCTATATGTTGCAAGTATTTACACTTACGTCAATATTCCTGACTTATCTGTTGGCACAAAATTGGCGCATTGCTTGAGTGTCTGAAAACAGAAGCAACTCTAGCAATGTGTTGCTTCATATGGGGCAAGCCCCATGTGAAAGGCACTGCGTCACCCCTTACACCTGCTTCAAGCAGGCGTAAGGATTTAACACACTGATGCCATGGCAGTGAAATCTCATAGATTTCACTGCAGCACTTCTACATGGCTTTCCTGCCATGGAATGCCCACCCTGCATGCATTATACCTGTCGAAGAAGAGACGCAACAGCAGCGTAAGGGCCTCATAAATAAGGCCCTATATCTTTTACCATATACTGAAATCCACTATTATAGATCCCAGCCTGCATCAGTAAATAAAATTTGAGGCGAATACCTCTCTAATAAGCAGCTCTTTCCACTGGCATTTGGGATGTGCGATTCTGGCAACCTACACTCAGTAGGGAAAAAAAGATCTCATCAATGTACTATTGGCATTCCAAACAAATGTGCAACAGGCCTCGGGAAATCAGGCAATACTCTGCGATTAAACAGTGGAAGATGAAGGCCCAGTGACTTGAGGGAAATAAAAAGATAAACGCATGCATTTCAACTGAGGGACTCCCTGTTTTTTGACAAGCCTTTATTAACAACTCAAACCAACAAGAATGAAAATATTGAATGAAGCATTGCCACAACCTAAAATATGCATGGCATAAGGAAACAAATCCAATAGACAATTGCATATGTGCCTTAACTAATTCACATAAAGACAAAAAATAATGGGGACCACTGAATTGCAGCCCTCTTAACTCATGAAAATTGACCCACAAACTGCAAGCAGAGAAAGAATGAGGAAACTCAGAATCTAAAATAAAAGCTGATAGAAGTACAGATTGGCCCTAACAACTCTTACAATGTGACCACACACTCATAAATCTGGAATCAGTGGTGAGATTGTCCACTCCTCACTCTCAGCCTTGTACATTCCTCCCCCTCCCAGCTACTCCAGCAATAAATGCTGACTCAAGTTTCGAGTTCACAGAAAGAGAAATACAAACACAACTGAGACCTATCTACTACACTCTTTCCACACACACTTTCCTAATCCTCTGTATGTCACCCTTCTGTCAACATTATAGTTCTCATTCTACATGTGGTTTATATTAAAGTGACTACGCAGTCTAGCACTCTTGGTAGGCAATGAGGAAAAATAACAATTGGACTACTATTCATTATCCTTGAAGACAATCACCTGGATGGCATGTCCAGAGTGGATTCATTGCTGGACATGGACACCTCTGGTTGGTGATGGGAGGGATGAAACTGTCTCTAAGAACTTTACGGAATGTGAACGTAGGGAAAAGCTTTGAGGCATAAAGCTCAGATAGCTTGAGTCGCAAACAAATTGTTGTATGTCTCACAAGCGTTCAGTAAATAGAAATTTGCTTGAGTGAGCCCAGTGTTAATGGTTAATTGTTAGGTCCAAATGTATTTTATCATCCTGACAAGAAACATCAGGTATGCCAAATATAGGGATGAACATTGCAATCCATCATCGAGCATGTTATTCTTTTGGTCAAATGTGGTCAACACTAGTGGGACTTGATTGCATATGCATCTTATGTTTGTTATTATGCTATATTTTCTACACGAACAGCATAAACATTGCTGAAGCCATTTTTGTAGTTTTGGAATGAGGACTCATTTTAAAAGGTGTTCTTAAAATTAATAAGTAAACCACGTTTTTGACTTAACAATGACTTTAAAACGTATTATGTTTTTTTAAAACTATTCAGTCAGACAATGTGTTTTGAAGTTTCAGAAAAACCTCCATATGATGAATTCTGGGCAACCTTCAAAAAGGCTTATGCATATCTTCCAAGCCCCCATGCAGTAATTCTTTATTATGCAGACAGTAGCGGCTGCTTGCATGTGATTAGATTAGAACGCACTCTCTTAATGTTGTATGTGAATGTGCCGGTCCCCATTTGTATGCTGGTGTAACATGTTTGCATGCATCAGGTCAATTGGGATAATAGATGCTCATGCCATGTCTAGGAAAAACTCCTTTTTAATCTTTAAAACACTACGCCTCAGGGAGCACTCTTTACAATAAAATTGTGTTTCTCAATGAACAAATGTGCTCTTCATTTCCCGATGGATATCGATGAAAATCAAAGTAATTCCCATTAGGTAATTACTGTGATTTAAGGCTGCCTACACTTTTTCAATACGTGAATTCTCCCGGGGGTTACTCCAGTTTTCTTAATGGACTGTTATGCACAGAACAAGTGAAGTCCATTGATCGGATGTACATTTAAATTCATCTGGGAATACTACAGGATTGCAAACGCTCAGAATGAATTAAATTCCATAACGTGATGTTTGACCCTTTAGACTCTCATTTGAGTCATATGTTTTCAATTTTACTTCCGAAATGTATGACTTAAACCATGCATTTCTTTCTTGTAATGTGCATGTAAAGGCAGGGACATCAGCTCTCCTGTGTGCAACAATCCAACATACTCTAGCATACATGATCTCTGTAAAGAAAACTTTGGCAGCATGAATGGAATGGGCATTAGGGTAAAATTATCTTATAAGAACAGCTAAATGAGGGAAGCACCATTGTACACAGATATGGGGCTGCAGGCACGGGGTCTTGAGCCCAAACTACAGCACAGCCATATAAAAGGTGGGCTTATTTGCTTCATGAAGTGGTCAGAATATCAACATAAATAAAAAAAATATATTTTCAATAAATGACCAATAATTATAATGAAATGTTTGTTTCATTAATTCATTCAGTTAAATTTTTAATAAAAATGATTATCATTAAGAAAATCCAATAAAGCTTTATTTTGAGACTTTCTTTAAATATTTTCAAAATACAAAGTGCAGCAATTAAACTAACCAGAAGGGGGTTCTTCACTCCAGCTGAGGTGCAGTGTAGTTCCTATATTCCCAATAGGCTCTGCGCATTGGAATAATATATCCTATAGATTTAACGTGGGACTTAGGTCAACTAGGTCTCTATCGAATATATTAGACCTAATTGTGAGTGCCAGCTAGCTCAGAGGTCACTAGAAACTTTCTTGAATTCACAAGAAGGGATTAGTTTCTGACAACCGCATAAACATGACAACTTTGTTTCCCCAAGAATAAAACTGATCTTCAGAGTCATGGAAACAATAAATAGATATTTTACTCAGTCAATCGTGCATGCTTCGTTTCATCAGAGATGTAGAGAAATAGAGAGACAGGCGTTTTCAATAAAAGGGTTTATTGAACAGTCTTCTTTCTCAAGCAAGTAAAATGAACTGCTACAATCGTAATACTGGTTGCAAAGTATAATGTGTACAGTAAGAAGAGTATTATAAAATAATACTGTAAAAGCATTGTATGGTTCCTAGACCATAGATAAATACATACATAAATAACAATAGCTAAATGTACTCAACTGGTGCTTTAAAATACACCTACCCCAATGTACCTAACCTAAGTCTAGCACGAGGGAAGAAGTAAGTAAGGTGTAGCATAGGTTTCGTTTTTCTTTGCCAAGAATCTAACCAAGATTTCTCTTAGGGTCTAATCAGCTCCGTACCTTGGTTTTAGAATGAAGGAGGTCTGGTATCTCTGTCTCTGGACTCGATTTCCCCACACCCCGTGAGGGGAGCTTGGAAACACTGGAGCTGGATTCTCAGCGAGAGAAAGGACAGCTTCTCTGTCAGTGCATCAGCTGGAGGATCGGCTTCCTTCGGCACTTGCTGTAGCGAGCTGCGTAGGGCAAGTAGATAGTGGAGCTGCTCCGAACCACTGTGTTTGCTAGGGCAAGTGTAGGCATATTTATACCTTGAAGGTGTCTAGTTTGACGTAAAGTCGGGCATAATAATGTCACCAAAGAACCCCAAGGGAATGGTAGTTCTTTGAAAACGCCATGATTTCTTACAAATCAATATTCAAGTAAGGGGATGTCCCTGACTGCTGAAGCCTAATTTTCCAGGAAATCGTTGTGGCTTTTTGGAAATAGTGGAAGTAGCCATGTCTGTATTTGGACTGGATGAGTTATGTCTAAATACGGGCATGATTTCTATGTATATATAAGGTCAATGTGATTTATACCTATATACAGACATGAATCGGTAAATTACGCTTGGTTCTAAAATGCTTCACATCACCCACTCCACTTTAATATGTTCGATATTACTAAAGTCTAAGCATCTTTAACCATATCTAAAGCAAGATGTGTAAAAAATCCCTCCCAAAATACATAGAATGCATTCAAAATGGCTGTATACGAAAGATGAGCATTTGTGCTGTATGCATTTTAAAAAGCAATATTTTCATTCAAAGCATGTAGTGTGACATTGAACAATGCTTATCAGAATGAGCCATGAAATAACATTTATGAAATGGCTCTTAAATACAGAAGAAAAGTCAAGACCCTTGCATGACAGAATATATAAACTGTTTAGGTTGTGGACAAGGTCAAATATTGTCATTTAGAAGTGTTTCAAAGAATTCTTGTTCTCTAAGAATAGTTGTACTTTAAGCAGATTACTTTGTGCCAAAAAAGTTCAATTTTGGAAACGCCAAATCATAGAAAAATAGAGTTCTTAAGGTTGGAAGTTTTGTTTTAAAAAGTGAAGGTCGAATACAGAGTCCCATAGAACGTGGCGCGCTAACTCCAAAAATCATTCTCGTTAGGAGAAAACATCACATCTTCTAAGCTGGCAAAGAAATCATCTACCACAGTAGGTGAAAGTTGGACCACTTCACTAAGTAAACCAATAGCACAAAAATGTGAAGCATTGCCGTCAGCATTAGTCGCATTAGCAATATTTGTCGGAGATGGAGATGAAGGTAGTACGTGTGTCCGGCCATCCGAGTATCTCACCGTCAGCAGATTGCCTCTGTGAGATCTCAATGAATGCCGTCATCAGGATTGGTAGCCGCTGGGGACAACTCGATGCATGGGCCGTTACCGAACCAAGCAGGGTATCAACATCTGTTGGCAGTGGTGATGGAAGTGTTAGACAGACCTCCAGCACACATTATCTCCTCATAGCAGGCATCGGAGAACAGGTAAGATGCAATCTTGCCAGATTGGTCGGAATGATAGGAACCACATGGTATTTAGGTCTCTTAGACGAGCCAGGCCCAGGGTCTGTATCATGCGCTTACGACACTTCATTGCAAGGAGAGTGTTCTCGATGGTAATCTGGGTGTTGTTGCTGATTGGACTTGCCATATCGGAGCAGAAGGAACAAGAATAGTACTCCTGCTGCGAGTCCCAAAATGAGAGGCATGCCGCCAAATGCAGAGTGCACAACGTTTGGAAAAATGGTGAGGACTGCTTCAAAAGGTGCTAATAGTCCCAAAAATACATGTACAATACCACTGGTATCAGACATGTTTAAGATACAACCTAACATTTCTACGAAATGTATTGGAAAGTTTGTGGATAAAAGGACCTTGTAACTTGTAGTTCATATGTCTCTTTGGACGAGGTCAGTGGCACCGGTTTTTGTAAAAGAATGGCTTTCATTCTGCTTAAAGTATCAATTCGAACAGGAGAGATGTTCAGTGAAGGCCATAGCGGTGACTCCCCGTCTGTCTTAGCTTTAGGAAACAATACTTGCATACAACAAGTTACCCTGGCTGACACAGTTACGAGATAGGCTATTCCTGGCATCATTCCACAACAGCTGTGATCATTCAACATTATATAGCTTCCGTTAGAAAGCTACCTTAAAATTGGATCTATCACTGCTGCCGGAAAACATTGCAGGTGGCAGGATAAGTTGTTCAAAGGGCCTTCACAGGCCCCATGTAAATTAATACCCTGGCATAAGAGTGTGCCACTTAGTGCACTTTTGCATTGTGTACCACTAAGAAATACCTCTTTTCCCCCACTCCAACATCTGTGTATGTATGGTAATTCCCAGGTTGACTTTATGTATTCCTTACCCAACCTTTCATAAACGGCAACTGGTATAGGTTTCAAACAGTATTGAAAGTTGAAAATTGTGACAGGCAGAGAGATTATCCTGTGTATTATCCATTCCGTTGCAGGCTTTTCCGAAACAGTTAATGGTAATCTTTCCAGTTTTTCATTGCTCAGCACCGTATAGTCTGCTCCTTTCTGTGCCAAAGTGATTTGTTTATCTGTAAGGTTAAATACAGAAAACAATGACGTGTTGTTGATTAGACGCCATGGCACATATCCAGAACGAAGATTTTGCAACGTCCAGCCTAGTAGGATTATAGAACGTAATTGTGACTGTCCATGCTGTAGCATGAGCAAGTCCTGTTCCATTATGTCAATGGCAGAGGATACTATGATGTCCAAAGAATAAATTCTGGATGACAGGATCGTTAACCCATTGTCAACTACAGAGAGTGCTTTCTCTAAAATTAAATTAATACGATCAATTTCTCGTATTCTTTCTGCAGTCTCTGTCTGTGTCTCTTTCCAAACTTCATTATAAATGGCATATATACCTGCGTATATGAAACATTTATGACATCGTTTTGCTGGACCTTGTCAGAAGTCCCTTAAATCAATGCCATCCTTAAGTAAAGATAAGTGTTGTTTCCCCTCTGTAAGTGTAGATTTTTGTAGCCACTCAATGTACACTTTTCCTACACTGTATGTTGTTACTATCCCTGGATGTTGTCTCTGGACATATCTTGGATCTGGCCTAGTTACTGTAAACCCTTGTGTCTTGTTCATGAATCTATCTTGACAGTTATTTGTGTCTGTGGGCCAGATAAAAAAAAAATTCCAATCAGGATCAGTTCTGTTTTTAAGTAAAATTGTTTGTACGTCGACCCCTCCCTCTGAAGTGTTTTTACTATCAGGTGTAGGTATAGACAGTTTGTTTAAGTCTTTTATCTTGGCTAGGCAAAGGCAGGATCTCTGTTGCACAGAGTTGTGTAAAGACATTATTTGTTCAGGAATAATGCAGGCTCGAAATAAAGCTTCTATTCCCTGCACTTGCCAGTCTTTTGAGCCCCAGACAGTTTTTGTTTCTATATTGTCACTCCAGAAGTCGAAACCTAATGAGGACAGCTGAGCATAAAAGGCTGCTGAATACATTTGCTTTGTATCGGTCAATATACTTTTCATTCCTGTCTTATTAAAATTTCTAAAGTAAAATATTTCCGGATTTGTTGTATTAAAACCAGAGAAGTATGGGCTTTTTTCATAGAATGTTTTTGAGCTACCTTTTTGTGTCGTTGGACAATGTTCCCATTGATTGAAATTATAAACATTTCTAGGGCTTGCAGATTTGTGCAGGTAATGATGACCATAGTGATTATAATAACACATTTGTGCATAATCTGATGAACCTTGTAAGTATTCATGTTTTGTAAATTTAGCAGACATCTCTAAATCTGACATCATATTATTAACAGTCTCAAAGTCCCAATCATCAGAAAACGTGCTTTGTGAAACAAAGTCACTCAAGGAAACCTTAAATTGATGTAGAATCTTCAGCAGCTCTGCCGGACCTTAGATATCATAATCAGATCTATCCCATGCTATACCACAAGGTATAGGAACGGCTGTGATATTTACTGATGTCAAGTCTCTTTTTTCACGATGAGATGATTTGTATGGCTTCAGGAGCAAGTTGATGTTCTTACTTGCTGTGTCCATTTTACATTTTTTTTTCCATTTATCAGCATCCCCAAAGTTAATACCATGATTAGCCAAAGTAGGAGAAAAAGTACGCCAAGCTCAATCCAAAGTTCAACCCATGGTGAAACCAGATAAGTTTTTCAAGTTGCTGAAAGAGTTCTGTTACATGATCTTTAAAAATGTTATTTGCTGCCGTCGTTTCAGGCTCACTGGGATCCTCAGAAAACGTATCAGAGTTGATTAAATAGCTAGAAGCAGTTCTGTCAATTGTTGGAATTGCATCACGATTATTTGCAATCGCTGGGGCTACCGGATCCTCTGTCATATTAGTGTAGTCCGATGTGACATCATTGTAGATGGGAGTGTCTTGACAAACTGTAATTTGGGTCTCATAGATTTATTGCTTAGTCCTTCGTTCTGTGCTGCAGAGTCTTCAAATGTTGTCAGTCTCTCAGTCTGAACCTCTTGGATAGTAGCAAGATTTAGTCTTCTGCTACATCTTTGTAGTCCACTGAGCCTACTACTTATTATCAGCCACATGATGTGGTTTGACCAGGTCAATGGATACGAACCTGTTCTCCTTTCTTCCAGCAAGGGACGGCAGTAACACTGTTCTTGTTCCATGGATTGCTAGTACAGGTACTGGTTTTCTGTAAGAAGGCCCAAATTCCTTCTTATCCGCAAACTTTTCTCAGACTAGATCCCCAATCTTTGGAATCCAGATAAGCCTTTCTGGGACGGGTGGTTCTCCTTCAGTGGTCGTTGGCTTCTGTATTGTGTTGGTTTGACTTCTTCTTTTCTCGTTTAAGTCCTGCAAAACAGCCAAACGTTCTTTGATATCGAAGGGTTTTTGTTCCACCACTGAAGTGTGATGATCGAGGCCCTCGATTAGCATTCTAGTACCAAAAAGTATTTCATATGGAGTGATTCCACCCAGAGAATTACTTGACAGATTGTTAAGACTACGTTGGACACTTATTAGATGTTTCACCTACTTGTCACCCGAGCCTAATACCCTAGCTGTTATAGATTGCTTTATGTCCCAGTTTTTTCTTTCCACTACAGAATTTCCCTCAGGATGGAATGGACTTGAATACCGCAATGCAATGCCAAAATTGGCCACGGCCTCCTTGTAAGCTTTGGAGCTAAACACAGGACCCTGGTCAGAATGTAGCGTGCCGATTGCGTATTTGCCGATAAAGACTCGCAAATACTTCTATAACAGTTCGGGCGTCAGCCGAGCACTGAGGCCACATCCAAATTAATCTTGAGCATGAATCCACTGCGACCATGATATATTTGTAGTTACCATCCCTTTGTAAGGGATCACAGTAGTCCAGGTAAAAACATGCTAATGGTTTATCTGAAATTAAAAGGGGCGTCTGCGCCGGGTGTTTCACTGTTGAAACTTTCATTTTCTGCAAATTTCACATTCCAAAACATAGTTTCTGGTCTGTTTCCTCATGCGCGGCAACCAGTATCTTTGTTTTAATAATGACACTGCAGCGGAAAAACCTGCATGTGCAGAGGCTAGTCCTTCATGTGCTGCTAAGATTAGTCCTAATCTGAGAAAAAAAACATTATTTACATCAGTTATATATGAGTACTTGAGTGGAAAGCCTTTTGGTAACGTTTTACTGCTGTCTTTTTTTAAAGCGGCGACTGCCTGCATTATTTAGCTGTCTATTTTTGTTTTTGAACGAATGATTGCAGCTACGGAAGCCATTTGCACAGCTGCCTTAGCGGCTTCATCAGCCAATGAATTCCCTGCAACGTGAATGCCATCATGCTGATGACTCAGTGTATGGATCATGTGAGTCTTTTGTAGTTCTTTCTGTAATTGAACTACTTGTTCCCAAAGCAACTTATGCTTGATTGTGCCACCTTTTGCATCTTTGAAACTGTTTTGAACCCAGTTCTGCAAGTATTCATTGTAAGACTGGACTCAGTAATACGAATCGCACACTATGAGTTTGGGGAATTCGCGATCGGTATTTTGAAGCGCCATCATGAATGCTTATAGTTCAGCTCGCTGAGCTGTACAGTCTCCCAGAGATTCAGTTTTTGTGACCATGGGTCTGAATTTACCATCGCGCCAGCGACATTTAACAATCGTGCACCCAGCACTATAAACTTGTTTACCTCCAATTGCGGGCTGTGCTGATCTGTCTGTATAAATTATACATTTGTACTGTTCTAGAGGCAGAATTTCAGTCGGCAGAGGACATTCTTGTTCGTATTGTAAAAATTCTTGAGTTTTCAAGTAGGGGTCAAAAACGTATTCAACGTCTGTTGCAGCAAGAGAGTTAACCCATTGTATCCCTCTTGGATGTAAAGCCTTAGCATTCGGAATGCTTGCTTTTGTCACTGCCTCTAAGGCAGGTAAAGGAGTAACAACCATTATGCGTTTACCCTGTGCGAGAGCTCTCTCTTTTGCTACTGCAGTTTGAACCGCTGTCAGAATTTTTTCTGTTGAAGTGAATTTCATTTCAGCTAGTTTGTACAAGTGTGATTTGTAAGCAATTGGTACTTTTTCACCTTCATTAAAGGTTAAGTACGTAAATCCGCTTCTTCCTGGGATTATTCTGATTACAAGATTGCGTACGTTTATGCATTGCCAGACATCATATCTCTCCACATCTCCGTAAACTTCACTGGCTACCCATTGCGAAAAGATGCGTCTTCAAGGCAATGACGCTGGCCTTCCGTGCATCTAAAGGCACTGGGTCGGCCCATCTGAAAACCACCCTACGTCCATACGTCAAATCCAGGTCACTACGCTCCAACTCCCTACTACTCCTGGAAACCCCCCGATTTAAACATTCCCGTGCAGGTGGAAAAACCTTTGCAGTCTGTGCCACTCAGCACTGGAACAAGCTCCCGCTAGTTCTTCGCTCCTGCCAAGCAGAACCAGTATTCCGTAAATCCCTGAAAACCCTTCTCTTTTCATCCTAGTTTGGTTTCCCTATCTGAGCCCTCCTGTCGTCAGAGCCTTTTCTAGCGCCAGGATGCCCCGTTGGGGTCGCTGCGCGCTTTATAAAATACACAAATAAATAAATAAATAAAATGTCTGTTTGCACTGAACGCAAAATTTCTGTGTGTTTTTTAGTCCAATTTGCTGTTTTAAAATCAGGTTTGATTCATTTGTAGAGAGGTTTAACCCTTTCTGCGTAGTTTAGAATGAAAGTTCTTCCGAAATTTAGGAAACCTAGAATTGACTGTTAGGTTTTCAGCATTTATGGAGGTTGGAGCAGCGCACACTTTTCTAAAAAGTTGTCTGCCAGGCTTTTGCCTTCACTTGATAACTCGTATCACAAAAATAGGACGTTGAGGTGGGCAATTCTTGATTTTTTAAAGTTGAATTTGTACCCTTCAGAGGCGAAGCCAAGTATTATGGTGTTCACCCTGTTCAAGTGCCTGTCAAAATCATCGTCTGTTAGATAGATGTCATCGACATAAGATAATGCCTCATCATCATACATTTGTAGTAACTCTGTTACTCTGGCTGAAAATAACCCTGGACTATTCTTGAATCCTTGGGAGAGATGACAGAAGTGATGCTGTGTCCCCATAATTGAGAAAGCGGTCAAGTTCCTGCTTTCAGGTGCAATGTTTTGACAGAAAAAACGTTAGAAATATCTAATGTGGTTTTATATTTTTTACGCACAATGTTATTTATCAGTGCTGCACTGTGTGCATTATGAACTGCAAAGGTTTTGCAACAAGAGTTTAAATGTCTTTAGTCCAAAACTAGACAATATGTATTGTCTGGTTTGGAGACAGGAAACAAAGGATTGTTCATTGACGAGGTGCATGTTTCAATCACCCCTTGGTATTTAAGTTGATCTAAGATCTCCTTGACCTGTTTTTTAGCTTCTTGCTTAACTGGATACTGCCTCTGAGCAGTTGGTTGATTTTTTAACTGGATTTTGTGGTGAGCAGAATCCTCATCCCATCCTACATGATTTGTATATAATGCTGGAGCCTGGGCTACAGCCCATTTTCTGGCATAGGTGTATTTTAAGTGAATCGGAATATGATAGGAGAAGGCTGGCGTAATGATGTGTTTGCCATGTGGGCACTCCCTGACAAATTTTGGTGGCCAATCTTTTTCAGCTAGAAGAATGTCATAACCCTTAGAGAGCTTCGCTCAAAAGAGTACTCTTATTTTCCTAGTTATGTCCCCCTCCATCCGGAGTGTTACTTCATATAACTTATGAGGTACACTAACCCTGGTGTCTGCAGTTTCAACTTGAATGTACTCATCAAAGTCCACTGTCTCCAAATGATCCTTCAAGATCTTGCGAGCTATGGTGACTTCTGCTGTGCTGTCCAGCATTATCTGGCCCACTCCCCGTTCTTGAGTTGTGTCATCAAGATCCTCTGCATTTCTGATTTTTAGACCTGCTACCTTCTTTGGGGTGAATTGGGTTTTCCTATTTTATGGAACTTGTTGATCGTCTTTTGATGCATTTTTCCTTGTGTTCTGACCGTCCTCTTCTTTCTGATTTCTGTGAGGAAGTCTGAAAGGTACGAGAGGAATGTGTATCAATATCTTGATATCTATCAGGTTTTCTCAAATTATCCCTATTCCAGAGGTTATACCTCTTTTCAGAGGGCTCCTTTTGAGGACACTTTCCTCTGGACTGAGAACGCTTCTCATTTGAAGTTTGTTTAGTATTTTCCCACTTCTTTTTGGGAGTAGTGAGAGTGTTTTTAATAAAGACCTTTTCAGGATTTTCTGTTAGTTGGGGTTTAACTGGTTTCCCACCCAAACTATCTCTTCCTGGTTCTTCGTAGGATTTTTCAATTATTCTGGCCAGTTGATATGGTTGCTCAGTTATATCAATTACCCTTATTTTTCGGTGGATCGCCACGGATGCTGCTTCATCTTTGATGTATTAGCTATTATTATACCTGAGACCTGTTTGAAATCTTTCAGTAATTTCATACCCAGATTTAAAGCAGGCTCTGCCCCATATTCATTTTGAATCTGTTTCAGGACCTCTGGTATCACCCCCATAGACTGAACACCATGTGTTTTTGTGTAGATAGCAGCAAAGACTGTACCCCAAGTGTCGCAGTCCTGGAGGTTTGGTGCTATCCCCATTGGTAAACAGATTGTTAAAATTCTGTGTTTCTCATTAGGTGTACTGCCACGGAATACTGCCTCGATTTGAGTATTTTTTTTAGCTATCCAGAATGGAATTTGTTCCCTTTTTGCAGGCAATTTACCAATGACTGATTATATAGTCTGTGGTGTAATTTTATTTGTGTTCCCCGGTGAGGGGTTTGTTGTGGAATCCTAATAGGAGGTTGGACTGTCAGAGTCCGCATGACATATTGAACCAATTGTCTATATATTTTTATTAGTTGTTTTAGTTGAACTAATAGTTCTTCACTTGACATTTCTTCAATGTCAGGATGTGGTGTATAGCTGGCTAGTACCGGCCGTGTTGCTCCTGGTCTACCTAGTGAACGAAGCCTGGTAATGTGATTTTGATGTTGTAGGGCGCCTTTAAACCAGAGCTGGTGCTCTTGGTAAGTTAGTGGATTTTCAATGTCCTCGAAAGGAACATATTCCGTTGGAGGTTCCTCTACTTTGTAGAAGTGGAACACATGTGTTACTGGATTTGCTTCAGGGAAGACAATCCATGAATAGAATACCTCTGTCAACTGATATTTGTGTGCCTCTATGACAAAAATTACCCTACCACCTCTCGATGAAAGGCCATGTTGTATAAGCTTTATATTGATGTTTTTCCTTAGGTTTTCAGACATAATTATAGCATCCGCGTCGGTTTCTTGGAAACCTGTAATGTTTAAACCCGGTCGGGCGGCAGCTGCAGCTGGGGACAGCAGGGGACACTCTTAAGCAGCGATGTGGTTAATATCTCAAAACCTAATGAAAGGATTTATACAAAATTACACCCGCTCACTTTCACAACCAAGACCTAGCTTTCTACCAAATTTGGTGGTAATCAGTCCAATCGTTTGGGCTGTAGCTGTGTCCAAATTTTCTATGGAAACATGAATGGGGAAAATGCGCTCTGGTATCCAGTTTTTCTCTCTCCCCACTTAATGGATCAACCCAAAACTTTCCAGGAAGATGCTGAGGTAGATGAGACTTTAAAATAAAAAGTTTTGTGAAGATTTGTCAAATGCCCCAAAATTAAAAGTAAACAAAAAATGCTTTTCTTATGGAAACAAGATCTTACTAAAATTACCAAGTGTCAACTACCACTGTACCAATATAGTGAGAAATTGGGCTACTGCTCGATGGATGTAAAACCCTTTTCAAGCATCAACCACAATTCTTCTCAGGGTGAAGTCACAAGAACACCCTAAATTAACCTGTGCTCAACTCTCAGGTACTTTGGCACAGATCATTCCGGCTTAACTTAGAGGCAGTGTGTAAAGTATTTGTGCAACACTTCAAAAAGTAATAAAGTAAAAATACCACACAAAAAGGGTCTCACACCAGGTTAGAAAAATGTAGCTTAATTAAATAAATAAATAAAACAAGACCAAAACAAAAACAATCCAATTAGTAGAACTGGAGCTGTTCAATTTTAAAGATTTTAGAGAAAATAATGTCAAAAGCACAAGGTGCCAACTGAGATATCGGGCCATGCCAGACCGGGACAAAGTCACAAATTCAGACTAACCACACAGGAGTATGGGTTGGCTACAGGGAACCAGTAAGCCCAGCTGAGCAAAGTACATTAACATTTGGTTTCCAGGGCACTGCATGGATCTGCATTGAAAATGTGTTGTGCAACCAAAGCAATGTCAGTTTGGATATCCTGCATGGCTGAGATGCGAGGGCCTATGTCATTGTCAGCAATCCTGTCGACGGGGCTTGTGATGCTCAGCCGATGTCGAGGATGCGGCACGCAGTTGGGATGTTGTGTTGGTTCTGAAGAGCTGTGATGGTGCAATGCGGAGACCACGTCATCGTCGAGACTACCATTGATGAGGGATGAGAGGGCATGTGTTGAGGATGCAGTTGCACAGTCAAGGGATGGGTCTGTACCAAAGAGCTGCAATATGATGTCTTTGCTACTGGTTCAATCCACACAGTAGAGGTGATGCTTTGGCTCTGCTCAGGTTTGCGCCGTGCAGCAGAGTAGATGTATTGGTTCTGCTGTGTGCACAGAGGCTGGTAGAGAACCTTCCCAGGGTCCAGGACTAGGGTGGCACCACTTGGCAGGGTAGACTAACTCATGACAGGGCCTAAGTGAATATGTAAAGTTATTGGAAGCCTGTTATGTCCCGGAGGCCAGCCAATTAGCCTTTGGAGTCACTCTGGGTTCAAAAGATGTAGGTCCAGTCCTTCTCACACAGGCAAGAGGGCAACAGGTCAGCACAGCAGAGCAGCAGTTCCTTCAGAGCAGCAAACCAGCAGAGTGGCTTACCTTTCAGCAGCACAGCAGTCCATCTTCCTGGCAGAGTATCTACAGGCCCAAAGGTGTACTGAAATGGTCGAGCCTAAGGTCTATTATTTATACCCAGTTGTGCCTTTGAAGTGGGGGAACAAATTCTAGAGGTTATCCTTTGTAGTCCGCAGGCAGCCTGTCTTCCCTGTTTTGGTGGCAGTTGAATTAATGCTTGACAATTAAATATTATTTTACATTAAAAAAACCTAGTCATTTATTGAAAAAACAAAGGTTACAGAGGGATTATATTTAGGAAGTAGCATGAAATAACCATTGAAATTCACTGAAAAAAACCTAAGATTACAGGGGCGTTCTAGTTAAGAAATAGAATACAAAACCTTAGAAATGAACACAAAAGCAAAGGCTACAGGGATGTTATAGTTAGGGTCAGGTTTTTCACACACAAAACAATAGAAGGTCCGCAGTTATAGTTACAGTTATCTCAAGTAACTAAAACTCACCTGCCTGCCATGCACTGTTAATTACCCCACATATTATACCACTCATAACATCTTCTATGGCATAATTGATAATATTGCTGCAAAATGTGGTGTGAAATTATTGATGGGAAAAATGTGCAAGGTGGAGAAGCAAGTTATAGTTACTTATGGGCTTGAATTATAGTTATTTGAGATAAATGTAATTATAACCTTTGTACTTCTAAGGTTTTGTGTGTGTGTACAATCTACACCTAATCATGGGTGTGGGAGCCCGTAAACATTCCAAGTCACTAGATTCAGTCCAAAACAAGTGAAACATACTCATACCACAAAGGTCTTGTGCAATACCTCAACAACCGCCTCACGTTCTACACTCCAACACGCAAACTCCGCTCCGCCAGCCTTGCCCTCGCCACTGTCCCACGGATCCGTAGAACCACCGCCGGAGGAATATCATTCTCCTACCTGGCGGCCAAGATGTGGAACTCCCTCCCCGCTCACCTACGACTGACCCAGGACCACCTCACATTCAGGAAACACCTCAAGACCTGGATCTTCGAGCAGCAGCAGCACTCCCCCTACCCTCGCCCCTCCCCAGCACCTTGAGACCCTCATGGGTGAGTAGCACGCTCTACAAGTGTATTGATTGATTGATTGCTGTGTTTATTTTAATTAAAAAATCACAGCATCTCACCCAATGCATGTAGTCATGACGCCTTGAATAGGGGCATGAGGTGCAGCTTGTTATACCAATATAAAGTGCATACATGCAGTTAAAAAGATAAATTAAGGACATACAAAACCAGAAAGACGAAACTATAAACGTGGGTGCCATTTTGTAATATTTCACATTCTCCTCCAGCATAAATATATAAAAAGAAAATCCAAATCTCATGAATCTCAGACATGTTTGTTCATGATTATCAGTGTGTTTAACAGTTCAAAGTGACTATATATCAGACAAAATATAAAATCAAACAATCACTGAAAATGTGATAAAACCAAGAACAAACATTTCATACATAATACAGCCCAAGTGGGCAAATCAGGATGATAAATTATGTCATCATCCACAAAATATTGTATTTGAGACAAAAAACATTCTAAATCTCCTTCTCCAAGTACACACAGATTGGCCATCAAGCCCATGTGGGCAAAATGATCAAACTAAAAACAACTATATAATTACCTACAACCACAAATCATGATGATGATTCTGGAATCCCTTGTATGCAGTGTTGAGGTTATCAACATGTCTGTCCATATCTATATTAATATGCCCAGTCAGTAAAGGTCTGTAAAAACATGTTAAAAACAAGGTAAAAAAGCTTATTTTCAAACTCCACTTATAGATGTCATGCTATGTATAGGCAGCACATTTCCAATCCTTAAAAATCGAAACACATCCTTCCAAAGAGCACACTAGAGCAAATGAATTGCCAGCTCCTCATTAGAGGCGATGCACTTAGGGGTTAGAGTATCCAGTTATTAAAATAAGTAGCCACTGGATGCAATTTGTGATTCTTAGTAATGGCCCTCATATGTTGGTGTGCCCATTTTCCTGAGCGGAAGATGGTGCTCCCCATTTACAATGTATTGCATGGACATTTCAATGCATAGATCACAAAAGGTGTACTAAACGCAAGCAGTTTATCAATCATTCTAGGATGCTTGCAAACAGGAACCATAAAGTTTTTCAAACTCATTCTATTTCTAAATGAATTGCAGTTATTGCAGCTAAAGAAACCAACAGCAGTATCCAATGTTTCTTTCCGTTGCCTGGTACTAATGTCAGTCAGTCAGTCAAAAGTACTTTATTCGGTTAATATTAAAACCATAAAAGCATACTAAACATTTCATACAAATGAATTATGAAAACCATAAATTACATTAAAAATATACAAAAAAATAGGTGCATTCAATATAAATAGTCAATTCATTTTTGTAATTTCTTAAAAACCACATTTCCAAGTTGGAGCATCCTTAAGTTTGATTAATTCAAGCTAGTGCATTAGAATGAGTTATACATAACTTATTTGTTTTCTTTAATCTGACTGTTGCAGTGAGGAAACTAACTATGTTACAATTCACCCACACATTTGATAGCAGCTGCAAATAAAGGAGGGCTGGCTTGGCTTGCAGGAAGCCTTTGTTTTTTAAAATTGGGAGAATGAAACACTTCCGAATTTGTAGAAAGTGCTCACAGAAAAACATAAAATGCATTGTATCCTGGACAGAAAAATCATCACAGGAGCATACCCCCAAATCGTCCACCCTTTTCCAACCCGGTGATTCAGCGAGGAGGAAATGAAATGGATTCAGCCTGAATCTAACCAGTAGAAAACGGTGGTTGGGGTTTGTGACGATATTCAAGTATGGTTCAATTGCCCAGGATGTTTTTAACAATTGAGGAGCTCTTACAGTTGGCTTAGCCAACTCCCTTTCTTCTCTAGCCATAGCAGCCATTGACAAGTATGAATCCTTTACCCATTTTATATCCCCTTTCAACAGCTTTTCAGGCGAGTTATATATCTCAGGTCGGCCCAATTTCACACTCAGTTTATGGACATAACTTAGCCAGGGGATACGATTCCCATAATCATGAGCTAAACAATCTTTTAGGATTTCCTGGTTCAGCTCTAGTTCAGGGTTTAACCAAGTGGAAATCCATTTTAAAAGAGTTGCAATGGCTATTAAATCCTCCAAGAAACCAGCTCCACACACCTGATGGACAATATAGCCAGATGTGGGTTGTGGGACATATAAAATATTTCTAAAAAACGTATTTTCAACAACTTGAATTGCCTTCACGTTCCTAATACCCCAAATGTCTGCACCATACATTGCGAGGGAGATGCACTTTGCTCCATATATTTTTAAGAGGGCTTGCATTGGTCTTGCCCCCAATTTACGTGCAAAGCCCAAAACAGCTGATGTCGATCTGGCCAGGACATTACTTTTCGCTTGTATTTGTGGTGTCCATGTACCTTGGTAATCAAATATAATACCTAAGTACGGGAAAGTAGAAACTCTGGACAACACATTCCCCTCGCAGTAAAAAGTGTTAACCCCTTTCACTTTACAGCCAGTTATCATTATATCGGATTTTGAAAAATTGACTCTGGAGATTTCATAAAGGCAGCAAAAGGGCGGCATTATCCCCGTAGAGAAGTGCCGGAATCAGGCATTTCCCTACACGCGGGATGTCTTTACACGCTTCACATAAAACTGAGTCCAAATTATTAATATAAAGGGTGAAGAGTAAAGGGGCCAAAATGCAACTCTGCCTAACACCATTGGCAATACGTATTCCTCCAGTACAATTGCCCATTTGGTCATATCTCAGGGTGGCAGATAAATCCCTATGCAGATCAGCAAGGAAGTGCACAATATTTTTATCAACACCTAATTTCAGAAGCATACCCCATAATTTGGACCTATTCACTCGGTCAAAGGAAAGGTCCATAAATGCCAGATAGAGTGTACCCTTCTTGGCGACTGTATACTTCCCAATTAAAAGGTGTAAATTAAGGCATTGGTCAGTTGTGCCCCTGCCTTTCCTGAATCTAAATTGCAGATCTGAGAGGGTTTTCATTTCAGCTAGCCATCCTGTGAGTTTACTAAATACCACCCTTCCAAGCACCTTAACTGCAGAATCAATGAGGGAAATAGGTCAATAACAACTGGGATCCCCTCTATTTCCCTTTTTGAAGATAGGTACAATTACTGACTCAGACCACGTGTTAGGTAATCCCGATTTACAGGCCTTACTAAAAATATTATACAAAATTATAATTTAACCAAATGCTAGTAAGTTTAGGATTCTGTCTTAAGTTTGTTCTGTGAATCGTGCCCAAAGAGTCCAGTCGATTCACCAGCGGGGGGACAGAAAGATCTATTTTATTGAGCCCTTTGGACTGTACCTTGGCTTGCACTTTGAAGAAGCATCTAAGTGAGGGGGTTATCTTGACTCATGCTGCTTTCTTCTTCTGAAGCATCTAGGCTGAAGGATCATTTGCGGTAGATGAAACCGATGTGGAGTTAAAACTGGTGTTTACTGTGATAATGCCCCCTGTTTTCCTACCTCTCTGTTTGACCTCAATTTTTCAACATATAGAGCCTTGAGTAAGTGAGGGAATTTCCACTGTACTGATACTTTGGTTTCTCAGAGCATACCCGTTTTGCTGCCCTGCACCCTTCTCACCAATTACCCCACCAGACAATACAGATAGCCCTCCTTACTTGAGAATCCTGCACAGTCCTTTCTTTGGGGGACTTCTCCTGCTCCACCTTCTATGCAGTCGCTGAGGGTTTGATAAAGGCACTGGACTAATTTCCTCCAATCCGTCCAGCCCGTCTACGGCTCATGAAAGATGGCGGGGCTGGTGACTGACTGAAATATTTTAAAGCGCTCAATTGCCGCGGTGTCTTGGCGCTGTAGTACAGAAGAACAGGTGAGAGCAGGTTAGGGCAAGGAGAAGAGCAAGGTTTTCAATGCCTTCCTAAAGCTCATTTGGGATTTTTGTGAGCGAAGCGAGGGGGGCAACGCGTTCCATAATTTGGAGGCTTGGTGGGAAAAAGATTTTCCACCCCATCGGGCTCTCCTTATTTTGGGCTGACATACTAGGTCCTGGTTGGCTGACCCTAAGGTACATAGTGGCGTGTAACGAGGAAGGAGTTTGGCTAGATCGTCTGGACCAAGCAGAGGGCCTTGAACTGTATTCTACGCCTAACTGGGAGCCAGTGAAGTTCGCGTATGGCTTTGGAGGTTGGGTGACGCTTTGGCAGGTTCAATAGGACCCTAGCTGCAGCATTTTGAATTGCCTGTAGCTTGGTCAGTTGTTTTTCTCCCGTGCCCAGGTAGAGTGAATTGCAATAATCCACTCGGGACATTACCAGGGCTCCCATCCCCGTCTTTTTTAACGTAGGCGGGATGTACGGCAAGATTTTTCTGAGAACCTTAATGGTGTAGAAGCAGGCGGAAGTCACCTGGTTGATTTGCGCCATACAGGACAGGTCTTTATCTAACAGAAAACCAAGATTCCTGACCTTATCTGCTAGACTGGGGCAGGAGCCCGCCTCAGGAGGCCACCAAAGGTCGCTCCAGACGGATGGTTTCTGGCCGAACTCTATTACTTCGGTCTTATCCGTGTTTATTATTAGGAAGTTATGGCTCAACCAGCTTTTTACACCCAGGAGCAGTTCCTGAACCATTGTGCTGTAGCTTCTACTGACTGGGAGATCGACACTACAATTTGAGTGTCGTCGGCATACGACACTAATCGTAGGCCATGAGATTTAATTATGGCGGCTAAAGGTGTAACATATAAATTAAACAATGTAGGCGACAATGCCGTGCCCTGGGGAACCCCTCCTGGGAGAGAGAATTCATCAGATTGAAGACCTCCCCAGTGTACTTGTTGAATTCGAGTATCCAGAAAAGATGTTACAAGGGCCAGAGCAGTGCCGGTGAAGCCTAAGGATCTTAGTCTATTTAACAGGACCGAATGGTTTACAGTGTCGAACGCCGCTGTAAGGTCTAATAAAATCAGGGCCGTTCTGCCACCTTCATCCATTGTCCTGCGTATGTCCTCCGTTGCCATGATTAGGGCAGACCCTGTTAAGTGACAGGGTCGGAATTCATGTTGTGAGGGGTCTAATAACTTATTCTGGTCCACATATCTCATTATCTCTTGATTCATGGCTTTCTCCAGAATCTTGGCTGGTAAGGGCAGACAGGATATGGACCGATAGTGCTTAGGTTCAGAAGGATCCAGGGTATCCTTCTTAAGGATGGGCTGGATACAGGCTTTCTTCCAGCTACTGGGGAATTCACCTAAGTTGATAGCCTTGTTTAACAGGGGTGTCAGGACTGCCGTTATAGCCACTGGGATCATATGCAGTACATAGAGAGGACAAGGGTCTAACGGAGACCCTGATTTCATCTGTGTGAGTAGGTCACTAACCTGCGATTCCTCTAATGGAGGGAAGCAAGAATAGTTGGAAGCAGCCATAATGGTATTCTCACTGTTGTCAGTAAGTATGTCTGCTGCTAGGGTGCTAAGATTATCATAGACTGCCTGGACCTTCTGTTGAAAGAAGGTGGCGATACTCATCACAAAGTTCTGGTTGGGACTGAAGACAGTATCACGGGGGCTCTTTGCCAGGTGGGTGATTGTTTTAAATAATTCCCTGGAAGTGTTAGAGGCTTCTTGAATTCTATTTGTGAAATAGGCTGATTTGGCCAGGACTATCGCTGACTTATATTCATGCAGGACTTTGGTGTATTCTAGTTTATTTTGCTGACTGTAATCCGAGCTCCACATGCGCTGCAGTCGCCGGCATTTAAGTTTTATTGATTTCACCTCTGCAGAATACCACTGTGCAGTGGCGGAGCGTCTTCTGAGCTTTTTTGTTACCATTGGGACTAGCTCATTGACATCCTGGCTAATCCAATTATGGAATTTGATCGCTCCATTTTCAATATTACAGGGTTCGAAAACTGGGGGATCCTTAGCAAGTGTTTTAGCTAAAAGGTTGGGGTCAAGCTTCTTCCAGGGGCGTATTTTTTCAGGGAGCATAAGACCTCTACGACAATTTACGAGGTTATTTAATTGCAAATTGAAAAAGATAGCCTTGTGATCGGACCAAGGAACAGGTTGGTCCGAGATGATTTTAATATGGTCATTATTTGTAAAGATCCCATCAATGGTATGTCCTGCTGAGTGCGTGGAATTCAAGATTAATTGATTCATGCCAAAGCTAAGAAAGTTATCAATTAATGTGGTTGAATCAGAGTCGTTATTTGCTTCAAGGTGAAAATTAAAGTCACCCAAAATTGTGTAGGTGGTTGAGTCTGAGGTAGTTTCTAGGTAGGTGCGTAGTGCTCTAGTAAAAGGGGCTCTAGGACCGGGGGGGCGGTACACCAGCAGCCCGAGAATATCAGACAATTGTTGTCTTTAATTTTAAAGCTCATGGCTTCGGCCTCCAGGTCCAATTGCGGGAGAGCGAATAGTTTTAGGTGGGATTTGTAGATTATCCCAATTCCACCACCTGATCTCTTTACGTGTTTTACAGAGTAGCCTTCAGGAACTGCAACATTCCAGTCCGGGCCTGAGGTATCAGATGCCCAAGTCTCTGTGAGGAACATTAAGTCAGCACCGTGGTCAGTAATCAATGCTTCAATTTCGTGTTTATGCTTAGACATTGATCTAGCATTTAGCAGAATACATTTCAGGATTCTTTTCCTGCTGATTAGACGCTCTGACACATGCTTGTGGTTGTTGTTTGTCCGCTGAGGATTTTTTAGAGTGGTGCCCTCATTCATAGCCAAAAGCGGGTCTAGCGATTTGTGTGGTGTGGGGGGAGGATTAATAAGGGTCTGAAAACCACAAGAGACACAGCTAGAGGACATGGATATATCTACAGGGTGTGCCCTTACCGGATGATCACAAAAATTTTGATCCAACCTAAGCAGCTCAGACCTTGAGTATTGTTTTTTGGGAAAATGAGCATAGTTTTCAGCGCTAAGCGCGGGCCCGGCGCGGACGGGCGCAGACGGGCTTGCCTTTGGCGCGCTGCCGGCGCGCCCGCTGTGCTCGTCCGCTGCTCTTCCGGTAGAGCATAGGGCTATGTATGCTCGTATCCCGGAGAGTGCTAGAGCGCGTCCCTGCACTCCCACCACTCCTAAGATGGCGGCGATGTGGCTATTCTAGACGACCCGTGTCCCCCTCCGCTTCAAACGGGACTTCCCGCGGCGGACCAGGGATGGGGTGTCAGGTAGGTGATAGTGCAAAATTCGCAGTCAATTGTGCAAGTGGTTCTAAGCAAAACAATTCTTCAATCAATTGTTTAAAAAGCAAGGTTAAAAAAACGAAGCTTCAAGCAAACACACAGTTATCACGATTTAAAAGCAACAGATAGATTCTGGCAGTACGTGTACTGGGTAACAGAGTAAGCGCTAACCGCTCCACTGCCTTCTGGCTGGTGTTGGTACTAATTTACCAGAATGTCCCAGGGAAGACCGACTGCTGGGGGCTTGTTCAGCCGCAGGCTTCTCAGACTCAGGCAAACGCTGAAGCACCAAGCAGTGGCTGACCCTGCCTGGTGTGCCCCGGAAGGAGATCCGTGCACGCCTATCCAGTTGGATGCCAAGGGCCGCCTGCAGCTGCCACCCCCGCCTGGAAGCAAGTTGTTGGGCCATGCACACTGGTCGGCATTCAACTGCAGGTGGACCACCCCACCATGGGCCTTATTTATGAAGGTCTTGCGCCGTCTGTGCGTCACTTTTTCCCATGTTAAAAGTGACGCACCGGCGGCGCAAGTCCTTCATAAATAAGGCCCCATGTCTTTAGAGGCCAGGAGCCCAAAAATACACCAACAACCGGCTCGGTCCGATGCGGCCCCCGAAGACCAGAGACGAGGCAGGAGCAAAGCTGAGATCAAGTGCAGAGGAACAGCCAGTAGTAGGTAAGAGGGCACGGCATCAAAAGAAAGATACACACAGTGGACGAGGACTGCGGAGTTTGCATCTGAAGAACTAGGCAGCCGCCATGTTCCCTTACAGTACTAGGTACTTATAAGTAATTCAAATATGCCAATTATGGAGAAACCAAATTCCATTACATTTTAGACACAGAGCACATGCAGTTTAGCACTAGGCCGCAGTGAAAAGGTGCACAGAGTCCTAAGGTCAGCAAAAACAAAGCTCAGCACACAGTCAAAACAGGAGGGCAGAAGGCAAAATGTAAGGCGAAACCACACGAAACTATGGCAGGTCTAACAGTTGTAAATGATGAGTAGGAGGTTTAATTTAGAGATGGAAGAAAATGGAAAAGTACAAGTTCTAAATCCAGAGAAGTATTTACTGGGTAATTTCCCACGGCTTGTTATGCTTGTTGTGGAGGAAATTCCACTCATGAATTCCAACACTTTTTCCCCAAAATCATAGATTAATACTACCAAACATCTCAGAATCAGGGCAGAAGCGTTGACCAATTTAAGTTTGTTTCATAAGAAGCTACCTCTGCATGAATGAAAAAAAGTCCCCTGTTCAAAGGTTCATTTAGTTTGTATTCTAAAATTGTAAGCCATATTGCCCTATGATGTAGGTGACGCCCTTCTATGCATCCTTCCTAATACTACATTGGCCACTCTGAAAGGCATCCAACATTCTACAACACATCTCATAAAACCCTAAAGAGGCTCAAGTGTATTACTCCAACCCTGATGTAATGTGGGTTCCCCGTGCAACCCTGTAGCATCTTTAAGATGGCAATATCATTAACAAGGCCTTTAGAACCAGCATCTCTCTGTGCCTGGCAGAGGAATTATTCTCTTCAGGGGAACATCCACAACAGAAGTTAGGAAATTGCTAGCCTGTAGTCTGGGATACTTTGACTGGCCTCCGGGGGGCTACATAGCCACACCACATTTTTTCCTGAAGTGACCAGTTTACCAGTACCAACTTTACTTGTACCTGACCTTGCTGTTTGTTTCTGTTGGATTGAATTATATTGTTGAGGTCCTGGGAGCCTTATAAGTGACCCAGAGAAGCAATGAAAAGTTGTGACCTTGAAACTCCCACGCCTTCCAGGGCCATCAGGGACCATTTGGCAAAGGTGTCTGATTCTGATGCACCTTTCTCAGATACAGATTCAGGCTTTCCCTCCTGGGGGAGTTTGAGCTCCTTAAAAAAGACTAAGGGCCTGTTTACGAGTTTGGTGGCCCATTGTAACGCTGAACCTTTAGTGGTGGTCCCTGAACCGCCAGACTAGTGGTCTGCCCACCATACTACGAATATGGCGGTGGGAACCACCTCAGGACTCCTGCAACCTCTGGAGATCATGGATCCTGTGGCAGTGGCAAGGCGGTTAGAGACCTGAATATGTTTGGCAGGGCTACTGCGGCAATTACAAGCATATTAGAAGCTTCCTGAACTATGAGCCTGTCAGTAAAAGTGCGGGGTGAGGAAATTTAGGGAGGCCTGTAGGGTCCCCGTTTGCCTCAGGGTCATGGGATGCACATGGTGTGCCCACCTGTCTGCATGCACCCCTTTCCCGCAAAGCATGTACTTTATAGTTCATGCCATTAAGGAACGGGTTTTGGCATTCCCTTTGCGGTGCCTTTTTAATAGGTCCCTCAGAGTACATTGCCTACATTTCTATATTTTTGGGGGACATTTTTATTACAATAGTACCACAACACCTGTGACTTCCAAAACCTGGATAGAACCAGACAGGGAGAAGTCAATCAAGGGTTTTATCAAATAATTCAATTTTCACATTTCCTGGGTGCCAATGAATGTATGTATGTAAACATGCTTTCACCTTCTGAAACTGCACATCCTTACAGGAATAGGAAGCATACACATTGAATCAATGAACAAGCTCTCTGTGATGACAAGTGCTGCTTTACCAAAATAGTTGTGAAAACTCCTAGCAGAGAACGTTTCATACATCTTAAGGCACTGTCCAATTAATCAACATTTGGAAAGTGGAATGTACATACATGGCTTACTGGTTGGTAAGTGTGACCTAAGTTTATTAGAAAGAATAATTTAAAAAATAGCTACATATATTTAGAAATAGATATCTTTTCATTCCAAAAATGTAACTGCAGAGTTAACAACATTTAATATCTCTAGCTAAGCTGATATGGAATATGGCTTCTGACACTAGCAGCTAACACCATTTGATAAAACTAGAACACCATCTGAAGAAACATATAATGCAGCACATTGTAGAACACATGGCATCAATGAGGAAACCTTTGGAACACTCAAATCATGCCTAAGCCATCTTGAATTGTCTTGAGGTATACTTTTATACAAACCACACATGGCATGTCAGATGATTGTTATATGCTGTATATTGCAAAACATTACTGTAAAAGGTTCAATTGCTGTTGTTGAACCAATACCTAGCAGTGATTTTGTTGTTGAAGATGTAATGAAACCTCTTTAAAATAGACATAAAGAATCTCACGAAGATGTCAGGAAAAGATAAGATGCTGTCAACAATTTTCTGGATAAAATTATTATTATTATTATTATTAATTTTTTTTAATGTTTTAAAACATTTATTGAGAAATACAAGTTAGGTACATTACACTGCGACAGTGCAACATGGCAGCCTAAATAGCCACAGTCTAGCTTTCAGTCACAATCAGATTACATCTCGCAACAGGCAGGAATATGGTACAGTTAAACACGCAGCACCACTACACAGGGGATCCTTCCCACGGGAGGGCACATACACAGCAATAACATCAATGGAGAGTGACGAAGAGCGGGGGAGCCAAAGAGAAGGGTGGAGGTGTTCACTAACCAACACCGGTGGCCACCGCGGACTCAAGGCCGGCTGGGAGCGCGGGAGAGGGAGCATCACTGGGGTGGGATTGGGAATGTAGATAGGTCACAAGAGGGCCCAAAATGTCAACAGGTCGGGACTTGGCAGGTAGTAAATCCCAGAACTCCGACAGCAGAGTCCCCCAACACATGGCCACCCTATGCCTAACCAAGACCAGCAGCCGCGCAATCAGGCATCTGGAAGCATCAAGAAGGCACAGGGGAGGGTCAGGTTGCACTGTGGTACTAGTGATGTCGGAAATAGTGGAGCAAACCACCCTCCAGAAGTTGAAGACCTTAGAGCATAACCACGCTGGGTGTGCAAAGTCCACAGCAGGGGCAGCGCAACGCATACAAGTGTCATTTGGAATGAGTCCAAGCCTGTGGGGCTGAGCAGGGGTGCGGTATAGCCTGTGCAGATACTTAAAGTGTATCAGACGGAGCCGGTAATTGGGTGGCAACTTCTTCGTCTGGTTACAACAGGAGAGCCAGTCTGCTTGCGCAATGTCCATACCCAGATCAGCACCCCACGTCTCCCGCGCCCGATCCGAAGAAATAGAGGTGGACATCAGAGTAAAGGCGTACAATTTGGTAACTAATTTAAGCGGGGACGGGGATGTGTACACGAAGTCCAGAGCCGGCATGGTTGACGGGGCCTGAGGGAGTGTAGAGTGTAGGTTGCAGCAAATAGCACGCAGCTGGTAGGATGTATGACGTTACAACGCATGCTTTTACCACGCATGCTGTTACAACGCAGTTTTTACAACGCATACCATTACAACGCATAGCGCTTTGGGGTGCTAGATAGTGAATAGTTTAATTTACTATTCCAACTCCAGTCCCCGTGGACACTACGGAAGGTGTTGGATAGTAAATTAAATATTTTCCCTATTCTAGAGAGCCCCCCAGCGCAATGCGTTGTAATGGTTTTCATTGTAAAACCTGCGTTGTAATAGCACTGCGTGGTAAAAGTTGCATTGTAAAGGTTGTTTCCCAGCTCGTAGAATACTAGCGTGTTCACTAGGTAAAGGTCCTCCACCATCCGCAACCGCAAACGTGTTGCATGCCTAGACATGCCAGAAGGCTTGAAATTGGGGAAAATCTGGGTGGTTCACTATTGGCACAGCATTAGCGGAAAGCAGGGGGAGATTGGAGAGCCAACAAAGGCCGGACCAGGCCCAGCGCAATGTCTCAGCCGTGTCAACTTCAGCATGCGGGCGTACCACCGGCACGAACAAGGACGTGGACAAAGGCCAAGGGGATGCTATGTCTGTCTCGACAGCAACGTGAGACTGATAAGGAGTAGGATGAAACCAAAAGTGTAGGAAGCTGGCCTGGGCGCACAAGGCATAGATCTTGAAATCAGGAGCGCCCATATCCCCGACAGACATGGGAAGAGTGAGGATGTCGTATGCGACTCTTGGCTGCCTACCTGCCCAGGTAATCAATTGGGGGGGAGTAAGAGATAAGATCCTTTCAAACTCCTGTTAAATTGCATTTCATCAAATGGGGAAAGGATCACTTGTCCTGCGAAAAACTCAGGTCTGCAGGTTGGTAACTGGGTGTCTCCCAATAAAATGACCCTCATACACGTGTGTTTTTTGCTCTTGTTTACTTTCGTTAGCGGTATATGAGGTGTCCCCGCTTATATCACACGTGCGTGCGTAATCACTGGGTCAATTCATTTGTGTGCACCCTCCACCAGGAGGTTATACCTTAAGTTTTAAGGCAGTAGTGATCGTGGAAATGAAGTGATCAGGATAGTGGTGAGTGATTTTAAAATATAGTCCGGATAGCCAGTGCTTGGGAATTTTATTAAATCTGGATTCGGGCTATTATTAAAAATGGGGAGTTCGTGCTGCTGTGGAATCTGTTATGAATTCTAGCACACTTAAAGGTCTAATAAAATGGTCGACATGTTTCAGCTCTAGTTGACAAATTGTCAGGCAGCTTTCTTCAGGACCAGGGGGTGAATGTGGTGAGAATAAGTGAAAGAATAGGTAAATTTATAACCTGATTCTTCAAGTGATGAGAGGTCTCATTGTACCTCCTTATTAGTAGCTAGTTGCTTCATCAGGGGAGGGAGGTTTTCTGAAGAAGACGGTAGCGCTTTTGCCTTCGCGTCCTCGTCTGCAGAATGTGCTGTCTCTGCCTCCGTCCACCCGGATGGACGGAGGCAGAGACAGCACATGCAGCAGCACAAACTCCCCATTTGTAATAATAGCCCGAATCCAGATTTAATAAAATTCCCAAGCACTGGCTATCCGGACTATATTTTAAAATCACTCACCACTATCCTGATCACTTCATTTCCACGATCACTACTGCCTTAAAACTTAAGGTATAACCTCCTGGTGGAGGGTGCACACAAATGAATTGACCCAGTGATTACGCACGCATGTGTGATATAAGCGGGGACACCTCATATACCGCTAACGAAAGTAAACAAGAGCAAAAAACACACGTGTATGAGGGTCATTTTATTGGGAGACACCCAGTTACCAACCTGCAGACCTGAGTTTTTCGCAGGACAAGTGATCCTTTCCCCATTTGATGAAATGCCTACCTGCCCAGACAAGTGAAATGATTAGGGAGCATAATTTGCGAAAGAAATGGGAAGTGAGAGGGATAGGGACATTCAAGAACAGGTAGAGATATGTAGGCAAAACCACCATCTTAGCGATCGCAGTCTGACCGGCCAGTGAGAGCGGGAGCCGGCTCCAAGATGGAATCCTAGATTCCAGCCACTTGATTGCACAACCAAAGTTAGATCTCCACAGTTCATCCAAATCCCTACCAGATGCCCAGGTAGCGCGTGGGGCCAGAGGCCCAAACGAACAAGAAGTCCGGAGTAAACGGCGTGGTGGCATCCATCAAGGGAAACAACATGGACTTGCTCCAATTTACTTGAATGCAGGACAGGCCGCCGAAGCATATGATTTCCGGGACCAGGGGTTTTCCTGCGGATGACGGACATAAAGGGTTACGTCGTCTGCGTACATGGAGACGAGGAGGGAGCGGGTGGAAAAACCTATTCCCCTATGGGTGTGGTGCTGCCGGAGCCTGGCAGCCAAGGGCTCCGTTGCAATGGCAAATGGTGTCTCGGTCCCCCCTCCTGAGACCTTAAGGAGCATCTGTCTCACTATTAAATCAGGCTCCCCTAGAGATCCTGCTCCCCCTAAGGTATTGGGAGAGAGTCTGGAGATTCTGGAGTCCTACATCAGGCATCTACTGAACACCATATATATATACCAATGGAGAGAGTAAGGGAATTACACAAGCTATGTGTGGAGGGAACTCCTTGTCCCTGGGGTTAGTATTAACAACAGTGGAGGAGTACCCCCTGGGAAGAAGAACAGAAAATAGTTTTTTCTGTATCTAGAGCGTGAAGCTCAGGTTAGCACCGTATGCCCCAACCCGTTCCAGGACAGTGCATGTCCTTGAAGAAGACCCCTCACTCACCAACCTAGTTGGTGACATGCTTCATCATCGGGGTCCCACCCCATAGGCCGAATGCCCATAGGGTGTGCTACGACACCTGATTACAGTGGAGCAGGTTTTCAATTCGTTTATATGTGCATAAAGTTACAGTGAAACGTGTGTTAAAAAAGGGCCGATCTACTCACAACAAGACTTTATTCTTGAGTGTTTGGACCCTTATAAAAAACAGTGTGGCACCTGTGCCTAACTAGGAAGGCTCCGGTGTCTCAAGAAGTGTGTTAGGTTAAAAATAGCAATGTGTGCTATGTGATTTATAAAACTTAGGTCTACATGTTTCAACCATTCAAAATTATTGGTTTTCGTCAGGACCATGGTGATTGGACGGGGTGGTCCGCACACGCTAAGGTGCGTCCTGCCCTCGTTCAACTAAAGACCGTAAATAGTGGTCTAGTGTAAAAATGTCTTTTTCCTGGGTCAGGAGAAAAACCTGCAAGAGAAAAATGTTGTATAGGGTTGGGATTACATACAGGGGAAGACAAAAGACAAGGGTGCACACTTAACAATTATGGTGCTTGGTAAAATCACCCAAGTAAGGTGACACAGGCACACCTTAATGATAAGATCGTACCCGTGGTCTATCAGCAGTGATAGACTAATGTGCTTCAGACCGTAAACTACCGAAGCGTGGGACAACAACCATGGCGGAAAACCAAGGACTTTCCTACACCTCGGAGGAGGTGGAGGAGGTGATGAGTGACCTTACTATTTTTGCGGATGTCAACATAGCTCAAAGCATCTCTGCGACTAAAGATTGGGAAAACTTGACAGAACTTAAAAGGAACAGAATCAGGACGATTTTACATGGGACAATTCTTAAACAGTATCTGAGCAATAACATGGCGCCTAAAGAACTGCTGGTCTCCAATGATCCCCGTATCTTTTTAGAAGATGAACTCTTTCGAAAAGATTGGGCTGCCATAGCGTGGCACTGCACACACGACTGGATAGTCCTGATTTTAAAAACTGCCTTAAGACTCTCCGAGAAGATTCAAGTGGAAATACAAGTGGCAGAAGGCAATATGAAAGCCACCATTACAGGCTTTAAGAAAAAGCTGGACGAGCTAAATAAAGAAATGACGGATTACAAAGACAACCTGACCCAACAAAAGGTGCAGAAATTTCAAAAAGACCTAAAAAGATTCTCAATGATAAATGCATACCCTTATTCAGACCCCAATTATGCTCCACCATCCAAAGGAGACGACACCTCTGATGCCTCAAGTAATGCATTGAGCAATACCTCCAATTCCAGTGGCAATTCGAGTAGTGGAAGTATGAAACAGAAGGGTAGAGGACGAGGCAGGGGAAAGGGCAATTGGCCGACATTTAATCCAATGCCCATGCCAACTTTCCAGGATGTATACAACCATCCACCTAATTTTCCAATGTATGGGTGGCAACCACCCTTTCAACAACCTTTTTTTCCCCAAAACCCCTATGGCCCCTCTTTTTTACACCGGGGTGGGAGAGGACGGGGAAGGAGAAAAAACGCCAATCAGGGCAATCAACTACATTGGGCACCGGAAGATCCGAGCACCAGCATGAACAAAAACAAACCGCAACAGGCAGGACCGAGCAATCGGAAAACCTAGTAACGAATCTTTCTACTAGACCCCTCAGTAAGGATGAGGAATCTGTCCTTAATAAAGGGTTAGGCTTTGTACCAACCGCGAAATTGGATAAATTCAAACTCCATTGCGAATTAGCTTCTTTCTTTCGGAAATTAAGACTAAAAGCCTTTTTTGAAAAAAGAACTAACATGGAGGTGAATCCTGATACAAATGAAACTGGGTTACGGAGTAAATCCACATTTACACCACCAGCGCACATGGTCCCTGTTGAAATCTCTACATTTGAACAAGCGGTCTTCAATGAGGTTGAAAATGTCTCTCCAAAAAAACCGTACATGAACCTTACAAAATGTGAAAGAACCGCACTTGACAACCTACAAAAGTCTGATACCATCATAATCAAACCCGCAGACAAAGGCGGAGGGATAGTCATACTTGACAAATCAGCATATCAAACTGAATGCCTCAGACTGCTAGCTGACCATAGGAACTATCGAAGACTACCAGTGGATCCCACAGAAGATCTCAGAAATGAGATTATTTCACTGGTGGAACAAGGAGAAGCAGAAGGATACCTTTCTAAACAAGAGGCGGATTTCTTATGTTAGAGTGAGGGGGGATCCCCTACTTTTACACGCTCCCTAAAATGCATAAAAACAAAATACCTCCACCCGGCAGGCCGATTGTCTCAGGTTTAGGTTCCCTTTTGGAACCGCTGTCCTGTTTTTCGACGTGTTCTTTAAGGCGATGGTACAAAAAACGAGCACCTACCTACAGGACACCAAAAGTGTGCTACGACTTTTGGACCAACTCACCATAGATGATGACATCATACTGGTGAGTTTCGATATTGAGAGCTTATACACCAGCATTCCCCAAGACGCCACTCTAGAGGTTCTCAAAAGGGCCCTTGAAAAAGAAGAATGGACATCGAGAACACTGAGAGAATTCATTTTGGAGTGTGCAAGACTGGCCCTCAAAAGGAACTATTTCCAGTTTGACGACATGATCTTTCTCCAGACTGGGGGTACATCTATGGGCAGTACTTTTGCTCCAAGTGTAGCGGGAATGTATGTACACGACTTTGAAGAAAAACATATCCTCAGCAACACGAACCCCTACAGCTCTAATATCTTACTGTGGAGAAGATATATAGACGACGTGCTCACCATTTGGAAAGGCACTGAAGACACTCTACTATCTTTCTTCAATTGGATTAACACACTCGATGATCATCTGAAGTTTACTTACGTGATGGACCATAATTCTCTGGTCTTCTTAGATCTCACTATAACAAAAGCAAACGGTCACTCACTACAAACCAACTGCCAAAAACAATTTGCTTTGCTTTGAAAGCTTTCACCCAAGACCACTGCGTGAAAACCTACCGTATGGACAATACCTACGGGTCCGCAGGAACTGCAGCGAGCTGGATGACTATAAACAACAGGCCCAAGATCTAACTCAGAGACTGAGGACCCGGGGATACCCTAACAAGATTCTACAGAATAGCCAGAAACGCGCTCGGAATCAACATAGAGCTGTTCTTTTGGAGTGCCAGCAAAAACCTGAGGAGAACATCCTCTTAACCTGTGTTACCACATATAACACCATCTCCAATGAGGTAACTAAAATAATAGGTAAACACTGTGTGGTAAATAAATAATTAATTACCGGTACTATTTTTGAATACATTAATAAAACAGATAGCTCAATAAATAAGAGGCAAGATCCGATGTATCTGAGTCGAACGGGCTTTATTCAGGCATAAGGGAAGGGACAGGATCGGGACAGCCTGAAATAGAATGGCAAGGAAGGCAGCTGCAACGTTTCATCAACAGTACATGATATATATAGTAAAACATCACAATTACATTACATACAGTAGGCGTAACTAGTGACAAGCGTACGATAAGAACACATGGGCGTGAAAAGAAGGCGTGCACAGGGCGTGTACGTAGACATGTGATGAAAACGTCACAGAAGTGTCATAAAGTGGGTGGATACATAGAGGGGGCTACCTGAGCAGCTGGAACCTTTAACCTAGTGGTGCGCGCAAACGGGCCATGACGTGTTACCGGGGAGAACTGGGGGCTATGACTTCTGCACTAGAAGAGGAGACGAAAGTCTGCGATGTCAGGACGACATGTACCTATAGCATATCTGGTATCTGGTGTTTTGGAGTACATGTTGATAGAATCTAAAAGTTATCAGGGCAAAGGCTACTTGACACTAAGGCTGGTGCATGCATATATTCTTCGTGTATTGCGTGTGCTATGAATCTTCTATGAATATTAATACAGTAATTCACTTGCATGGAGACAGAAAGACTAGACCATAGCTGAAGCTGTTTATGTGGTTCAGTAGCTTAGGAATGTGAAGACGGAGAGCTGAACTGATAACTAGAGGCATAACATATTCTTGGCAGACAGGCAGGCAGAGCCAGGCCGGGCACCGCGCTGCGCGGCAGGAAGTAAGTGAAGGGTCAGGGATGCAGGTGGGGGCTGCATCGCTCCTCGGAGTGGGTTCAGGAGACTGGAGCTTGAATCTGGTGTCCGGGCCCTTTTGAGGCCTAGAAACGGGGACAATTCAATGAATTAACGTGCATAATGTAAAACGTGGGCAACATAGGCCTAATACTCGTTGCTTTCACGAGAACTGGAAACTGGCATACTAACGTTGGACACAACTATAATTGCGTCTTTAATCGTTCATAGGGGGATATATGCATATCGATCATGCACATATATCATAGGATGGGGAACACGTAGGCACACATGACAAGGCAAAATTCAATTTTCCTCAACTGGAGTATACTCAACACTGGCAACCTGAGATGGGAAAAACCTCTGTTCTCATATAAAAGGGCACGCAGCATAAAAGATGCGGTAGTGAATACCAGACCAAAGAAAAACGCAGTGCAAAATGTCACGGTCCTCAATGTCTGGGGGCTACCTAACGTAACGGGCCGCTACAAATGTGGCAGTTGCAGCGTTTGTCCGTTCACTTACAATACAAAGACCCTACAGTTGGAACCTACGAAAACCTGGACGATAAGAGGACATACAAACTGTAATAGCGAGAACGTTGTGTACAGATTGACATGTCCCTGTAATCTACACTATATAGGTATGACCAGCAGGAAGATAAAAATACGCATTGGTGAACATAGAAGCACCATCAGGTGTAAAAAGGCCAACACCAAGCTCACGGAACATTACCTGCTGGCTGGCCACAACTCAGATCAATTACAATGGACCATCATAGAACAGGTCCAACCAGGAGCCAATCTGAATCAACGCCTCTTTGAAAAAGAACAGAGGTGGGTCTACAGACTTTCTACCCATAAAACTGGCCTCAATGAAATTATCCCCTGGAACACTGCTATGGGCTAAAAACCTCCCTCTCTATGAACGCTCTTAAGTTACTGAATTGTTCGTGTACAAATGGAATAAACAGCCTTGATTCCCTATGAATACCATCTGTACGAACATGAGTTTGTCTACACTCATACCCAGAAACACGGCCACTGCATTTGTCCCGTAATTTCCCTTTTGTTCTGTTTGTAATTTTTCATCTCAATCTTTGTATGAAACAGCGCCATCCTAACTAGCGTGGTTGCTATGGTTTCACAATACCACACGTCGGCGGCAACGTCACTGGATCTGCAGCTGACACCGCCCCTATGAACGGCTCTGATTGGCCCACCAGAGGCCCTGACTAGCGCCCCGCCCACCCAGGAAGTAACGCGAAGTTTACTTCTCGGCGCCGCAGAGCAAACAGATCACTCCACGGGGCATCCTGAGTAATGGCCAAGTAGGTTTAAACTCCAGACGAGCAGAAGCCGCAAGTAAGTGCTATCCTCGATGGCTGTGAGTGGCGAATTGCGCCACACACCGTTTCTATACTATGCTAGATGCATCGAGCGAGGACGGTGTACTAACAGCAGTCCTGTCCGTGTTTTGAAACGTTCCAGGTGACGGAAACTTGCCGTCTTAGACACTCCGATGCCCATGAAGCAATAATCACCGCTTCAAATGTAAGCTGAGTCAAATACCACGCACGATTTGTACTTAGGTAAACTGTACAACCCGCTTAGAAGCGGCACGATTACTTAGCCGCCGATCACTAGCTGCAATGCCTGAACTTGCCAAACGCCGCATTACGAATGCCGATCACTCTCCCTCACAACCCCTCCCTCCCACTATCCTTGCCATATTATTAGACCACCATATCCACAAGATGTTGAGTTGTCCCACGCTCCGGTGTAGTGTAGTTCCTATTATCCCAATAGGCTCTGCGCATTGGAATAATATCTTCAATAGTATAGACGTAGGACAGAGGTTAACTAGGTCTTCTACTGTCGATATTAGACTTAAAGTTTAATGTTTGCCAGCTAGCTCAGAGTTCACTAGAAACTTTCTCGAATAGACAAGGAGGAGTTTAACCTCCCTGGAAAGACAAGAAGGGATTTAGTTTCTGACAACCATAGAACATGACAACTTTGCTCTCCCCTAATCAAGAGTGTATCTCTAGAGTCGTGTGAAAACAAAAGACAACTTATTTTACTCAGTCAGTTCAGTGCATTCTTAGTTTCACCAGATTGTAGAGAAAAGGAAGAGACGGGCGTGTTCAATAAAAAGATGTTATTTATTGATCAGTCTCTTTTCTCATACAAGAGAAATGAATCGCTATTATTGCAATACTTATTGTTAAGTAAAGTGCATACAGTAATAACAGAATTATAAAATAATACTGTAAAAGCATTGATATGGTTTCTTAGCCATATGATACTTAAAATGGATAAAATAGATACATACATATATACATTGACTAATCGTACTCAACTGGTGCTTCTAACTACGCCTACCCCAATGTACCTGACCTAAGCCTAATACGTGGGCGGGAGTAGATAAGTAGCAGTTTAAGTTAAGTTTGCTTTGCCAAGGGTCTGCTTCAAGAATTCTCTGCAAGGGGTTATTCAGTTCAGTACCTGGGATTTAGAAGGCTGGAGGGCTGGTATCTCTATCTCAGGGCATGATATCCCAGCTGCCTGCAAGGGCGGCTGGAAGCGCCGGAGCTGGATTTCTCGGCAGGAGAAAAGGCAGCGTCTCTCTCTCAGCGCGTCAGAAAGGAGGGGCAGCGTCTGTGGGCTACGCTGTCAGCTGGGCTCCTCGGCAAGTCTCGCTGCTCCAATCTTGTCACCACCTCGTGTGTTTGCTTAAGGCAATGTCGGTATTATTTATACCTGAAAGGTGCCGAGATTGACGTAAGGATGGACATAAATACGTCAATAAGGATGTCATACGAACTGGTCGTTCGCACATTCTTTACTGAAGTTCTCGGCTAAATCAAAACAATGGCTGTGGGGATTTCCCAGGTCGTGGTAGGTTTGATTTGTTTTGAGAACACCGTATGCCTATTAGGGGGCTGGAGAAATAGTGCTTGCCTAATGAGATGGCATGCGCTATGACCTAATCAGATAACGGGCTTCTGTGCCCTTGTGTGGCTAATCAGATAACGGGTTTCTGTGCAGTTGAATGGCTGCTAGTTAATTATTAACCAGACAAGGGTCAGAAATAGGGGAATCGATACAGTACCCATAGTAAATACATCACACCGGTAGTTTACCGTCTGAAGCACATTAGTCAATCACTGCCGATAGACCACGGGTACGATCTTATCATTAAGGTGTGCCTGTGTCACCTTACTTGGGTGATTTTACCAAGCACCATAATTGTTAAGTGTGCACCCTTGTCTTTTGTCTTCCCCTGTATGTAATCCCAACCCTATACAACATTTTTCTCTTGCAGGTTTTTCTCCTGACCTAGGAAAAAGACATTTTTACACTAGACCACTATTTGCGGTCTTTAGTTGAACGAGGGCAGGACGCACCTTAGCGTGTGCGGACCACCCCCTCCAATCACCACGGTCCTGACGAAAACCAATAATTTTGAATGGTTGAAACATGTAGACCTAAGTTTTATAAATCACATAGCACACTTTGCTATTTTTAACCTAACACACTTCTTGAGACACCGAAGCCTTCCTAGTTAGGCACAGGTGCCACACTGTTTTTTATAAGGGTCCAAACACTCAAGAATAAAGTCTTGTTGTGAGTAGATTGGCCCTTTTTTAACACACCTTTCACTGTAACTTTATGCACATATAAACGAATTGAAAACCTGCTCCACTGTAATCAGGTGTCGTAGCACACCCTATGGGCATTAATAAGAAATAGGGGGATCGATACAGTACCCATAGTAAATACATCACACCCACTCCACGTAATCTATGTCCATATTTACAAATCTAGGCATAGTAAACAAAACTAGTAGTGCATGTGTATACCGAACCACCCCAAAATACAATCAAATGCATTTTGAAAATTGGAAATGCGAAATACACGAAAAAGATGAGTATAGTTACTATATGCACTTCAAGCAGTATAATAATGCTAAATCTAATACGCATATTTTAAAATCAGCATGAACAAAATGCGGAAATTACACATGAAATGGCTCTTAATACAGAAGAAAAAATTCGAGACCATCTCATCACAAAATCATAAATACTTGTGAACATGCTAGAGGGTAGCTAATGTCTCTAGAGTAGCTAAAAATAGGAATTTTGGGGCATATTACCAACCAATAGAGATAATTTTTGTCTCTAACTTATTTAGAGACAAAAATTATCGCCGCAAATTGGCGATTTTTATCGCAGATAAACCTTGCTATTAGGTTTATCTGCGATAAAAATCGCCGATTTGCGGCGATAAAAAACGGCCGCAATGCATGAATATCGCTGAAAAGTCAGCGATATTCATGCATTATCGAGCAAATGCTCTTAGCCATGTTATCCACCTCCCATTGGATAACATGGCTAAGAACTGCTCCTGGGCAAGTGTTAGCTTTTGGAGATATTCGCGCTTAGCGCGAATATCTCCAAAAGTTGGTAATAGGAGATAGCGATGTTAGCGACTGTTTTCAGTCGCTAACATCTTGGCACGCCCACTTTGCATGTCATTAGTGATAAATATCACTGACATGCAAAGCGGGGCCCAAGATGGTCACTATCTCCTATTAGCTGTCGCTAACTGGTGTTAGCGACAGCTTGGTAATAGGGAGATAATTTTATCTCCGCTTTCTTGGCTTTTAAAGCCAAAAAAGCGGAGATAAAGCCCCTTGATAATATGCCCCTTTGTTCTCTAGGAATAGTTTAACTTTAAGCAGAAGATAAGTGTCCCAAAAAATCGTAAATATTTTTGGAAATGGATGGGGAAGAAAAAAAAAAAATGTCTCTCTCTCTGTAAAAACTGGTGAGAAAATTTCTTATTGCTTTATTTTCAAAGTTGAAGGCCAAATTCAGGGTGTAGGGAACGCCGTGTGCTAGTTTGTTCAAAGTCATTCTTTCTGCTCTGGTGAAAACATCATATTGTTGAGACTTTCGAAAAAACTGTCAACTGCTTCTTGCGAAAGTTCCACTAACTCGGAAACATTTTGTAACATGCATTCATGAGCATGATTGCCTTCATTGATGTTTCGATCAGCATAGCTGACAGAAGGTCGTACCTGATCGATGCTGCTTTCATCTTGTACTTCACTACTCTTCAATCGTAGTGGTGAAGTCTCCACGAATGCCGTCATCAGGAATGGTAGCCGCTGGGGACAGTACAATGCATGAGCTGTTACCGGACCCAACAAAGTCTCTGCGTCCATTTGCACATCCGATTGTAGTGTCAGACAGGTGTCCAACAGGCATTCTTCGCCGCATAGCAAGCACCTTAATACAGGCATAACACAACTTTGCCACATCGGTCTAAATGAAAGAAACCAAGTCATGCTCAGGTCTCTAAGCCGGGCTATTCCAAGGACTTTAGTTATGCGGTCCCTGTAGCGTATGGCTAGGATCGTTTCTTCCATTGTCGCTGGTGTCTTGTCTGTGACGTGGTTTGCCATAGCGAAGTAACAGGATCAAAAATAGGATGCCTGCCACTAGTCCCAAAAGGAGAGGAAGTCCGCCAAAGATGGAATGGACAAAATCAGGAAAAATACCCAGGATGGCTTTGAATGGGGTTAAAGCTCCCGAAAACACTGTCTTAAATACACTCGAGATTCCACTTGTATCAGAAATATTTAAGATTTCGCTCAGTATTTCTGCGAAATGTATGGGGGAATTGGTTGATAACAGTGAATGAATCTCAGCAGTTGTCCTTGCAACTTGGAGATCATACGTTTCTTTTGATGACGTTAACCGGGTTGGCGTCTGTAGGAGCACAGTCTTCATTCTGCTTAAAGTATCAATTCGAAGAGAAGACATTTTCAAACTGGGCCATAACCTTGCCTCCCTGTCTCGAGCATCGTTTGGGAACAATACTCGTTCACAGCACATGACCTTCGTAGTCACGGTTATGAGATAAGGTTTTCCGGGCAGCAGACTGCAACATCTGCGATCTACAATTAGAATGTAACTCCCGTTCTAGAGTCTCCTAAAGAATGGTTCTATCTGTGTTGCAGGTGTGCCTAGCTGGTGACATGAAAGGTTATTTGTAGTCCCTTCACAGGCTCCATGCAAATTAATACCCTGACACAGAAGTGTACCGCTTAGCGACCTTGCACAATTATTGCCACTAAGAAACACATTCTGGCCTTTATTACTAACACATGTGTGTGTATAGGGCAGGTTCCATGTTGACTTAATGTACCCTTTACCCAACCTTTCATACTGGCCTGCCTGTATATTTTTTTGGCAGTATTGAAACTGGAAAGTTGTTATCGGAATATTTATTATCCCATGTATTATCCATTCAATGACAGGTCGTTCTGACATTGTCAATGGTAATCTCTCAAGTTTTTCAATGCTCAGAATTGTATAGTCAGCACCCTTCTGTGCCAAACTGATTTGTTCATCAGTAAGGTTAAAGATATTAAATAGTGACGTTGTGTTGATTAAACGCCAAGGCACATAGCCTGAACGCAGATTTTGTAACGTCCAGCCAAGTTGTACAATAGAACGCAATTGGGACTGACCGTGTTGTAACATCAGTAAGTCTCGCTCTATTATATCGATTGCTGAAGACACAATACTGTCCAGTGAATATATTCTGGAGGACAGAGTCATTAACCCATTGTCCACAACAGAAAATGATTTTTCCAAATTAATACGGTCAATTTCCCGTATTTTTTCTGCTGTCTCAATTTGAGTTACTTTCCAAGCTTCATTGTAAGCTGCATATATAGAGGCCGCTATGAAACGTTTTTGACGCTGTTTGCGTGGTCCCATAATGAAATCACGCAAGTCAGCACCTTCTTGAAGTAAAGTTAGGTGTTGCTTAATTTCTGCCAGTGTGGATGTTTGTAGCCATTGAAGGCAGAGCTTGCCCCCACTGTAAGTAGTTACTATCCCTGGATGTTGTCTTTGGGAATATCTAGGGTCTGGCCTCATCAATTTGAACCCCTGTATTTTGTTCAGGAATCTGTCTTGACAGTTATTTGTGTCTGTGGGCCAGATCAACCATTGTTTCCAATAAGGGTGTGTTCTGTTTTGGTTTAAAATATGGTTCACATCTATCTCAACATCTACAGAGCTATTACTGTTTGTTGTTGGCTTTGGAATAGACGGTTTGTTTAAGTCTTTGATTTTGGCTAAGCCAAGACAGGTAGTTTGTTGAATAGTGTCATTCAAAAATATAATTTGTTCTGGGATCATACAGGCTCTGAACAATGATTCTATACCTTGTACTTGCCAATCTTTTGTACCCCAAACAGTTTTTGTTTCAATGTTATTGTTCCAGAAATCAAAACCAAATGTATTCATTTGCTCAAAAAATGAATCTGAATATATCAATTTCGTGTTTGTAAGCATGGTCTTCATACCTGTCTTATTCGACAATTTGAAATAAAATGTTTCTGCATTACTTGTGTTAAACCCTGAAAAGTATGAATATTTATCATAAAATGTTTTAGAACTACCCTTTGGAGGAGTAGCACAATGTTCCCATTAGTTATAATTTAAAACATTTCTAGGTTGTGCAGATTTATGGAGATAATGGTTACCATAGTGGTTGTAGCAGAACATTTGATCATAATTAGACGAACCCTGCAAATAATCATGTTCTGTAAATTTAGCAGACATTACTAGGTCAGACATCATATCATTAATACTTTCAAAGTCCCAATCATCAGCAAATGTGCTTGGTTTTACAAAGTCACTTAACGAGATCTTAAATTGATGTGGATACTTCAGGATTTCAACCGGGCCATAGATTTCATAATCAGTATTGTCCCATGCTACACCGCCTGGTATAGGATTAGCTGTGAAGTTCACTGAAGAAAGTTCTCTTTTCTTGACGTGTGAAGATGTGTGTGGTTTAAGGATCAAGTTGATTTTCTGGCTTGCTGTGTCCATTTTAGCATATTTTCCTTCAATGAAATGTCCCAAGCATAGTACCATGATGAGCCAAAGTATGAGGACAAATGCACCTAATGTCACCCAAATTTCAATCCATGGAGAAGTCAGATAGGTTCCCTTTAGTTGATGAAAAAGTTCCTTTGCTTTGTCTTTAAAAATTTTTGTTGATGGCTGTACTTCTGGTTCACTTGGATCTTCAGAAAAATTATCGAAGTTGATGAAGTAGCCGGATGCCGTTCTGTCAATTGTTCCAATTGCTTCTGGATTACTTTTTGCTTTTGGATTTTGCTTTGTTTCATTAGCAAAGTCTTTAGTTACATCATCGTAGGTTGTTGTTTCTTGATGAAAAGCTTTTATTTGGGTTTTGAGAGGTTCAAGTTCCATTGCTTTTTTGCATAGTCCTTGTTGTTTCACTGTAGATTGTTCAAATGTGATCAGTCTTTCAGTTTGAACCTCTGTGGATGTAGCAAACTTTGGTGTTCTGCTACTTCTTGGGAGTCCACTTGGCCTAGTATTTGTTATCGGCCACATGATTGTGGTTTAACCAGGTCGATGGATATGACTCGGTTCTCCTTTTTACCAGCAAGGGGCGGTAGTACTACTGATCTTGTCCCGTTGATAGACAAGACAGGAACTGCTTTTCTGTAAGAAGGCCCAAATTCCTTCTTTACCGCGATCTTCTCTCTGACCAGATCCCCGACTTTTGGAATCCAGACAGGCCTTGCTGGGACAGGTGGTTTTTCTTCAGTGGTTGTTGGCTGCTGTTTCAACTTTATGTTGCTCAGGTCTTTTCTTGTTTCATTTAAGTCCTGTAAAATAGCCAAGCGATCTTTGATATCAAAGCATTTTTCTTTAACCACTGAAGTCTGACTATCTAAGTCCTGGATTAACATTCTAGTCCCAAACAATAGTTCGTACGGACTGAGTCCTTTCAGAGAATTTCTTGGCAGGTTATTTAGACTACGTTGGACACTTATTAAATGTTTGACCCACCCAACTCCTGAACCTAATATCTTTGCTGTTATAGATTGCTTTATGCCTTGGTTTTTTCTTTACACCATCCCGTTTCCCTCAGGAAGGAAGTGAGAAGAGTCCCGCAATGCAACGTTCATTCTGGCCAGGCACCTCCCATAAGCTGTTTTTAGAGCTAAAGGAAAGATTTTGGTCAGAACGTAACATGCTTCTAGCGTATATGCCAATCCTAGACTCGCAAATCTTTGTATAACAGTTCCGACATCAGCCGAAAGTTGGGGTCTACTATATAAGTGAAAATAGTCTTTACATGTTAATGTGACGCATTATTCATACTGGGTTTTTATTCTTTTTGTTGATTTGATACATTCTGGAGTGAAACGCCATGGTATAAAACCGTTTCTCTCGCCACTGCGATCTCTATTGCAGTCTGGGCAGTTTTTTACAAAAATGTGATGATGCAGGCTCATGCCTTGCCACCAGTACACTGATTGTAATTCTTCCAGAGAATCTTTTAGCTTAAGGTGTCTGAGACCCTCACCCATATGTGCGTCTGCTATTAACAAGCCTCTCCTGTCCGTGTTTGGAATTACTCTATCCCCCACTCCAGGGATTTGAGCAAAAGGGACTGAGTTTGCATCGATTATGTATGTATAATTGAGTGGGTAATTGATCGGTAGCGCTGAGCTGTTGCCTTTTGATGACGTTTTTACTGCCAGCACAGTTTCTCCGTCAATGTATTTTACTGCACGCTTTTTTGTAGCTACGGAAGCCGATTTAGTTGCTACCGCTGTGGCTGTCTCAGCCAATGAATTCCCTGCGACGTGAACGCCATCACGCTGATGACTCAGTGAATGTATCACGTGAGTTTTTGGTAGTTCTTTCTGTAAAAGAACTACTTGTTCCCAAAGCACTTTTTGCTTTATTGTTGCACCTGTGTCATCTTTGTAACCGTTTTGAATCCATATCTGTAAATCGTTATTGTATGATTTGACGCAGTAATACGAATCGCACACTATAAGTGTCGGGAATTCACGATCGGCATTATCTAGCGCCATTTTTAACGCTATTATTTCAGTTTGTTGTTCTGAATTATTTTCCACTGGGTGTATTTTTGTAAGTAGAGGTCTTAATTTACCTCCGCGCCACACTTCTTTTACAATTTTGCATGTGGCGTTGTAAGCCAGCTCTCCCCAAACTGAGGGTTGAGCATGACCGTCTGTATATATTACACAGGCTTACTGTCGTAAAGGCAGAATGTCGATTGGCAGAGGGTATTCTCTCTCATATTCTAGATATTTTAATTCTTTCATTTCCGGGTCAAAATAGTATTTTACTTTGTCTGTAGCAACAGAATTTACCCATTGTATCCATTCTGGATTCAGTGCAGTTGTCGGTAAATTACATGGTGTTGTTAATGCCTCAAAAGCTGATTCTGCTGTTCTGACTGTAACCTGTCTACCGTCGGCTTGGTATTTTTCTTTTGCTACAGCTGTTTGAACCGCATGAACAATGTTTTCCTTAATGCTGAACCTTTTTTCAGCTTCTGTGTACAAATGTGATTTGTATGCAATTGGTACCTTCTCTCCTTCATTAGAGGTCAGGTATGTGAATCCGCATCTTCCTGGGATGACTCGAATCACAAGGTTGCGTGTGTTGTCACGTGTTTGTAATTTTGTTTTAACTAACATATCTGTTTGTAAAGATCTCACAATTTCTGTGTGCTTTTGAGTCCAATTGATTCTTTTAAAATCTGGTTTTATAAGATCATAGAGAGGTTTAACTCTCTCTGCATAATTTATAATGTAAGTTCTTCCGAAATTTAGGAAACCTAGAATTGATTGTAAGTTTTTTAGTGTTCTAGGTGCTTGGATTACAGCACATTTCTCTAGGAAATTGTCAGCCAGGCTTTTGCCTTTACTTGATAGTTCATATCCTAAAAACAGGACAGTTAGATGGGCATTTCTTGAATTTATAAAGTTGAATTTGTAACCCTCTGCTGCGAACCCAAGTATTATGGTGTTCACTCTCTTCAAGTGAGTATCCAAGTCATCATCTGTTAGATAGATGTCATCGACATAAGATAATGCCTCATCATCATATATTTGTAGTAACTCTGTTACTCTTGCTGAGAATAATCCTGGGCTATTCTTGAACCCCTGGGGCAAACGACAGAATTTTTTTTGCGCGCCATTTATTGAGAACGCGGTCAAATATCTGCTCTCTGGTGCTATATTTTGACAGAAGAATCCATTAGAGATATCTAATGTTGTTTTGTATTTTTTGCGCACTATGTTTTTCATTAGTGCAGCACTATGCGAGTTTTGTACTGCAAAGGTTTTGCAACATGAGTTAAGGTGTCTGTAGTCCAAAACAAGACGATATGAATTGTCTGGTTTGGAGACAGGAAACAAAAGATTATTCATTTGTGAGGTGCAAGTTTCAATCACCCCCTGGTATTCAAGTTGATCTAGGATCTCTTTTACCCGTTTTCTAGCTTCTTGCTTAATTGGGTACTGCCTCTGAGCAGTAGGTTGTGATTTTAACTGGATTTTGTGAGGAGGAGAGTCCTCATCCCATCCCACATGGTTTTTATATAATGCAGGAGCTTGGGCTACTGCCCACTTTCTTGCAAGTGTATATTTTTTATGAATTGGAATATGATTTGAGAAGGCAGGCATAATTATTTCTTCGCCATGAGGGCACTCCCTGACAAACTCTGGTGGCCAGTCTCTTTCAGCTAGAAGGATATCATAGTCCTTGGAGAGATTATCCCAAAAGAGACCCCTTATTTTCCTAGTCTTATCCCCCTCTATACGCAATGTTATTTCATATATTTTATGAGGTTTGCTAACTCTGGTATCTGCAGTTTCCACCTGAATGTATTAATTTGTGTCCACTGTCTCCAGATGATTCATAAGGATCTTGCGAGCTATGCTCACTTCTGCTGCGCTGTCTAGCATTGTCTGAGCCCATTCTCCGTTTTTCAGCTGTGTCCTCAGTATTCTCGGCATGGTTGATTACTTTAATACTGGCTACCTTCTTTTTTGTAAACTGTAATTTTTTATTTTGATGAGCAGGTTCCTTGTCTTTGGACTTGACGTGCTCTTCCCTGTGTTCTGACCGTCCTCTTCTTTCCGATTTCTGCAAGGAAGTCTGAAAAGATTGAGAGGGACGTGTATCAATATCTTGATCTCTATCAGGTTTCTTCAGATTATCCCTATTTCTAAGGTTGCATTTTTTCTCAGAGGGCTCCCTCTGGGGAGACTTGTGTCCTTGGTCCGGAGATCTTTCTCTCCGCCGAGGAGACCTTCCTCTGGACTGGAATCTTTTTTCTTTAGGAGTGGATTGTTTATTTCCATCCCAGCTCTTTTTTTGAGTGTTTAGATTATTTTTAATAAATACCTTTTCAGGATTTTCAATAAGTTGGGGTTTCACCAGTTTTCCACCCAAACTATTTCTTCCTAGTTCTTCATAGGATTTTTCTATGATTCTGGCAATTTCAAATGGTTGGTCTGCTATATCTGTCTCTTTCAACCTCTGGCGGATCGCCACATTTGCCGCTTCTCCCTTTATATTGGCTAATAATATTGCCGAGACCTGCTTGAAGTCTTTTAGTAGTTTCATACCAAGAGTTAAAGCAGGTTCTGGACCGTATTCATCTTGAATTTGTTTTAGCACATCTGGTATTACTGACATGGATGGAACACCATGTGTTTTTGTGTAAATGGAAGCAAAGACTGTACCCCAAGTGTCACAGTCCTCCACATGTGGTGCGATTCCCCTTGGAAGACAGATAGTCAGAATCCTGTGTTTCTCAACCGGGGTGGTATCTGGAAATACCGCCTCTATTTGAGTGATTTTTTGTGCTAACCAGAATGGAATTTGTTCCCGTTTTGCGGGTACTTTACCTAGACAGGACTGTATGTTCTGTGGTGTAATTTTATTTGTGTTCCCCTGGTGAGGGATCAGCTGTGGAATTTTAATAGCTGGTTGGCCTGTTGAAGTCCGCATTACATATTGGACTAATTGTCTATGTATTTTAATTAATTTTTTTAGCTGTGCTAAAAGTTCTGGTGCAGACATTTCTTCAATGTCTGGATGTGGTGTGTATCCGTCTAGGACCGGCCACGTTGCTCCTGGTCTACCTAGTGGACCGAGCCTGGTGATGTGATTATTATGTTTTAGGGCGCCATTAAACCAGAGCAGGTGCTCTTGGTATTTGAGTGGTATTTCCACCTCCTCGAAAGGAGTGTACTCATTAGGAGGTTCCTCTATTTTGTAATAGTGGAAGTCCTTTGTTACAGCGTTTGCTGCTGGAAAGTTTATCCATGAATAGAATACCTCTGTCTGCCGATATTCGTGTGCCTCAATTACGAATATGACTGTACCACCTCTCGGTGTCAGCCCATTTTCTATAAGTTTTAAAGTTATAGATTTCCTTATGTTGACCGGGATGAGTATTGCCTCCGGGTCTTGCTGTAGGAGACTATTGTCAGCCGCTAGGAGTTGAGCTGCTATTCTAGCTGTCTCCCTTTCTTCTTCAGCTTGTGACATTCTAATGTCAAGAAAGTTATTTTATTTATTTGCAGATCAGGTTTCTATGGAAACAAAGATTAGATGCACAACATTTTGGAGCAGTGTATCCTTCAACGTTGAATAAACCAAGAACCATACATAGGAGTCTCCTCCTACTAAGTTTGGCGGATTTAACCTTTCACCCACGCCAGACGTCTTTGGAGTATTATGGGGAAAAGGGGTCTGTGTGAAAAAGCACGACTGAGTTACTCTAATGTCTTACGTTAGATTTATCGCCTATCCAAACAGTTGGGCGCCATGTAGTGTAGTTCCTATTATCCCAATAGGCTCTGCGCATTGGAATAATATCTTCAATAGTATAGACGTAGGACAGAGGTTAACTAGGTCTTCTACTGTCGATATTAGACTTAAAGTTTAATGTTTGCCAGCTAGCTCAGAGTTCACTAGAAACTTTCTCGAATAGACAAGGAGGAGTTTAACCTCCCTGGATAGACAAGAAGGGATTTAGTTTCTGACAACCATAGAACATGACAACTTTGCTCTCCCCTAATCAAGAGTGTTTCTCTAGAGTCGTGTGAAAACAAAAGACAACTTATTTTACTCAGTCAGTTCAGTGCATTCTTAGTTTCACCAGATTGTAGAGAAAAGGAAGAGACGGGCGTGTTCAATAAAAAGATGTTATTTATTGATCAGTCTCTTTTCTCATACAAGAGAAATGAATCGCTATTATTGCAATACTTATTGTTAAGTAAAGTGCATACAGTAATAACAGAATTATAAAATAATACTGTAAAAGCATTGATATGGTTTCTTAGCCATATGATACTTAAAATGGATAAAATAGATACATACATATATACATTGACTAATCGTACTCAACTGGTGCTTCTAACTACGCCTACCCCAATGTACCTGACCTAAGCCTAATACGTGGGCGGGAGTAGATAAGTAGCAGTTTAAGTTAAGTTTGCTTTGCCAAGGGTCTGCTTCAAGAATTCTCTGCAAGGGGTTATTCAGTTCAGTACCTGGGATTTAGAAGGCTGGAGGGCTGGTATCTCTATCTCAGGGCTTGATATCCCAGCTGCCTGCAAGGGCGGCTGGAAGCGCCGGAGCTGGATTTCTCGGCAGGAGAAAAGGCAGCGTCTCTCTCTCAGCGCGTCAGAAAGGAGGGGCAGCGTCTGTGGGCTTCGCTGTCAGCTGGGCTCCTCGGCAAGTCTCGCTGCTCCAATCTTGTCACCACCTCGTGTGTTTGCTTAAGGCAATGTCGGTATTATTTATACCTGAAAGGTGCCGAGATTGACGTAAGGATGGACATAAATACGTCAATAAGGATGTCATACGAACTGGTCGTTCGCACATTCTTTACTGAAGTTCTCGGCTAAATCAAAACAATGGCTGTGGGGATTTCCCAGGTCGTGGTAGGTTTGATTTGTTTTGAGAACACCATATGCCTATTAGGGGGCTGGAGAAATAGTGCTTGCCTAATGAGATGACATGCGCTATGACCTAATCAGATAACGGGCTTCTCTGCCGTTGTGTGGCTAATCAGATAACGGGTTTCTGTGCAGTTGAATGGCTGCTAGTTAATTATTAACCAGACAAGGGTCAGAAATAGGGGAATCGATACAGTACCCATAGTAAATACATCACACCGGTAGTTTACCGTCTGAAGCACATTAGTCTATCACTGCTGATAGACCACGGGTACGATCTTATCATTAAGGTGTGCCTGTGTCACCTTACTTGGGTGATTTTACCAAGCACCATAATTGTTAAGTGTGCACCCTTGTCTTTTGTCTTCCCCTGTATGTAATCCCAACCCTATACAACATTTTTCTCTTGCAGGTTTTTCTCCTGACCTAGGAAAAATACATTTTTACACTAGACCACTATTTGCGGTCTTTAGTTGAACGAGGGCAGGACGCACCTTAGCGTGTGCGGACCACCCCGTCCAATCACCACGGTCCTGACGAAAACCAATAATTTTGAATGGTTGAAACATGTAGACCTAAGTTTTATAAATCACATAGCACACTTTGCTATTTTTAACCTAACACACTTCTTGAGACACCGAAGCCTTCCTAGTTAGGCACAGGTGCCACACTGTTTTTTATAAGGGTCCAAACACTCAAGAATAAAGTCTTGTTGTGAGTAGATTGGCCCTTTTTTAACACACCTTTCACTGTAACTTTATGCACATATAAACGAATTGAAAACCTGCTCCACTGTAATCAGGTGTCGTAGCACACCCTATGGACATTCGGCCTATGGGGTGGGACCCCGATGATGAAGCATGTCACCAACTAGGTTGGTGAGTGAGGGGTCTTCTTCAAGGACAAGCACTGTCCTGGAACGAGTTGGGGCATACTGTGCTAACCTGAGCTTCACGCTCTAGATACAGAAAAAACTCTTTTCTGTTCTTCTTCCCAGGGGGTACTCCTCCACTGTTGTATCTACTGAACACCTCCTTTGTATCGCAGATACTGCCAGTGAACTGGAAGAGAGCTGTGGTCTTGCCCATTAGGAAAAAACCTTCCATTAGCTACGACATCCTAGGAAACTTAAGACCTATTTCCATCCAGCCCTATATGGCCAAGGTAGCAGAGAAAGCGGTCAATAAACAGCTAATGGCGTTTCTGGACGAGGCCAACCTTCTACATCCCTCTCAATCAGGTTTCCGGGCTGGCTACTTCATGTAAACTGCCCTATTAAGGGCCACAGAGACCATTAGGCAGGGGGTGGACGCGGGACACACCATGGCGCTGATAATGTTAGACCTCAGCGCAGCGTTCGACACTTTAGCACACTACACCTTGCTGCAGTGTCTGAGCAGGGGTGGTGTCTCGGGTCCTGCTTTAGGCTGGTTGAAATCTTTCCTGACAGGGCGCAGTTTCCAGGTTCGAAGAGGAATATTCCAGTCCAGGGATTTTGTACTGGAACAGGGGGTGCCTCAGGGCTCTGCTCTGAGCCTCACCTTGTTTAACATGTATATGGCTCCTTTCGCGGAGGTGATCCAGGCGTTTGGTGTGGAGCGAGTCTCCAATGCAGATGACACCCAGCTGTTGATCTCCCTATCCCAAGCACCCTCGGCCCAGGCTTCTAACTTTAAGGCATGTATGCAGGAATTGGCCAACTGGATGAACAAGAATTGCTTAAAGTTAAATGGCGAAAAGACCGAGGTGCTGGTGGTAGGTGGAAACAGATCCAGCTGGACCTCTGACTGGTGGCCACTATGTCTGGGCCCGACCCCGACGCCCTGTAGGGAAGCTAAGAACCTGGGGGTTTGGGTAGATCCCACCCTGGCTTATGACGGCCAGATCCACCGTGTTGTGGGAAAGTGTTTTGGCGTCTTAAAAACCTTACGCAAAACGTTAGACCTGCTCCCGATGGAAGCCAGACAGACGCTGACACATGCCCTTATCACCTCTCGTATTGATTACGCGAGTGTACTATACTTGGGTGCGTCTGGAAAGAATCTGGAACATCTACAGGTCCTACAGAACGCCACAGCACGGCTGATCATGAGGCTGCCACGAAGGGCGGCGTCTAAGCCGGCCCTTGATGCTCTTCATTGGCTCCCAATAAAAAAAGGGTATTGTTTAAAGCCCTCCATATCTGCCATCGTATCCTTTGGGACAAGGCACCAACATATCTTAGGAATCTGGTTACCAGATACCTTCCTGGAAGGGACCTTAGATCCAAGGGTACGGGTCTGCTGGTAGTACCCAAGATAAAGAAAGCTAGAATGGGTGGCCGCTCGTTCTGCTTCTTAGTCGCCCAAAGCTGGAACAAACTTCCGGCCGGCCTTAGGTAGTTTCTTGTGGTCAATTTGTCTGGCTGCTCACCTGTGACAGTTTCCTTTTCTCCACAGCACGGGGACACGCCGGGATGGCGTAACCAGGCGCTTTATATATGTCTTTATTATTATTATTAAAGAGCATGGGCGAAAAAGGACACCCCTGCCGGGTGCCAGGAGCAATACAAAAGGAGTCGGAGATCTGGCCATTGATGCGGAGACGTGCCAAGGGATCGGTGTAGAGGAGCTTGATCTTATGCAGGAACATCTCACTGAAGCCCATGCGTGGTAGGAGGTAGAATAAAAAGAGCCACTCAAGTGTATCGAACGCCTTTGTGGCGTCCAGCAGAGCCGCCACCGCCGGAAGATTAGGATTAATTTGATGCAAAACCGAAAAAATTGTGCCGGAGGTTGTGCGATGTGGCCCTGCCGGGAATAAAACCGGATTAGTCGGGAAGGGCAATAAGGGGCATGAGTAACAGAAGACGGGAGGCTATCAATTTGGCGAGAATTTTGTTATCAATGTTGATTAGGGAGAGGGAGCGGTAGGAATCGCGACCGTCCGCGGGTTTGTCGGGTTTAAGAAGCAGAGTAAGCAAAGCCTCATGGAGCGACAGCGTGAAGAGGCCAGTATCGAATGATTCATTATACATAGCCGCCAAGTGTGGTTCTAGGAAATCGGCATACGTTTTGTTAAAAGAGGCCGGTAAGCCATCCAGGCCCGGGGCCCTATCCCCCGGTAGGCTACTAATGGCAGCAAGTCCTCCAACCAGACCAGCACAATAGTTTCAAAGTATTGGTAATGCCGGCAGAATATAGCTGGGAGTAAAAAGCCAAGAAACGGGACTTGATTTCCTCAGGGGAGGGAGTCCTACCCAAACCACCATCGCTGTTATGTAGGAGGCAGCTCGTGGAGGGCAGTGGAGGTTGGCGAGAGTGTGCCCCGGGCGGTCGTCCTCACCGACCAATACGAACAGCTCGCGGTAGGCCTCCGCAGAGAATTCCATGTGATTTTGATGGATTAACGCCAGCGTCTCGGGGCAGGGGTGTGCTGCCTGAGCGGCATTCAGTTGCTTGATTTCCACCTCAAGCTTAGCCAGAGTAAAGCGGATAGAGCGAAGGAAACCGGCCTGTTTTGAAATACAATCTCCACGAATGACGGCCTTAAACCCTTCCCATAAAACCAAGGCCGAGTCCACGGATCCCATGTTTAAGTCAAAATAATTTGTTATAGCTGTTTGAATAGCCGCACAAAAGACAGTGTCCCAGAGAGCGTTTGGGGGGAGACGCCAGGTAAATGCACGTTGTGGGGAATGGGGAAGACAGAGGCAGATCTGGACCGGCGCATGGTCGGAGAAGGTGCGTGCCATGTGTGTTGCGTCAGTGAGCCAGGTCAGGGCATGCGGAGAGGTCAGACAAAAGTCAATGCGTGACCAACAGGCCCTTGCACTGGTAACACAGGTGCCTCACAGGCATTAGGACGAAGGTGGCGCCAAGCGTCGTAGAGAGAGTTATCGGTTAGAATGGAAGTGAGGGCCCCGGTTGCGCGTGGCTGTGATGTCGAGGCGCCAGACCTATCAAGGGACTACAACAGGGTGACATTGAAATCCCCTCCTCAGGCGACAGCCGCAGGGCCGCAGGTAGAGATGAGGTGCCAGATGTGATTAAAAAAGTCCTGGTCGTCTGAGTTAGGACCATACACCTCTGCAATAGTCACAGGCTGGGCCAACAGTGAGCTGTGAAGTATAAATACCGTCCCTCCAGATCAGTAATTGCCTGGGCGGTGTGCCAGGGGAGACCCCCGTGTATCACAATAGAAGCCCCCCTAGCATATGAAGATTAGGTAGAGAAGTGGGATTTCCCCCAGTAGAGCGCCTGGAGTCTGGAGAGGGATACGGACATCAGATGTGTCTCTTGTAAGAGGCATATGTCTACCCAGTGGCGCTGTAAGTTTGAGTAGATAAGTCTGGCCTTACGGTGGTCATTCAGATCACGGATATTCCAGGTCCAGCAGACAGTATCAGTCATGAGAAGGTGGTGCAGAGTGCACTTCTAGCAGCGCAGGGTTAGGAGCTCAACAAGCAGGCGGAGCGGTCATTAGTGGGCGGCCTGAAATGCAGCGATATGCAGCACAGGTGGGGGGCTCCGCAGACAGGAGTAGGCAGCGCATCGGGGACGTCTACTAACAGGGCAGTGAGGGGAGTGTTCACGGGCAGCTTACAGGCAGAAGTGACACCGAAGTGTAGAGCATGCCGGCAGGAGGGGGTGGTGCCCCGTGCATTCAGACCCAGCAAGTGCAGCAAGTAAGGATGGGGAGGATCCAGAGGGGCCACAGGACTACTGATAGTGAATAACCCTTGATGCGAGGCAGGACAAGGCATGAAGTACATAACAGTGTCGCAGACAAGACCTGAAAGAACACTACACTACCAACATACGGTGGCAAACTGAAGCCACCACCCCAATCGAGGAGCTTAGAACCTCAACAAAGAACCCCCCACCCCGACCCCAACCCAACCCCACCCCCCAGAGCACAGTAGAGATCACCCACCCTGCACCCACTCCAACCCCCCAATTAGGCTGAGAAACACGCCCGCCCCACCCAAGGGACCCACAACTGGGAGGGGAAAGAACAGTGTATTGTTGGGAATCATCCCGTGGGGGAATGGCAGGGCTCAGGATACACCCTGCAAAGAAACAGGGTGGCCAAGCTTGGGTACTATTAGGCATCATGCAACACAAAATATTAAAGAGAGACAATGTCCGCACAATCAGTCATTTTCACTTAGCTGATCAGGGCAGTCCCGCTGAAACCTGGAAAGGGAGGATCAGGCCCCCTTTTCGAGTTTCTTAACGAATGCCAGAGCCTCCCTAGGATCCGGAAAAATCAATGTCCTGGCGCCCTGACGAACCCTCAGCTTTACCGGGTAAGCCAAGGAGTACGAGACTTCGTGCTTTTGAAGAATGCGCTTGGCAGGAAGGAATTCTCGCTGGGCTGCCTGGACAGTTAGAGTGTAGTCTGGGTAAAAGGAGAGAGTATTTCCCTGATAGTTGATGATGCCTCTGTCCCACGCCACACGAAGGATATCATCACGATCCCGGTAATTCAAGATTTTAGCTACAATGGGTCGGGGTGGCAGACCAGGACCGGGGCGTGGACCAAGGGAGTGATGGGCACGCTGCACGCTAAACACCGGGGAGAGGACATCCCCAAAAATGTCTTTGATTAGTTGCTCGATGAAGTCCTCAATTTTCGAAATGTTGGTGGATTCCGGAAGGCCCGTGATGCGGAGGTTGCAATGGTGGGAGCGGGCCTCCAGATTCTCATTTTTTTCATGAATGACCACCAGGATTTTGTCCATCTTGAGAAGTTTCTGGCGGTCTTGGGTAGCAGCATCCTCGGCGTCAGACACCGGGACTCGACATGGAGCAAGCGTTTGTCGTGGGAGTTCACACGGCCTTCACCAAGTCCAGACGAGTTGAGAGTTGGTCCAGCTGAGTTGCGATCTCCATCATGGCCGACTTGACCTCCAACATGATTGCCTTGACGTCGTCATCCCGGCCAGGGAGGGCGTCCATAGAGGCGGCAGAGGCGGCGCCTTCAGAGCCAGCACCGTCCAGTCGGGAGGAAATGAAATGAAATGAAAATTAGATTTATAAAGCGCTACAGTTGCCCTGAGGCGTCCAGGCGCTAGGAACAGAAAGTGCCCTCAGAAAGTAACTAGGAGGACTTTCGCAGATCAAAGGAAATCATGGGCTGTTTCGGATCCGCCTTTCCCATGATGAAAAGCTCAGCCGGCGGAGCCAAAGCCCACTCAAGGGAGAGGCTGCCAACAAGGACAAGGGCAAGCTGTCCTCAAACAGCTGGTGACGAGAGGTAAGTGAAGGAGAAGACAGAGCATCCACAGCAACTGCCGCCGCCGTCCGGAGGCAGCACCCCCAGGGCAGCAGCAGAGGCGGTTGGCAGCCAGAGGATAAGATTGTATTACGCCAGCGGAGACACTTGAGCAGCTGCCTCCCACCGAGATTTCAGGCAGCCTGGAAAAGGTGGACTGGGGACAAAGCCAGTATAAAGTTCACTGGGAGCAGGCAGCAAGAAAGTGATGGTGAGGCCCCCAGCAGAGTCCAACCCCTCCAAAGGCAGCAAAGCCAGCAGGGAAGTGACGGAGCACCAGAGGGCCCAAGAGGAGGTGGGAGAGCACGACCCTACATGATGGACACCCTCCCAAGGCAGTCCAGAGCACAGCGAGGAGGGAGCTCCAGCCACCGCAGGTAGTCCTCAGAAAAACAAGAGCACAGAGAGCCAGCTATCAGGCCCAGCCTAAGCGTAGGAGAAGCGAGGGCACAGAGGGCCTGCCAGGTCCCAGGAGTCCGTGTAACACAGGGGGGGGGGGCATACCAGGGGAGGAAGAAATGCTCAGCTGCCACCGGGCAGGATGGGTGCCAGCAACAGAGTCCTCAACCCAGCTGCCTCCGGTAGGAGATGGAGGAATCCGTGTGCTGAACTCCAGGCGCAGACATCGTACAGATGGCGACGGGGCTACAGCAGTGGCCAGTCCCTGGAAACTACATGGTGCATGGGCGAGTGGCACAACAGTCTGGGCAGTGGAGGAGAAGGGGCCCGCTCCGGTGGTAGAGGCGCAGAAAATTAACACCGGCGTGAAGCGCCAGGCAGGCAGTGAACAGCTGCAGCAGGAGGCCTGAAGAGGGTCAGGGAAGCAGTCCACCCGCAATCAAGACTCAGGGGAGGTAAGCAAGGAGAGCAGGCATCAGTGCGCCAGGCCCAGAATCCCACGATACATGCTGAGGCTGGTTGGCAGAGCAGGAACAGCAGGCACAGAGAGGGGGCTTCTATATGTCCAGAGCCAGGTACCAGGCCTCAGCAAGATGTACCAGAAATGCCCTGAGGCGGCCATGGAAAGCGCCGACAGGTGGGGGCAGAGGGCCGGCCACTCCCTCAACCAGGCCCAGGCGCCGCGGCACTCATGCGAGGAGGAGAAGAGGCATGAGACAGGAGCTGGACCGCAGCGCCCGTGGACCGGGCCGCACAGCAGACGGCCCCCAACCCCACCGGCGACCCCCCAAAGGAAGCGCCACTCACCTCACTCCAGCAGGACCGGCAGCAGGCAAATCCGAGTCCCTATGGGACGCCATGGATCCACGCAGCTCCAGAAGCGGAAGGAGTGGCCCTCCGGAGGACAGAGCCCCTGCACAACGCCGGCCACCAGATCAAAAGCTCCGCCTGGAAAGCAGGTAGAAGAGCGGGAGTTGGGGTGGCAGCTCACAGTACGCCACAAAGTCTGAAAATCCCTCTTAGGCGGGGGAGGATTGCGGATGCCAGCAGGATAATGATGGATTAGAGAGCTTGGCCGGCAGAGCCCACTCAGAGTGCAGCCATCTTGCAGCCGGCCAAGCCATGCCCCCCACTTCTGGATAAAACTATATTGTTTTTATGTATTATTTTTTTCTATTTGGAAATATTTATTAGTTTAAAAGATGTTTTTTTTCGTTGTATCCAAAAAGTAAATATGACTATTGTTAACCAAAGATCAATTTCTTAGTAAAACTATCAGACATGTCTTTTCCACATGCTCATATAGTGAACTAATTAGATAATGGTGTTATGTGATTGTCTTTCTCTAGGTTGTAAATTACGTTTTCTGATAAGTCAATTAAACTCAGAAAGCATTCTATGTCTGATATTTGTAACAGCAATAATATAACATACATTATGATAAAATGAAACATGAATGATGTTTGTCTTACAAAATTAACAATCTTTATTATTTTTCTTTACAATAAAGTTGCTTTCTATTTTTTTCACAATTATTCATGTTAAATATATGAATAAAACATGACTATGATACTAATTTTGTTGCATCGGTCATCTTATTATATTACAGTGTTATTTTCAGTTTGCAGAATCTTATTTTCATGCGTTAACTTTCTATTAATTATAGCATTCGATCAGAAGCTTGTCCCTTTTCAAATTGTTGCATAGTAATCACATATTTTGTATATCAAAGCCACTAAGTAAATTGTGATCCACACTCTTATGTACATACATTTCCTCATCCAGTGTTGCTAAAAACCTTAAAATCTTAATTAGTTAATTGTTTTGTCTACATTATGTCACTCCTTATAGAAGCCACATGTTTGGACAATATTACTGAGCCATTTCCTCACTGAAAAAGTTCATCATGAAAAGGTAAGCTATCCCGCCCTAGAAGGGAACACAAGCAACCCCCCTACCAGTATTATATTACCTGGGCCTTATCTTTAGATGTTTAATCTTTAAACAGTATTAATACTTTTTTTAACTCTCCCACGCTGGTTTTCAGCGTGGAGAATCTATTTTTGATGGCCATTGCTAGACACTATTTGTTGAGTTTTGGCAGTCTAGCGGCTATGAGGGAGGCTGGGAACCAGTTGCACTTATGCCCTGCTCGTGTGCTGAAGGCGCACCAAAGGCAAGCCCGACTGTGCCCCTTCTACATCCATCGCCAGCCATTATGCTGGTTTGTGGTCATACCCCTCTGCCCAATGGTTTTTTGCATTTTCAGGTTGGAGAAATGCAGTAATCAATTTCATTGTATAATGCATCTTGATGTTTCCAGAGTACGAGGTCTAGTTTTGTGTTTAAAGTGTAAAGCACTTCTCAATGTAGAACCTAGTTGTCCTGCTCTTGATAATAATATCGCCAGTATTCGAGATGCTTTGATATTCCATTAACACCAGTAAAAAATATTTGTTTTCATGGAGGACTTTTAAATGTGCATTTGTTGCCAAGACATAAGCAGAAAATCTTTGATCTTCTTACAAAACTTCGAAACATTTTTTCTTCACCACTGAAGCATGGTAAAAATGGTCCAACCTGATATCGCAAGTGCTATCAATTTAGGCTACTTTATCCACTGCTGTGATAGTGGAGAGGGGAGTGGGGGCTGGCTTTCATCTTCCATGATTCACTTCAGTGTACTACTTTTGAAGTGGATAATCTAAAGGGTACAGAGAGTCTTTATTTTGGTTTATATTGAAATGAGTCATGCTCTTTTGCAGAGTCCTAATCTATCGCCCTCCAGGACTCTGTGCTAATTTGTTTGCGGGATTGGTGATGCTCTCTTAGGTGCATATATATCTCTTTTATACATCTGACTGAAACTCCCCAAATTGAATGGCTCGTGTGCTGCAGTATGCAGAATAACAGAAATGTTTCTTGTAAGATAAGAAATAGTTCACATTCCTTCCCAGTGCCAGGGAATAACCTTGTATGCTCTTGTGCCACAAATGAAATACGTACCTCCCTGTAACTATGTGTTCAATGTGTGACCTTTACTGAGAGCAAGGCCTACCCCCTCAGGAAAATTGTTTTGAAAATGATTGTACTGTTTGTTATCTAACTATACCAAATTTATTAGTGTAATATTTGCCCATGTAAGAGCAGTGACCATACAGGATATTCAAATATGTTTGGAATCACAATGGATTGTATAGAAGACCACCAAGTGTTATTAACAGTGTCTTTCCATCTATAGCGATGTTCCAATAATGTAAAGTGCAGTTAACTTGTTTCCCTCACTTTAGATGTCCAGTTCCAACTCACTCATTTTCTGTCCCTTATATTCCAATTACCTGTGGCATTATTAAATTCCAATATGTTAATACACTTGCAACTTGCTAAATATCCTAGGTATCGGGAAGCTGGGTTACATTCTGAAACATGATGCTTAATACATACAAGAAATGCATTGCCCTGGTGTTTGTTTTCCACCAAAGGTGACATTTGGTATTGGGTTTGAATATTTGGCAGTATGGTACAATGTGAGTACCATCCAATCTTTCCTACTCCACAATCTCAAGTTCCATTCATTATAAGGCATCCTTTCCCTTAAGTGCCATTGTGTATGGGTATAGGTGTCTCACATAGGCTACTAAGGCCGTTGGGGTGTCTGGATAAATCTCCACAAATGCAGCAATTTTCAAGAACTAAAACATGGGCTACATCCTCATGTACTGCAATGAGGAAATGGTCAGCTGGTTGTCTTAATACAGGAAGCACATACATAATAAAAGGACTAAAAAATATTGGTTACACTAGGCACTTCATATGAACACAATTTTGTTCCATCACTCAGTTCCAGGGCACTTTCTCTAAGTGTCGGTTATTTAAAGGCATGCAGTGTGCTGTCATCTACTTTTCCTCCTTGTCCACGTTTGTCTTTTTCAGGGGCGGTTTCTTGGACCTGCTCTGTGGTGTCTTCAGTCGATATTTTCTGCAGGAACAGACTATCACCTTTCTTCGAGACCTCATTGTGTGCTTCACTCAACAGCATCAGTTGGTGTTACCGTCCCTGTTACCCTTAATAATGGGCGTTCAGTGTGTCTCTCAGAAATGGTCTGGTCAGTCTACCCATTTTCAGGTATGTCACATTGCTCCAGGGGTGCAGGTGCTCATCCGTTACAAGTATCTCTATCTCAGGTGTTGTTAGGGCAGCTCTACATCTTGTTCCATAAATCCACTCAGGAGGTTCCTGCACCTTCCCCACTGCCTGTTTCACCAGGAGCATGATCTGGGGTCCAGTCCAACCAGAACTTAAAGAAAATCTTTTATTTTTCTCACCTAAACATGTCTCCAGTTTTAAATGGGTGTGTGGCTCTGAGGACGGATGGGGCAAAGCTTCCTTCACCTGGAGATGGTGATGACTCAAGACTACTGACAGCTGTACAATGTAGTCAGAAATGTTTTCAATCATTCACAGTAGTGCTGCTTGGGATGCTGTGAGAGTCACCTTCAACCCAACTGACATAGGCTGCCCCATCAGTACCTCATATGGGGGCAAAAGAGTTGTTCTAGATGGCGTTGCCCTTATGGCATGCCACACTAAAGGCAGAGTGTTAGGCCTTTTCAGGCCTGTTAAATCAGTGGTCTTTGCTAATCTATATTTTACTGTGGAGTACATCATCTCCACCTGGCATGGTCTTTGAGGGTGGTAAGGGGTATGCATTGTCCACTAGATTCCCAGTCGTACATCTTTTGCGCAACCTCAGCTACAAACTCACACCTTCTGTCACAATGTATGCCCTGGGGGACTCCAAACAGTTGCTGCATCATTATTTCTTGTGGGAAATGCCCACATCCATTTTGGCAATTGATCCACACAGCAGCAAATATTTGAATCCATTCACTGAGGGCATATAGGCAAAATAGATCTGTATGAGGTACATTTTTGGAATGCTTTTGGCTATTCAAGACACCATCTGTAATTGCTGTAACATGCTTCCCCTTGTTGCTGTTGCAGCCATTGTGTTACTTCTGATGATCCTAGTATTAGCTCCGGTATGGGCTTCACTTTTTATTACCACTATCCTGTGGGGTAGTAGTCTTACTTTTAACAAGTTCTTTACTAAAGGACCATTTTGGATGAAGCGCCCTATTGCAGGTATGAAACCACGATACTGCCACAGCTGGCCAAAATCTTGCACAACCCCAAAAACATAACGTTTCCTTATGCACAGGAACTAAAATGCAAAGATTTATAATTTTGTGCTTTGTGTGGCATCAAAAAAAGAGACATCTCAACTGGGTCCCTTAGCTGATCGTTCTCACTCCAAGAGGCTATGAATGCTATATTATCCATGTGGCAACTGTTTACAGAATGTTTGCTGAGTGATGGTGCCAAAGGAAATATGAGGATCTTAGGTCGCATAAAAATAGTGATTTGAAAAAAGTGCATTCTCCTGCATTATTAGATTTTTACAGGAAAACATAACTTCTGTAGTGGACATAAAAAAACTAGAGCTTGAAAAAACCCTTGTCTGCCAAGTGTTCAGCATAATTGGTGTAGATGTGAAACCTCTCCTTGAGAGAAGGCTGGGCGACACCTTTAATGACTTTGGCACAGCTACCAGTATTGGAAGGGAAAGCTATGTCAGTGGCCAGAGATAACAAATTGTGTACTGGTTGTTTTGGAGTTGTGCGTCTCAAGGGCCAATGTTGAGAGGGTCTTTTCACAGAAGTTTACATGGGAAGGAAAGGGCGAGCGCACATGACCAAAGACTCACTGAAGAAGTATTGTATGGTGTATTACAATAAGTTTAATTTGCAAAACTCTATTTGGACCTCATATACACTATACGTACATTCTCTATATATCATGTTCTATAAGTGCAGAAAGCTAGCACTAATAAAAGCAAAATGTTCCATAAACACCAGAAAAACACTTTTTCTGTTGTTTTTAGTGGCGCGAAAATGTGTAATCACTGATAACAACAGTTTTTTAAGGTATTGAAAACACTGGGAAAAAAAACACCAGAATTTACCAAAAATAGAAACTGAAAACAGGAAAGCCTATGTATATGTTAACTGTTTTCCCCTCAGCTAGGATGCATGCTCTTGTTTCAGCATACAGCTCAGCTTGATTGGCAAACGTGCCAGTTCACAGAGCTGCAATTTCAACTATGGTCTACCGACATTATAGCATACCCTGTTCTGGAATCACTGCATGTTAGTCTGCTGGAGGAACCATTGGTGTACCACTAATAGTCTGCCTTTTCCAATGGTGTCTGCTGTAAATCTGGTCTGGGTGTAGTGCATGTTTCTACAACCACAACACAACTATAGTCAGCAGTCTCATCAGAACCACCTATTGCAGGTAATAATATTGCCAAATTAACAGCTGAGCATTATTTCATGGTGATATTAGTATTAAAAAACAAGGTGGCCCCATAACCTGTGCACCTGGCAGCTGAGAAAAGCCGTGTTGCTGCAGATGACAACAACAACTGTACTGAATGTGACACATAAACAATACAAAGGTAGTTCAACACAATTAGCGCTGTCCTCTTTATTATCACAGCCACTGTGACAACTGTTCTCAAACAAGCTGGATGTCCAGTCACTGCTGAAGGCAAATTCACAAAGTAATAAACCACAGGTCTTTTCCAAGAGCCATGTTGCTGTGTCAGCACACCATTTGCAATGCCATTTTGCTCTGATACATGGAGATGGAAGGACAATTTGTAATAAGTCCTCCCCAATGCAGGCTCAGTATAAAATGTCTCTTTCAGTTTCTCTAAAAGTCTGCAAGTTCATTAGTCCCTACAATATTGCTGGATGCATCTTGTAGTGTACATTGTCTAAACATGATATCACAGGATTTGTACTCAGGTATCCACTGGCGGCAGTAGTTCATCATCCCCAGGAAGGACATCATTCCTTTCTTAGTGGACAGGGGCTGCATGTTATCAATCAGTTTTTATTCTGTCAGTTGATATGCGGCGTGTATCTTCGACTGCCACATAAACCAGGCAAGTCACCTCTTTTTGGCAGCACTGAAAGTTTAACAATGGGGCTTTGCATACTCTCTCTTAGAGTTGGTTCAGTCGAGCTACAGTGTATTTCTCACTGTTTTCTTTTTTTTTTAAATATTTTTATTTGGCAACACATAATGATGGTACAAATAGACATATTAATAATCACTTTCAGTAAAACTTCTCTTACACCAAACCAGAAAAAGTACAAAATTTCATTTGAATTTACCTAAATAAACAATAAGAACATGTGACAGGGGCAATTTCAAAACTTACTATACTTAATTCATTAAGAACCTCTATTATTATTACTCCAGTTTTCGATCGGTTCCCAAATTTGTATACCTTGAGCTCTAGCCTTCTTTCCCTTACAGGCAAAGATCGCCTTCTCCTGATTATACATGCCTAAGAGCCGGGCCAACCAGATCTGAAAGTTAGGAGGATCTACATCCTTCCAACGAGCTGTTAAAATTATCCGATAGACCGCCGTCCCCAGAAAAAGGCATGTTTCCTCCCCCTTAGTATGCATCAGCGTGCTATCATACCCCAGTATATAGAGAGTGGGAGATTCAGCTACAGAGTGCCCAAACACTTCCTGCCAAAAACATGCTATCATATCTCTCAGGGATGTTAATTTCTCACATTCATAAAGCATGTGGAGTAAATGTGCAGAGATTTTTCCACATCTCTGGCATTCTGAAGTGGATCTTTTCCCCCAGGAGTACAATTTTGCAGGTGTGAAATAAAGATTATATATAGTCTTGTATAGCTGAGCCTTCAAATTAGAGGTGACAAATAATTTGACTAAGAGGGTTAGTGACATGTCGATATCCACATTAGGATTATTCAATTTACTTGACCAACCCACTTCGATATCTTGCATATCATCCCGTTGGTTTTCAATTAACATGTCATATATAGTACCAATCCTTGTTGTAGATTTGCCCATGCAGTCAAATAGGGGAATACTAACTAATGAGAGATCAGCACTTCTAATATTGAGAATCGCATTAATTTGGATTTATTTAAAACTATTAGTATTAGGGACTGAAAAGTTGCGTTGCAAGTGCTGGAATCTGTTACCATGACTAGGCAATAAAAAGTCTCCAATGATTAACACCCCCAAATATTCCCATCTTCTAGAAATATCATCATATGCTTGTGCTGGTATCAGTGAAGAGTGCCATAACGATGTATACTTATTATATTTGGGAATGTTGAGATATCTTGTAGTTTTCCTCCAAATTCTCCAGGCGCTCAGTATGATCTTAAACTTAATTTTCTCATAATATGAGGGTTCAAGTTGCTTTACCAAGAGGACCCTCGCCTTATCTCCAATTACCAGTTCATAAATTGAAGGTATATAATTATCCTCTAGCAAACGTTCCGGTGTTTTAATCAAAAGTAATGGTGTCATCTGCTGAAGCAGAGCAGCCCAGAGGTAAAATCATATGTTCGGGATTGCGAGGCCACCTTTTGTGAGAGGTAGTGACAGGTAACGCATAGATCTCCTTATCTTCCTGTACCCCAATAGAAATTTGCTCATTTGGGATTCAAGTGCCTTTATAATTTTGCCTTCAACCAATAACGGGATAGCACGGAACAGATATAGCACCTTAGGTAAGACATTCATTTTAAGGAAATTACCTCTTTCGATGATTGACAGGTGTAATCCATCAATCCTTTTTAAATCTTCCTTACTATTTTGGAGGAGCGGGTCATAATTTATCTTCAAAATATCCTCTATTTTGGGAGATATACGAACCCCTAGATACACTGCACTCTCCACCTTTCTGGGATCCTCGAATTGAGTATTCTGAGTACAGATAACCATTGTTTTATCCCTATTTAGGGAATACCCTGATAACTGGCCGAAGGCATGAGTAATCTGTTCAATTTCGATTATTGCCTCTGAGGAGTTAGGTGTTACAACCGCCACGTCATCGGCATATGTTAATATCTTTGTATCAAAATGGCCCACAGTGATTGGTTTAATTGCCACAGCATCTAATAATTTCATGATCAGGGGGTTTATATATAAAGCAAAAAGGATCGGGGAGCATGGGCACCCCTGCCTTGTGCCTCGAAGTATATCGAACAGCTTAGACTCATGGCCCATCACTAATACCCTAGCCTTAGGCAAATAGTACATAGCCTTCACAGATTTCATAAAGCAGGGTCCCATGTTGTTTTGATCTAAAACCGCCCACAAGAATTCCCACGAAACCCTGTCAAAGGCCTTCTCGGCGTCCAGGAGGACCATCGCTATCTGCCCCCCGCGACATTCGTGGCATCAAACAGCGCAATGGCCCGACAGGTGTGATCCATGGTACCCTTAGCCGGGATGAAGCCATGTTGCCACAGGGAGGCCAGGTGTTCAATGATCCCCCTGAGTCGGTTGGCCAAGATCTTAGAATATAATTTCAAGTTGAAGTTTATGAGAGAAATTGGGCGGTATGATGAGGGTCGGCTAGGAGGCTTATCTTTTTTGGGGAAAATCACAATATTAGTTTCCATCCACGAGCCAGGGGGAGTACCGCTTACTTGAATACCTATGAATAAATCCAGAAGGAGAGGCGTTATAATATTACCCAGGATTTTATAGAGCTCGAGTGGTAATTTGTCAGGTCCTGCGGCTTTACCCGAGGCTCATTCGGCAAGAGCCATTTGTACTTCCATCTAGGTTGTATCCCTTTCCAGATTTTCCCTGAAAGTCATATCCATACCTAGATTGCCTTCCGATTCAGTTGTCCAATTAGCCAATGTTTCTCTAATTGCTACTGGGTCTAATATATCTTCATTTTGATACAGCATCTGATAATGTTTTCTAAAGACCTCTAAAATAGTTTCAGGTGTTGTATATTTCTGGCCATCAGACTCGATGTTAGAGATTAAGTTGAGAGATTGTTTTTGGCGAGTATGAAGTGCTAATTGCTTACCAACCTTCTCCCCCGCTTCGTAAATCTTATTACGATTAGATTGGTGCATCTCAGCCGCCTTCTGGGAAAGCCTACTATTCATTTCAGTTTTGAGAATCATCATTTCTCTTAAAGTCAGTCCGGCATCCCCACCCTGCATTATAAGAGTAGTGTGTTTTTGCTCTATTCTAGCTAGTTCTTGTAGCTGTAAATTATTCAACCTAGCAACCTCCTTCCTCTGTCTGGCTACATAGCTGATTGTCTCCCCACGGATTGATGCTTTAAAACAATCCCAGACTGTATTCCTAGAGGCGCTATACCGATTACAGTCGAAAAACCCTTGCGTCCATACCCTAATATGATCTATGTAGCTCTTATTAACAAGCAATTTCCTGTCAAAGGTCCAGGCTGATCGAGGTCTACTCATATTATCAATACTCAATGTGAGTACTAGGGGATTGTGGTCAGAAATAATTTTTGGGAACTTGTTAATTTGTGCCCTATCAGTGAGATTGCTTGCCAACCAGATGTAGTCAATCCCAACATATTTGTTGTGCGGGTGTGAGAAATGCGTATACCCTGGGTCATGATGTTGTTTCAGATCCCATATATCAGTCAGCCCTAGGCTCTCCTTGAGTTGTGAAATGGCTCTATATACCCTCGGTTTACGACCGACATATTTATGTTGGCCATGGTTATATGCTAAGCCATTTTGGGTCAAAGAAATATTAAAATCCCTACAGAATATCAACGTCTGAGGCCAGGAAGCAAGCTCCATTTTGAGATCAAAAACAATAGAGAGATCATCCTGATTGGAAGCATAAATAGAACATATTGTGATACCAAATTTAAGCTCCACAATCACCCACCTGCCCAATGGGTCGGCTGCTTTGCGTACGACCTGCCCCAAAAAAGATTTTGCTTGGATAGCCACACCTCTTGTTCTTGTAGTATGCTTTGTACATACCATCAAATTAAACCCCGGGACCCTCAATGCATCTTTTTCTACCCAAGGAATGTGGGTCTCTTGGAGACATACTATGTCGAATGAATTTTGGCTAATTATCCCACACATTTGATCCCTCTTCGCCCTATCATTTATCCCCGCCACATTCCAGGAACGGTGCACAGACATAATATCGACTCCAAAATATCGTCTGGACAGAATATCGAGTTTTAAATATCGTTTGGAGAAAATATCGACTAGACAGAATATCGACAGCCAAAATATCGTTTTTAAGGTAAGTGAAGTAATATCGACTGTAAATAATATAGACAGTGAAAATATCCAAGTATATAATCTAGATAGTAAAAAATATAGTTTTTTAAATAATATTTAATTATTTATAGTGTGTTTATGTTATAATATGTGTGAAAAGTGTCAATTTATTTATTTTTATTTTTTAATTAATTATTTTTTTAATTATTGTGTAATTTAATTCTGTAGCGGGTTGTGGGTTTATAGGGGAGTAGGGTGGGAAGTAATTTAATTATAATTAATTAAATATGTAAATTTATTAATTGGTAGTAATAATTAATTAATTGGTAATTAAATAATATATGTTAATTATTTAAAATTTAATTGGTAATTAATTTTATTTAATTGATTAATTGCTAATTATGTCAATTAAAATAATTTATTTTCTCTAGCGGGTTGTGGGTTTATAGGGGAATAGGGTGGGAAGTAATTTAATTATAATTAATTAAATATGTAAATTTATTAATTGGTAGTAATAATTAATTAATTGGTAATTAAATAATATATGTTAATTATTTAAAATTTAATTGGTAATTAATTTTATTTAATTGATTAATTGCTAATTATGTCAATTAAAATAATTTATTTTCTCTAGCGGGTTGTGGGTTTATATGGGAATAGGGTGGGAAGTAATTTAATTATAATTAATTAAATATGTAAATTTATTAAGCGGTAGTAATAATTAATTAATTGGTAATTAAATAATATATGTTAATTATTTAAAATTTAATTGGTAATTAATTTTATTTAATTGATTAATTGCTAATTATGTCAATTAAAATGTATTTTCTCTAGCGGGTTGTGGGTTTATAGGGGAATAGGGTGGGAAGTAATTTAATTATAATTTATTAAATATGTTAATTTAATAATTGGTAGTAATATTTAATTAATTGTTAATTAAAAAATGTTTGTTAATTAATTAAAATGTAATTGGCAATTAATTTTATTTAATTGATTAATTGCTAATTATGTTAAATGAAAGGGGTATTTTTAGGGTTCAGGGTCAGTTTTTAGTTTTTGGGTAAAGGGGTATTTTTAGGGTTCAGGGTCAGTTTTCAGTTTTTGGGTAAAGGGGTATTTTTAGGGTTCAGGGTCAGTTTTCAGTTTTTGGGTAAAGGGGTATTTTTAGGGTTCAGGGTCAGTTTTTAGTTTTTGGGTAAAGGGGTATTTTTAGGGTTCAGGGTCAGTTTTCAGTTTTTGGGTAAAGGGGTATTTTTAGGGTTCAGGGTCAGTTTTCAGTTTTTGGGTAAAGGGGTATTTTTAGGGTTCAGGGTCAGTTTTTAGTTTTTGGGTAAAGGGGTATTTTTAGGGTTCAGGGTCAGTTTTTCAGTTTTTGGGTCAAGGGGTATTTTTAGGGTTCAGGGTCAGTTTTCAGTTTTTGGGTAAAGGGGTATTTTTAGGGTTCAGGGTCAGTTTTCAGTTTTTGGGTAAAGGGTTATTTTTAGGGTTCAGGGTCAGTTTTTAGTTTTTGGGTAAAGGGGTATTTTTAGGGTTCAGGGTCAGTTTTGGGTTTTTGGGGTACATATACAATATTGCCTATTATTTAATTAAATGTTGTTACTATATATATATGTTTTAAGAAATATGATTAAAAATATATATATTTTTTTACTTTCATTAAATATTTAATTATTAAAAGTTATTTTAAGTATTGATAATTATATTTTAGTAATTAATTTTTTATATTAATGTAATTAAACATTGTTTTTAGTAAAGTCGATATTTTTTACAACGATATTTTTGTAAACGATATTTTGTAGTCGATATTTTTGTACTTACCTGTTTGTACATACAAACTCGATATTTTTGTAGTAGATATTTTCACCTCGATATTTTGGGTACTCGATATTGTGGTAGTCGATATTCTTTCAGTGATCCTCCAGGAACATAACTTTAGCCTAGCCATATTGCGTAACATTCATTTTCCATTCCAATTTCATTATGTGACAAGACTTCTCATTACACTTACAGGCTCTATTTCTACCATTACGGTTGCCATTTTTGTGTGCTTTCCCCCCCTTCCTCTTCCCCTTCCCCCCTCCACCCTTAACACCCCAAACCCACCCCCACCCTCCCACCATTAAGGCAATTAGACTCCATAAGAGTCTATAGTGATGGAAGTGCATTATCCATCCAGTGCTCCAACTTAAACCATGTAGTCCGTGTAACGTGTAAGAGCATCATTTTTCCCTCCTAATTTTCCAATTTTCCATATTCCCCCCCCCCCCCCTTTTTTTTTTTATTAGCCTTGTTAAACATAGCACACAGGGGAGAAAAAGAAAAGGTCTGGCAGACCCTAAGGAGAAAACCCAGAAAAAACAACCTTATGTGTTATCAAATAGAATTCTATTTTAAGGAAGAGACGAAATTCATCATTTAAGGCTATCCAAATACTCTTTGGCCTTGATTTCGGAGGTAAAAATCTTTATCTGGTCTCCATTAATGATCTTCAACCGGGCTGGATTATTTAAAAAAGCCTGGAGTTTCTTGTCTTGAAATGGTTTGATGAGTCGGCGCAAGCGCCACCTCCTCTCAACCGTTGCATGACGAAAGTCAGGGCGTACAAAGTATGATATATGCCCACTAGTTTTTTTAGCCTCTGGCCTTGCTTTCTCCCAGATTGCCTGCCTTAGTAAGAACTTGCCAAAATATACTAAGAGGGCCCTCGGATACCCCCCAGGTTTTGGTGTGTGTCTAACAGTAAGGGGTACACGATGTGCTCGCTGCACCTCTAGTTTCCAATTCCAGGTTGAGAGTTCAGGGAGGGAGTCTTGGAATAGCTTGACCATGAATGAGCGAGCGTGTCCCCGCTCCACTCCTTCAGGAGTGGAAAAGGACCCGCAGGTTGTTTCGGCGTAAACGATTCTCCATGTCCTCAAGTTTCCACCTCACATCCGAGAGTTCTGCCTCATGGGCGTCGATCTGTTCACGATTTGAGGCTGTCTCTGACTCATTCACCACTACTCTAGACTCGAACTCGGTCATTCGATCACTAAAGGAACCCATTTTCCTTGAAAGTTTGCGCACAACAACTTGAACCTTTCGTAGCTCTGCTTGGGCCCTGCGACCATCGTGGGACGTCTCCTCCCTATGAGCGGCTATGGCTAACAACACAGTCTCGATAGTAGGCGCATATGTGTTCTGAGAGGTACTAGGATCCGGACGTTGAGCTAGCCCAGAAGCTGGGCCCTGTATACAAGCTGGGGTAGCTGATGCCAGGAGATTACTAGTAGGTGTATAGTCCCAAGCCAACTCAGCTGAGTCACGGCGATTCTTTCTATGTCGTAACACCGTTTTTTGAACCGTTCTACCCTCTTTAGCGCTTGTTTCGTCATCACTGGAATCACTCAGAGGGGACCCTGTATCATTTGACCAACCTAACTCGTCCGAAAAGGAGTAAAAGTCGCTAGGATCTTTATCCTTGTCTTTGTCTTTATTCGGATCATCTTCACTTATAGTTTCAGACCTGATTTGCACAGCTTGAGGGCCGTCGATTGCGCCATCTAAAGCGGGTGCCTCTAGTTGCCCTACTTGCCCTATTTGTGCACCTTGCGAGTCCCCAGTGCTATCTACTTGTATCCCAGAGGATTCAGGAATGCGTGGGCACGAGTGAAGTTGGTTATTACCAAGGGTTACAGTGGTTACAGTGGATGTATTTTTAACTGCATTCCTTTGCCCCTTTAAACTAAGCCCACTGTCTTGGGGGGTGCTCACTGGACTCACCAGGCTCACCATATCTTCTTGAGCCCCCATACCTTCAGCTGGCCTGCCTCTATCCGCGTTGTCATTCACGCTGGTGTCTGTTGTATCATCAATGACCGTGCTTGCCTGCACAGAGTCACCCACTGGAATCAGAGCCGGCGTGTGCTGGCCTGCCGGCTGGCTCTTCCCGCTCTGACCCGGAAGGAGCCTCGCCGGGGTCTTGCGGAGCAGCTCCACAACCGAGGGCGCACTCTGGCCGCCCTTCCGAGCTGCACCACCTGGTCGGGAGTCTTCGAAATGGGTGCTGCTGCCGTTGCTGAAAGAGGCTCAGCGCCTCTCCCGACTGCCTCTGCCGCATCCCGAATGGCCAGCCTTGCCGCTCTTGCCTCCCTTGCCTTCGCGGCCGCCGCTGCAGCCGCCGCAGCATTCTCCGGAGCCATTGCATCCTCGATGTCCGGAACCCCACTCCGCTCCCGGGCAGAGCACCGTCCAGGTAGGTCAGGCAGCAGCTCCAATGTCTGTGACCGATATAACAAAGGTATCGGATCACTGAGAGTCCGATTACAGTGCCAAACGCCGCTATTTGATTTTTTGACGACAGCTTAGTTTTTTTCCAAAGTTTCCCCGCCAGCATTTTACTTGATTGCTTGACTCAATATCCGCTTTTTTTAACCAAACTCGGTATACAACTCCAATTAATTCCGCATTCTCCACGTTCCACGTTACATGGTCCACAAATCAATATTCCTTGACCATGAGCACTGGGCAGTCCGCACCGCGGTCTCAAGCGGCCGCCATCTTGCCTCTTTTTTTTTTTTTTACTCACTGTTTTCAAGTGATAGAGATGCCACAAGGAGGTCATCAGCATACTGCAAGATGATGCTACCACCTTCCAGGTGTAGGCTGTCCAAGTCTCTCTTTACTGCCTGCATATAGATCGTGGGACTCTCATTGAACATTGGGCAAGTCTTGTGAAAGTGTACTGGGTATCTTTTATTGCAAAGGCTAAGAGGTACTCATTCTCTGAATGCACTCAATGTTGAAAAATGCAGAGGAGAGATCTATGACCGAAAAGTACACTGCCTTGAAAGGTATAGAAGATAATATTGTATTGTTGTCAGGTACAACAGGTGCAATGTTGTTTATCTGGCATGAATCCTGTATGTACCTATATTGTCCTGTGTTGCACTTAGGCAATGGAATGATGGGACTATTACAGGGGCTATTGGTCTTTTAATGATACCCTGTAGTAAGAGAGACTCAATCACAGTTGTTATCCCTTCCTCTGACTGGGGTGACAGTCTGCACTGATGCACATACAGTAATTTTATGATTTCCTTAAGTGGCACCTTATGGGGATGCTGTGTTTTCAACAATCTTGCCTCATTTTTGTGTCTGAAAGTCTAACTTTACGACTTTGGTATTCACAAAGGGCATTTACGAGTAGTAAATGCTCTTTGTGAATACTGAAAGTCGGAAAGTTATACTCCCATCTCACTTTGACTTTGTGAATCGGTCTCATACTGTTTACAGTGACAGAAAATATTGCTCTGTTTCTACAGTTACTTAATTCTAATAAAAATTGGCTATAGGTTGTGGGCCAATTCTTCTCTAGTCCTAGCTCCTTTTTATTAGCTTTTGCGTACTTACTGTTCACCACTGCTACTGCAGAACAGTCCCTAGACTCTATCTTAGGAGATTGTAGTTGTTTCACATTTTCCTTTGAAAGGAGAGCTCTCTTTTTAGCTGTTGAAAGCCACTGCTGCAAACGATTACTTACATAATGTGAATCCCATGATGGGTTACCCCGGAATCCTATAACCTCTGTCATGTATTTAATATCATCTATCTCTAGAGAACTAAATCTAGGCCAACTCCCTTCATTCCCTTTCCAAGTCTTGACTAGAGCGCAAAAAGGTGTTACATATTCTAGACAATTTGCCTCTTCTAAAACTTGAGCTGCAAGGCTATCTGGATGGAATTTAAAACCTTTCTCTCCTGCAAGCTGTTTAATCAACTCTTTAGTCTTTTTCAACATACGAGGTATCACCACCTCAGCATTTCCTTTAGAATTTCCGCAGCCCATTTTACCTTTCACTCACAATTTACCCCCTGAAAGAGAAACAAAGTTGTATCCCTCAAGAAAAATTGTTAGACATTGAAGAGAAAAAGAGAGAGAGAGAGATAAAGAAAAAAAACAGCTGTTGAAAACTAAGAGACAATACATAAAACAGTTTGCTTTTCCAAGGCAGTATACACTACTTCACATATAATTCAAAGAAATTTTAATATTAATGTTGATGGACGCAATATTACTGATACACAAAAACTAAATCAAATCACTGTTGTTGAAATCTCCCTATATGACCTCTCCATCAACTTCGAGCAAGAAATACATAGTCAGGTAGGTCCTGCACCATAGGCCTGAGGCTATTGATTGACAGATCACAGATATGGTGGCACATAACCAGCAGGACAAACGTGGAAAAAACACAGATTAGTCCCTCAGATAGAAATCACATCACAATTAGCCAGGGAGATTGGCCCCAATAAAACACACATGGCCGGAGGGACTCTTTTTCCCAAAACACAAGGAAATTCGGAACATTCAGCCAATCAGGAAACAGCTCACACAACACACACAGAGATCACATGTTTCCCATGCGGGACATCTGGACACGTTATGCTCTGGCTCTCATTGTGTCCATGCAAGATCAAGACCCACCTGCATTTGTCATCAGGTGGGAGAAATGTATGGCTTAATGACTTGGCCTAGATTGCACTCCCAAACTAGAATCTATGAATTGTTTTGTAATGCTTCGAGAAATGTATAAAAAGTAGTTCAAAATGATTGTACTTTGAGTCCGTCTTCTGGCACATTTCTATATGCTGTACTCCCAGCCACAGTGTTTAATTAAACCAACTGTTCCTGTTTTGTCAAACACCTCTTGTCTTTGTTTTTCAAATCAAATTCATATTCAAGCAACATTTTGGTGACACAGATAGGAGGGATTGGTACTTCTGCAGGCGAAGGAAAGGACCCCTCTCTGAAGGATTCACATCTGCGCAGCATTGAAGGAGAGCAAATGCTGCATTTGAGCAGACACTCTGCTGAATCCGTGGGGCGGAGATCAGTCTTGAAGACACAATCAATTTGGTAAGAGACTACATCTGATCCTTAGTCCCAGCATATGGCAAACCAGTAAGAAAAACAAAAATTTATCCTGAGCGCCCTGCCACTGACAGAAATCTGACATATTGGCCACTTTATGTGTTCGAACTGACTAGTCGCAGGGTGACCTTGTAGACGACCCTGCAGACGTCACCATTTTTCGCTAGCCAACACACTATGAAAGGTGAAATGTGTTTGTCGCTTGGACATCTGGTTGGAACACAATCAGTACATTTGTCCCCTGGGTGTGAAAAACAGGGAGAGGCCTCCATGCTTGGATCGCTGTGTGTGATACAGATGGTATGCATTGACCCTGGGTGTGATAAAGGTTCAGCACCGTGATTTTTAGTTTTAATGGTTTTCTCAATGCTATTGGTTTCTTGACACTTTTGGTATCTGAAAGAAGTGAGATGCTTTATTTGCTTTGACCACTGGTCGTGATAATGATGGCACGCATGACCCCTGGGTGTGATATAGGGTGTAATTTGGCCAATTGGGAACATGTGGACCGTGGAGATTTGGAGTAACTTTTACATTTGCCAAGGGGGGCCTGTGGTAATCAAGTTGTCAGGTTTCAGCATAAATCGTTGTTATCTTTTTCTCGGATCCAATAACGACAGACTATCAGACTCATTTAGTCCCCTGTACTGCGCAAACCTTCCCTCGTCATCAGGTAGCTTGTGCTAAAGAGCAAACTTACGTATTTTTTTGACAAAGCCATAATTGTTTCTCTGTCAGTTTTTTCTCTTCTCTGTTTCTTCACTCTGGTTATTAATTGCTGCATTCTTGATGTTGTGGTGTTGGTAAATTGTTGCAATTGCACGTCTTGTCTTGAGTGTTGTGTTTTGTTAATGACTTAATGTGCTTATGAAGGCACTGCCAATTCTCACAATCATGTTTCCATATCTGCAGTTTTTATGCTGAATTCACATGTTTTTACAGTAACCATTGCACTTTCTTTCAGGTTGTAATCCTTCATATGCATTTTATGTATGTGTTTATAGTCCATCCTGATGCATTTATGTAAATAGTATTGAGCTCATAGAAGTAGTTGAAACCAGTAATACCTGTGTATTTATTTCCAAACAATCAGAGTAGAATATAATATTAATTGATACAGAAAAGCTGGAGCATGTCAGTCCCTAAAGGAAGTCCACAGCTACCATGAAATCACTGCTAAAGCACATGCAAACTCGGTTCCCCACACAGATCACAAAACTTAGCACATATTGCCACGAATAGCACCTGTTCTGCTAGCTAGAGGGGGGTACATTTGACACCAACATAATCGAACACAGGAGAACACTCATTCTGAAAAAATATGTTGGACAAAAGAAGACCAGGAGTGAGGCACTGCTAGAACTATGGGCCAGCTCTGAGGAGGCCCAGACCAACAATCCTGTCCTAGAACCCATAAGCAAGGTGTCCACGCCTCCCCCACTGCAGGTAGGAATGAAGGTGCTCTCTCTGATGCCTGCCATCCCAGCATTAGGTTATACCTTTCCACTGGTCCCAATTAACTACTAGATCTAGATGAGGGAGTCCACCAGACCCGGGCAATCCCAGCATCACCCTAGTCCAGTGCCAGAGGTCCCTTAAGCTGCAACCACCATCCATCGCGCTCAATCCCCTCATCTGTGTGAATGCATTCGGGTGACCGGGAGATTCATAGCAGTATTGGACAGCGATACAACCAGTGGGGGTGAAGAAAGGGGCCCTAGTTGTCTGGGATCAGATGCTGAGGGGGAGCCGCAGGGTATGCTCATGTAGCCAATAGGACAACAGAAAGCCAGGTTGAGGGCAAATTCCTACCCAGAAAAATAGTGCCTAGCTCAGAACCAAGGAGACAACCCAGGTGGGAGTTAGAGGAGAAGAGTGAATAAATAGGTGATGTCAAAAGTCTGCTAAGCAGTCTCATCAGAGAGCAGACTAACACTGTGTTCACCGAGCCCGAAAACTAGCAGTCACACTGACAAACGCTGAGCATTTTGGGACGGCATTCAATTCACACAGACACCCAATATTGATAGCCCTTACGGAAATATACCCTGATCGCGAAGATGTAGGAGGATTGATGACATAAAGTATGAAGCTTGGAGAGACTATAACTGACTTTCTAGACAGAAAGAGGGAACAATGGGGACAAGAGGTTGGCCACAAATGGACGGATACAGACAACCAGGTCACATTTTTCTACAACATCCTCAAAAAGGGGCTGTCCACCGAAATGCAAAGTCGATTGGACACCATAGTAGGGTTAGACACCAAACCCTGGTGGGAAATACAGGCCCACATATTACAGTTATTAGAGAAAAGGACAGGAAAAAACAGGAGCAAGCCCAGAGAGACAATATCAAAGCAGTTCAGCACAAATTGAAAAACACCGCCTTCGAGGGGGCCGCACTAGCTACTAGTGTACAAATAGCACCTGTCTCAAAGGGGGCTTCATGCATAAACCTCAAAGGCTTCATACCAGTTACAATGGCAGAGGTCAGGGAGTTTGGAAGCAGCCAGACCACAGAGAATGTTCTTGCCACCGAATGAGCCACATGGCTGACCAATGCCCATTAAAAGATTATCATAAGCAGGAATCAATAAATCTGGGTCAGTGCCAGCAGAATCTCCATCCTCAAAACCAAGCTCAAAGTAACCTGAATGCACTGAACCCTCAGCCGCAGGAAGGTCAGACAGCCACTGAACCAGCGCAGCATGGAACAGATTGTTGGTCAATCACATGGCAACAGCAGCAACAGACAGGGACCCAACAAGGACATCAGAAGGGAGGGACAATTCTATTACAGGACCGGAGGCTTCAGATTATGCTTCTCAATCTTTACTGCATTAAACACAGCAGCCAATGAAAATTTATATTTTCATAAAAAACAGTAAAACAAACTACATTGCCCATGATGCACATAGTATAGGCACGCCTCCATAGTCCATAAGAACCCCTTGCGTGCTCCCATCATCCTCTTTCTTTGCTGCTCATAGCAAGAGTTTAGTGCACCTACTTTATGTCCCCTCACTCTGCTTTTGCATGGGGTATAATTTTGTGGATTACTTAAATTGTATGATTATATATTGATAAACGATTCTATTTTATGGTGGTTACCTTGCAAAACTGTGCTTTATTAGTGTGGTTTAGGGAGCCTGTGTCATTGCTCCGTGGTGCCCAGGTGCTTCTTTTCGGGCCGCCGCGGCATTCCGCTGGCTTCAGGTTCGCTTTCGGAGCACGCGACTTCTGCGCGTGATACACACGGTCTCTGACCGGCAGGGAGCCGGTCGCTTTCTTCACAAGGGCCCGGTTACCGGCAGCGCTGCAGCACGTGTTGTGCTTCCCTGGTACGCCCTCACACGCATAGTCCGGGTGGCTCACGGCCGACGCGTGCGCCCAAAGGCGACCAATTTGGGCTAGTTTTTGGGCGGATTTGGTCGCGTTTGGGCTGCGCGCCTCGGCACGTTCTCCAAGGCAAACTTGAACGCATTTCAGTGCGTTCTACACACCTGCAGGCTCCCTGTATGATCGCCTGACCTCCAGGTTGTAAAATAGAGGCCCCAGATTGTGCACACGCTCTATGTTCTGTTGGGCCAAGGTCTCTGACTTACTGAGTACAGCTTTGCTGAGGGGGTTTGGGTACCGTTTTCAAACGTTTCTAGTGTGCTCTGGGCTGACCCCCTCATTACCCCCCCGGATTGTGAACAATAGGGAGCTATCCCTTTGTGGCATTATTTACACTCCTTATCATCATGGAAGAATGGGCCCAGGACCCTGAGGAGTACTATGAAGGGGAGGAGGAAATTGGTGATGGACAGCAGGAGGCTGTTTTGGAGGACAACATTGTTGAAGCCTTAGATGCTTCGGGCAAGGCTTCCGTGAATAAAGCCATGGAGACTAAAGTCCCTCAAACTGTGCAGCAAGCACTAGCAGTGGCCCTGCGCCCTATTAGGAAGCAATTAGAGGGCTTTGCTAAGTGTCATGGGTATGACAAAAAGAAGAAACAGAAGACGGGGGAATCCTCCTCTACCGCCACGAGCTTGAATACCCAGAAACAATGGCCACATTCTCAGACACTGGCAGCCTTGCCAGCGACAGGTATGGCAGAACACACCTACGCAGGCGGAAAGGCAAAAGCTAAGCGCCCGGCTCCGGTGGATACAGATACCACTACCACCAACACAGACACTGACACTGATACCTCGGAGGAACCGCCTCCTCCTCCTAAAAAGGCCAAGGTTGCCCCCAAGGCTTCGGCGGAACAGGTCAGCACTCCTTTCACCTTTGATCCCTCAGACATTGTGCATCCCCGGTCTTCGGACTGGATACCGCCCCCTGCAGTGTCGGATTATCTCCATGAAAACCTGCGGAAAAGCTTCTCTAGAGAAGTCCGCAATCGTTTAAAATCAGAGTGTCCACGTCCGGACAACGTGGCAGAGACTCCGGAGATCGATGCCAGCATGCTCTTCTTCCTGAAAAAATTCTCTAAAGGTCCCAAACGTGGGTTGGACCGTGCTTGGCGCGATTGCCAAGATAAAATGCTCGACGTTGTGGGTCCCCTAGCGAAAATACTGGAGATGGCTCTGGCGGCCAAAGAAGGTGCGAAACCAGTCGACCCGGACATTTTGGCAGGCTGGACCCAGCGCGCTATCTGCCTCATTGGCAACGCAAACTGTGCGATCTCCTCGGAGAGACGCAAGTCCTTGCTCCTAAGGATGGACAGTAACCTGGCTGAACTGGCAGAGGCAGAGTCAGGTCCGCTGGATGGTGGTCACTTGTTAGGTGACCGGTTTGTCAAGGATGTTTCGAAATATGTTGGGACATTCACCGCACTGGACAAAGCCCAGAGCGGTATCAAAAGAGCCCTAACCCAGGGTGTTTTCAACAGGGCCGGGCGAGGCTGGGGCCGGTCCTCAGGCCGGGGCTTTCAGCAAGGCTCCCAGTGCGGCGACTATGGTCGTGGAAGAGGAGAGTGGGACTCCACCCGTGGAGGTACCTTTTACCCATCCCGCAGGCGCTTCAACAGAGGTCGTTTCCAATCGGGAAACAACAGGGAGAATTTCAAGTCCCAGCAAAATGCAGGTGAGTGTAATAAATATCTCTCTACTTCCATTGGGGGGTCGCACACAACATTGTCTTCCACAGTGGCAGGCCCTGACTCAGGATGCTTGGGTATTGCAGACCATCCAAGGGTTTCAGTTGGAATTTCATTCTCATCCGACACAAGCGTTTCCTCCACCAACTCTCCATTTTTCCACACAAGATCGCAGTTTCATAGAGGAAGAAATTGAAGACTTGCTGCAGAAGCGAGCGATCGTTCAATGCCTAGGCGGACCTCGCGGGTTCTGCAGCAACGTCTTTATTGTTCAGAAGAAAGGGGGTGGCAACAGGTTAGTGCTCAACCTCAAGGATTTCAACCAATACCTTACTTACAACCATTTCAAAATGGAAGGTATTCATTTATTAGCGGATTTGTTACAGGAGGGGGATTGGTTGGTCCGATTAGACCTCAAAGACTCGTATCTGTCTAAACCAATTTTTCCTCCACACCGCAGGTTCCTCAATTTCTCTAGAACGGCCAGTGTTACGAATATTTGGCTCTTCCTTTCGGGCTCTCCTCAGCTCCCTAGTGCTTCACCAAAGTGCTGAAGCCAGTGGTGGCTCACCTCTGGCACAGAGCCAGTCTACGCTCGAGCAGCATTTGGTCATGACGACGACGCTGCTTCAAGGCTTAGGTTTTGTTATCAATCAGAAGAAGTCGGTGTTGGTGCTGACACAGGTGATAGACTTCCTGGGGTTCACGATAGACTCCCAGGCGGCACAACTGTGTCTCCCTCAGGCGAAATTGAGGGACTTGAAAAGAGAAATTGTGAAGTTGTTGGACAGTCAGACGGTAACACTCAGGGCGATTTCCAGGGTAGTGGGAATATTGGCCTCGTCGATTCAGGCAATATTCCCGGGTTCTCTTCATTACAGGGAACTTCAACGCCTGAAGATCAAGCATCTTCAAAGAGGACTATCGTACACGGACTCCATTCCACTGTCGGAGGAAGTCTGAACAGAGTTACAGTGGTGGCTCAGTCACGTAGAGGCCTGGAACGGCAGAGCGATCTTCGGATCACAGCCAAAGGTGGTAATCGAGTCAGATGCCAGCAGATGGGGCTGGGGCGCAAGCTGCGGAGATATCTCCACAGGCGGCAGATGGTCAACGCAAGAACTCTCGCTACACATAAATTGCTTAGAACTGCTCGCAGGATCGTTTGCGATTCGCACGTTATCCCCGAGGCAGACCTCTTGTTGCATCCTACTGCGATTGGACAATGTGTCCGCAGTGAGGTATATCAACAAGTTGGGCGGCACGAGGTCATCGCTTCTTGTTCAGATGGCCAAGGACTTTTGACACTATTGTCTCGAGAATCAGATCTCGGTGGTAGCGGAGTATATCCCGGGACAATCCAATCAGGTAGCGGACTGGAATTCCAGGCATCTCAGGGATTACAGCGACTGGAAGCTGCTTCCCCATGTGTTTCAATGGTTACAGACAATTTGGGGTCCGTTTCAGACGGACCTATTCGCCTCCAGGCTGACCTATCAGATTCCCAGGTTCTTCAGCTGGAGGCCAGATCCGATGGAGACTGCAACCAATGCCTTTCTCCAGGATTGGTCGTAGGGGATTCAGTATGCTTTTCCCCCGTTCTTGTTAATTCCCAGGGTAATGACGCAGGTGATCAGACAACGGGCGGAAGTGGTCATGGTGACACCATGGTGGACGTCCCAAGCTTGGTTCCCCAAGTTGTTGCAGTGGAGCTGCGATCTCCCCCGGTTACTGCCGGACTCGGAGTGGCTATTGCAAGGCCCTCGTCAGGAGCAGCACTCGTTGCTTTTGGAGGGCAGGCTAACGCTGATGGCATGGAGGCTTTCAGGGAACAGTGGCAACTGGCAGGAGTTTCGAGCAAAACTTCAGAATTTATCAAGCAGGCATGGGCACCATCTACCAGGAAGCGTTATTCCGCGGCTGGAAGAACTGGGTGGATTGGTGCGTGGGAAGACGGGTGGATCCCGTGGGGGCAGAGTTACCCCACGTGTTGAACTTCCTGTCGGAGAAAGCAGCTGACGGTCTGGCTTACCGATCAGTAAATAATTTCCGCTCAGCCATTTCTGCGGGGCATGCCCAGATAGACGGGAAATCGGTAGGCATGCATCCGGTGGTTTGCAAGTTACTGAGGGGGATTAGGGTTGCTAATCCCCTTAAACCCAAATGTACGGGTCTGTGGGATGTCTCATTAGTCATCTCTTTGTTTAACAAATGGCCTACTAATGCACTCTTGTCTAGGAAGCAATTGTCAGCTAAACTTGCCATGTTACTTTGTCTATCATCTTGCAGGCGGTCTTCGGATGTGAGAGCACTCGACGTTACAGGTAGAGTGTTTACCCCAGAAGGGGTTTCTTTCATTATTACAGGTCGTACTAAGACATTGTAGCGTCACATTGATTATAATGCATTTCCTGAAAATGAGAAATTATGTGTAGTCCAATGTTTAAAGGCATATGAGGAATGTACGAAGGCTTTGAGGCCTCAAGGTTGTTCGCAATTATTGATTGCTTTGCAAAAGCCTTTTAGACCAGTGGTGGCTGCCATGATTGCCAGATGGCTTCGCTTCATCATGCAAGAAGCGGGTATTGATACACAGATCTTTGGTGCTCATTCAGTGAGAGGCGCTATGGCGTCAAAGTCTTATAGTTTGGGATCTAATATCCAAGACATTATGCGTTGTGCAGATTGGTCTTCTGAATCACCGTTTAAGACGTTTTATTATAAGCCGGTGGGTGATATTACTTCTGTGGTTTTTAAAGAGCGTTAAACTAGCATAATCTGAAGCCTCCGGTCCTGTAATAGAATCAAAAATTTTCTAGCATTCGCGCCAAGAAATTTCAATTCTATTAAGGACACGGAGGCGACGATTATCCCACCCGGCTTAATGTACAGTAATAAGCTTGCCCACCCAATTATACAGTGATTACGGTGGTGTCATTTCCTTTATTTCAGGATCGGATAAGAAGTCGGAATGAACGACGATGGATGCCAGGAGTTCACACCTGAGGCCTTGTTTCTTCCATGTTGGAGGAGTTATACACTTATTCAAGTTATTGTTGGACTTGGTTCACTTCAAAGAAAGAGGATGATGGGGGCACGCAAGGCGTTCTTATGGACTATGGGGGCGTGCCTATACTATGTGCATCATGGGCAATGTAGTTTGTTTTACTGTTTTTTATGAAAATATACATTTTCATTGGCTGTTGTGTTTAATGCAGTAAAGATTGAGAAGCATAATCCTCGCCTCCGTGTCCTTAATAGAATTGAAAATTCTTGGCGCGAATGCTAGTAAATTTTTGACTGACTTGTAGCTTTAAACGCAAAGAAAATGCCTTCCTCCTTAACAAATATGGCCGCCGACGTACGTGACGTGCGTAATACATCAGACGCTACCAAGATGCAAAGCGCCACTCGTCACACGACAGGGAAGACGAACTCAGGGATGTGGAACACTCAGGTAAAATATCTACATTCAAACATTGAATGCGCGAGGAATGCACTGTGAAACTTCCAACTGGAAAAAGCACGCGGCTGTCAATACAAATATGCACAAACGCTGCGCATAAAGTACGATAGACTAACGTCAGTGTACCATTGTCCAGTATTGAAATTCACTAATCAGTTCCCAGTAGTAATTTGTCAAGATGGGACAATTCCGGTAAAATGAATTGGAAATCCTTAGATTGCGCACAAAGTAAATATAGTATATAAATACGACACACATGATAATGCAGTAATTACTCACAAGTTCCTCACCTTAAAGAATCTTCGAGATGTGTCCTTGGTATACCTTCAGGACGAATTACTCAGTACTTCCTTAACGACGTGTTTAAAAAAAAAATGCTGATGATCAAATATCCTTCAAATTTGCTCGCATAGGTATCCTGCTCTTCGAAATCCCGTCACCAGTGTAATAAAGGAATCAATATGAATTGTAGAAGTAATTCCTTTAATATAACTCGAAGAGCTAAACAGCATACATCCAGCTTCTGCAAGTAGTTCTCAAGTCCAACGTTTCAAATACAAAAGATGCATTCAACAGTGACACTGTGACATTCTAAATGTGACATCTGCAATACAGAGTAAGACATCATAAGGAATGTTAAGTATATTAATTCCAAGAATGAAAACACAACAGGAGCCCGGCTGGAGCCAGTGATGGCACGATCAGGCCCACCTGGCCTGGTGGGAGCCAGTCAAAAGAGAGAGGTGAGGGCTCATTCCTGCAAAATGCCATCTGGTGCTTTTGTACAGGGGCAACCACGATTGAGGAACTTGCCTTCTTCAGGCAACGGCCCTCCTACATCTGAGGGTCAGGTGTGGGGAACTCACTGTGGGGGGTGAATCAGGGCCTCCTGGCCAATTATGCTTCTGCCGGTGTTTTAAAGCAGGGCTCCCCCCCTTTGTTGAGCTGAGCGGCCCCTCCTAGCAGCTGCCACTATGGGAGACATCAATATTACATACAAGATTATCATCAACACTATATACAAGATTATCCCTAGTATATTCTGGCTTGATAAACCCAAACCTATCATCAGAATTGAGCCTTTGAGGCAATCTGTGCATCCTCTGTTTACGATGCGCAAAATATACCTTCTAACCTCTGCAATTCACAATTCTGCCAAAGTGCAACTGTAACCTCAATACTTTGGCAATCTCTTTCTTTCCTTCACTGCAAACACTTACTTTAGCCTTGCTGTTGCTGTCTAGTCTTACCCTGCTGTTAGATGTTTCTCTCGTCAATAAGCTTTAGTGTGATGCCTGAGCACTCCCTTAGCAATGAACCACCAGAAGAAAATGGTGCTTCACAATAAACTCACTTAATGACTGATGACCGCTTCCACGCCAATCAAAAAGCCTGAAACAATCCATTCCGCATCTTAATTTAAGAATTCTGTTACTGCTTCTTCAGTTACATTTGGTCGACCAGCAAGAGGGATAAAGGCATCACTAGCAGATCAAAAAAGCAAAAAACAAATTAATAACTCCATCAATGCTTACACACCTCCCTGCAATATGTTTCTGTGATCCCTGCATGACAACGGTGCACTGTACAACACAGATACACAAACTCAGGGCGAATCCTTTTACAAATTAAATATAGGAAACACATTTATGAATGTCATAAAATTCCATCATGTTTAAATTACAATGAAATATAACAGGCTATGATTGCAAAATGCAAAATATGCTTAATAAAAGGATTACATAATTGCAGATTGGTGCGTCTTTCTATCTGTGAATCAACAATACAAATAGCCTTCACAACCTGATTATACATCTCAAGGAGAACCCATACTGGATCCCACAAGTACAGCTAACACTTAACCCACCACAACTGAATTCGTTATCTCCTTCCCACATCATAATACAAACGCGGCAGCGAGGCCCCAGACAAGGAGGCCGTAAAATCTGATGGGCCCGGTATCAGGAGTTGCTACATGCTTTGAGCAGCCAAAATCTCTGTTTTACAGTTTAATGGAAATTGTACAAATGTGTGGAATATCCCATAATGTAATAATTCCTGTTATTCCCCTGTCCTGATATACGAGGGCCTTTTATAATAGTAATTCAGAGGCAGCAAAATAACAGGAAGTTTCCTTGGCTCTTGTAATCTAGGTCCAATTTGTAGAATTAGGTGTCACTTGCTTTCACTCTCGATTCTACACTTCTGCTAGAATTGTATGGTAAAAATAGCAAAGTTACTGGGAATGAATTACAATTATTAAGCAATATCCGTCCAATTCTCTTTAAGGCGGGCCTAAAACAAGCAGTACAGGCTTCGATTACATTATGGATACGTCCTACTAGTGGGCCTCTCAAATATTTACCTCAGGCATACATCTTTTATGCTCAGTAGCCTGGCATTCCTTTGAATTCAGGTAACTGGAATACATCACCTCCATCTATTCTTAGTCAAATGAGTTCCTCTTGAAACATGAAGCATCCACAACAATTTGTGTTACCTACAGAGTGCTATACTTGAGCACCCACAATTGTCTCACACTGAAGCTGAAAATCTGTGGAAAAATGGAAATCGTTTCAGAAAGAGAGGCACACAGCACTGCGCTAACCTTGTTTATGACATTTGAACCGACCCCTTGGTACTTTCTTCTCCCCTACCAATCATGACAAGCCTCCTCACACTTTCGTATCACATTGCTCCTATCATCAAATATAATGATAAGCCTACATTGCCCTAATTTCTATTCTAGTATTGATTCCGTTCTAGTTGTTATGGCGGATACAATTCAAGGAGTAATTAAGAGTTTTGTCACACCTATTCCTGGTGATTTAGTTTGCCTACATATACAACATTAAATAAAGTGAAAAACCTCCTGAATTGAAAATGGAGAGCCAAATATATTCTGGCTGATCCCCAGGTAGTGCAGTTTGTAAAAGTGCTATAAGTACAAAGAATTTGAATATGTCGTATAATTTATTTAGGTCCGGTGTAAGCCAACACTTTTTGTTACTAAAATGTTATATGTTAAGTTATTACTTATAGGGGCTTTCAGCCAGCCCTCTTCTTCTATTGGCCTGTTTTTGCATCACATACTTAGAACTCTATAGCAGGGGACATGTGGGGGCACAGAGCGGACTACAAGCTCAAGATTACATTGCTCTTCACACCGGGGAGAGATCATGAGCTCTATGTAGTGCGCCTACTTCTCTCGCAGCGTGGGACTCTGAACTCTGCAGCAGGGTCCCTGTCAGGGCACATAGCGGACTACAAGGCCCAGGTCACATTGCTCTTCTACCTGGGAGAGAGCATCAACATTATTTACTGTGCCTTCTTTTCCCGCAGCACGGAAATCAGTACTCTGCAGCAAGTGGCGTGTGGAGGCACAGAGAAGACTAGATGTCCCAGCTTACATCGTTCTTCACCCTTGGGGGAGATCATCATTGCAATTTAGCACGCCTACTTCTCCCGCAGTGTGAATGCACGCAGGGCACAACCGGGCGCATGCACTGGCCAAGACCGGGCCCGTCTTTGCTGTCATCACCAAGAAGAGGGTGGGCCCCCCGGTTCTGCTTTTGGAGTTAAGACTCTTGCTATTGCAACATCTTGGCTGGTGAAGGACATTGTCCCCCAGTGTCTATATTAGAGCCTATAAAGGAAGGGTGACTGTTGCTCTTGCACTTTATAGCACTCCACCTGACCTGCAGCATTATTGAAGACTCATGGAAGACTTTAAAGCTCTGTCTTCGCCCCTCCTCTTTTTACAACTGTAAAGCGAAAGGCCTCCAACCCAGCTAACCCAGCTAAGATTGACCTGGATTCTTCCTCTTTGAATAAGTGCACGAAACATGCAGTTGGTGTCCTAAGTAAAGAGATTGAGTATGCTAAGCGTCCTCTATCTGCCACCATGACTGGAGCTTCAGGGAAAATATCACCCACGAAGATAATTTATCGGCCTGCCTATGGTACCACTTTAGGGTCTGATCAGGACCCACTGTCAGCGCCAGAGCCAACGCCTTCACATGCTGTCCCTTTCTGCGACCAGGACAGAATACAAGTATGCCTATAACTTCTCACATTAACAGCAGTCACCTGCCAAACATAACGTAGCATCCCCCTCTAGACTCTCAATCTAGTGCCGCTGTTCCTGGTCCAGAGAGGCAAATTGTGCTCTCTACTGAGGAGCTGGACTTGATTCAAGGGAAACGGTTGGCCTGTGTGAAAGGGTTGCTGGAAAGTTTGTTGTCTCACTGTTAAGAATGATTGAAGATCTATTGTGCAGTATTAAGGCTACGAACTCCAGTCCCCTTCTAGTACAGTCATCCAGTCTATTCATAAAGCACTAGGGGTTTTGTAATCAGTTCTAGATGTACCTTCAATTGATTATAATCCTTCCTCAAACCTGTTTGAACATAGTTTGATATAGTCATCAAGGTTGCCTTAATCGCACAGTACAAATACTTCACACATTGTCAATCTCGAGTTGTGCATGGGTTTTTGTAGTGTGGGAGGACTTTCTGCCCAGACGTTGATTTATCCTCGGCCAGGGCCCTGGGTCATGTGAAGGATCCGCTTGCCACTTATGTGCAACTGACTGGAATTACTAAACCGACCAGGGATTCTGGTCGTATTCGACTGCCTGAAATCTTTCCAGGTATTGCTTCCACAGGTCTGGGAAACCTGTGTACCCAAAGAAATGAGGGGGAATCTTCCAATATAGTTACCATCAACCTACTGCCTGCTTGTTGCCCATATGTGTAAATAATTACTAATGTTCCTCCCTAGTCCCTGAGTGCAATCGAGTCACCTGTCAAGCTAAGGAATAAAGTTCTCCACTGGGTACAGTCTAAATTTGTCTTTCAAATTTCTAGAGCTGACCAAATTCTGAGGACAAGGAGGATCCAACAAAAAAAACATTTAAGGGGGGTGGGGTGTGTGATCATTAATTTCAAGCAGCCTAGGTTTGCTGGAGAGATCTTATCCAGGTCTTCGTTTTCCTCTTCAAGCCTTGGCAATATTACACTCATTCCTATCAGCTATTTTTATGCAATCTGCATCAAGTCCCACGAATGTTTGTCACTCCATCCCCTGGTCAGCCCTTCCTTGTTGAATGCCCGTCTCATATTCACACTTTGAATAGGTTTGAGGTTTTAGGTGATTTGCAAAAGATAGACTGACATCATATACTTGAGGGTACTTCTACCTTCTACTGTCTGGATGACGTCCTTGATCAGATTGTCCATCCCCTATGCTTCCATTCTGAGCCTATAGCTGGACGCACTGCTTCTGATTTCAACTACTTTCCCTTACCACTTAAGACGATCCAATTATGATCTCCTAGTCCCCCTGTCCCAACTCCTTCTTTGTGGAATATTTTTCATCTTCACAATAAATTAGCTACAGTGGACTGGATCAATATTTTCTCTATTTCACTTGTGATATGTCTTCAGGAAACATTGAGTATTGAACCAACTAATGTAGAAGGTTTCCTTCTGTCTTTGCTGCAGCTAGCCCATTCCTGCCAGGTCGTGCTAAAGGTTCTCTGCAAATTGTAATCTTTAATTTGATATCTATTGTTATTAGAAGGTTTCTCATTGTTTCACCCTATTATCAGTTTGTGTGGTTGCTTATCAAGGGTGGATGTGATTTAGTGGTAATTCATTTCTATATTAATGTGTTTAACTCCTCCCATAGCAATCTTGTCTTTGCACTTGAAGCTGATTTAGACACGTTTGTATCCTATCCACTCAAATTATCCTATCCTTTGGTCCGACGACTTTAACACACAGGCATGTGCTTTTTCGGTTAGGGGTGTGTGTGTGGCATGGCTGTCACAGAAGGTGTGGGTGCCTCACACTTTCCGCACTATGCTTATGGGCAGTCTCTAAATTACTTCATTTTAAAACATGATTGTTTATTATTAGAGAATTTCAATACTGTGAGAAATGAGCAGAGTCACTCTTTTATTGGTAGAGGAGCTCATACAACCATTGGCCATATTGTAATCGCCTCTGCTGCTAGTGATCTTGTTATCAGGCTCAGGATAATACCTACTGCAGTGAGTGATCTTAACCCTCTAACTTTCCATGTCCTTTCATGCTGACAATTTTGCGGTGCACACCAGTTTATTAATGCCAACCCATTTAGACCCAATGGTGTTCAAATTAAATAAGTGAGGGGTGACCCGCAATGCCTACTGCAAAAGCTGTTACCAATGACTGTTTTTGAGTGTAACTATTGTTATGGCAATAAAGTGGGCAATGTTGGGTGGATTTATGCCTTTGAAAATATTGCTAGATCCTGTAAAGCTCTGTTGACACAATTCCCTAGACCAAAGTCTTTTAAGAGAGATGCTTGGTTGGCCACCCTTGTAATCGGGATTCTAAGATGTTGCAGAGTTCTTTGCACAGCTCACCTAGGGACCACCTTGCTATCAAACAATTAGGAAAAGAATATTATCTGGTTATAGTATCTAGCAAAAAGATAATCACGGAAGAGCCTTGGACCAACTTGGCTCAGGTAGCCGGGACCAAGGATGCAATTTTATTCTGAAATATGCACCTTTTTAAAAAAATGACACAACACCTGACTTTACTTCATATGTTCCCCTGCAAGCATGGGTTGATCATTTTTTCAGAAATCTGTGATTCCCTAAAGGGAGACATTTGTAAAAGTGTCAATCAAAATAGTAATCGACCTCTAGAAGTTACACTGGATGAGGTCCCTATTGCCCTAGAATGTAGTGCAGGGGTTAAAGATCCCGGTCCTAACGGCATCCCAGTTGATGCTTCAGGGCAATGGGTGAACTCTGGTGCCCCATCCTGACTCATGTGTTTAGCATGGTTGGCGAGGGTATGATCCCTTTTATTCAGGCTGATTCCATCGTAGTGCCTATTTTTAATAAGGTAGATAGATCTGACCCAAAGTGCTAAGTATCAACCCATCTCCCACCTGGATTCCTCTGCACAACTGATGGGCAGGATCCTCCTGCATAGATTGGAGCAGTGTAATACCAATAATTCTACTCTTTCAAAGGCCCTGTATGGATTCAGGAAGAGGGTTGGGGACAGTGGAACTGTGCATGAACTTTGTCATGACCCTGGCTTGCTTATATTCTCAATCCTCCTGTACCTTGTGTACAGAGAGCTTGCGGGATTAAGCACATGTCCAAGTACCTCCATGGCTGTTCATGGGACTCACTGCCCTGTAGGCTTGACATAGTTATTTGGTGGTAATTAAGCCAACAAGCAACTAAACACCAAAATGCAAACATTACCATCCCCAGGACCTTCAGGCCTCGCATAATCAGTTCAGCATTCACGACCTACCTCAGAAACGTACAGAGGATGCCCCTATTGCGTTAAAATTGGCTACAGCATTAGCAAACCTAAGCCAAAAAGTCCAGTCCTTACAACAAGAAAACCTGGCACAAAAAAAAGAATTGCTAAGGTATCGCCCCGTCATTCCCCTTGGCTACCTGATACCATGCTTGTTTCCAATCCAGGGAGGACCTGGCTTGGCAGTTCGGGCTGGACTGTTCCCATGAGGCACAAAGTCAAGACTGATTTGCATATGGCCAGGTCTAAACTGGGGCGGCATGGTGAACAAAAGAATGATGGATTTAACCCAAATCTCTTGACTGGGGGTGAATGTTTTGAATTGTTCTGCATTCCGTCCATCAATTGTGTGTCTTTTGCTTTCTCGCCTTAAGTGCACCAGGTATGCCAGACGTGGGTCCTGGGCTCACTGTGCCACTGGAATCAAGCTATCCTAGCTGAAGAGGGGTAATACCCAGAAACCGGTCCTAGGATGCTTGTTTTAGGTCCAGGGAGGACCTGGCTTGGCAGTTTGGGCTGGACTGTTCCCATGAGACACAGGGTCAAGACTGATTTGCATATTGCCAGGTCTAAACTGGGATGACATGGTGAGCAAAAGAATGACGGATTTAACCCAGATCTCTTGACTGGGAGTGAATGTTTTGAATTGTTCTGCATTCCGTCCATCAATTGAGTGTCTTTTGCTTTCTCGCCCTAAGTGCGCCAGGTATGCCCATTCGTGGGTCATGGGCTCTCTGTGCCACTGGAATCAAGCTATCCTGGCTAAAGAGGGGTGAGACCCCGAAACCAATACTAGGATGCTTGTTTCCGGTTCAGGGAGTACCTGGCTTGGCAGTTCAGGCTGGACTGTTCCCATGAGGCACAGGGTCAAGACTGATTTGCATGTGGCCAGGTCTAAATTAGGGTGACAAGGTGAGCAAAAGAGTGATGGATTTAACCCAGATCTCTTGACTGGGGGTGAATGTTTTGAATTGTTCTGCAGTCTGTCCATCAATTGTGTGTCTTTTACTTTCTCGCCCTAAGTGCACCAGGTATGCCCAGATGTGGATCCTGGGCTTATGTGCCGCTGGAATCAAGCGACCCTGGCTGAAGAGGGCTGATTCCTAGAAACCGGTCCTAGGATGCTTGTTTCCGGTCCAGTTAGGACCTGGCTTGGCCATTTGGGATGGACTGTTCCCGTGAGCCACAGGGTCAAGACTGATTTGCATATGGACAGGTCTTAACTGGGGTGGCATGGTGAGCAAAAGAATGATGGATTTAACCTAGATCTCTTGACTCAGGGTGAATGTTTTGAATTATTCTGCATTCGTCCATCAATTGTGTGTCTTTTGCTTTCTCGCCCCAAGTGCACCAGGTATGCCCAGATGTGGGTCTTGGGCTCTCTGTGCCACTGGAATCAAGCTATCCTGGCTGAAGAGGGGTGAGACCCTGAAGCCGGTACTAGGATGCTTGTTTCCGGTCCAGGGAAGACCTGGATTGGCAGTTCGGGCTGGACTGTTCCCATGAGGCACAGGGTCAAGACTGATTTGCATGTGGCCAAGTCTAAATTGGGGTGGCAGGATGAGCAAAAGAATGATGGATTTAAGCCAGATGTCTTGACTGTGGGTGAATGTTTTGAATTGTTCTGCATTCCGCCCATCAATTGTGTGTCTTTTGCTTTCTCGCCCTAAGTGCGCCAGGTATGTCCAGACGTGGGTCCTGGGTTCACTGTGCCACTGGAATCATACTATCATGGCTCAAGAGGGGTGAACCCCGAAACCGGTCCTAGGAAGCTTGTTTCCGGTCCAGGGAGGACCTGGCTTGGCAGTTCGGGCTGGACTGTTCCCATGAGGCACAGGGTCAAGACTGATTTGCATATGGCCAGGTCTATACTGGGATGGCATGGTGAGCAAAAGAATGATGGATTTAACCCAGATCTCTCGACTGGGGCGAAAGTTTTGAATTGTTCCGCATTCTGTCCATGAATTGTGTGTCTTTTGCTTTCTTGCCCTAAGTGCGCCAGGTATGCCCAGACGTGGGTCCTGGGCTCACTGTGCCAGTCGAATCAAGCTATCCTGGCTGAAGAGGGGTGAAACCCCAAAACTGGTCCTAGGATGCTTGTTTCCGGTCCAGGGAGGACCTGGCTTGGCAGTTCAGGCTGGACTGTTCCCATGAGGCACAGGGTCAAGACTGATTTGCATATGGCCAGGTCTAAACTGGGGTGACATGGTGAGCAAAAGAATGATGGATTTAACCCAGATTTCTTGACTGGGGGTGAATGTTTTGAATTGTTCTGCATTCCGTCCATCAATTTTGTGTCTTTTGCTCTACTGTGGCATAGCTAGACATTTCACTAAAGAATGATATGCGAAATCAAATGATTTCGTAAACTTGTGGTGACCACCACCGATGCATTATAGGAAAATTCACTGATCAATGGTATGCAATCTTGAATAAATGTTCCTTGGATTTGACGCTGCTTATAGTAGCAGAACTTTCTAAGCTGCTGGATGAACTTAATAAGGAAATCAGTCAACTCAAACAAGAGTTATCCAACAAAATGACTAAGGATGAATGGGATAAGACTTTGTTCAACATCAACATACAGTTTGAACAATACACAAAAGTGATCAATGAAAGGAAGATCCACAAATTTAAACATGATAGTATAGACTATAAAATGGGGGACGTCTACAGTTGGGCAGAAGTTTATGCACGCAAGCTTCAACAAGAAATATTTTTCTCTAAATTCACTTATGGACAGACTTCTTCATCAGATGATTCACCGGACAGAAAAAAACATCACAGAAACAAGGAAAATCAATTATCATTAACATCTAGTAATTTCACCCTATCAATATCCGATTCATCAACAACTGAGGTGTCTTTTTAAGGGAGAGGGCCGGATGTTGTCACCGAACAGGGAGTGGACACGGCAACAAAGAAGTTGATTTGCAAACTCAACCAGGAGCCAGAAAAACCTAGTTAGTGATCAATATTTCGAAGTGTCATCTAACATTGACTCAAATTTCAACCTTACATAAAGGCAAGTCATATGTTCCTACATATCATTCCAATGAGCTTGAAACTCAGGTACGTTTTTTTTTTTTACACCTGAGAAATTTTAGAATTAAGACTTTTTTGACAACGTAATTGATCAGCCACGTAACAAAGAAGAAGGTACCTTAATGGATCTCAGAAATAAGAGTACTTTTACAACTCCCATCAGACTTAAATTCTTACTCGTTTGAAACATTAGTGCAAAGATTTTTACATGCAGTATTCAAAAACAAAAATTTAACCCAAAAAGAACATAGAATCATCACACAAATTACCAACAACAAAATGATCACATGTTGTAAGGCTGACAAAGGGGGAGCCCTTGTCATTTTAGACACTGATTACTATGTAGGAAGTTTGGATGATCATGTACATGACGCACCTACATACATGAAATTGAGTTCAAATCCCACAAGAGGTTTTCCAATATTCTTTTTTCTTGAACAAAACAAGATCGATGGGTACCATCACTGAAAAGGATGGATGCTATCTGTTCCTGGAACATCCAAGCATTCCTCATACTTATATGCTACCCACAATTCACAAAAATCTACATAAAGCTCTTGTTTGACCCATTGTGTCCACTCTCAATTCCATACACGAACCTGTAGGAAAAATACTTGGACCGTCACCTTCAACCTTTAGTTCAAAAAATGTCTACACTTCTGAAGGACATGACTGATTTCTAGAACAAAATAAGGTCAATCGTATTTGATGAAAACAGTACACCAATTTTATGTACCATTGACGTGAAATCTTTATTAACTTCAATCCCTAATAACTTGGGTCTTCAGGCAGGGGAGTCATTTCTTTTGAATGCTCCAAGGAAAGAGGATCTAAAAATCTTCTTATTGGAATTACTGCTCTTTACCTTATACCACAGTTATTTTGAGTGGAATAATGAATAATATTTACAACTGACAGGTACTTCCTTGGGAAATTGTGCTGCCCCATGCTATGCTAACCTCTTCAGGCACCGGTTTGAATTAGACAACATCTTGCAGAAACAAGAATGGTTGGAGCACCTTGTAGCATACTGGAGATAAATTGATGACATATTCCTCATTAGAAGGGTGATCAGACAAACTTTGTTTCTGCAATAAATATTTTCAATACCATTGATGAACATATCAGTTTCACTAATACCATCAGTAAAGACCAGATAACAGTCCTGGATGTGGATATCACTGTTCAGAGTCAAGTATTGGAAACAAATGTATTTGTGAAACAGACAAATAGAAATAATTTGTTACACTTCATCAGTTTCAATCAAATGACTTTAAAATGACACCTGCCCGACTCTCAACTGTTAAGAATCAAACACATTTCATCCAATGAAAACCATTAAAGAATCAGGAAAGAAATTATTGTAACAAAGTTTAATCAGAGAGGATATCCTAACAGCATCATACAAACAGCCATTGAAAGGGCTGGTTCTAAAGAAACACTACATCTCTTTACATCTTACAAAGCACGAAGTACCAGCAAGAGATTGGTATTCATGTCAAAATATTCTACCAAAAGCAATAAAATCAAAAACATCATGTTGAAACATTGGCCTATGCTACAAACTGAAGATGAATTCAAAGGTATCTTTAACTTTCCTCCTCTATTTGCATACCAAAGAACAAGATACTTGCAAGAACTCCTATCCAAACCAGACTATACGAAGGTAGGCCAAAAACATAGAACAACACCACCATGTCTCAACTGAGGAAGCTGTAATAACATCATAAAAGGTACCACCATCAGGCATCTAATTCCAGGAATTCCAATCAAACTGTACACAATGGACACTTGCGATACTAAACATGTGGTTTACCGATTGAAGAGCACATGTAGATTAGCATATGTGGGGAAAACAGAAAGCAAAAAAACACTAGACCTACTGAACATAAAATTAACATTCACCTAAAAAATGAGAAGTCCACCAATGCCGCACATTTTTGCATTCATAAACACACTGTTTGCCAATTAAGGTTTTAGATACTAGAAGTTGTGCCTATCAAAGAAGGCAGAGACAATGAGAAATACTAGCTCCAAAGAGAAATTTATTGGATGAAAAAACTGGACTCTGTTAGCCCCAAGGGTTTGAATGATTGGCTCGATTTGAGCTGTTATTTATAATCAAATATTTGACTTTTCTCACATTCTTCAAAACATTGATACTTTCTATTCTTTTTTAAACAGTGTTGAATTTTTTTATTCACTTTCATTTTTTTTGTTATCTTTGATTATCCATTTGATTATCTGTTTATAATAATTTACATTTTAAGAACAGCATCTATTTTGCCATCTGCCATAGCATGCCTTACTACAACAGGCATATTTGTTTAAAGATGACACTCACAGGTTTTTAACCTACTCATGTGTACTCCTTTTCATTTGAACACCACTTATTTCAGCATTCATCTATGCATGTGAAGCCAATGAGGATCAGTTGTGGTGGTATGCTATTGGCATTACATTTTACTAATAGAGACAAGTTGTTGGATTATTTACATTTTCTAATCATTTACTATTTAAATCAGGTAATTCCTTTGACTCACGTATTGTTATGAGGCTCATGTTCCAAGATGGCGCTCACGGTTTTTGAGCTTGTCCTCTCTCTACTCCATTTTTTTTTTTAAATGAGTATCGTGAATCACTGCATTCACTTTTCCATGTTAAACTAATGAATGCAGTTTTACCTGCAAATGGAAGTATGGCTCTTGGATTTATATTTTATTACAGGGACTCAGTGGTTTGCCTAACACTTTGTATCATCACTAAAATTTCTGATTGGGTTATTTTTCGTATATAGTATTTCTAATAAGCTCCTTTTTCTTTCCTGCATTAGATGCCCATTCACTTACGGTGGTTTAACATGTCACTTTCCCGAGCCTACATTATTCACTATTGGAACACTATATGTAATTTCTGGAGGTTGCATGCCATATATCTTCCTACCAAATCACCGTCAGTTGTCTTTGTCGTCACTGAGAAAAATGATTCAGAAAAGTTATCACAGTTTTGTAAGCACCGGAATTATTATCTGTTGCACTTATTTGGCACATGTATTCCTGGGTGATTCATGCAACATGTTTAGTAATAGTCACAACTTATTGACAGTATAGTCACCAGATGCATGGTAGTTCATTATCCTATATCTATTACATTTTATGAAATACTCCCCTGATGAAAGGCCAGTCCTGAAATACATTGAGATACCTGAGCATTTAGAAAATGTATGTTATAGTGTGATGGATTAACACTATAAAATTGATCATTTCAGTACCACTAAATGGTAACAAGAATTGATTACATTGACAACGTCTATAAATTACCATTTTGAAGAACATTTATTTACAGTCATCCTGATAAGGTTACAAATTAATTGTTACTACATAGTGCATAGTGGGGATGATACTCCCTTGTTAGGTAACGCATCAGACATCATGGACATTGATGACATCCTAATTTATTCCCAAAATGTTACTGATAATGTCACTCAAGTACGAACAGGCTTACAGTGCCTCTGAGACCATGACCTGTTTCCTAAGGTAGAGAAGTGCACATTTCACACTCAAAAAGACGAGTTTCTAGGCTACATCCTGTCACCCTAAGGCATAACCATGGACAGAAAAAAGGTCCACGCAATTCATAACCTCCATTAAAGAGGGGTAGAGTGTCATGGGCTTTGACAATTTTTATAGTAGGTTCATCACTCCTTCTCCGACATTGTAAGTCTCATTACAAAATAATAGAGGAAGACAGTACTTTTCATTTGGTCGCAGAAGGTGTAAAAAGCCTTCTGTTCATTTATACAATAATGTACATCGACCCCAATACTGAAACAGCCTGAACCCATACAACCGTACTTCACGGAGGCAGATGTCTCACAGGTGGTAGTAAGCAGAATCTTATCACAACGTGAAATTTCTACATGACACATGCACCCCGTTGCCTACTTTCCTGAAACGTTGCTGCCAGCAAAGTGGCGAATGCGAGTTTCTCGCTATTGACCTCTACTTTGAGGAATGGCAACAGTACTTACTCGGATAACAACACACCATCACCGTACACACAGATCACAAAATCGTTCAGGTTTTAAGATCTTTGAAGTCCTTGACCCCACAACAAATCAGGTACCTCCTATACATTAGTGAGTTCAGTTTTGTGATTCAAAAAGCGGGAGTTCCCTCAGGAGTGACGGCCCTTCGATGCACTCAGGTGCGACTACGACTCAGTTTATTCAGTTTTGGGATCACACACAGACATGGGGTTGAACATACTAAAGCTGTTTTATTATCACAATGGGGACTTGATGGGCAGGACAGAAGCCAAACACCTCCACAAAACATCCTAGCTCTGGAATATATCATTGACCTATAAGACCAAGACCCATATCTAGACAAAGTCCGTCAATGCACTAAACAAGTAGACAGACAATTTGTTGGACAAAGAGAAAAAATGTACTTGTAGGATGTGTTGTTTTATCATGGCACTACATTGTATGGCCGCACCAACAATCGGAGATAGGAAGCCTTGACTTGGTGCCAAGACAGTCCATTAGCAGGGCACCCTGGGATAGCCAAAACCCTAGCAAGCTGCAAATAGTGGTTTTGGTGGTGAACGTTGTCCAATGACGTGCGCAACCATGTCCTAACATGTCCCATAAGTATTAAGATTAAAGCTTCCCACTCCACTCCTCTGGGTTTATTGTGTCTATTGCAAGAGCCCCCACAACCATGGCATGCCATCAGCATGGACGTCATCACTGATTTACCTGCTTCCAAGGGTTATACTACCATATGGGTAATTGTAGATTGTTTTAAACAATGTTGCCCTAAAACAGATACAATCTGCTAAGACCCTCTCCCTTTTGTCATTTCAACACATAATGTATTTGCATTGAATCCCCTCACTCTTTGTATTAGACAGAGGCCCACAATTTGTTTCCAGATTTTGGCACAACCTGTGCACTTCTTTGGAAATTGGTGCTTGTCTCTCGTCTGCCTACCACCCACAAACTGATGGACAGACTGAATGAGTAAATTTGGCCCTGGAACAAACCCTTAGGTGTTTATTGAAAACCAATTCCACTGAATGGGAGACCTTAGTACTGTTGGCAGAATTTACCAACAATAATCCCAGTCACACCTCTACTGGGGTATCGCCCTTTTACTGTGGAATTGGGATAAACCCACATATTTTACCTGAGGATGTTGCCAGCCAGACCGGGCCTGTACTCACTGTACATGAATTAATAAACGTATTTGACCCAATAGCAACAAGAAGTAGACAAAGATATCCAACAAGAAAAAAGTAGACGAGATGACGCAGGCCAATAAACATTGTACTCAAGCCCCTAATTATAAGAAAGGGTTTCGGGTTTAGCTCTCCAGAAGACATCTACGGTTCAAGGGTCCATGTAAGTTAAAGCCTCAACATGTGGGTCCCTTCTCTGTGGACAGTATAATCAATCCTGTAGCCTTACACCTTCTATTACCCAATGACTTAGCTGTCCAGCCAGTATTCCATGTGTCCCTCTTAAAACCTTACTGGGCCCAGAACCGCCCAGCACCTCGAAAAACAGTTGGAATTTGAGGTTCAATGAATCTTTGATGGCAAAAGAGTGAAAGGCATTTATATTACTTTATAGACTGGAAAGGGTATGGTCCGGATGATCAATCATGGTAACCAGCTACCAACGTGCATGCCCCCATCTGGTTCTCCTATTTTCATGCATAACATCCTGACACACCCCGCCCAGTAAGCACTTCTTTGTGTACCATGACCCTGACCTCCATGTGTTCTCACTCCTCCTGTATCTTGTGTGTGGGGGTCTTGCGGGATCAAGTATATGTCCAGTACCTCCCTTGCTGTCATGGGACTCATTCCCCGTAGGCCTGACAACAATATTGGCATGGTAATTATCCTCCACCCCCTAGGCCATTGATTTAGTAAACACCAAAGAACAAACAAAAACATCTCTCAGGCCCTTAGGGCTGACTCATCATGACCAGAGTTATATTTGAAGTCTCTCACAGGCCTATGACTATTAGGATATTTGGGATGACTCATAGGCACATAACTATTGGTTACTTGGATCGGCTCATGGGCACCTGACTATGGGGATATTTGGGCTGACTCATCAGGATTTGCGAAAGGTATTTGTACCACGCTTAAACTATGAGGCAGTGCTTTGCTTACCAACTGGTTTAAGAGGACAGATCCTCTTCAGCGATCCCGCTCACCTGAACGTCTCTGTGACCTGGTTGGGCTTGTGGATTGCAGCTCCCCTGTGAATTCTCTGATGTTTCTGGCATCTTCTCCCCTGCAAATCCAGCGATTCAGCGAACTCCATCCCTGCAATGCTGCATGGCTATTCTGCAAATCTCTGGCATGTCGGACATCTTCTTCCATGCAAATTTAGCAAAGGACAAACACCATTCCCACAACACCACACCTAAAAGCAGAAAACATGGTTAAGTACCATCCTTTAGGTTAGTGCACTAACGAAAAGTGAATAAACCAAAGATTTGTCTTTATGAAGCAGAAAATCAGAAAACAGGACAACTGTTAAACATTGAGACATTATGGGTATTATTTAACATGCACATCGAGGCCTTGGTTTTATTACCCAGTAACATTCTTATGTGACATTCTTTATTGTGCTGTAGTCTGTGAATCCAAAAGCACATTGTTGTGCACCTTGTACCTAATGTTGAACAAACAAGGTGAACCTTAGTCGGTAAAGTGACAGCACAATATATCTTCTGCTGGGAGTTCTGCATCTCCAAGGGTAACACTAGACTATTGGAAGTCTATGTAGGAATAGATTCATTATCGTGTAAGTGACTGTTAATTTGCATGTCAAAGGTGGGAGGGAGTATTTCATGACTACTCATTTGTTGAATATTCTTTCTACTTGCATTTGCTATACAGTTCCCCACATACTACATTATGCACATAAAATGACTACGCTGTCCAGGACTAAGAGGAGACGTACGTGAGACTCCAAGAAGACAGTGACTGAGCTCGAAGGCATGCAAGTCTCTTTGTCTGTTATTTAGTCCCAACCCCCCTTTTCTTCTGGGGCGGCAGTTTTACGGTTACAATTCCCTGATCAGACGCCACCCCGTGAGAGATAGGAGGTCCAGCATCATCTCGGTGGACAAGAGCCAGATGAGTGGCTTTACAAACTTTGCCAAATTCAGAAGCGCCTCCGATTTGATGGATCACCTGACTCTGTTGCATACTTACTCTCTATTGGAACACCAGAGGACATTGTTCTCCTTTTATCTCGATTGTATGAGAATCTGTCTGCTAAAGACCGTGATGGCCCAAATGGAGAATGTTCCACATAGTTTAGAATTAAGAATGCAAATTAGACAAGGCTGTGTTTTGGCCCATTTTCATTTTCTCTTCACATTAATGGGGTGGATGTTGCTCTGCAACCCGATGCACCTAGAGGTGCTGGTCATTCGGTTCATGTGTTATTGTTCACCAATGATGCGGTCCTGTTGTCCAGCACCTATGTCAATTTACACATTTGTTGACTTCATGGAGGCTAGAAGATTAAAGATTTATAATATCATAACATTCACAATGTCATGCATGAAAAACACACAAAAGTGTAGGACCTTCTACATCAAGGACTCACCAATCAGGAGGGTAAATAAATGTAACTATTTTGGCATTCTTTTTACTAACAATGGCACATGGTCTCAGCACATTCAAAATGTTAGATCAAAAATGAGCATTAGGGTCTCTAGGTTCTCCAGCAAACTAGGTAGCCACCCTGTTGAAGAAATAATCAACCTATATATGGCTAAAGCAGTGTCAGCAGCTGTGTATGGAGGATACCTGTAGAGCCTTATGCCTCGTAGTTCTCTTCAGGTTGAGGAGAATGCCTTGCTTAGGAGCCTGTTATGTATCCCATTCAGTTTTTATTGTCCATAAAGAGAATGGGAACATTTATCTGCAGGACTTACTCTTGCTCAAGATGCCGTTCAATCTGGGCAAAACCTGAAATGGCATTTTCGAAAGCCATTATTTTGGATTGTCTAGCACTTGACCATGTTATTATCATCCCCAGGTATTTCTTACATTAATTATACTTTTAGATCATTGTTTGGTTCCTCTGTGTTCCAAGACCCACATAGAGTGTTGGCCTCTCACAAGAGTGAGGTTCAGGCCCACTTCTTAGGTGTTCAGCCCAAAAATATTGCCCTCACTGAGACTGAGAAAACAATTGTTGCTTCTTTATGCTGATTATTTCTCAGGAGGGTTTTCAACTGTATTTGTCCATGGTATTCAATACCCAACATCATTTAATTTTAACCAGGGTATAGCTTATTTGCTTGTTGCTTTCCCCATTATGGAGCTGAGGTCTAGAGAATTGGTATCATATCCATGTGACGGTATCTTGAAGCAGAGCACTCAGCACTTTATTTTATAGATTGTATAATGGCTTAAGGAAACATTACCTGAAACCGATTTTCCTTGCACATAATGTTAGGGATTACAGTGTTGTAATCAGATTTCTGTGTGCGATGAGAGGCAAGATGGCATCCGCAAGCTCGGACGTGTAAGCTAACCACTCGGCCATGCCGAAGCTCTCAAAACAGTAGAGTGGCAAAGTGGCGATTATGCACTGATTGAAGCCTGGACTAGTACGGAATCGCACAGACCGGAAAAAAAATGCCGAGTTGGGGCTCACCTGTGAAGGATGTTGTGGGATGCTAACCGTTTTGGTGGTGGCCGCGGCGAGGCTTGGTAGTTTTCTGTGGAGGTGCTGGGCGATCCTGCTCTATCGACATCAGAGTTGGGCTGTTTGTTTGTGCTCGAGGCGGTACGGAGGCTCAAGAGGGGAGTATCCCTGGTTTGTAGCAATGCCACCCAAAGGTGCACAGGGGAAACTGCGGCTACAGGAAGATCCACTTGTTGAAGGGAACTCTGGAGGGGGAGTGAAGACACCAGGTAATCCCCCGGCTGCTGCAAAAGATACTACAGATGATACAAATGTTAAGGGGCAAAAAACTTTATCTAAAAGAACTATCCCGGAACTTTTTATTGCGGGTAAATACAAAAAATAGGGCAAGAAAGTGGGCTCTCTGCAAGTGGAGGGGGTGGATGTAATGGGGAACAAGCAGGAAACAATAAAAATAGGGAGGCAAATGAAGCTAATTAGGCTGCAATGACTGAAAAAAATGGAGCCCCTATGTAATTTCATTAACTTTCCCTAATGTTGATGGTTTTTCTGAGAATCAGAGGAGTAAGGAGTAACACTCTCTGATAGATATATTGGATATTCTCTCTGCATCCATTGCTACAGGGGAGGTTCCAATTGTGGATATAGCTTTATCTGTTACCCCTGATTCAATCTCCGGTGCTAAGTCGACAACGGCAAGTGCTGCAGGGGGTCCTGATATTGGGGCTAATTCAGATAAAAGCGGTAATATCCTAGTACAAGATGCTGAATCTGGTGAACCCATATTTGTAAAACGCAAACTACTCACCCTTACAGGTCTCAAGGCGCTGGGGGCCGTCTTAGAAATTATGTGAGCTATTGCCCAGAGTCACATGGGGCTGAGCTGAGCTGCTGCCGGAGCCGGGGATCGAATCGTGAATCCTGTGCTTCGAAGGCAGCTGCCCTGGCCGGTGCACCACACCTCTCCACTTTTTCATTATCTGATCAGTCCACATCATCTTGTGAGGACTTATCAGCAATTTTTAAAGTCCAGGTGAATGGGGTCAGTGGCAGCGACCAAAGCAGTTCGTACTTGGAAGATTCTGGTGAGTTCTTGGAAGGTAGTCCACATACTGTCTTTATCTTTAATTTACCAATCAATAATGTCCCATCGGGATGAAATGTAATATACTTGTAAAGCGCACAGCTGCCCCAGCAACGGGGCGTCCCGGCGCTGTATAACTCTGGGGAACCCGTCCTGGCTTTCCCTGTGGGATGGTCCCTTGCTGGGAGTCCCCAAGGTGGAGCCAGGCATCCCCAGAATTGGTGGGGCCGTTGTGGAGATTAGGCAAGCTAATGCCCAGAGTTGCCGAGTGTAACCCCTGATTAGAGTAAGCACTGAAGCGAGAATTATCGAGTCCGCTGACCAAGGTCCACGACCCTGCCGCGTCGGGAATTGAACCCTGGTCCCGGGCTGATTTCTGCTCTCAGGCCTGCCGCCTCTAACCAGTGAGCCACACTACTCCACTACAGTGAAACAACAGTGGAAAGTCAAAGAGTTCAGAACCTTTGTTGAAAACTTCCAAATTCAGTACGTCGCATGGCTAAAACCTGCTCGGATTTCACCTCAGGATTTCATGAAGCAGAGGCACACATCTCAAATCTCGAAGATGAACTTGTGGCTCAAAAGGTCTTAACTGAATCTTTGCGTACTAAGAAAGAGGATACACAGTGGAAGTTGGCCGATTTCGAGAATCGTTCACATAGACAAAATCTTAAAGTGTTACAGATTCCTGCGGGGAGGGATGGGCAAGATCCCCGCAAGTTAATTATTGATTTGTTTACAGATGCATTGCCCAAGCTAACCAGATGAGATTGGAATAGAGAGATAGAAAGAGCACATCATTTCCCTTTTAACATTCGCTCCGCAGTGGGCCTAAAATCTCATAGGCCTAGGGCATTTCTGACCTCTTTCAATAGATTTTTAGCTAGTGAAGATGTTTTTCTGCTAATCCGTCCAGATAAGAAAAAGGGCTGGGAAGGATTTAGAGTTTTTAGTAAGGCCGGATTTTTGGCATTTCATTGTGGAGAATCGCTGGCAGTTACGTCAGCTTATCCCGTTGTTTCAAGCTAAAGGGGGGCAAGTATTTTTATTGAACCCAGCTAAACTCATAGGGGCATATTACCAAGCAATAGCGATAATTATCGCTATTGCTTGGTTAGAGACAAAATTTTACAGCTGAGCTGAGGCGATTTTTATCGCAGATAAACCTTGGTATTACCAAGGTTTATCGCAAATGCGATAAAAAACGGCCGCAATGCATGAATATCGCTGAAAAGTCAGCGATATTCATGCATTACCGAGCTAATGCTCTTAGCCATGTTATCCACCTCCCATTGGATAACATGGCTAAGAACTGCTCAGGGCAAGTGTAAGCTTTTGGAGATATTCGCGCTTAGCGCGAATATCTCCAAAAGATGGTAATAGGAGATAGCGATGTTAGCGACTGTTTCCAGTCGCTAACATCTTGGCACACCCACTTTGCATGTCATTAGTGATAAACATCACTGACATGCAAAGTGGGGCCCAAGATGGTCGCTATCTCCTACTAGCTGTCGCTAACTGGTGTTAGCGACAGCTAGGTAATAGGGAGATAATTTTATCTCCGCTTTCTTGGCTTTTAAAGCCAAAAAAGCGGAGATAAATCCCCTTGATAATATGCCCCATAGTTATTTTCCAGGATCGTACCCAATTGTTTTCCACAGAGGTTTTCGTAAAAGAGTTCCTATAATACCTGTAGGATTTCTTATAGTGGTGGTATAGCTTGTGGGTTGGGATAACACCATCTAACAGGACGATGTTGTATTTTTTCTTTTTGTCCTTTTTTGGTAGAATCTTCCATGTTGGAATTATATGTTCTGTCCCCTTTGTAACGCTGCTTTTTCCCTCTTTTTCCCTGTATTATGTTCTTTGGGGTTTTTTTCTTCTCAGCCATGAGAAGGAGGGAACATTCTTGTTTGTTCTTTTAACTTTTTGGTTTCATGGCCATTAAAAGGATGTTACGCATTGGTGAAGTATATGTAAAGATGTGGCCTATGGGGGCCTATGAGGTGTGTTTTCTCTTTCACCACATGGCTGGGATGGGTTTTGCAGACAACAGCATTGGGTGACCGGAGGCTTGTCATCACAAGGACCATGGGTCCTAAAGCCTTATTGAGGGGGGGGGGGGTAGGTGTTAGTGGATGGGTTGGGGGTAGTGGTTGGGTAGGTAGGGATTGTGGGTGAGAGGGTGCTGGGGTTCTAGAGGGTGCTAGGTGGGGTGCAATCAAAAAAGTATCCACAGTATCATTATGGAAAAAGCTTTTGAAAATCAAATATTTGTTGTATTGTTTAAAACTACTTATTTTTTCTCTTCTTTTTTCCCAATGGCTAGTAGGGGGTTTAGAATATGTTCTTTAAATGTATGTGGCCTCAATAATTATAATAAGAGGCAAAGGGTTGCCGCTGAATTGCGTATGATCCAACCGGATCTGCTTTGCATTCAAGTGATGCATATTCCTTGGGGAAATGTAAAATGTTGACAGATTTAGGGTTTGTACTTCAGGCTGCTTCACAACAAGCGTCATTGACACAGGGCGTAGCAATACTTGCCAAACCTGCCATCCAGGCCACGGGTCATTTTTTAGCTGATAAATTGGGGCTGTGGGTAATCGTGGAGTGTGGCTTGGGAAGTACTAAATTTACATTATGCACCATTCACGGGTCTAATCTCGATGAACCGTTAGTTTTGGAAGAATTAAATATGGAATTAGCATTGTGGCCGGTGCCTTTGATATTATGTGGAGACTTTAATATAAATGTGGTTAAGAAAGAATTACAGGGTGGGTAGGATATACGGGTCGGAAACCCAGGGTGTTTAAAGCACTATACAATTTGTTAAAGGATCATGGACTACTTGATGCATGGGATTGTCTTCAAGCATCGGTGCCTGGGTAAACGTTTTATTATTTTCCTCAACAGAAACTAGTAAGTCTTGATTACTTTTTTATATCTTCGGCATTTCTCACTGGGGCGCAGATGCATATATTCCCTAGAGTCACCGCTGATCATGCACCAATAGTTTTAGAAATCCCCCTTCTTTCTGTAGGGTGTACTTCAAGAACCTTTTCATTTGAAAGGAAGTTGTTGCTTGATAGTAGTTTTAGAGAGCATATGTAGATATGGATTAAAGACTTTTTTGATAATAATAGACAATCTGTTCATGTAGCGGTTCTTTGGAATACTTTGAAAGCTTGTTTTTGAGGAGAAGTATTGAGTCTTGGGATACATTATCAAAAGAAAGCTAAATTAGAATTACAGGAACTTTACTCTAAATTAAGATTGGCCGAGGAAAAACGTACACAAGGAACTTCGCAACGTAAGGATTTTGCAGATCTTGAACTAATGCAGCAAGATGCCGGGCAAATATTAATATTCTTTAGAATAAGAAAAATGCTCGGAAATATTTAATCTATAAAAAGTAGTTTCATGAGTATGGTGACGCGGTAGGTCGTTGTTTAGCACTACGACTATGGATGAAAGAAGCTTCCCAGAGATTTGTGGGGCTTGGAGATAATTCAGGAGTAACGACTTACGACCCTCAAGGGATCCTTGCAATGTTCCATCAGTTCTATACAGATTGATATATCCAGCAGAAGCCACAAGACTCTACAAGTAACTCAGTTATTCTAGGGGATTTGATGCAGTTAGATTGGGAGGAGGTATGTAGCTAGAATTTGGAGAAGTAAGGGTATTTTTAAAATTGCTCATTTTTATGAGGTTGGAGGGCTTTATCCTACTTTTCTGGATTTTGCAAAGTAATATAATTTACCCAGACGCAGTTTTTTAAGTTTCTCCAAATTCAGGATTTTTTGGGTAGGAAAAATCTAGTCCCAGTACCGCATAACCTTATTGAAGCTATTAGGCGTCAGGAGAAAATCAGGGTTTTTTTATAAAATTCTTTTAACCTCTAGGGCGGATGATTTGGAGAAGCACAATGTTAAATGGGCTAATGTTCTGGGAGAACATAAACTCTCCCTAGAGAAAGCTATTGCAATGTCTGGGGAAACCCTTTTGTCTGCAAATATTAAAGCCCCTTTTTTTAAAACTGTTTTCAATTGATATTATATGCCTGCAAAACTGCTGAAATGGGGGGGGAGGCAGGATGGTAAATGTTTTCGTTGTGGAAGTGTAAATGCGGATAGCTTGCATATTTTTATTCTTGCAGGAAACTGGCTCTTTATATTAGTCACATTGAAACATTTTTATCAGGTGTTACTGGTGTATCTACTAAAATTACTCCAGCTATGATGTTATTAGGAATTGGTCAGGATTTAGAGTCTGGAAAGTCTATGTTTAAGCATCGCTATTTACTGTTTATGGCTGTGGCTGTAGCTCGTCTTTGTGTTGCTGCCTCTTGGTTGCAGTCTGAGGCCCCTGCTTTTGAAATGTGGCAAGCTAGAATTTATAATATATTTAATGTAGTTTATATTCAGCAAAAGGTTCAAGGAAACAAAAGACTTGCATTTATATTTGGGGGGCGTTCCATGAACATATGAACATACGAATGTTTGAAGTATGATGTAATTTTGTGATACCGTGGATCAATAAAAAAAGTAAGATTTCTGTGTGCACTGGTAGACCCCTTTTCATGTTTAAGTATTGCCTCATATATTTTGGTGTGACCCGAAACAGAAAAAGTATTACATTTCAACTGTTATTTTGAGGTAGGAGTGTTTATTTATTGTATATTTTTATATTGTATTGGTGTACCTTTATTTAATTTGTTTTTAAACCAATTATTGTTGTATTTTATGTCTTGCTCTTGTTTTAGCCAATTTTGAAGTGCCAAATAAAGATTATGATTTGAATTGCATCATAAACATTTCTTCACCCCACTACAGAATACAGCATGGGGCAAATGGTCAGCCTACTTCAGCAATTGGCTAACTTCAGTGTTACAGCATACTGCTCTTTCGCACTGGCACATATCCACTCACAACATAGTTTGCTTCAGTGCTGGGGTCTCCTATGGCAATATGTGCTGTGTTCCCTGGCTTTTGGCTGGGAGGGGATTGTGTTGGACTTGGCCTTGTTGGCTAAAGTTCACTTAAACTTTTTGCTTTTCCCCTAGAACGTTTTTTTGACAGAGAGCTGCAAAGTTAGATTTTGTAGGTACTTGCCACTGCTAATCAGTGTGCAAGTACTGGTGTTCCCTGTATAAAGTGTAGAGTTGGTTTGGTTGTCTCTGGTTGGTATGTTCCCTGAACTAGCAAGATCCCTAAGTGATGTGCACTGTGTATGCCCCAAGCTAGTACTAAAGAAATGAGCAGAGAGGGAACACAGGTCTACAGCGTAGGGCCTGCGCGCATTATGCTAAATTAGCATGTTGTCCTGACAAGTGCTGCCACTTGTTAGGCCTTACTTTCCCTTTTGCATACGCATTGGGGCACCCCTGTAGGACGTCCTGGGTAACCCCTTGGCAGGGTGCGGTATAGGTAAAAGGCAGGACCTGTGCCAGTGTGGGCGCTAGGCCCTGACAGTGGAAAATGTTCCATTTCATTTTCCCTGGTGAAAGGCCATCCTGCCCGTAGGACAGAATGGGGGAGGCTGGGTGTAGTATTGTTAGCCTAGTTTCCCAAGATTTGGAGATGGAACAATGACGTTTGGTATGTCTGAACTCACAGCATCATAACGCATCTTTTTGGGTAGACGGTTATGTCGCTGTGTGTCTAGAAAGCGCTGTTTGAGAAAATGGGAGAGTTTGTGCCTTAGAACTATTTGCGTGTCTCAGCAGAAATGTGAATTGCCTGCCTGGATCTGGGAGAGGTGAGAAAGGCTGAGGAAAGTCGTGCCCTAGGGGAGGGATGGAGATGGAACCAGGCTGCCCTGCACCTGGAGCGGGGCGAAGGAGAGGCTTTGCGAGGTGAAGAGGCCTGGTTCAGAGCCATAAAACAATAGACCCATCTCCCTCTGAGTTATTAAAGATCTAGGCCCCCAGTATCAAAGAGCGGATGGTGACACTGGGGGGAGATACGCAAGACTGATTTAGTAAAGGGGTCTGGGACCCCTGAGCACAAGGAAACTTCCAAGACACTGAGGTGTATAACTAGAAGAACTGGAACGACAAGACTTTGGTTATGTTTTGTCATGTGGACAATGTCATTAAGAATGGTCTCTGTGTCGTTTAGAGAAGTGTTTTTGCAAGCGCTTTGAAAACGCCGTAGACTGGCCGGCCCCTGGCGGCTTGTACTTGTCCACGATCGGGAAGAAAACCTCTGCCTCAGGAAAAGTTGCTGAGTAGGCTGCGGGAGACGCTTGACCCTTGCTTTGTGATCTGGGGCTAATGGGCAGTTTGTAACTCTTGACCAAGGAGAGACTGAAGGGGCGCTACAGTGGGTTGTTCCCCCCCTTCTTTCTGAGCAGGACTTTGCTGTGTACTACGTCCTGTATCCAGGGCCCAAGGCGAGCTGGCTCCCTGTTTGGAAACACAGGAGCATTAAAGTTTCCAGGAAGACTCAAGTGGCACGGTGGTGGGACCGTGTCATGGCAGCCTGAGACATCCGAAGGGGGGCTTAAGGTGATTGGGGCACCCAAAACAAATCCAAACTCTGACATGCAGAGTACGTGTCTTGGTGCGGCTACAGGGGTTGGAGCACCTGTGGATTGTGGGCATCGTGGAAGAGAGCCAAGATTTGGGACACGCAGAGGGTTCGGTCGCAGTGCAGGCTTCGAACTAGTGGAGAGTGCTGGGACATCGTGGGCACTGAGAAAGAGTGAGTCTCTGACACGCGGATCGGCATGTGGTGGCGAGGTGAGACTCAGATGTGGAGTGTGCGTGTCCTGGTGCGATCCGGGAATTTGTGCAGAGCGCTGGAAGGCTAAGTGCACCAGGAGACGGAGCGAGTCTCGGACCCGCCGGGGGTGTGTGTCGAAGGTGCCACTGAAGGTGCTGATGAGGAGTACCGGGGAGCGGTGAGCACAAGGGAGCGAAGAAATCCAAACAGTGTTGGAAAGGAGGGCCAGGTGATCTGGCCCTCAAAGGCAATGTGAAGGAGCACCAGCGTTGGGTGGAAGGCTTCATGAAATAGTTGTGCTGAACGTTGGCGGTCTGGACCAGCAGCCCTGCAGGAGCAGAACTACCGTCCCGAGCGCACCTTGCCTGTGGTGACAAGGTTCTGAAGTAAGGCAAAGCAGCTGCAGCTGAAGAGGAGAGTGGGGTCGCGCCCCCCCAGGTAATGTGGATCATCGCCTGGGGCAGGGTACGGGCCCGGAGGGACACTCTCTCGGCCTCTCACTGCTGGCAGCTATGTGCGCCTGTTGCTCCGGCCAAGATTCGACCTGTGTTGGTCCCGGACAGGGCAATACAGGGGCCAGGGCCTGGAGCGGAACTTGGGTGTCATCGTTGATTCGTGTTGGAGGCAGCCGGTCACACACTTCTAAAAACTAAGCATGGGCGTAAAATCCGTTCCGCTCGTGGATTTTGCGAACTTGCCGAAAATTCGTAAATCCGTGCGAAGCGGATTTTTTGCTTGGTCGCACTTGCCAACTAGAATACTATACAATTTCGCGGGAGTAAACACTTGCGAACACGTAGATGCGGCGGGCAGCGACAATCTCGCAATTGCGAGATTGCAACATTTGCAATTTCGCACAAGAAATCCACCAGCAGGCAGCATAAACCTTGAAAATTATGATTTTTATCAGAATAACTCCTCAGGTTGACATTTGCCTGCACTTTTTTTTTGCAAGGAGTCCATTTTGGGGGGAGGGGGGGTGGGAGGAAGGAAGTGCCCCACAGTCTCCAACTTCCTGTTCCCATCCAGCAGGCTCCTCCCAGTGCTTTCTTCATGTGCTGGTCACTTTGATTTGGATCTTGACCTGGAAGGGTTACTTTTTGTGGATGCTGCTGGATATTTGGATTTTTGCAAAACTGAAAGCACTCAGCAGGTGCAAAAGTTCAATCTTATCATTAGTAACCATTCCCTGTAGTGATTCCTGAGGGGCCCCTTCAGAGCTCAGTTGCCTACTTGCAACTATTCTATGACCCTGCTCTGACCCTCACAGCAGGCTCAGAGAATAGCTACAAGTATACAACAAAGGTCCTGTTAAAAAATTACACTGCAACAGAAAGCAATTACAGATAAGGAAGCAGGTGCCAGCCTGGAAGTTCAAATTCAGTGACACATTAATCAGCCCCTAATTCATTCATGTCAGTTGAGGCAGGGCAGGTGTGCTTTTACCCCCATAATCTACAGTGATGAACTAGAGGGTGGCATGGGTGAGCCAGAGGGTGGCATGGGTGAGCCAGAGGGTGGCAGTGGTGAAACAGAGGGTGGCAGTGGTGAAACAGAGGGTGCTGTGATGAACCAGACGTAGAAACAACATGGTCGCGACCGTTGCTACCCGACAAGTAAGTTCGCATTTGCAAACTGGTAAAAAACCCTTGCGAAATGGCAGAAACACTTGCGCACACCAAAAAAAAAGGAATCCGCAAAATTCGCGAGAGTTCGCGGATTTTGCGGATTGCGAATCCGTAAATACGCAATTCCGCGGATTGCCAATTCGCAAAATCCGCCCATGCTTACTAAAAACAGTTGTATAACACTTTACATATTTGCTACAAATGAACTATCGAACTATTGAACAACGTTTGACACTAGAGGTGCTTAATGAACTCAGGGGGTTAATGCGCTACTCACTACATTATGTTGCTCTTGCAGGATACAGGATCATAGCGTAGCGCACTGCATTGATAGTTTACTGTACTGAATTTCACTGTGACACATTACCTTATTCCTTCCTTGCACAGGGCATGCTGGTGGTGATAAGCATTGCATTGCTTTCCTATCGCACTGTACGTAATTGCAGCGTGACGCATTGCTGTATTCCTTCCTTGAACAGGGCATGCTGGTAGCGACCCGAGTTGCATTATCTTGTGTGAACTCAGTACAGGATCTTGACGCTGCGCATTGCATTGTTTCACTGTGGCACTGTACAGAAACTAAGTATGGACGCAAAATCCGTTCTGCTCGCAGAATTTGCGGATTTTCTGCAATTTCGCGATCCGCGAATCTCGCGAAATTGCTGAAAAATCTGCAAATCCGCTCGTGGGCGGATTTTTTTTTTTTTGCACATGCCCGAGTCAAAGCTCAAATTCAGTAACGCATTATAATCAGCCCAAACAACTAGTGAGCACAGCACGGTCGAGGCTAGGCAGGTGTGCTTCCTCCCTATATCTACCGTCTACAATTAGATGTAATCCTTGATGGCGGTCTTTGCATCCAAGAGTTTCTCGAGCCCAATCACCGTGTACTTCCTGTGACCAGGAGGCTGTTTCCTTTTCACCTGCTGCTCTGATCGGTCTCTGACCCTTTATAAACAAGAGGCATGTGAACTCGCATAGAAGCCCCGCCGGTTTGGCCCCACCCCACACACACTAGGGTATGCAACGTCTTCTCGCCCTTTCCTCACTATGATGGACAGCTCACTCGAGGGACCTTGGCGCCTTTCAGTTCGGTGGCAAATTTACAGACACTGGAGACAACTCTTCTGACCCTTTACGCAGCTGCAGTGTAGGAAAAGCACTATACATTTAACCAACGAGCTAGCACTTACTGATTAGCCAGTAGAAACAGAACTCTATACTATATATTTGTGCAAATCTGCGAGTTTGTGGATTTTCCCGCGAACTCGTGGATTTTTTTGCCACTTTGCGAGATTTCGCGGACTGCAAATCTGCAAAATTCACCCATACTTAACAGAAACCCATCGTTAAGTAGGGCAGCATTCCTTGTATTTAGCAACATGTGTGAATCTAGTGATACAACGTACCTAACCTATTGAGAATGGTTAAAAGTCAGTGTAACTGTTGGTTAGAAGCGGTGGTTGGGAATTAGAACCGCCTAAACCACCGGAAACAATATTACCCATTATATATGTGTGGAAGGTGTATCGTGTGGTCATTTCATATATCTTTTTATATAAAATATATAAAATATACTCGTTTTATAATAACTTGTGTGGAATCTATTTGTGGTGACATCATTGGGGTTGCTGTGGGCTTGGTTGCACATACTGAACACTCGTGCCTTGGAGATAAGCCTGGCTGCTCATGTCAAGCTACTAAGGGGGTGAGCAGGGCTGTCTCGGATGGTGTCCTATCTTGGCCTAACGTGGGATCAGGGGCAGTCCGGGTCGCGCACTTCACAACAACGGGGCGCGCGTGAACTCCTGTTTCTAACAACCACCAATACCACCACCACCACCAATACCACCATCGCCACCACCACCAATACAGCCACCACCAATACCACCACCACCAATACCAATACCAATGCCACCACCACCAATACCACCACCAGTACCAATACCAATACCACCACCAATACCAATACCACCACCACCACCAATACCACCACCAATATCACCACCAATATCCCATCACTGATACCACCACCAATAACACCAATACCACTACCACCAAACCAATGCTACCACCAATACCACCACCACCAATACCAGTACAACCACCACCAATAGCAATACCACCACCACCAATACCAGTACCACCAGTACCGACACCACCAATACCAATAATGCCACCACCAATAGCACCACCACCACCAATACCATCAATACCACCACCACCAATACCACCAATACCGATACCACACCTCAGCGCCTCTCGCTTACTAGTGATAGCAGTGGCACTGTGTGAGGCAGAGCTGCAGCCGAGACCATCCCTCCGTCCCTCCATGCCTGCCATAACACAGAGCCAGCCCTGCACCAGGAGGTGAAGACTGGGCCCTACTAGAGCTGGAGTGTTTTTTATTAGGCAAAAGATAGCAATGACATTAGGCAATGCCACACTGCACAATCAAATCACGGAGAGAGCAGGAAATAGCTCCCCTCCCCCGCTCTTCCTCTTGAGCCAATACAGGGTAATCACAGAGCGAAAGGTGTTGGAGCGCTTTGTTTGTGTTTATAGCTCAGATCATATATTACTCTCACTTCACACTTTGTGTCTGTGTAATTTTCAACACTTACACATCTTCTTTACTGCACTATTTATCACTACTTTGAAGAAGTCGCAGGCCTGTCTCTTTCACTGATATTTACAATCTAACAAGCTGTCAAGAAGGCGCTTTGTTGCAATGCAATAGGTCTTGCATTTGCAAATGTTTAAGCTATTAGTATTATAAATGACAATCACTTTTGTGTTTTAAAACCCAAAACATAATAAAAGGCATTGTCATTTACACTGCTAATAGCTCAAACTCGCGTGAATACAAGACTATTGCATTTCAAATGCTTGTTTTATATTGTCAAGGACCCAGAAACTCCCCTAGCAATGATGTTTTACAAACATCTTGCAAAAGTAGAACAAGCACTGGCAAAGCCAAAACACTGGCAATACCCTCTAGGCATTTTGGCTTCTCCAATGCTTATTTTCTTAAGACTAAGGGGCCCATTATGATGGTGGGCGGAGGCACCACTGCGGTGCTGGCAGTGGTGGGAAATGCAATTTTCCGCACATGTGAAGCGGTCCTCACGCCCGCCATATTAGTATGGGCAAACATAGCCCATTTCCCATCCAACGCGGTGCAATGCGAACCGCCATCAAAATACTCCTGCCACCGCAGCTGTGGTAGCCAATGGAGACCCACCGCCATGCGGAATGACGTCCCGACTGCTATACAAATCATGATGACCAAAACAGCTAGTCACACCACAGCGGCGAAACCACCCAAACAGAGACGGCGGAAGCACAACTGCGGAGCTCCAAACCTGAATACCGGTCCACACCACCCGGTCCGGACCGCACCGCAATGGATCCATCTCTACATGTGTTCCCGGTGCTGTACCTGATACACTACCAGCAAGTTATGCACCGTCACAGACGACGACGCAGGTACGCAGTCACACAACTACGCACACAACCACAACACACAACCCATGGGCTGACATACTATTCCTGTACACACCAGACACCCTGGTGGGGACAGGAACACATCCGCAAGTGTACCCACACATGTCCTACCTGTCACCAAACCACCCCTCCGCATCTATGTCACCCATGAATCGCGATATCAATACACTGTCCTGGTCACTTCACCGCAGCGGTGAAGACGCAGGAAAACATGAGCATAATGTAGAAGGCAGGTCCAGTGCCAGGCATGGGCAGTCCTCAAAGATCACAGGGACACCCCTCCACCCTCCACACACCAGCCACCCCATTATGGGACATGCAATGTGCCCCTCCTATGCATCCCCATGCACAACAACCAGGCAGGTGGACCCACACCCAGCACCACATACCAAACAACCAGGGAGACAGTCACAGCAGGTGGTGCTGCACAGGAACACACAGCACATAAGAACAGGGCCAGGGCAACACCACACACACACTACACTCATGGCAAGCAAAATGAGTGCATCCACACAATTAAGACTCACAATGAATAGGAACAATCACACAACTAGACACACCCCACAATGACACACTGCCACATTCACAGACCTGATGTTAGCAGCAATGGAGGACAAGCAAAGGGAAAGCTACAGTGAGGTGCACACAAATGGAAGGGCAAGGAGCTAGCCACTAAGCATGTGTTCATCACATGCAAGAGAATGAACATTTAACAACACCCTTAGCCCATCAAATCACATATGGCTGGCACAGTGAGTGAAATGAAACCACACTCACCGCTGTGCAACAATACAGGAAGGCAGCAAGACAATCCATGCATATGCACAGGGATGAAAGGAAGTCTCTGCTGTCAAACAGTGTACAGCCACACATCTGTATCCAACTACTGGACAAGTGTATGTAAGCAGCACAACACACAGGGCCTATTGTAACACACAATGACTGGCAAACACCAGTTGGATCCTTCCCACATACCCCCCAACAACTTCACACCTGCAGCACCCAACACCAGTTTCAAAAACACAGAATGCTGCTAGGAATGTCCAGTCAATACACTGTCAAACAATCACACTCAATGGGGGGCATCCACAAACATCACACACACTCGGGGATGCATGAACCAATGATGGCAAAAAAACAACAGCCAAACACAAAACCCACAAACAACATATACAGAAGTGCAACAAGCACAGACCTGTGCAGTAAAGCTGTGGAAATGCAATGGGTGCCCAGACAGAACAGGAGTACACAACATCACACTCAGGCAGGGAAGTAGTAGCTCAGCAAACACCCATACAGTTCAACCATCACCCACAGATGCACAAGTCTGGGACACCCAGGTAAAAACAACATGAACATTGGACTGTGCAGCACAAACAGTTGAACTACATATGAGCAACCATGACTGAATAACAGTACACGAGAATCACATATAACCAATTGGGAAACAGTTATGAGTGGCACATAGGTCCTGTGCACAGATCAGCACCACAAAGCAAAGTGTAACAAATAAATTGATGGAGAGGCACACACACTGTCAAACCAAGGAGACAGCATTACATGAGAGTGAAATGTTGTGTACGTCAGTAGTGGACAGGTCTGAAGTGCCCTATACACAAATAGAGGGAGTGCATACTCACAATGGGTAGGCATCTGCAGCACAGATAGGGGATGTTATGACTTCACAGCCCACATGCCATATTTCAACCAAAAAAGCCTCCAGTGTTAGCAATGCATGAGAAAACACACCCACAATGTCAGTGTGGCTGAGCAGGTCTGCACAGTGAGCACAAACAGTATCAAGACACATGGCTGATCAACAATACACAACACTGACTGGCCAGTCACACACTCTGCAAACTCACTATTGCCACCAACAACAAGTAGGTGTCCTCAAGAAGTGCAAGGACACACCACCACACTGTATAGTGCACAACCTACAACTCCCACATGTGCACACAATCACAAGCACAGCGCTGACTAATCAAACTTACAGGCACTCAACTCCTGGGTGACACGTGTGTAGTTGCCATTGCAGGAGCACACATATCAACCCAACTGCCAAATTCACCCCTTCACACTGCACACTCCTTGACCACCCAACTGCACAGATTCAAAGTTACCCATGTAACTAGGATGACTGGCCATCACAAGATGACCATACACCAACACTGCTGTTCACACATCAGGAAAGAACACACAGACATGATGCCCTGGCCAGCCTGCCTGCAATCCTGTGGATAGGAGCACATGTTGTGCTGGCAGTGCATACAAACATCACATGTGTACAATTTAGCAAACCTAACCAAAGAATGATCATGACAACAGTGTTCATCACAAACCACCATCATTGCACCCACAAGCCTTAGACTCAATATGAACTGAAGTGCCAGTCACCCCTGCAAAACACTGACAAAGTGGAACAAGGCATTGGCAATGTTGAAGTGGCATACAGTGCATGTGTCACATTAAACCATACCCACACATAAAACCCTTTATTTAGCAAGGACAATGACAAAGCAGACAACAGGAGTAACTATCTTTATTTACATATTACACAGACAGGCACCAAAATTAGACAAGAGCAAAGGCCAGTAGCCAGTCCAAGGTGCAGAGTAAGTACATGAGAAGATGCACAAAGAAGGAGAAAACAGCATTGAATAGCAAGGCCAGTGGCCAGTACAAAGTACAGTGAGGTACATGAGATCCTGCACAGGAAAGGGGCAAACAGCAGTAAACATCAAGGCCAGTGGCCAGTACAAAGTACAGTGAGGTACATGAGATCCTGCATAGGGAAGGGGCAAACAGAAGTGACAAGGCCAGTGGCCAGTGCAAGTTGCAGAGTAGGTACATGAGATCCTGCACAGGGAAGGGTCAAACAGCAGCGAACACAAGGCCAGTGGCCAGTCCAAGTTGCACAGTAGGGACATGAAATCCTGCGCACAGAAGGGGCAATGAGCAGTGAACACACGGCCAGTGGCCAGTCCAAGGTGCAGAGTAAGTACATGAGAAGCTGCACAGGGAAGGGGCAAACAGCAGTGAACATCAAGGCCAGTAGCCAGTACAAAGTACAGTGAGGTACATGAGATCCTGCACATGGAAGGGGCAAACAGCTGTAAACACAAGGCCAGTGGCCAGTCCAAGTTGGAGAGTAGGTACATGAGATCCTGCACACCAAAGGGGCAAACAGCAGTGAACACAAGGCCAGTGGCCAGCCCAATGCGCAGAGTAAGTACATGAGAAGCTGCACAGGGAAGGGGCAATGAAGCAGTGAACATCAAGGTCAGTGGCCAGTACAAAGTCCAGGTAGGTATATGAGATCCTGCACAGGAGAGGGGAAAACAGCAGTGACCATCAAGGCCAGTGGCCAGTACAAAGTACAGTGAGGTACATGTAACCTGCACAGGGAAGGGGCAAACAGCAGTGAACACAAGGTCAGTGGCCAGTCCAAGTTGCAGAGTAGGTACATGAGATCCTGCACACCGAATGGGCAAACAGCAGTGAACGCAAGGCCAGTGGCCAGTCCAAGGTGCAGAGTAAGTACATGAGATTCTGCACAGGGAAGGGGCAAACAGCATTGAATAGCAAGGCCAGTGGCCAGTACAAAGTACAGTGAGGTACATGAGATCCTGCACAGGAAAAGGGCAAACAGAAGTGACAAGGCCAGTGGCCAGTGCAAGTTGCAGAGTAGGTACATGAGATCCTGCACAGGGAAGGGTCAAACAGCAGCGAACACAAGGCCAGTGGCCAGTCCAAGTTGCACAGTAGGGACATGAAATCCTGCGCACAGAAGGGGCAATGAGCAGTGAACACACGGCCAGTGGCCAGGCCAAGGTGCAGAGTAAGTACATGAGAAGCTGCACAGGGAAGGGGCAAACAGCAGTGAACATCAAGGCCAGTAGCCAGTACAAAGTACAGTGAGGTACATGAGATCCTGCACATGGAAGGGGCAAACAGCTGTAAACACAAGGCCAGTGGCCAGTCCAAGTTGGAGAGTAGGTACATGAGATCCTGCACACCAAAGGGGCAAACAGCAGTGAACACAAGGCCAGTGGCCAGCCCAATGCGCAGAGTAAGTACATGAGAAGCTGCACAGGGAAGGGGCAATGAAGCAGTGAACATCAAGGTCAGTGGCCAGTACAAAGTCCAGGTAGGTATATGAGATCCTGCACAGGAGAGGGGAAAACAGCAGTGACCATCAAGGCCAGTGGCCAGTACAAAGTACAGTGAGGTACATGTAACCTGCACAGGGAAGGGGCAAACAGCAGTGAACACAAGGTCAGTGGCCAGTCCAAGTTGCAGAGTAGGTACATGAGATCCTGCACACCGAATGGGCAAACAGCAGTGAACGCAAGGCCAGTGGCCAGTCCAAGGTGCAGAGTAAGTACATGAGATTCTGCACAGGGAAGGGGCAAACAGCATTGAATAGCAAGGCCAGTGGCCAGTACAAAGTACAGTGAGGTACATGAGATCCTGCACAGGAAAAGGGCAAACAGCAGTAAGCATCAAGGCCAGTGGCCAGTACAAAGTACAGTGAGATACATGAGATCCTGCACAGTGAAGGGGCAAACAGCAGTGAACACAAGGCCAGTGGCCAGTCCAAGTTACAGAGTGGGTACATAAGATCCTGCACAGGGAAGGGGCAAACAGCAGTTAACACAAGACCAGTGGCCATTCCAAGTTGCACAGTAGGAACATGAAATCCTGTAGACAGAAGGGGCAAAGAGCAGTGAACACAAGGCCAGTGGCCAGTCCAAGGTGCAGAGTAAGTACATGAGAAGCTACACAGGGAAGGGACAAACAGCAGTGAACATCAAGGCGAGTAGCCAGTACAAAGTACAGTGAGGCACATGAGATCCTGCACAGGGAAGGGGCAAACAGCAGTGAACACAAGGCCAGTGGCCAGTCCAAGTTGAAGAGTAGGGACATGAGATCCTGCACAGGGGAGGGGCAAACAGTAGTGAACACGAGGCTAGTGGCCAGTCCAAGTTGCAGAGTAGATACATGCGATCCTGCACACCAAAGGGGCAAACAGCAGTGAAAAAAAGGCCACTGGCCATTCCAAGGTGCAGAGTAAGTACATGAGAAGCTGCACAGGGAAGGGGCAAACAGCAGTGAACATCAAGGTCAGTGGCCAGTACAAAGTCCAGTGAGGTACATGTAACCTGCACAGGGAAGGGGAAAGCAGCAGTGAACACAAGGCCAGTGGCCAGTCCAAGTTGCAGAGTAGGTAAATGAGATCCTGCACACCAAAGTGGCAAACAGCAGTGAACACAAGGCCAGTGGCCAGTCCACTGTGCAGAGTAAGTACATGAGAAGCTGCACAGGGAAGGGGCAAACAGCAGTGAACATCAAGGTCAGTGGCCAGTACAAAGTACAGTGAGGTACATGTAACCTGCACAGGGAAGGGGCAAACAGCAGTGAACACAATGCCAGTGGCCAGTCCAAGTTGCAGAGTAGGTACATGAGTTCCTGCACACCGAAGAGGCAAACAGCAGTGAATGCAAGGCCAGTAGCCAGTCCAAGGTGCAGAGTAAGTACACGAGATCCTGCACAGGGAAGGGGCAAACAGCATTGAATAGCAAGGCCAGTGGCCAGTACAAAGGACAGTGAGGTACATGAGATCCTGCACAGGAAATGGGCAAACAGCAGTAAACATCAAGGCCAGTGGCCAGTATAAAGTACAGTGAGGTACATGAGATCCTGCACAGGGAAGGGGCAGACAGCAATGAACACAAGGCCAGTGGCCAGTCCAAGTTGCAGAGTAGATACATGCGATCCTGCACACCAAAGGGGCAAACAGCAGTGAACACAAGGCCAGTGGCCAGTCGAAGGTGCAGAGTAAGTACATGAGACGCTGCACAGGGAAGGGGTAAACAGCAGTGAACATCAAGGTCAGTGGCCAGTACAAAGTCCAGTGAGATACATGAAATCCTGCACAGGGAAGGGTAAAACAGCAGTGACCATCAAGGTCAGTGGCCAGTACAAAGTCCAGTGAGGTACATGAAATCCTGCACAGGGAAGGGTAAAACAGCAGTGAACACAAGGCCAATGGCCAGTCCAAGTTGCAGAGTAGGTACATCAGATCCTGCACACCGAAGGGGCAAACAGCAGTGAACGCAAGGCCAGTGGCCAGTCCAAGGTCAGGGATGTGGAATTCCTATAGCCCGACGCCCAGGAAATGTTGTTTGGGGTCAAGAGCAACAAGTTTTTATGTTTACTTCGTCCTTGGGACAAGTGGACCCAACCCCCTGGTGCACAAACCCTTTGGCTGCCAGTTTGCAGTACCACATTATGGATCAGGGAAGGATACTATCTGCAGTTAAGGTAATATCTTTAACACAACAGACAGAGAGAGGGGGGTCATAGGGCAACAGAGTTTAAAGACCTGCTACTGGTTCACTACCCCAGCTACACAATATGAACAACAAAAATAACCTAGGAGGTCTGTAGGCCAAATCTTATGGCCCAAACTGACTTATGAATACACATCTGTCAGTAGGTGCTATCGTCACCATGGGCTCTATTCAACGGAAATAGGAGAAAAGGAGCAGAAGTGCAGTGAACAGAGAACACAAGACAAAGAGCTAATTCAAAAACTGGTCGACATGATCCAGATCATCTCATTCTAGATTACTATCAAACAGACAAAGTGATCAGTCATATCATTTGGCAGTCCAAACTGTGACCTGGCAAGTCCCTTCATCGAGACTTCCTGCCACACAGTAGGTTGTTGATACTGGATCAGGTCCACAGAAGGCTATGAGCCACCAATTAGTAGTCGATTTATGATGGTAGATACAGATAGTGAAAACACAGTGCAACAAACCAAAAGTGGTGCAATAAAATAGGGTGATATGTCTTAACACGTAACTTTAATGGAAAACAAGGCACACCCCCTAATTAAAAACTGGAATAGCAGAAAAGACAGTGTCAAACAAATAACTGCCGCATAATGGGCCAACATGTTTCTGCCTATCGGGCAAGACATCCCTTGGCTTTCATCAGGGCCACTGGTTTTAAATAGTTGCTACTGTTGATAAATGGGTGAACAAAATAATACACCAAACTTCTCAGTGAAAATGATATAACAATGACTGCTTTGAAGGATACAACCTGTACCTATATTACTGTACTCTTCCTCCTTGTCAGTGGGTCTCAAAAGTTCTCTAGGGGAAAAATGATAGTCCAATTAGTTGAATAGTATCACTGACAACTACAAATGCTCCTATGTAACCAATGAAAACATAAGTATTAATATTTTTTTCTCACCCAGCATGACAGGGGACTGGACCTCACCTCACCTGGACCGTGCTCAGGTATACGAAGCCCCGCTCTGAGGATTAAAAATGCAAACAAAGTGGAAGGCATCAGAACTCACCTACTAGGGTTCTAAAAATGCCTAGCTACACTCTCTGTTGTGCACGTCATCTTTATCCTCACTTAAATCTAGTAACAGAGCAACCCCCTTATTCTGGGAGACACCCAATAGGCATGTATCAAGATAATACATGTCCTTCATCCCTAATGCACTCTCTTAAACTAAACTGAATTTGGTCATACAGCAGTAGATCCTACAGTTACAATTAATGTTTCTTGGTCATACAACCGTAGATCCTACAGTTACAAATGATGTTTCTTATTACCCAAGAATGTTCTATTCCTAAGTCAGTGTAGAGCATTTAAAACTATACACAAGTAATCAGCTCACTCTATCTAGAATTATACAGTCTTTTCTATAGAATGTAAGTTAGTAGTGAACACCACTGCTTATAAGCTGACTCCTACTGTAGTCTAAAGACCAAACTAGCTTGGACATCCCTTCCATTGCTAGTGCTTACCTCTCCGTCGGTGACACCAAGCAGTCCTGAGGCTTGGGGGAGGCGCCGAGCCGGAGAAACCATGTTGTTTTATGTGATTCCTTGTAAGGGGACTACTTTGTCTTCAAAAAAGCACGCCCCGTTTTTTCATAGAACGCTGCCACCATTCAATGAAGACCCGATTGGGGTGCGAGCTGCTAGGCCCTCACCATTATAACAAACATTGGCAAAAGCAACAAGCATTGGCATTGCCAATAGGTCTCGCTTGGGGGACCTTATAAGTATTTAGTTTTGCAGCACAATATCCTTGTTGCACAATCGGATATTGTGCTGCAAAACTAAATACTTCTAAGGTCCCACAAGCGAGACCTATTGGCAATGCCAATACTTGTTGCATCAATGTTTGAACGAGGCCCGGCGAGGCAGTTTGAACTGAAATGGAGGCCTTGGGTGTTTTGCAGCGTCAACAAGTCAGCTCACTGGTGCTAAATCAACATGCATTGCCCTCGGGGCCAGCTCCGTGCATACTAAATTAAAATATGTTCCGTTATTACAAACTAAAAATGTACTCTCGCTTACAGTAGAGCGCGGGACACATGGGTGAAAAAAACGATGTAATTAATGAATAAAGGAGACTTTTATATGCAATATTTAAAGAACACTTTCCTATTGGATGCCTTCCAATGTCAGGTGGTGTTGGTGAGAATTGTTTACCGATTTAAAAACATGCACTTTTTAAGTAGACGATAAAAGTTGCAACAGACTACCACTTACTCAGTAGAGTTACATCCCCTGCTGCCCTTCAAACCTTGACAAACTGACCGGAAGTACACGTTTGAAGCAGAAACATTCCCTTTCTATTAAGCGATCACCTCATTTGCATAATTATTTGAGAACAACTGCAGCAAGCGCGCGCCCAAGCTCTGATTGTGAAGAGGTACACGGAAAAGCATGTTCCTGCAGGCCTCAAACTTTGCACATACCTTTAAGTTGACAGCTGGCTACCAACCTGCCTCTTGCGTCAAGGGGGACTCGGAGCGCATATGTACAGCGAGGAAGGCCAAACTACAATTCCCAGCATGCATAACATTTGTGAGAAAAAAAACTTTTCATAGTTATGGTGACCCGACATATAAGCAGAGGTAAAAGGTGCTTCCTGGTTAGACAAAATGAAAAGTGCATTTGTAACTGCCTCGGGTCTGGAGAGATTCTATTTTGCTGGGTCCATGTGTGTGAAGTTGGGCCAGGCCATATTTTTTCCTATGCATTCTGAATGGAACCAAAAAAAAGACCGCCAGTGAGAGAGACGGGACGTGATCTACGAATAAAAATGCAATAAAACATTAATAGGCGAAACATTCTCCATGTAAGAAAACCGTTGAGGAGAAAGACGAATGAGTGAAAATGATTTACATGATAACGAGGGCTGAGGCTAAAGAGGTACGGACAGTGGAAACAGTGAAAAGGGGATGAGGAGGTATTAAATGTGCATGAAAAAAGCAAAACGGAATCTAGACATGGACTGTTGAACGAGTGAAAGGGAACAAGAAGTCAAATGACTGGGTAAAGAAATAAAATATTTAACAAGCAAAAGCAAATGGAAGCAAATGGTGGGGGCCTGAAGGAGGAGGGGGTGCGAGGGATGAGGGAACACGGCCTGGGGGAAGCTGGCTGGGGAGGGGGAGGAGAAATGCAAGGAAGAATAATTAGGGGAGGAGAAGCCGAGAAGCCGCAGAGCGCACGCTGGGCGAAGCCCTTTGATGTGCTCTGCGGCAAGATGCAATTAGGAGGGAGGGAGGCTGATGCGCGTTCATGTTGATCACGTGGTTCACGTGAACTTCGTGAAAACGCCAGGCAAAAAGCTGGTGGTTTCACAAGCAGTTTGCCTACTTAAATTCTCGCTCCGCTCGATGCGCTTGCGCGCATCGATAGGTCGCGAGACCTAAAAATAGTTTTTGGGCCTCAAAAAGCACACACTGCCACAGTAGTTACTGGCAATGAATAAAAATACGTTGTGTGCCGATATGCTCCTTGTGAAAGAACAGAATGCTGTCCACTCATAGTGAAGCCAGCCGAAACAGAACTTTAAGAAACACAAACGGTTACGGTCAACGCCAGACCATATTAGGGGCCCAATTATTAAATAGTCTCAAAAGTGCACCCAAGGTACATGTCCTTGCATTAAGGGTAGTTATGCGGCTTTCGTGAATTCCCAAGAATTTACAGAAGTAGGACAATAAATAGTACTCCTAGAAAATATTTGTGAACTGCATTTTTGTATGGGCAAATATGCATTTGAAGATTTGCTCATGCGGGTGTTTGCAAGTTCACTCTCCCTCCAACCACTTTTTTCCTAACCCTGGAAGAAGGTTTACGTCTGCCATTGTCAGGAGTAAATTTCCAACATTTCTCTGTGTGGGAATATATTAGAAACATTTTTGATACCCTTAAAACATGCAAGTTAGTAGGTTTGCACCGACTCAAAAGGGCACTTGGACCCTGGAACTATTGCTTACCACTACCTTAATCCCCAGTATGTAGATCTGCGGAAACGTGGCAACATAAGGGGATTGCAAGTATTCAAACACTACCATGGTATGAGCCCTGGCATAATCAAGGAGGCTATATCAGAACTCTTATATAATGAGATTGCGGCCATATTTTGTCGCTGCAGTACATGACACCAAGTGGACAAGTGGATTTTGTTACAGAACAAGTAGATTTATAAAGCAACCTGCCCCATGGACAAGTAGATATTTTATTATGGCGCCAGTTATCAGATCTTTCGGTTTTAATCTTTCTTCTTATGCTGACGACACCCAGATTGTGGTGTCGTTGCGCCAGGGAGAACTAGACACCGCTGATCGGTTCAGATGCTGCATGCGGGAAGTGAGCAATTGGATGGCAGATAACTGCCTTAAGCTCAATTCTGCAAAAACAGAGGTGTTACTATTTGGGAGCAAAGACAACTTTTGGTCACCCCATTGGTGGCCAGAAGAAATGGGGCCTCCCCCTACCCCAGTAACTAAGGTAAAAAATTTGGGGATCCTGATGGACAATTCCCTTTCCTTCAGGCCTCAAATCAATGCCTTATCCTCTGCTACACACTTTGTGCTTAGAACTATCAGGAAGGTCTTGCCATTCCCTCCGATAGAACATAAAAAACCAGTAGTGACCGGACTAGTTATGTCTCGGTTAGACTATTGCAATGCGCTGCTTCTAAATGCTCAGCAGGGTCTCCTAGACAAACTGCAGATCCTGCAGAATGCAGCAGCTCGCCTGATCACAGGCACGTCCAGGTTCGCCTCAGTCTCCCATGACCTAATCAAACTACACTGGCTGCCAGTGCGGAAAAGAATCCTGTTTAAATCACTCTGCGTGATCTTTAAAGCACTACACAATGCTGGTCCCCACTGCCTGATTCCTCTCTTCCAGTGGTACACACCAACCCAAGCGTTACGATCAGCTGAGCAGAGACTGGTTGTCATCCCTAGATTTAGGAAAGTTTGCTGGGGAGGCAGAAGTCTATCCCTAGGCGCCGCCAAGGCCTGGAACGCGCTGCCGGCCAATCTTAGACAGATCCCTGACCTACTTAAGTTCAGGAAGGCTCTCAAAACGTGGCTTTTCTCTCACTAATGCCCCCGCCCACGCCCACCAGCACTCAGCCAGCGCCAGGACACCTCCGGGTAACAGTGCGCTCTAGAAATGTTATAAATAAATAAATTAATTAATTAATTAAATTTCACACCCCTGAAGGTGCAGAGTAAGTACATGAGATCCTACACAGGGTATGGGTGAGACTTTACCCTGCCATGGTCAGCAACACAGTTAGGGGGATGACAATGGGCAGTCCAGGTACCGCAATGGGAGAGGCAGGTGTGTGAGGGAAACTTTCACTCAGACTTGGCTGTCAGTCGGACTGGGAGGTGGTTGAGTGTCGGGGCCAGATGGAGGACTGGACCGGGGTGAGAGAGGCACAGCTGAGGTAGAGGTGTCAGTTCATTTGGAAGCCAGAGGGCTGCTTGGACCGGGTGGTATCTTGGCACGTGGAGGTGGAGTCATGTTGCAGTAAGATACAGTGTAGGCGGACAATTGTGGAGGGATGCCTTTTCACTTCTTGGGGATTAGAAATGGCCTTACAATCTTGGTAGGAGTGTGAGCTAGGGCAGATACAACAGGCACACTCACCGCCAAAGCTGCATCAGGTGCAGCCGGTGGCCCTCCCTCTGGGGACATGCTGGACCCAGCAGCACGCTTGGCCTAGCTTTGCCTTTGCCCCTCCATCCCCTGTTTACCAGGTGTAGCCCCTACAGGGCCCTCCTTTACCTGCTTCACAGGGGTGCGGATGGAAGTTGAGGTTGTAGGTGAATCTGCCTTGGAGTTCTTTTTATGTGAACTCTTAGCAGGTGCCAGCTTCTCAGTGGGCACGTCAACTGTCTGCTTGTCTTTGCGAGACGCCTTGGGGACAGGAGAGTCCTTGGCATGGGATGCCTCCGAAACTTGTGATCCTGAAGCCTGCTTCTTGCCTTTGGGCCCCTGAGTGTCGCCTGAAGGGCCTTTGCCTTTGTGCTATGGGGTGGCTTTGGTTTTCTGGGGGGATGGTGTCTGCACTCTGGACCGATTGGGCTGCTGATGTTGTGTGCTGCGTGTGCTGTATCCTGAACCTTAGGTCTGTGCTATGTGGTCACTATCGTCAGATGTGGCCACTGGTGACCTAAGGGACTGGAGCTGGACTCTGAGATTGTGACAGTTGAATAGCTGCTGTCACTGCGGAGGACAAAGACTAGACAGTCCGGTGGAGCCCACCCACGTCTGCATGAATGCCCTCCATGAAGGCAACTACCTGTGCAAACTTTTTGTTGTGGTCTAGGAAGGCATTGAGGGGAGTTGTCTGACCCACACACAGCTGGCAGAAAAGGTCCACAACCTTAACACTGATGGCAGCAGAGGAGACAGGGCAGGGGCAGCGGTGCCTGGGGTGAAGTTCACTCTTCCCTTCTTATTGGTGCGAGCACGGGCAGCACTAGTGGAAGTAGGTGAGAGGGTGGGCACTGGGCCCGGTGTGCCAGAAAAGGAGGCAGAGTCCCCGCTACCTGTGCCTGCAAACATAGATGTGTCACCGCTGGCATCAGATGATGTTGAGGTTGGTCTCTCTGGCTATTATTCCTAAAACAGACTCCTGTCCCCCTCCGAGGCGCTGGTCACATCAGTGTCACTGTGCTCATGTGTAGCAGTCGTGCTTGATGCCTCACCACTGGTGTCCGTCCCCTGTCCTTCTGTGCTCACAGTAGATGCTGCAAGAGACAGAGACGTTGGGTCAGTTCAGAGGCATTAACACAAACATCATATGCAAGCAAAGCACTAGACAGGGCTACGATATCCCCATTTTGCACACCATCCTGTGCAGTAACATTGTGCAACATCAATTCTAATGTTGAATTTTGTGCGTTATCATGCAAACGTGGCATATGCAACCCATTTGATGAGCACACAGCCAAATTTCCAGCCTGTGGCTCCTTGTAACCGGACGCACAGATCACTCTGAGCACACCTAAGGCCCTGAAGGGAGAAAATATGTCCCTCCAATCATGTTGCCACTGTCACATCTTGAGGCAGCCGAAGTGGCAACACAGATACAGACTCCAACATTCCAGTCCACAATGGCCATAAGCCCATGCCATCCATCATGTTGTTCTTTGGGCCACGACTACTGTTGCACATTGGTGCCAGATGTGTAGTCCTCTCAATTCAGATGTCAGGCAATGCACACATTGATGAAAGCACACTCAGATGATGCACACTGCTGTTCCTTTCCATGGGATGTCCTTGAGAAGCCCAATGCAGACGATGCCAGAAGGCCACGACTCAGAATGCATTGTCAAGGGCCATTACTCCAATGACATGAGAAAGTACAGGTAGTGAAAATGCATGTCAGCTGCACCCAACACAGAGGCCACTTACAAGCCATTGAATTAGAACAGCAACATCACAGAGTTCAGCACAGGCCCAGGCGTGGGACACATGCAGTCACTCTCAACTAAACTCACCCGTCCCGGTATACTCACCCCCAGCTTGCTGATGATGCTCCTTCAAAAGTGCATTCAGCTCAGGCTGAGTCACAGCTAAGATGAGTGCCATTAGTGGTGTCATGCTCCTGCGCGCCATCCTGCCAGTCCGAGGGAGAAGCCCCAGCGTCATCTCTGCCATGTTTTTGCTCAGCCGGCAGATGTCATCCTACCTCTTGTTACTGTGTGTGTGCTGTCAGTTGGAGACACCCAGAGCCCGCACCTTGTGTGCAATGGCACTCCACACGGCCTAACACTGGTGAACCTTGAGCTGCAGGCATGAGAGACAAGAGGGGGGAAAATCAGTGACACTGGGTTATGTCCCACTACCTATCAGTACAGGAGCATGATACTAACTCAGCACCACTTCACAGATATGTCGAGCAGAGACAATACTGCATCTCACATAGTACATTAGCATGTGAGGATAGTTAGAAAATTCATGCAGGGAGGAGGGTGGACACAGTACCTGCCCATCTCATACACATGCAGGATGCCAGCACAGAAAGCAATGTGTAGGCTGCCAACATCCACTATCCAGTTTGTGGGTGAGCAAGACATACATCACATTGGTATTCATGTGTATGGGCAGGCTTAATGTGGCCCACACTGTGCAGCTATCAATGTCCTAGCCCTGTGAATGGCTCACTGTGTCATGGAGGTCACATTAAGTGACATGATTTTACAAACGTACACCCTCTCACAAGGCCTGTCGTGTTCAACGTACATTCAGTTCAGTTATATATTCAGTGATGAGTCTTTGTCAGACTGGGCAGTGACTGTGCAGGCCATGTGGGCGCACACTGAGGTCCATCGTGGGGCATCAGAAATGTCACATGAAATTGATAGCGCAAACAGTGCCTACACATGTGAGTCAGTACACTTGTTGGGGGAAATGGAAGGGGTTGTGCACTAAAGTACTACAATCAGCTGTGTCATAGGTGATTTACCACCAAGTGTTTTCCCCTCTGGTACCAAAGTACTGAGCATAGTGCTCACCTATACATGATACAAATTTTGACTCAGACACAATTCCATCGGCACCCTCTGGACGTAAACCCTTGCTAAGGCCACAAATTAGACTGTCAAGAACATCAGGGACCCACGCATCCATTCACACAGGCAATTTCAGTTCTGACTTCTTGATCTCCAACTGGCTTTGTCACTGTATGGCTGAAGAAGCAATACATGTACCTCCCATTCAGATGTGCATGCAGGTAAACATATGAAGAGAGCATGGAGACAGCATGCTAGGCAGTGCATGACACAACCCCACACTCACAGGCACATATTGGAGCAGAGAAAAGTCATGTGTGCACTCCCTGCACTCTCACTTCCACTCTGAGACACTTACCACGACATTTGGAGTACCATATCGCCTTCCATACTGTGTGAGCTTCTCGTCCACCAGGACCTCCAGCTCCTCGGTGGTGAAGGCACGGGCAAGGATCTTCTCAGTCCGTGACATCGCTGGGTCCAGGAGACAGGAGCAGCAGCAATTGGTGGTGAGGAGTGTCAGGCAGCAGGCTCTTGAGACAGGAGCAGCAGCAGTTGGTGGTGAGGGGTGCCGGACAGCAGGCTCTGGAGACAGGAGCAGCAGCAGTTGGTGGTGAGGGGTGCCAGGCAGCAGGCTCTGGAGACAGGAGCAGCAGCAGCAGCAGGCGGTGGTGGAGCATGCCAACCGCCATTTGACCATTGGTATATGCCTATGACTACCGCAAGTGTGGCTTTGGCATTGGCAGTGACACACCACTGGGGCCAGGCGGTAGCTACCGCGATATGGGTGCCATACATTGCTGAGAAGGACTGTGATCTGGGTGGCGGAGCATGCTAACCGCCATTTGTCAAAACTAATATCACTATCACTACTGCGAGTGAGGCTTGGGCATTGGCTTGGGCATTGGCAGTGACACATCGCAGGGGCAGGCCGTAGCTACCGCAATATGGGTGGCATACATTACTGAGAATGACGGTGAGCTGGGTCGTGGAGTACTTTGACTGCACCTGTGGACACATCAAGCCATGTAAATGGCCAATGGGCAGATCTCAACAGTGCACAGTGGCCACATGATTAATGGCACATGATTGTGCACACAATGCCAATGTAATATTTACCCCACTGTTGACTACATATGCCAGGTTTGTGTATATGATTTTGAACATTAGCATCCACTCCCTCACATGCCAATAGTGATTTTGCTGGGCATGTACACAGAACAGTGTTGTGATGGACTCGACAATGGGTACACATGTTAATGTGTGAAAGGGCAGAGGAACTCACAGTGATGAATGTCTGACTAGCCATTGTGCATATTTGACTGTCTACTGTCGTGGCTCATGCACAGACTTGTTGTATATGCACAGATTGGGTTCCTTGTATTGTTGATGTGTGCACGGTTCAACGTACGCAAGAAGGTGTGGCTGGTACAGCAACTAGGTAGGAGACAGTAGTGTGGCAGCCTCACACATATGCTGTTAGTAGTACTCTGCAGACTATGCAAGATGTGGCCATATCCCTTTGTGTATTCACATAGTTGGATATTGTTTGTGAGGTGCTAGCTGTGTGAAACGTGGACAGGTGTACGGATATTGTAGCTAAGGGTGTCCCTACAAGTAAGTTGTGCCATAAGCTGAACTGTGATGCTAGTCATTGTTTGCGTTGTGTCTGTCAAAACATAATATGTTGGACACATTTCATGGTGGATTGCATTGACTATTGTCCGCTTTAATCGTACCTAGGAGGAGGCCAAATGTGCATCGTCCCTTCACAATGCTGGCAGACATGGAGGATGAGGAGGTCATATGTAAATTTTGTCTGGATCGAGCAACCCTCCAAGACCTATGTGCCATGTTGGAGCCCCACCTGCAGCCTCGCAGGACATATCCAGGTGCTTTCACACCAACATCTAACTGCATTTTTTTGCTCCAGGATCTCTCCTGTACACGGTGTTCGGCGCAGGTGGGATGTCGCAACCTATGGTCAGCATGGTGCTAGGTGATGTCCTGTCCGCTATGATGATCTACAAGGACAGATATATCCCTTTCTCCAGGAGGCATGAATTGGCGGCTGTGAAGGGAGATTTGTATGCACATAGGCACATCCCCCATGTTGTTGGTGCCATTGACTGCACTTATGTTGGCCTGGTGCTACCACAGGCGCGTGAGCACATCTACAGGAACAGGAAGCATTTCCGTTCCATCAATGTGCAAGTGATGTGCCAGGCGGATATGATCTTCTCACATGTCTGTTCCAAATTCCCCGGATCGACCCATGACTCGTACATCCTGCATAACAGCATTGTGCCACGACTGATGGATAATATGCTTCCGGAGCATGCATGAATTGTGGGTAAGTACGGAAAGTCCGGTAGCGTGCTGTGTGTGTTACAGCTGTCCTCTGTCACAGTTACATTACAAAGTTGCTCTGTGTATCTCACACCTAGGTGATTCAGCATATTCCAACCGGCCTTGGTTGCTGAGCGCACAGCGGAATCCCAGGACCCCACGGGATGTCTGCTACAATGATGCCCATGGGAGGACACGTCGTGTGGTGGAGCTTACATTCGGTCTCCTGAAGTCACGTTTCCGTTGCCTGGACAAGACCGGAGGTGCATTGATGTACTCACCCAAGAATGTGTCAGATTGTAGTTGCATGCAGCATGCTCCACAACCTGGCCATGCGCAAGGAGATCCCCCAGCTCCTGGATGCTGATGAGCAGCCAAGGCCCCCACCTGCAAACCAACCCATGTCCAGTGACAAGGATAGTGGAGAGGGGGAAGGTGTCGACCTGCGTCAACAGCTCATCAACCGCTACTTCACCTGAAGGTAAGTGACAATGTACAATGGAGCCATTGTCTGATGATGTCATTGTTGTGGGCAAGGTTTATGTGAGCTCTGTGACTGCAGCATGTTGTTGACTCAGTGCTGGGAGCAAATGTTTTTGGGACAGGGTAGTTTAGCAAATCCCCAGGATGTTTATGTCTTTACTGTTGCTCATTGTAATGTGTGCAGATTGGAGTACCTTGATGACAAGTGTTGAATAATGGCTGTGATGCCAACACATGACTATTGAATATTGTTCTGTTGTGTTTTCCTAGGTCACTTCAGCCTCTCCTTGCATACATACATTCCATGCTCCAGGTACATTTTAATCATGGTGAAGACTGCACATCCTGGAATAAACATGCATAAACATGGAGCAGACACAACGACATGTGTGTGTAAGGAGTGTTTATTTACAATGGGGACATGTGACGGGGTGAATATTTACAATAAGGTGATTAATGAAGCAGTGAATTGTCAGTGATGGTACATGATACAATCGAGTAGTCATCACATTGATGTGGTGACCCAGTCCAACAGACGGATGCCATTCACAAGGCTGTGTGGGGAAGGACAGTCCTAAAAGTTAATGCAATAGTGAAGAGTCCTGCCATCATGGCTGGCTCCGTGACTGGCGTTTGGCAGGTGCTTTGCAAGGGGCTCCTTCCTGGGATTTTTTCGGACAGCCCCTTGATTGTTTGGCAGGAGGGGCCTCTTCTTCGGGTCAGCGGGGTTTGAGGACACTCCCCTCTCTGTGGCTGCAGGGGAGGATGGTGAATTGCCATCCTGTGGGCCACCAGAGGGAGGTGGAGGTGTTGGTTGTGGCGCAGGTCTGTCCCTCAGTACCACCATTAGCTGGCCCAAGAGGTCCACTATTTGGCCCATGCGGGTATCCATGGACCTCATCAGCAGAAGGAGCTGACAGGAATCTTCCTCAGCCCGGCTCGTTCATCCCTAGGCCTGTTCATAAGCCCCAAAGACTCTGTTGATGTTGTCCAGGGCTTTGGTTCCAGTGTCCGGTTGTCTGTGACTGACCCTTGCCCTCTCACCTGCCCTTCTGCCACGGACCTGTTGCCTCACCACTGTTGGCACCCGCATCCTCTCCCTGCCATCTTCAGTTGTTTGTGTGAGGTGGTCATCCTCTGGGGCAGGGAGAGTGTTGCAGGCAGCACTGGTGGTGGTGGAGGAAGCCGCACAGGCCATTACAGCAGAGGTCTGCATAGATGTTGTTGTTGCTGTAGATGTGGTGGGGGGACAATGGGGTACTGGGGCCTGTTGCGCCTTGGCACACCAGATGGGCCGGCTTCGAGCTCCGCGACCCAAGGATCCAGGGAGTCCTCATCCGAGAGTCCATGTTCCGGAGGAGGGGGGTGGACTGGCTCTGCAGGTTGCTCTTGTCATCCTCTGTAGTCAGTTCTTGGTCACCTGTGGGACAGAGGGGAAATGATCATTGAAGTGCACCCTTCAAGCTTGGTGTTAGATGTATCTATTTCACAGGTTATACACCCCACAGTTTACTAATTATCACATTGTTTGTCTGCACACTACTGTGCACCATGACATGATGTGGAGGTACATGCATTACTTGTCCATGGTGTGATATTTCAATACATACCATGCGCCACGTGCATATTTTGTGATTACAAGGACATGTTGTCATCTAACGACTAGTGTCACAACGACTTTATGTGAAGCAACGTTGTTGCTTACTCTGCCTGGCAGACATTTCATCTGAGCATGAACTAGCCAATATTATGTCATGCATACCTTTGTCATGTCATGTGCAAATCTCAATTTGTACTACAGACCATGCTTGCTTTGTTTTCATATGGTCCTTGATGCTCTGGCCACATGGCACTTACACATGGCATTCAGTGCTGTGCATGATTGTGCACAGACTTTATTCAACATGTGAATCAGTGAGTCACACTTTTGGATGCTGTGACAGTTACATTTGCTTAGCTCTCTGCACACTGTAAGTGGCAATTGGATCTGTGTGCATTTCTGTAGGATGAGAGGGCTGGTGTTGTCATATGGCACCATGTTTTGGTGAGGAATGGCTGGGTGCATGCACTGTCTAATTACCTGTTCTGTTGTCACATTTAGGTTGAATTTGTGATGCATCTCTGTGTGTGTGTGGTGGAGTGCTCCATCCTGCTCAAGGATGGGACACGAGAGCATGAGATGGCTGCCTACCTGTTAGTTTGGAGTGTACAATGCAATGGCTGACACATGCATCTGGGTGGGAGGGAGTGGTCCATCTTGATGAGCTGGGGAACATGGGGGCATGGTGGGAGTAGTAGTGCAGGCCTCCCACCCACAAACAGTACAGCCTTGAAAAATGGCTACCTACCTATTAGTTAGGAGTATACAATGCAATGGCCTACCTGTTAGTTAGGAGTGTACAATGCAATGGCTGACCCATGTATCTGGGTGGGAGGGAGTGCTCAATCTTGATGAGCTGGAGAGCAAGGGGGCATGGTGGGAGTAGCAGTGCAGGCCTCCCACCTACAAACAGTACGTACAGCCTTGGAAAATGCCTACCTACCTGTTAGTTAGGAGTGTACAATGCAATAGCTGACACATGCATCTGGGCGTGAGGGAGTGCTCCATCTTGATGAGCTGGGGAACTTGGGGACATGGTGGGAGTAGTAGTGCAGGCCTCCCACCCACAACCAGTAGAGCCTTGGAAAAAGCTACCTACCTATTAGTTAGGAGTGTACAATGCAATGGCCTACCTGTTAGCTAGGAGTGTACAATGCAATGGTTGACACATGTATCTGGGTGGGAGGGAGTGCTCAATCTTAATGAGCTGGGGAACAAGGGGGCATGGTGGGAGTAGTAGTGCAGGCCTCCCACCCACAAACAGTACAGCCTTGGAAAATGGCTACCTACCTGTTAGTTAGGAGTGTACAATGCAATGGCTGACACATGAATCTGGGTGTGAGGGAGTGCTCCATCTTGATGAGGTGGGGAACAATGGGGCATGGTGGGAGTAGTAGTGCAGGCCTCCCACCCACAAACAGTACAGCCTTGGAAAATGACTACCTACCTGTTAGGAGTGTACAATGCAATGGCTGACACATGCACCTGGGTGGGAGGGAGTGCTCCATCTTGATGAGCCTGGGAACAAGGGGGCATGGTGGGAGTAGTAGTACAGGCCTCCCACCCACAAACAGTACAACCGAGGAAAATGGCTGTTTACCTGTAAGTTTGTTGGTGTACTACGATGGCTGCCACATGGTTCCTGGTGGGGGTTGAGTACCACATCCTGCTCAGGGTTATGACAGGGTTGCCTAGTGTGAGTTGTTGTGCAGGCCTCCCACCCCTTCCTGGGAAGATGGCTACCTACCTGTTAGATGAGGGTGAACCATACAATGGCTGCCAACTGCTTCTGGGTGGGTGTGCAGTGCTACATCCTGCTCAGGGGTGTGATGGGGGCTGGTGGGAGTTGTTGTGCAGGCCTGCCACCCCCAGACGTCCGTCTCTGGGAAGATGGCTAACTACCTTTTAGGTGAGGGTGAACCATACAATGGCTGCCAACTGCTTCTGGGTGGCTGTGGAGTGCTACATCCTGCTCAGGGGTGGGATAGGGGGGCCTGGTGGGAGTTATAGTGCTTGTTGCCTGGACACATACAAACCTGTAAATGTTGGCTATCTTTGGGTGATTCAGATGGAGGGAATGTTACATCTCTGAGACATGTGCTGGGTATTGTGGTGCACATGAATGTACTTGGGCCTCTTAGACATAGCTTTGCAGTTGTTCAAGACAGTACATAGCATTGTAATGGTGTACATTTGTTGGTACTTACCAGCCTGCACTCCCCCGGCTATTCCTGTGAGACTCTCTGGATGCAGTATGGCTAGCACCTGCTCCTGCCATGCAGTGAATGTTCTTGGTGGAATGGGAGGTCCATTGCCAGTCCTCCAGGCCAGCTCATGGTTCTTGTTCCTCTTCTTTTTCACAACACTCTTCAGGTCATGCCACTGCTTCATGATTGCCTGTTTGTTGCACAGGGTGGTCTCTACTGCATTGAACTTGTCAACTATCCTAACCCACATTTGGGTTCTGGTGGCTAATGGTGTCCTTTGGACCAGGTTACCAAACAATTGTGGTTCTACTCTGATTATCTCATCTACCATGACTGACAACTCACTCTCTGTGAATTTGGTCATTTTTTGGGGTGCCATGGTGTGTGATGTGCTAATGTTTTGGGGTGCAGTTGTGGGGGTGGTGGGGTTGGTGTAGGTGGTGTGTGTGTTGTTGTGCTGGTGTGCTGTGTGCAGTTTTGCCTCTCCTTTGTCCTCTGGTGTTGAGCCCTTCAGTTGTGGAGTATTGCAAAGGATTTTGGTCAGGGAAGGGGCTAGTTTTATGCTCAGCTTTGTGGGTGTGTCAGGATGGAGTATTGCTGTCAGGTGTGTTGTGTAGGTTGTCCTGGGAATTATACTTTTGAATTTGCCGTGGGGGTGTGTCTTTGGGATGTGTTAGGTGTTTTTGGGGGCAAGGCTAGTGTGCTGTGTGCAATTGGTGGCCTTGTTGTGATTTATTCTTTTTGGCTGCCATTTTTTTCGCAGAGCATCCACAGTGATGGCTATGCTGCAGCACTTCCGCTGGATCTCCCATTCATCACTGTTTGAGACTGCGGCGGTTGGAAACAACGGAACATACCGCGGTCACATCGGGGATATCCTATTTTTCTGTGCGGTCTCTCCGCTGACCTGGCGGCGGTTTGGTGTTTCCGCCACAAATTTGACTGCTGCGGACGGAATTTCACCAGATGTGCCAGCTACGGGCGGTCTTTGCTGGCCTCGTTCAGCCGCAGTTGGATTTTTTGGGCGGTGGATCCTAATAGGACCACCAGTTTTGCCACAGTACTGGCGGACGGTTGATTTCCGCTACCATGGCGGTCGGTGTGGTTTTCAGACCGCCATCCTAGACCCCTATATACGTTGTATATGAATTGATAATTATAAATATTTGACAGTCATTGCTGGTAAGAAAATCTAGATAAAATAAGAATTGTATTCATTGAAAAAAGACTTGCCGTTTTGTGGATCTTTGATTGTTTCCTGTAGTAGGGTCTCTTGTAGTTCATTTCTGTTCAAAGCTATGAAACCTACTTGCGTTTGGGATGGCGGTTACTGCAGAAAGACTTTATGCCAAGTTATTTATTACTGGTGACCCCTGCACAATAGTTGCTATGCAACCACTAATGAAATCTCTGGGAAGTGGAGACTTTACCCCATGGCATACGTGCATCCATTTCCAATGTGTCGGTGCAGTGAGCTCAGTAAGGCTGCATGGTGGCTGAAAAAGAACAACTCTTGAGTGGCGTGAACTATCAGGCAGAACTAAGATGCCATCTCGTCAACTCAGTGACTAAAACATGCCATGAATAAAAACCCAAGAAGGCACTGGTAGACAGAATACTTTAGACTGCTGCCTGCAGATGTCGATGTTTGTACATCTCGAAAAAAAAACACTATTTCTAGTGGCGATTAGATGAAAAAGGTGTTGTCAAAGCAAAGTTAGCACAGTGACTTTACACATGCATGCCTCCATGTCAGGCAACTGAAGGAAAGAAAACAATTTTAAAGTTGGCCCATGATCTATTGCTAAATAAATTAAATATACTGAAGCATGCTTTAATTTACAAGTATCGTGTGTTCTGCACCTAAGGTGTGGAGACCACTCTGAAGCATGTACTGCTTCATTTTGTGGATTTTATTGGTTTTTAAATACCCTGTGGTGCACGTGTCGTGTATTAGGAGACTTTCATGTTCTTCACTATGTCTATATGTTTTTGAAAAAGACATTAATGGCAAGTATTGTAAGCATGTATTGAGCTGTTTATTGGTTAATAATAGAAATGTGAAGCCGGATTCTGATGGCTAGTTTAAAGTTTCACCTGAAAAACAAAAGTAGCAAAACAACATTGTTAAATCTGATAGGTTTGTGCTTGTAATTGAGATTTAACATTTTGTGGGTTTGGCTAAAGCGAGCACTACGCATGTAAAATGGATAAGGAACATTTTACCACTCAAATATGTTTCCTTAACAATAGTTTGAAAGGTGATTGTGGAAAGTATTTGACAGGGATGACAATATGGACAGTAGGGACTTCACTGAGCTGTGGGATCACTGAACTGTTACTACAATGGACCTACAGTCGTATAGTGCTGCAGTGCAACACCAGAGGTGAACAAGCATTGTCCATGCCATTAGGTCTGGATTAAAAATGCACTCTCAAGCCATACCTAAAAATCCATGTAGGTTATTGGCTGCTCTCCTCTAATGTGTGCTGCAGCTAGGAAAACATCATAAATTATCTAGTTATGTAAGACACTTTAATAGCATTACAATATCATCTGCGTGCCCCAGAAAGTTCACCCTCAGGTAGCTGGATAAATAAATGAAACAATCACAGTTGTGTGGAGGGTAAGCACTTTTTTTGTGGAAGCACATGACTTCTGACCAATCAAAACTCTTGGCTTCCAACATGTGGGCGGCGCAAAACCCCCTCTCTAGTGATGCTCACATAATTGTCTGGCGACAGGTGCACTGTCAAGCCAGACCATAAAATGGAAGGATATCGCAAGCCAGCACGTGCCATGAAAATGCTTTGCTGTACTACTAGGATAAATATAGTAGAATTACTTTGGTAGATGAAGCAGTACAATGTAAAATCCTGTATATTCTTTTACTATGTGGGTCTGGCCTATGCTTTGCAGGGTGGGCAGTGAAGCCCTTCTCCTGTGCTATGAAAACAGGTATGATATCTATCACACTGGGTTCTATGTATGTACAGGAGCATAAGGCACTGTAATGGCACCTGGAGTGGTACAGGAGTGTGGCCTGGGTGGCACGGTACTTAAGTGGTTCTCCTCCTTTTTGGATACCAAGAGGTCCTTTTGCCGCCCCTATCTCTCCTCTGAAGGTGGGTGTCCCCCAGGGTTCTATTTGGAGCCAAACACTTTTGTAATATTTATATGTACCCCTCGCTCCTTTGGCTGAAGTTTGCTGTACGACAATATATCCTATACGGACGACATGCAGCTTCTATTTTCATGCGATAAGGACAAGGACTTTTGCAGAGGAGAATATCAACTGACTGGGGTTTTCACATGGCTAGGAGAAAATCAACTTAAATGCAATCCAGTAAAAACTCAGACAATCTTTGTTGGCTCTCCATCTCGGGACGAGTGGAAACAATGGTTACCATTAGACATGCCACCTCACCTCGGTTAACACTGTCAAGAACCTGGGTGTTAAGTTGGATGATACCCTGTCCATAAAGGACCAAATCCAGTTAGTCGCGGGATCCTGTTTTGGCCTCCTGTGGATGCTTAAGAAGTTTCTCCCCTTACTGCCTCTCACCCATGGGAAGACTCTGGTCCAAGCCCTCATTATCTCTAGGCTAGTCTATGCCAATGTCCTATATATTGACCTTCTAGAAGTACCATCTGAACAGACTTCAGGTGGTCCAGAACACGGCCGCCAGGGCGGTCCTCATGCTTGGCCCGAGAGCCCAGATCTCACCCCACCTGAAGGGGCTACATTGGCTTCCCGTTCGAAAAAGAATCTATTTTAAAGCCCTGGTTCAAGGTATTACAAGGTACGGCCGCAGACTATCTCAGAAGTAGAGTTCCTTGCAGAACTCTGAGGTCATCTTTCCAGAATCAGGCGGTTGTCCCTAAGTTCTCCCTCACCCGAACTGAAGGTGGTTCTTTCCAAGTTCAGGTGGCCCGTGTTTAGAACATCCTACCGGTGACTCTTTAAACAAGTGACTGAGGCACTCTCCTTTAGGAAGATGTTGAAAACCTGGCTGTTCCAGGAACAACCTTGAAGAATATCTCTCCCCTTTACAGGGTCTGCAACAGCTTTAGCTCCGAGGTTCTCATGCGCCCAGACACGCTTGCTGATTAGCTGTGTGCTCTACAAATATTATATATCATATCAAAAGGAACCATTACATAGGTCCATGAAAAACACTATTTGGGGGTAAACAATATACATGATGACCTGTTTTCTTAATGGTTGAGAACAATCTTTGAGATAACACTTATTTAAAGAACATTTTTGTCCTGAGGCCACTGAGCAAAAAAAGTAATGTCTGCTCCTCCTCAGGCCCCCAAAACATATTTAGGTTCAAGAAAGCAGAGAAGGCATGGGGCGTGCCATGGCTTATTGAATCTCTTGACTAATACCTGTCTTTTAGTCCATAAGGAATATTAGAACTGCAAGGTATAATAGCTTATGACATTAAGAGTAAAGGAAAGTAGGCCAAAACGATTCAACAATTAACTAAATCAGTTACGCAATGTAGGAGGATGCTCGACCACTAGATCTATATTTTGTATGAATGGGATGTTTAAAAGTAGGAGTCCCAACAAGCAAAGGTATCTAAAAATTTAGTGAAAGCAGACACGATTGTTAAAGTTTGCAGGGCCACTGTTATGTAGCACCTTGAAAGTATGTGTGAGCTGTTTTAATTGTGCATGTTTGTGTATGGGGATCCAGTGGAGCTCCTACAGGTGTGGGTGGTTTGATGTGATGCAAGTGCAGCGTGGGAGGTTGAGCGTAATTCTGAGTGGTCTGCAGCCTGCAGCCTCCTGCTGAATTTTTTGTTGATCCTGGCATTGAGGGTGTTCTCTTAGTTATGCTTGCTTGTGATAAGGTGATGAAAGAGAGCTTTGTAGGTGCTGATTGGGAGCCATCTGAAAATCTGTCTTAACATCTTCAGAGTATAGTAGCATTAGGCGTTGACTTGGGTGGTCATGCAGAGTTTGCTGTTGATGATGACCCGTGTATCTTGGTGTGGGTAGTGGGTGTAGGTCTTAGCTCTTTTGACCACCAGGCAGAGTCCCACAGTGAAGTGTTCTTGCTGAAGACAATGATTTTGGCATCATCGATGTTCAGCCTCAGACACTTGGTCTTCATCTAATGAGCTATTTCACCTGTGCATGCTTTGAACTTGATCTGGGTAATGGGCACTTTGATGGTGAGGAATTGAATGAGTTGTGCCATTGGCGTAAAAGAAGACATTGATGATTGGGGAGAGGATGATGCTGGCTACAGGGAACATGTACACGTTGAAGAGGGTTGGGCTAATGGAGGGTCCATGTGGAACTCTGTTGATGAGCTTGAGCACATCTGAATTGTATGCTGCCAGTCTGAATGACTGGGTCCTTCCAAGCAGGAAGGAGCAGATTCATCGGACTGTGTGTCCTTGGATATCTCATAGGGGTTGGATGAGGATGGTGTGGGAGACCATGTCAAAAGCTGTAGGGTGGTCTATGAGGTTGAGAGTCACCATGTCTTCTCCATCTAGAGTGATGCACATGTCATCCGTGGCAGCGATGAGAGGAGTTTCCATGTTTTGGTTGGGCAAGATATTAGACTGAGTGGTGTCAAGGAGTTGTTGGTCATTGAGGTATTTGGTGAGACATCTGTTGAAGATTTTCTCTATGACCTTGACAGCGAATGTTAGCAGAAAGATTGGTCTGTAGTTGTCAAGCGTTGAAGGGTCTGCAGGAGATTTTGTCAACAATGGAATGACATCTGCATGTTTCCAGGTATCTGGGATGCTCGTGAAAGAGGTGTACGCATTTAAGATAGGGGTGAGCATGACTTCTGAAGGATTATAGTCCTCAGTAGTAGGCTTAATGAGGCCCAGGGTCTGATGGGCTGATGCGTAGATGGTTTTCATGATGGTGGCAGTTTTTTTCTGGGGTGAAAATGGGCCATGTAGTTAGGGTTGTTTCTTTGGATAAGAGCAAAGGTGTATGGCGAGGTCTGTTGGGTCAGGTTGAAGGTCAAAGTTGATATAAATGGTGATGTTTTTGAAAATGAAGAATTGAGAATTGCTTCTTTTGGTGCTGGCATTGATGTGGTCTGTAACAGTGCACCTTTGGTGGTAGCATCTTAGGACATATTTGACTGTGCTTCTGTCTGCATTGTCCTGGCTTATTCTACATTTACGCTCCAGATATTTGCAATAGTGTTTCATCAGTCTGAGTTCTTCCATGTACCTACTGGCTGGTGATCTAGATCGTTGTATTTCTGTGTTTAAGGGGGAAATGGAGTTGATGCTGAAGGTGATCCATTTGTTGAAATTCTTGATAGCTTTGGGGAGGTTGTTGTGTTCGGGTCAGTGGGTATTTCGAGAGGTCTTCCAGTCCTTAAAAGTGAGCTGTTTCACTTTTGGCAGGGTATCCTAGTGGAGATGCGTATGAATTGGACCCGGAAGGGGATGCTCACGCTGATGGTCTGTACAGGAGACTGGTGTTGGCTCAGTAACGTGGATGTTGAAGGTGGTGAAAATAGGGTCCAGGAGGAGGCTGGTTTTGCGGGTATGTCAGTTTACTTGTTGGGTGAGGTTCAGGCTTCCAAGGTCTTGGATGAGTGCTTTTGAGCTGGGGTCAGTGTTGTCTACCAGGTGGGAGTTCAGGTCTGTGGATAGAATTTAATTGCTAGCAATGAGGGCAAGTGGTGGGATAAAGTCCGTGATGGTGTTGGTGAAGTTGGTGTGGGGTCCCGGCCTTCTGTGGATAAGAGTGACAGTTAGGGTTAAATTAGCTATGACAGAAGTTGCATATCAGGTGTTCCATGTTGGAGAATTATGTGTCTGAGGAGCTGGCGCAGCTTTTAGTGTTCTTGTGGATAATGACAATTCCACCTCCAAGTGGCTGTGGCAATGTCAGGTGCCGATGTAAGGTGCAGCCAGGTTTCAGTGAGGAAAAGTAGGCCTGAGGCAGTGTAGTGCAGATGGTGTTCCAGATCACTGTGGCATGCTATTCTGGAAGTCCTGGTTTTGAATAGAAAAGCAGTGCAGGCTTCCAAGGGCACAGATCAGGCTTCAGGCAAGAGGGCAGTCTTTCTTGGTGCAGCATGACGGTCCTCTGAAGTATACAGCAGGCCACAGCAGCAGGCAGTCTTCTGAGAGCCCTTCTACAGGTTCAAGAGTGAACTGAGGCGTGGGTCTGAGCGTAACATTTTTATACTTGATGCCCCCTTTGAAGTTGAAAAAACGTCTTGATGGTTACCCCAACAGATGTGTCTGGAATGTCTTGCATTCTTGACCTGGCTCTAGTCTGTCTGCAGGCACAGTAGGCTAGTATGAAGTTCTTTGTGTGAGAGCAAGTACATCTCTCACTTTTTAATTGCTATGCACCCTGGCCTTTGAGCTGTCTAGGGTCTACTTTAGGGGTGGCTTATATGGAATACCAAGAGTGTTGAAGAATAGGCAAGGGGGTCATTCTGCCATGTTGAATTGGCAGTTTAAAGCTGCCAACAGGCTGCAGAGGCAAGCCTGGGACATGGGTTAAGGGCTACTTAGCTGGGTGGCACAGTAAGTGAGGCAGACTTACCAGTAACGTTTAGTTTACCAGATCACGAAGGACGTAAAAGTAAATTAAATATGCCAATCAGGTGTAAGCCAAAACTGACATGTTTTAGGGAGTGGGCACACACACTTTAGCACTGGTTAGCAGTGGTGAAGTGCCTAGAGTCTGAAGGCCAACAAAACAAAGTCAGAAAAATAGGAGGGTTGAAGGCAAAAGGTTTTGGGGAAAACCACTCTAAGGCTGTGTTCCTTTCCATGAGTACCTGAATGAGTGTGTCTGGTATTGTGGTTTTTTACTTTAGCCACAGTATCACTATAAACTAGCATGTGCACAAATGTCTAGGCCTATTCTTTGACATGAGTAAGGACCTGAACTTGCCCTGTCATCTGGAGGGGCATATAAAGAGTGTTCTGCTTTTAATAAGAGTGAACTAATGTCCCTGTTGTGGGTTTAGCACATAGAACATTGGTGACATAGCACAATGTTTTGTGGCTCCATAGTTGAGCCCGGACCTTTTTATCTGTGTTACTGGAGAGGAGGTCCACAGCCCACTTGTTTAACGTTCCATTCCTATGCTCTTTCCCTGTATTTAGCTCTGATATCCTGTGTGTATGTTGTTCATGCATGTATGTAAGTGTGTGTGTGTGTGTGTGTGTGTGAGTATGTGTGTGTGTATGCATTTGTAGCTTATGTGGTACAAACATTACTTGTGTGTGAGTGATCAGAGTTATGGAATACTGTGAGACCCATTTGAGGTACCTCAGGCATGGTCTTTGCGTGAAAGACCTGCCAGCCCGGAAGGAGGAGTATCTGTCCAGAATGAGAATGTCCAAGGTGTCTGTGGGAGACGGACTGAGAAAGGCAATCTGTGGACCCAGGGTCTGTAAGTCTTCAGTATAACCAGATTGGTTCCTGGTGGTAACCTCGATGGTCACAATCACTATTGCCAAGACCAATCAGGGCCGTAATCATATGTCATCAGTGATCAGCTTGTGATTGTATGCAACTTCTCAGAGTAACCAGCCTGTGTAACTGCTTCTGCCAGTCCATTCAGGACTACATCTACCTACCTATGTCATGAATAACTGAAAGAGGCTATACATGCAAGAATCACCAAGGTCCCTGACTTTTACAACATGCATCAGAGATCTGATGGATCAGTAATGGCTGAGGACTGCAGACTGAGGTTCTTTGGTTTTCGACTTCGTCCCGTATGCGGCCGCCAGTTTGTGGCCCGCCGCCATTTTGTGTTGCCCTCACTCAGGCAGCACGGCGATTGGAGTGTTTTTGCCTTTTCCAGCTGCTACGTGTCTTTTCTGTTAAAAAGTAACCCCCTGCCCTTGTTTACGAAACAGATGTCAGGGTCTGGCAGAGTCGACTAATCCATGTCTGGGCTGATTGATCCCTGTCTCGACTGACTGGTGGCTCTCCCTATTCTCTTTTTACTTTATCTTATCCGACTGGCCTTCGCTATTCTCTCCTTGTATTCTCTTATTACACAACTATCCTTTGAGGCACACAAATACGTCCTGCCACCTGCAAATTGGATTACAGGCACTAGCACTGATTAACCTGTGACACACAGGGTCTGAAAGAAGGGCGTATTTGGGACACTTGATAGCTTGTTTTCCAACTTTTCCTATTGGTTAGCCTTGTATGTATTGGGAGTATACGTTGTAAATATGTGTGCTATAATATGAATTAAAGTAGCAGTCTCCTGAGAACCTACTTTGTACTTCTCGGACAACTGTGCTTAGCTGCAGCTAATAAACCCTGTTTTCTACGCCTAACAGAGTGTCTTGTGTCTCTGTCCGACAAGGCAGGTGAACCCGGAGATTTAAGGCGTGCCCTGCGCTGCCAGGCCCATAAGGCCCGGTTCTTCAAGGCTCCACACCTAATGGGCGCACTGACATAGTGGCGGGTCAGCGGATGTAGCAGGGTGCATGAATGAATCAGCTGGCTGATGCCTCACCTCTCAGGAAGTGAGAGTACACAGGAGAGAGAGAGAGAGATGGGTGGCTGCACCAATTCAACAAGGATTGATTTACCATTAGTGGTAAGACAAGAAACTGAAACTGAGCAGTATAGACTGATAACTCTACCTGAATGATAACCATGCTAATTCCTCTTAGCCCAATAAGAAAGGGTGACCTAGAACCAGGCTTGCATGGAGAGCTGAGTCTAGCTACAGTAAGAGAATTAACGAAGACGGTATTTTGACATAATACTGTGTAGCATTTCTTTATAATGTACAATAAACTACTTTTGCTTCTTACAAGAGAAGCACTCTGCTGCACGTTCATTTATTGTGTTGTTGTGTGATTTGTGAGCTCTGAGCTTGAGCACCTCCCACACAACTTCTCTGAGAAGTGAGTCTTTGCAAAATCTGAAGTAGTTCAAAAGAGCGTGAATTGTTAGTTTATATATATTTAAGGTAATCAGTGTTTAATTATCAGGAATTTCCAGTTTCACATCAAAATACAGAGTTGGGAGTGATTGGTCGGAGACGGGAAAACATGATGGCCAGCTAGTGTGCAGGTCCCGTGTGAGCCCGGGGGGCGAATCTGGAATCTGCCCAGGAAGCAGCTGCTTTCAACCAGATTGCACGCATTAAGAGAGGATGCTCCTCCTGCGCATCAGAGAGGTGGCCCTGCACCAAGTAGGCCAGTCCAACATCAGCAGGGGCGGTCTACTAAGGTCAAAGCGAGGGTCCAGTGCAGTGACAGCATGGACAGCCCAGGAAACTGCATCCTGCAGAAGGCAGACTATCTGGCCTGCGCATCTGCAGAGGTGCCCCAGAGCCTGGAACATCATTCTAGTGTCAGCAGGGCTGGTCTAGTGCCATGGTCGAGGGCCCAGTGCAGCGCTAGCAGGGACAGTCCAGGAAAATGATCTCAATTTGATTATAAGAGGCGGAGAGAACAGGTGCCTGAAGTGCACATCTGCTGAGGGGTCCGGCACTAGGAAGTCGGTCTAGTGCCAAGAAGAGCAGTTCAGCACTAGCAGGGCAGGCCGATGAGCTGGGTTGATCCAGTAAAGGCAATGCTAGGCCAATAATTGCAAGACCTGACCTACAGCAGTAGAGAAGTGGAGAAAAGAACTGCTCAGAACCAGATTGCCGGGTGGAAGGGTGTTGAGAATGCTGCTGACATTATAATCCAGCTGCTTAGGGACTTGCTGCAGCACACATAGAGGGCAGGAGCCATGTATGCAGAGACATCATGGAACTCTACCTTGAAGCAGTGGAAGCCTCGTTAAGAGGATGCCATCTGGGAGCTCATGTCCCGCCTTTACTGGTCCATGTACTCTGTGTTTTCTGCGGTAAGTCCCTGAGCAGTCAAATTATAACATCAGCAATAGTGAGCCATTCCACGATACAGCCCTGGATCCAGGGGGTGTTTATGGTGCTCGTAGGATGGAGCGGAACCATGCAGAATTCCCAGGAGATTTCTTGCAATTCCACGGAATTCCATGTAGTGCAACTCTGTAAGCTCTGCCCACCTCTGGTTGTGGTTCGAGGGGCCTCAGATACTTTAAACTAATGCTGCAGGGTACAGGTATTCAACAGTGGACCAACACACTGTGCACTACCAGTGCTCTATGATGATGTGAAGACCGGAAATAATAATAATAATAATAATAATATTAATAATAATAATAATAATAATAATAATAATAATAAAACCATTTGTAGAGCGCATGGTTACACTATAACAGTGTGTCTCCGCGCTATGGAGAAAAACGGTCCAGCAAGCAAGACCTTCTGCACTTGGTACCACAAGGGGGGGAAGAGGTAAAAATACTGGGCTTAGTTTGAGGGAATAGGTATGTTTTCAATTTAAGTCGGAATCTTGCTTCCGATGGTTCCATATGGAGTTCGATAGGGAGCTCATTCCATCTCTTACAAGCTAAGTATCTGAACGAGCGACCTCCCATTCGTGCTTTGAAGATGCGAGGAACCTGAAACAGCATGCTCCCAGATGATCTCAAATTGCGTTTTGGGCGATGGATCGTAAGAAGCTTTTGAAGATAGCTTTTCCCTGGGCTACACGATGTGTAATACATAGTGATTTGAATAGGATGTGTTCCTGCATGGGTAGCCAATGGAGGGTCTTAAGAGCCTGTTTCCCTGAGGCTCTTCTGGACAATTTCAGGACCAATCTAGCAGCCGTATTTTGAACGCATTGCAGCTGCTGTAACCCTTTCTTACTCAGGCCAATAAACAGGGAGTTTCCATAATCCAGGTGGGGGGTGACTAGTGCATGTATGACAGATTTCCTGGTGTCAATGGGCAAATAGTCGAGTACTTTACGTATGGTTTTAGGGACTCCATAGCATTTGCCCACTAGCCTTCCAATGTGCTTTCCATAGGATAGGCTGAAGTCCAAGAAGACACCGAGGTTCTTCACCGTTTCTGAGGGGGAGGGTGTGGGCCCCTACTCAGATGGCCACCAGGCTGATGACCAGATTGTGGGAGCTCTTCCAATCACCAGTAACTCGGTTTTATCACCATTAAGGCGTAGACAATTGTCATTCATCCACTCAGATACCTCCTTAAGGCAGGAGGAAAAGTTCACTGCTGCCTCATTCTGGCCTTGGGCTAGGGTGATCATCAATTGCGCATCATCTGCGTACGTCACGATGTCCACTCCGTACGGTGCTGCAATTCTAGCCAGGGGTTCCATGTATATGTTAAATAGCGACGGGCTCAGACTCGAGCCCTGAGGAACGCCATGCCTTAACCATCTACGGGAAGATTTAAACGGAGGACAGTGAACTTGGAAGCTTCTATCTTCTAAAAAGGATTGCATCCATTCATGGGCCGGTCCTTCCACTTCTATTTCTGTAAGGCGGGTCAGCAGCGTGGTATGAGATACGGTGTCTAACGCCGCACTCAGGTCTAATAGTACCAACGCTGCCGTCTGTCCCTCTGCTACTATTTGTTTAAGCCTCTCTGTAGAGAAGAGAAGGGCTGTCTCGATTGAGTATCTAGCCCTAAACCCAGACTGAGACGGGTGAAGACGCTGGCCCTCTTCCAAGAACTCCATGAGCTGAGAGTTGGCAACTTTTTCCACTATTTTCATACAGAATGGGAGAAGAGAAATAGGGCGAAGATTCGCAAGTTGAGAGATGTGGAGGTTAGGTTTCTTTTTCAGGGGTGTCACCTGAGCCCTCTTCCATTCCTCTAACACGTGGCATTCCTTGAATGAGAGAGCGACCATGTTGCTAATATGGTCTATTACCACCTCAAGCTGGTTCTTAAAACGCTCTGCCCTGCATGTTCCAATGCATATAGGGTGGAGAAAGGCCCCTGCAGTGAGAACAGCACATTTTAATTGCACAGCAGCTTAGCAGAAGAGCACCTGCCCATCACAAGTGCTTTTTGTGGGGCACACCCACCAGCCGCAGAGTCAGCAGTGGTAGTGGGTGAATCTAAAAGGGAGCTGCACACCGGAGTCCATGCAAGCACTGCAGCACTCATGCTGCCACCTGATGCACCTGCTGAAGAGCAAACTGGGTGGAGCCCAGCGACTTACAGTCTCTCGCTATGGCTTCAGAAATCAGTTTGGAGCACTCGCAGTCAGCAGGAGTCATGATCGCCAACTTGGATTCCACTGCTCATCAAAAGGCTGCCGCAGGAGGGGGCACCTTCTCTGTAATAATAATCCACTCAACTGAATCCCAGGAGGTCCGATGGGGATGTCGGAGGAGTCTCACAGCCAGCCCTATCAAAGTTCCTCAAACCTGTCCTGGATGCCATCATCAGCTTGGTACCCCAGTACCTATACTTCCCCCACACTGCACAGGAACAGCTGGAGACCAAGCAAGGCTTCTATGCCATAGCTGGCTTCCTGCACGTGTTGCGGGCAATAGATTGCACACATGTCCTACTTGTGCCACCTGCCGACACTGCTCACGAATACCGCAACAGAAAGCACATGCATTCCATCAATGTGCAGGCAATAGTGGACCACCGGGGACTCTTCACTAATGTCGTTGACAACTACCCAGGCAGTGTGCATGATTCCTTTATCTTCCGACTGTCTCATCAACCAGCGCTTCCAGGATGGCACCTACGGAAATGTTCTGCTTGTTGGTAAGTACCAAATGAACACAGCACACACCTCAACTTCACAATCATGCAACTCACAGCTCTACCAGACACGACAGCACAACTCACTGTGGGAACCTGGCCAGCCACGTACACAAGCCATCAACAGCATGGCACATTAGCCACACAATAGCAGATTGTGGGGAGAGGTGGGTACCAGGCATGTGCGAAGGAGGCAAGGGGCCCATGAATAAGCATGTACACAATGCCAAGTGTAGCGTGGATGTGCTGGTCAGGCTGCAGTATGCAAACCACACACATATCCATGTCGACACACACCGCTGGTGTTTGGTGTGTAGTGGACAGTGGATGCAACCATGTCACCCCAGCCAGTGGGGAGTGTAAGGAAATATAGCTTGTCACGTCCCCCCCTAAGCGTGAGTGGAGTGGGCTGGCCCAGCATACGCCAGGCCAGCGTAGGGTTATGAATAAAAGGCACGTAGCTCTGGGCATGGTCCTCTTCCGGAATGCCCAATGTCTCTGCCAGGTCGGCTCCTCTCGCCCCGCCACGAGGCAGATGTCGTCGCCGTGAGCGGTGTTGCCTGCGATCCTGTGGCCCTGATCCACCACAGCCTGCTGATTCCCTAACCAGTCTTGCCCGCCCCTGCGCACCCAGGCCTCAATGCCCAACAGCCGACACTGGCATGTGTCAAAGAGGTCCTACCGCGTGCTGGTGCAAGCTCAAAGCCCAAGGCCCACAACCTTGGCAGCCTCCTTGGACCATCACAGCCTCCGCGACACAGGCCCGCTGAACTCCATTCTCGTTGACGTACTCCACCGGCATACACAGCGAACAAGTAGGACACACATTTGTAACTGAGTCTTGATTACAACATGGCAGAGCACATAATTTAAGGCTGAGGTTATGTCACTATACTCCCTTCAATGTGGTGCCACCAAGGCTGTGCATAGAACTCCCCCCGAATGTGTCTGTGTGCAATAGCTGACTGCGGCCTTCGGCCTACACTACAGTCCTACAGACCTCACACCAATCCAATGCAGTCAGTCACAGGCAGGACACGGCATAGTCGCTGGCTAAACACCAGCTCAGCTCTGGTGCCACTACCTATGTCAGCCACAAATCTAATACAAATGCCATTCCAACGTCGTGTGTTAGAGATCCAGGAGGAGCGAATGGACAGTGGTGAACCCGCGCTGACCGCAGCCTCCATCCGACACTGCAGGCAACTAGGTTGCATTTTTGGAACTGAGTCTTTATTTTGTCATGGCAGCGTACATGTCACAGTATGCAATGAGAGGAGTAAGAGGAAGATGAGCTTCAGTCTGGAGCAGAAAAGGCTCACCTTTACGGAGGTTATGGGACACTACCAACAACTGCACTGGTTCAACTGAATCTGTGCAGCGCATACCTACAACACGTGGCTGTTGTCCCCTGATAACCGCTGGCTCAAGCACACACTGCGGTGGAGTAGGTCACATTTTGAACTGAGTCTTGCCCTCTACATGGCAGAGTCCATGTCATTGTACAGGCCTCATCGCAGACTGCATCCCCTTCCAGCTCTATTGCCCCTGAGTGTGTGCCCTGAAATTCATGGTTGATCTCTATTTGTATGTCGGTGGCGTCTGGGCCCATGGTTTGGAGGTTGTCTTCCTCTTCATGTAGCTGATACTGACAAGGTGAAAAAGTGAAGTCATTAGCATTCAACTCCGCAATTTACCTGTTCCAGCTTGCTTCTGCCCTCTGCATCATGCCCTGGAGGGACACTTTCCACTGTCCCCCGCAACCCTCTGGGACATTCCCCTTGGACATTGACGAGTACACGCTCAGCTCACGTGGCCCTACCTCAGTGCAAGTCACCGTCCTGTGGCGGTGTGCCTGTACCGGCCGCTGTGCATCCGGGGCCACAAACTTTGTGCTGCTCAAGTCAGGGACCCATGATGTCTGTACCTTGTACTGCTGATTGTCCGCTCACTGTTGTGGTTTTTGCCGGCACCAACCGGCCCCTGAGTGGTGGCTTACACTACCCAACACCCATCCAGCACAGGCGTCACTGGAGATGTGACCCTGGCAATAAAAGGAGTCGGGCGCAAGTGCCCGTAGCCAGTCCCACAAAACTCACTCATTGTGTCCGTGTAGTCATCATGTATGCATGTGGCACCACGGCCATGCCGCATTACATTGTGCTGTGTACAGCGTGCGCAACCATGTCACCGCAGGCAGTGGTGTAGACCTGGGACATGTAACCGCGTCGTATCTTCATGAGAGCGTAAGTGGGGTGGACAGGCGTTCAACAGTACTGTGTAGGAGTGTGGCTCCTCTACACGTGGATCTGGGTGTGATTCAGTGTGTGCCTTGCCAAGGATGTGCTGATGCGTGTGTCTATGTTGTAGTGTCTGCGCTACCCGTCACGCAATCAACAATTTTGCTATGCGGCATGTCCCTGGTGCGCGTGGTTGGCCAAAGGGGTACATAGGGGTGGGCATGCCTGCTCGGGGTTAGGGATCACACATGCCAACTGTTGTGTGTGTTGCTATTAGCGCAGCATGAGCCAAAGATGTACCCTCAACTGGATGTCGAGTTCAGCCAGGCAGGTGCTCTACAGCAGTGTCAGACCTGTCCCTGCAATGGGCCTACACATACGTGGCCGGCCACATTCTGCACAGCATCATCAATGTGTCGTACTCAGGCTTGTAGACCTGCGCAGACAGGCATGTCAATAGTGTGCCGTAGGGATGCATGTGATGTAATCGCGCTGCACACACTAGTGAATGTGCTCGGGGGAGGTGCACCAGTGAGGCTATGCAGTACACACTGATGCAGCTCATGTGCAACATGCAGTACATGTCATACAGGAATCACCAAGTCACACATATCACATACCAATGAACCAGTGATCATGCCAACACATCATGCAGTACGTAGTCGTGACTCATGTCTCTCTGCACTATCACAGGTGACCAAAGATATGCACTCTGCTCTTGGATGATGGCACAACTCCGAGCCCCAAAAACACAGGCCCAGAGGCAGTACAATGATGCCCACAAACGCACCAGAGGCATCGTGGAGCACACATTTGGCGTGTTGAAGACACGTTTCTGGTGCTCATGTCTCTCTGCCAGGTGTGCCTGGACGTCACAGGTGGTAAGCTCCTGTACAGTCCAGAACTCGTGTGCAAGATGATTGTTGCATGTTGTGTGTTGCACAACATATGTGTGCGCAGCAAAGCCTCATGGATCAAGTGCCAGATGCACCGGACGATGACGATGAAGATGAGACAGGTGGACCACACCCCACTGCAGCCACATTAGGAATAGCCCGTAGGGACTTCATCATTGACAATTTCTTCTCTGGTTGACGTCACATTGTGTGGGGGCTTAGCAGTAATGGCACAGTATGTTGACTGAGCACTGGTACCGCATGTGCTAATAAAAGCATTCCGATACACATTCCCTGCGTGAACTTTCTAAACGCCAGCAACTTACTGGGAGTAACGTCGCCATTCCAGCCAGCAGAATCCTCGCAAGAGCGCCATTGCCGTCGACCTCACTGCAGCTCCACCGCCGAGTAGCTCCTCCCCCCGCCGCAGCCTCACAACAACCGCGCTGCCGCTGAGTGGGGGAGAGGGAAAGACTACATTTCCCAGCGGCCTCCGCGACCGGAATTCGCGTCGAGGCGGAGCGCGCCAGGAGGCGCTTAAAAGCAGCCCTCAGCATCAGAGGAGTGGGTGAACTTTCTAAACGCCAGCAACTTACTGGGAGTAACGTCGCCATTCCAGCCAGCAGAATCCTCGCAAGAGCGCCATTGCCGTCGACCTCGCTGCAGCTCCACCGCCGAGTAGCTCCTCCCCCCGCCGCAGCCTCACAACAACCGCGCTGCCGCTGAGTGGGGGAGAGGGAAAGACTACATTTCCCAGCGGCCTCCGCGACCGGAAGTCGCGTCGAGGCGGAGCGCGCCAGGAGGCGCTTAAAAACAGTCTTCATCCCCCGCGTCGCGGGAGCGCGCGGGACAGCGCCGGGCTAAGCTCGGGCAAAGGGCGGGCCCTCTGTGGCCCTCAGGGGACCGAGGAGGACGGGACGGCCCATCCCCCTTCCATCTGTGCCAAAGCATCTTAATACGCCTTGCTCTCTACTTGCAGCGCATTAAAAGGGAGCTCCCCATTACTGTCACACCTCGGATAACAACGTGAGGATGTCCAAAACACGAAAGACCCCCGTGGCCACGAGATCTGTAACAAGAACAACAAGTGCACCTAAAACACCTCTTCCTACAATAACTGTTATTGACTTAATGCTACAGAAAACAATCAGTGTGGTGGCTGATGCTATTCAGGATACTGAAAGACGACTATCTCTAACGCCAGACCTTTGTTTTCCGGACCTTTCTCTACACACTACCGAAAACGTTAACTCAAAAGACACTACAATGAATTCCCAAGAATCAATTTTAATGCTGTCCTTCACAGGGCTCCCAAGTCCCCAAACAAGAGACAACACTCCATCTGTCCTGTCCATTCCCTCCCCAGGCAGCAGTAGGGACAACAGTCTTATGGTGCCTAGCGAAAACGGTACTAATATACGCCTACCGTCTTCAGACCATCTCGACCCCGGGCCTTTAACCCTGGCAGACTTCACATCTATAGCGCCTACAGGAATAGAACCCTCCCCGGCTAGGAGAATAGGGTCAAAAAATACAAACAGGTCCCGTGGTCTTCGAACCAAAAAAACATCCTTAGTTAAAAAAACCTCTCGCTTAAAGGCCAAAAAATACCATCCAGTCAAAGATATTTGGTCCACTTTCAGACTGGCTAATACTACATCTAAAGCAGTAAATTCTTGCCCACCCACAATTAGTCAGGAGCTAGGGCCGCCCTTGAGCAAGCAGCAGATAGGTCCTACAGTCACGATTATAGCCCACTCAGATCAGTTAGCCAACACACAATCAAGCAATGAGCCGCTTCTGGGTCAACTAGAAGCCCTAATCAAGACCCTCCTGAAGCCCATCAGTGAGAGAGTCATTAACATCGAGAAGGCTCTAGGGAAATTCGAAAGGGCTCAACATGATGCATCTACCACCTTACTTAAAATATTGAATGCACCAAAAAACACTTCCACCTTTGTACCAGCCCGTAGTTCACTTGCCTCAACTAGTAACAAAGCTGTAAGGACAAAGCAAACTAATCATAACACTGCAAATAACCACACTCTGCCAGCCTGTCAGGATAAAACTCCTCACTTTATGCCGAGAGTAAATCCAGACACGGCGGCTAACCCTCCTCCCACAGCGGCCACTACCCTGACTAATGCCCAAACCCCACCTGAAAACGAAACTGAGGAAAGTGAATGGGCCGCTGAAAGTTCCCCAGTCAAACTAATATCAACCCACCCAGAACTACCGAGCCAAACTAAAACTACACATTTGAGTATACCTATAACGCTAACAGGGGACAAATTGCCAAAACCAGTGGCAGTTAAAAGACCAACCCACGTAAATCTTTCACCCGAATCCAGCCCTTATACCAGTGTTATGATTGGGGTACCTAAACTACCGGACGAGAAAACAGAATCTCATGCGGAACTAAAAAATAAGGTCAGCCACTGGCTTACAAATCACAGACCGATTCCACAACATATAACTGGCCATATCTCACATGTGAAAAGAGTAGACTGGGTGGGCACCAGATTTAAATCAACTGAGGGTGATTGCATTGTGATTACCTTCGGCGATAGCCGTGCAGCTAGTTTTGTGAACAGCTGGAAAAATGGCACGACCAGTAGCCTAATCCGCACAATGGATCTGAGCTACTTTTATCCCTTTAATAATCCCATTCACAATGTAAATCATTCACAGCTAACCTATGGTCAGGGGGGGCTGCCTGAGCAAACGGCGTATCACCAAGCTAGGGAAACCTCATGGCAGTATGACCCGCTCACTCCGTTGGATCATACAAACCACAGGAACGAACCCCCATGGTTTAACAGGCAAAACAGATATCGTACAAATTTTCAGGAGAGAAGGGAGTTTCCACCTCGCCCACAGCTCCAGCACTATTCACACCCACAACAGCTAAACATGCACTATGGGGTCCCCGTCTCAAACAGATATGACACGCTTTATGCCTCAGACTATCTGGACGAGATTGATTGACATACTGTACCCCTAACCCCCCCTCCTACACACTCCGAGTCCTTTTGCATGGAAGCACCTTCGAACAATCTAGTGAGTACCACACTAGAGTGTACGAATAATCCTACTCAAGGGTTAGGTGTAACCCCCGAGGCAGCTCTTCCAGTAAACCAGTTAGAGAGCACATTGCCCCCATATGAACCTAGTCCCCCACATCCTCAGAACCAAGTTCTCTGCGACACCACTGGCGCTGTAAACTCTCTACCCAGCACTGGAATACAAGCGGATACAATATCTGTCCAAGGGAATCAAGTGACACCTCCTCCTACAACCAACGCCCAGGAAGTAGGCCCAAATGACATATCAACAAGTACTATAAAACTTCTGTCCTGGAACGTTGCTGGCCTGGCCTCCAAGGTAAAGGATCCAACATGGGTATTATACATAAAAGACTACACCATTTTGTGTTTCCAAGAAACATGGCTGGAAGACGTAAACGTACATATTGAGGGCTTCCAAAGTTTCTTCCTACCTGCAACTCCATCGAATAGCGGAAGATCAAAGGGGGGCTTGGTAGCTTACGTTAGCCTTGCACTCAATTGCCAGGTTTCAAACAGGGAATCCAACAACAGACATATTCAAACCCTGGTACTCAGGAGGGGAAAAAGGGCATTGACCCTTATTAACTTTTGTAATGCCGTATTATCAAATAGGGAGTGCAACATTATCTATCTACATGACTTCCTTAAAACTAAAGCTTTAAGTCTGCCCCGCAGCACCATCATTGCTGGAGATTTTAACACGCATCCATGCGGTAACCCTGTAGACACACCGATCGGACTTTTAGGTTGCAAAAACAGATCTGGCTTCCACTTTGATCACTCGCCACGTGGTACCCTTGTAAATAACCTAACTGATGACAGGAACCTGACAGTTGCAATGTCTTTATCAGAGGATTCCTACATCTTTGACATTCCCACGTATAAAGGACCCGGAAATGGCACCTATATAGATCACATTCTTCTTTCAAGAGACCTGGTTGATCTAGTAACTGACTTTGAAATTCTAATAAGTTTGTTCAGTGATCACAATCCCATCTCCATCAAAATCAGAGGAGGATTTTTCGAACTGCGAAAGCCCAGGAAAGACTGCGGCAGCTTAAAGCCAATAAACGGAAATCGGCGTTTGAAGTGGTCAAAAGTCAACAGTGTTACTCTGTATAACTCAATTAATAATAGTTGTGGCAAAGAACTCGCGCTTTGTGCCTCTCCTACCACCTTGCCTGAAGTGACTCTATCCGCCTTTTCAGTTGTGGTAGATAGAGTGGGCGAACTGTTAACCATACCAGTGAAGGGTCATCATGAACCCTACCCGAAATGGTTCGACCAAACCTGCTCAAAGGCCGGACGTAACTTAAAAAAAGCACTAAAGACTAACCCCAGAGATTCCACTCTTGTAAAAGAACTGAGAAACATCTATAAGACATCCCTAGCAGCCCGGAAAAAAGAAGTGAAGGCAAGCATCTGGGAATCTCTAAGTGACCCAGCAATTCTGGGTAATAGCTCCAAGTTCTGGAACATTATAAATCAGCCCCTGTTCGATGACCCCAGTAATTCTGTGATTGGGTCAAATATACCCGAGGATGAGTGGTTAACTCATTTTAGAACAATTTTTCAAAGTGACGATGCACAAGCGGACAATGATTTTAATACTCCTGATGAAGAACTGCTGCGCTTTACAGTGGGGGAGGTAGTAAAGGGGATTCAGGGCCTGACCAGCAATAAAGCTCCGGGCCCCGACGGTCTTCCTCCCGACCTCTTTAAATCAGACATTCAACTATGGGCACCAGTCCTTACCGCAGTAATAAACGCCGGGATCTCTAAAGGTTGTCCAAAATCATGGGGGTCCTCGACCATAGTGCCTGTATTCAAGAAAGGGGATCGCAGAAGTGTAACATGTTACAGGCCAATATCACTGATCAACTCAATCGCCAAGGTGGTGGGGGGCATTATTCTAAATAGGCTAGTACTTTGGGCCAAGGAAAAAAACATTCTGTCACCCATCCAATACGGGTTCAGACCAGGTCATTCTACGATAGCTCAATGTCTGAACCTGTATCTAATAAACGGCAAATACACCTTGGCCAGAAAAGGGTCCATCCATATGGCCTTTATGGATTTATCATCCGCTTTCGACTGCGTTGACAGAGGTAGGCTTTGGGAGGTTATGCAAAAAATGGGTGTGGAGCAAAATCTAATTAACCTTTTAGCAGATCTACACTCGGACACCAGAGCAAATGTCCGCTTTACACAGGACATGAAAGTAACTAGGGACTTCAGGATAAGCCTGGGGGTTAGACAAGGGTGCATCCTAGCCCCGTTTCTTTTTAATCTTTATATTAATGATTTGGAGGAACACCTACTAAAAACCGGCGCTGATTACCCATACATAGGGAGGAAGGGCGTGCCCGTCTTGCTATATGCGGACGACGCCGTCCTAATCTCTAGAACGGCGATCGGCCTTCAAACCCTGCTTGATTCTTTTTTTGTATTTATGAATTCCCGTGGACTGAGCATTAATAATTCGAAATCTTTCATCATGATGACTGGCTCAGGTCCAAAAAAAAGATATCCCCACTCTGTAAACAACGAAAAAATACCGACAACTAAGACCTTCTCGTATCTTGGTGTCCTTTTTGACCACAAACTAACCTGGGCACCTGCAATACAAAAGAAAAAGGGTGAGGTAGTGCGCGTAAACGCAGGTATAATGGATTTTGCAAAGAAAATGGGTAATAGCCCAGTGGCCGCTGTTCTAAAGTTATACCAAGCTAAAAGCATTGCAGTTGCATGCTATGGGAGTGAATTATGGGGTTCCGAACCACCAGACACCCTTGAGACCACTGAAAACAACTTTTTAAAGCAAGTCCTAAGGCTCCCCAGGGGTTCAGCAAACTTTTCTGTCCACACAGAACTAGGTATGTTCCATCTAAGCGACAGGATTGCTGTTAACCCCTTGCTATGCTGGCTAAACAGTTGGCTAAATCCAGATATACCCCTCACCAGAAACATCCTGCAAGAGGCATTAGTGTGGGAAGGGAAGTATAAGATCCCGTGGCTAAAATATATTAGTAGATGTCTCTCCGAATTAGGCCGGCCTGATCTTTTCCTAGACCCTGCGAAAATAACTAAGTCTGACGTTATCTATGTAAAGAATACCTTCATGACAACTAGGTACCTAGCAAGGGAGGAGAGAGAGTATGAGAAAAAAAGTGTGAGATTGCATGCTCTCATTAAAACGACCCTCCACATAGAACCCTACCTTGTCTGGCCCTTGTCGGGTTATGAACGATTTCTGCTTACAAGGTTCCGATTTGATATGTTTCATTTTTTGCTAGCCGTACCAAGCGGGGCACACAGGGGCCAAGTGTTGCCAGCTTGTGGCTGCGACAATAAGTCTCCACAAGATCTGGCACACTTTTTATTCTTCTGTTCATATTACACAGTCCCTCGCAAATTGTTTTTAAAACCTTTACTACAACGGCTCCATTTTGCACAATACAGACCAGCACTTTATTATCTTCAAATGTTAAATAGCGACAGCACCCTGTTTTTATGTAGCTTTTTAAAACTTGCACTTAAATACAGGAAAAGCATGGAAGGCTAACTAGCTTTGTTCCTGATATGTATCTCTTCTTTTAACATTGTATTCTTACTGCTTTTAAATTATAAACTTGTCACTCTTGCTTGTGCTCGTGTTTACGTGGTAACAAACTGTACTTTGTGATAAATGTTTCTGATATGTACTTTTATGATTGTTACATGTAAACAATCGAATAAAGAGATTTTACTTACTTACTTACATTCCCTGCGTGCATGTCACTCATCTGTACAGGCACATCACTCAGACAAGTGTGGGTGTGACATGCTGTGCTGTCAATTGAGGGATTTGTAGATGAATGGTGGGTGTGTCATCTTTGTGCAGTGAGGCTGTTTATGGTGTCACGTATTCGAACTGCCAGTTCTCTGTGTCACAGTTGTTACGATATCCCACTCTTCAAGCATTTCACATGTGTGATAGAGCGCGCAGGTCACCCGACTATAATTTTACCACATACGTATCGGGCCCATACATTTTTAATTCATCATACTTATTAATCGGATAACCTTACACTCTACTACCAGTATCCCTTGTTCCTTCCTATTTATTCCTACTGTACCCGACTTACCAATCCACCGTTACGAGTACCTATGACCACAATGGATCAGGGAGCTAGCCGCAAAAAAAAGGCAGACACCAAAACCTTTTCTACATTTGCACTCATAAAATAATCACAGACTCGGGAAGTTTAAAACCTTTATCTAGTTTCATCAAGTTCAGAAAGCATGAGGTTTACAGCAAGTAAACTGTCAATAACTAAAATTATAAAGAGCACCTATCCATATAGAAAGTGAATGAGACCAACCATTTAAGAGTCTAAAGGAAGGTAAAAACAGGGAACATACTAATATAGGTTTCAGAGTTTAGACTCAGTATGTTGTCTAAAGGACGGGAAAAATAAGGAACATACTAGAATTTCACAGTGAAATATTTCCCCATGAAGAGGAACTATAGGTAAAGTAAGAATGGACCATACTAATAAAACGGTGCAATTACTTGAATCGACTAAAGGATGGGTAAAGAAAAGGAACATCTATATATTGTATGAGTAGTATTTAGAACAGTGCTTATAGGATAGGGAAAGATTGGAACATGCTAGTATAACAACTACAATATAGGATTTCAACATTTGTCAGCAACGGGAGGGTAAGAAAAAGGAACAATATGCAAGTACGATTTATTCAAAGCAAGAGATGGGGAATGCAAATGGATGGGTTCCCTCAGATTTATATTTACCTAGAACGGTGTGAAGACCAACCCTGGCCATGGGTCAGTTAAGGACAGGAGGAACCCCAAGGAAGGACAGCCGCCAGTAGGCCAGCAGGTGCAGAATGGACACCCCAGGACAGGACAGGGAAACCAGGTTAGGATCAGGACAGGACCACCAAGGTAAGACCAGCACCCGCAGTTCGGAAGCAACGCCTGCGCTCCACCCTCTCTGCAGCTATCAGTCAGAACCCCGATTGAGTTATCGAATTTCCAAGCAAAGTGCTCCGCCAGCACTTAAGGTTTCCAAAACCCCCACTTGGGTCTGTGGAAATTACCGACAGAGTGCTCCGCAGCTCTCTGTATCAATCACCTATTGAGTGCGTTGGGTCAGTGACAGATCAGCTTTTCGGACAAGTTGGACAATTTCTCTAGCTAAACCTAGGCTAGTTATACTGTTTTCGGGTCAGTGTACCACCCCCCAAATGTTGCAAGTGTCAGAATCCCCAATTTCGATTGGTCCTCACGTAGGATAGGTCAACACACAAACCACATTTCATTTCTACAAGACCTAATTTACATACTCTGGGACCGTCTATTGAATTTGGGGTTCCCATGACCTAAGTTTCTATATTACAATAGCGCATCTATGAATTATGATACATTGAGAACAGTTCAGCTTCTTCTGCTAGGCGAAGGTGCATCTTCCCAGGCACATCTTGGCTGGGGCTTCGGGTTGGCAAGGTTTCAATGCCACCGGCAGAAGACTGTCATGCGCAGAAAGGCTGTTCAATATGGAATCACGAGTGTTCCTCGGGCCCCAAATAATACGATACATGAAAAGTAAGCGAAAACAATTTAGAAATACAGAAAAAATGAATACACTGTATACCATGAATAGCTACTCTATACCCCTTACTTTATAATAACTATAGCATTAGGGTAAATGCGGAACAAACAACTTTGCAAAAGCAGCTTTGCAAGCACGGAGCATATGAGGAAACAAAGCGGCCATTTTAGCTGTATTGCGCATGAGCAAACATTTCCCACCAGAACTGCGAGTATGTCACGTCACGTGAGTGTGACCAACGCATGCGCAGACTAATTTCCCGCAAAGCAGCGGCCATTTTAATGACAAGCGTTGTTAAGGTTAATACACACGTATGCAAGCGTCTCTGGGAAGCCCAAAATGTCAGAATAACGGGGAAATTAGTAAGACAAACATGTTGAGTTAATTCATTATAGTTATTCAAGGTTCATGAGTACAAGCAAGTCGCGCAACGTGCGAATTCTTGCTCCATCAATCCCCTCTTTGATGATATTTACTATCATCACAAAACAATAGAATCAGATGCCAACTTTTCACAATTTGCCCAATTCAATCTCTTCCAACATTCGATTCAACTTCTCTTTTGTTTCTTTGTTAGGGTGAGAATTCTTCACCCTTTTATAAATCTGATTATTCAGTTCCTCTAATTCAAGTTCATCCACATTCCGTTTCACGCCTCTCTTGTTCACAGTATATTTCTTTTGGTGTTTGCGACATTTGCAACAGATAAATATGAGGAATATGATAAAACCTATTCCTGCAATTGGCATCAGTACCTTAAACAATAAACCTCTACCTAAATTTGCAAACCAATGACCTACAGCGGAGAGACCATCAGTAAGTCTCTTCCAGGCACTGTCAACCTCCAGTGGTTTAAGTTCCTTTGCCAAATTAGTAATGTTCCTTACATACCTCTGAATTTCTACACTTTTATCAGGTATGTAAGTGCAACAATGTTGCGCTTTCAACATACTGCAGACTCCGCCCTCTTTTGCCACTAGAGTATCAAGGGCAAGTCTGTTCTGTAAAACCATTGATCTGACTGCAACCATTTCGGTATTGACCATCAGGAAACCTCCAGCAGTGTCGGTAGATAACCGATCTACTACTGTTGACAATTTGCAAATTTTGTTTGTGTTCAAAACCACTCCCACTGCAGGTATTATTGCGCTAAAAATATCCCCTACAATTTCACCAGCAGTCTCTCTTTTATTTCGTACTAATTGGTTAGTTCTTTCATTGCTTCTAGTGATTTCCCCCACGTGGTATATCTTTGGGAAGACAATACCAAAATAGCAACTCCCGTACCAATGGTCGGGCAATTTGAAGTAAGCCTTGTTCCCACAAATAAAATAAATTCCAGGAAACACAGGCTCTGTCCCATCTTTGAAACCCCAACCTCCAATTACCTTGTAATTATGTTCGCATTCACTGGAACCAATGAAAACATTGTCATAATAACTAGTCTTTTCCCTTTTAAGACAGAGCTTCCCCTTCTTTTCGAAATCAAGAAGCATAGCAGCATTTGCTCCACCATAGGAGGTGTTCCCTATACTCTCTGCCCATTTAGGAACCTTATGGTTCCTGTCTTTGGCTTTCTTTTGGAAACTCTCTCTTCTCTTCTCTACCATGTCCAGGAATTCTTTTTCCTTTTCATGTAAAGAACAGACCAAGTTATTTTTATGTGCATCATCTATATTAATTTTTCCTACAGTTAGAAAATAATCACTCATGAACTTAGCTACATCTCTAGTCGTATGTACAGGGTTCAGGTTTCTTCAAACAGGAAGTTCAGAAAATGTTACGTCAGAGTTTGAATAGTAATACTGTAAAGGTCCTCTTTTGTAAAATAAGCTAGTTAGTATACTACAGGAAATCCCATAGGTTAAGGGCAAGTGATGATAAGTCACGCCTTCAGCTACAGAAGTATGTAGCTTCATGCAGACATAACAGTTGTCTATTTCCATATTTTCTACATAATGCAATGACAGGTTTGCGAAAACGTTTAAATGAGTCTTGTTCTTACTCTTGTTAAAGTGTAATACTTCCTCATCTGGTGCTTCTAAATCTAATTGTCTCCGTTTCAGGCTAAGTGGTTTGTCCAAAGTGTCTACTCTTCGTGGTGTAATTCTAGTGTGTGATTCTACAGTGTCAGGTAAATTATTATTTGGGTACAAACTTGGGTTCTTACTTATCATAGAAGGAAAGGTTACTGTTAGTCCTATCCAAAGGATCAGTACTATTGCTACACTACATAAACATACTTGGCAGCATGTTTTACAACAACTTCGTCTCAGTCTTCCATTCACATTGGAATCAGACATTTTCGCTCAAAAGAAGCTTTCCAACCCCTCTTTGTAACTTTGCACAGGTAGCTTACACTGGGCAACTTCAGGTTGGTTCTTCTTCTTCGGCAGACCGGTCAGCAGTCAATTCTTCATCACTTTCGTCACTTATATCAAGATCCTCAAATTCCTCCAACACCAGGTAAGTCCATTCAGGATCCCGATATTTATCGTTCAGTCTTTTTATTCGGGCACTTCTTCGTTTGGAGTTCTCTTCCGTTTGCTCTGTTTTACTGGAACCTTGCTTTCTTTGCTCAATCTTTTCCTCTACGGTTTTTAGTCTTAGTCTCAGTCTTTTGATGTACCTTGGTTCTCTATTCTTTTTCTTGAATCTTTTAACTGGCACTGTGGTTTTATTTTCGTTTTGTTGTGGCACTTCTGTTTCTGCTTCCTCCCTTTCTATCTGACTAGTCCCAGGTCTTATTTCAGTTTCTTCTGCCTGGTTGCTAAGCTGACCTTGTTCAGGTGTATGTTGGATTTTACTTTTGGACGTTTCAATTTCTGTGTCCTGAACACATTCGTCTATTTCTATCTGATCCTGTTCAAGCACTTTGAACCTTTGATTTTCTTCCGCTTGAACTTTAGTCCCAATTTCTATCTGTCCCTTTTCAATCTCAGGAGTTCTTGGAGGTGTGTCGACCACCTGTTCTGTCCCTATATGATCTTCTTCCTCATCAGATTTGACATGGATTTCGATAATCTGATTGTCTCCTCCTATTCCTGTCTCTTCCTCACTATCCCACTCTCTGTCTAAGTATGTTTGGCTTCTGGTTCTTATGGGATCAAATATCAGGTCGATTACAGGTATCCATCATCTTGACTGGTGCTCGGTTGTTCGTCATCAGCTACCTCAGGACCAACGTCTGGAGACCCCTCAGCTGGACAACCTTCAGCGTCAGTTTCTTCGTCTTCAGTTACCTTTTTCGTATGGCTGGCATGGATCCACTTTGGCACACCGGCACACTTCACCGCTGTTGTGGTCACCAGAATCACTTGTCTTGGTTTTCCCCACTTCGGTGCAAGGCAACTTGAACGGGTGTGTTTCTTTAGTACCACCCAGTCACATGGATTCAGATAATGGACTGGAGTTGCTGGGCTGGCGACGGCGTCTTCCCCAATCTGGTGAGAGATAGAACGCACTTGGTCACCCAGTTGCTTGCAGTACTCTAGTACCAAATCATCAGAAATGCTTATCAGTTTGTGTCCTGGTACCCATGCTTGCCGCATTACTCTTCCCATCAGGATCTCATGGGGACTCAGGCCTGTTTTTCGGTCTGGAATGCTTCTGATTCCCATTAGGACCAGAGGTAAAGCCTCTATCCAGTTCATGCCAGTAGATTCACACATCTTTCCTAGTCTTGACTTGATAGTGCCATTCAGTTGTTCTACCACTCCAGAAGCCTCTGGACGATATGCACAGTGCAGTTTTTGAGTAATTTTGAATGCTTCACAGATCTGACCAATTATTTCATTCTGAAAATGTCCACTTCTGTCTGATTCAATTGTGACTGGAACCCCGTACCTAGGTATCAGCTCTCGTAATAACAATTTAGCTACAGTGATGGCATCATTCTTCTTGGCCGGGTAAGCCTCTACCCATTTTGAAAACAGGCAAACAATGACAAGGACGTATCTCATTCCTCTACAAGGGGGTAACTGAATGAAATCAATTTGTAATCTTATAAAGGGACCTTCTGCTTTCCCAATTTTCCCCAGTGAAACTACTGTTTTCTTCCCAGCATTGTATTGCTGACATGTCAAGCACCTCTGGCAGAGTGCCTCTGCTACTTTCCTGAATTTCGAGTTGAACCATGTCTGTTTGAAAACATGAACCATGGCATCTCTACCAATGTGTGCATCTCCATGTATTAACTGGGTCATAGGAGCAAGCAAGCTGTCAGGCAACACAGGCATACCATCAGAGCAAACAATGACACCATCCTCATTCTTCTGTTGACAACCAAACTTTCTCCATCTTCTCTTTTCCTTGGGTCCTGCTGCATTCTGTAAATCTCTCATTCCTCCCATGTTGGCACATTCTCAAACACCATAAGTTGGCAGCTGTTTCCATTTCCCCCCAATTTGATATTGACTGATATTTGATGTCTTGCACAATGTTGGGCCAGTTGGTCAGCATATTGATTACCTGCTGTCACATTGTCATCGCCAGATTTGTGAGCAGCACACTTGACCACCGCCAATTCCTTTGGTAACTGGATTGCTTCCAGTAATTCCTGTACCACTTTTCCATTTCGGATAGGAGTACCTGAAGAAGTCAGAAACTCCCTTTGTAGCCATAATTGGCCGAAGTCATGCACAACCCCGTAACCATACTGACTGTCAGTATATATGGTTGCTCTTTTATTTTTCCCAACTTTACAGGCTCTTGCCAATGCAATCAATTCGGCTACTTGTGCAGACTTTACTCCAAATAGATAGGATGCTTCTACAGCACGTGATACTGTGACTACAGCATAGGCAGCACTTAAGCCTCCATTCTCATGTCTCAGACATGAGCCATCTACAAACAGCTTGTAATCCTCTACAGGCAGGGGCATTTCCTTGATATCTGGTCGTGGTTTGGTACTAAACTCAGTCAGGTCAATGCAGTCATGCTCGACCTCTCCCTTTGCTTCTGCAATTAGTGAATCAGGTAATAGGGTAGCTGGATTCAATATGTTACACCGAGTAATGGTTACATTTGCCGCACCCACGAGAATCCTCTCATATTTAGTCAGCCGACTAGGTGTGAGATACTGGGTTTTAGTTCTGGTCAGTAAGATTACAACTGCATGTGAAACATACACAGTTACAGGATGTCCCATAATGATGGATTCGCTCTGTTCAAGACTCATGCAAGTTGCAGCTACCGCTTTCAGACATCCAGGCAATCCAGCAGCCACTGGATCCAAAGTAGCAGAGAAGTATGCTACTGGACGTCGAGTCAAACCATGCTCTTGAGTTAGGACTGACATTGCACAATTGTCTCGTGTATCACACAATAGTGCAAATTCTTTCGAATAATCAGGCATTCCTAGTGCGGGGGCTGTACATAGACATTCTCGTAATTTAGTAAATGCTGTCATGCTTTTTTCATCCCATTCTACTGGGTCCTTTGCTCCTTTCCTGGTAATTTTTATCAATGGTTTTGCTAGGACTGCAAATCCCACAACCCATTGTCTACAGTATCCTACAACTCCAAGGAACATTCTGACCTCTTTCTGAGTGTTGGGTAATTGCATGTTTCGAATTATCCTAATTCTTTCTGAAGTAACTTTCCTGATACCTTTCTCTATCTGATGCCCCTGATATTTTACTGAAGAGGTACAGAACTGTAGTTTGTCAGGTGATACTTTATGTCCTCCTTCACCTAAGTGGTTCAGTAAGGCAATGGTGTCAACAACACAGTCTTTCTGACTTTTAGACGCCACCAAGAGGTTGTCTATATATTGCACCAAAACTGATTCTCCAGGTAAAATCAAGGATTCAAGGCACTTTTTCAGAATCTGATTAAAGATTGAGGGGCTTTCTGTATACCCCTGAGGGACGCGATTCCAGACATACACGTGACTGTCGAATTCAAATGAGAATAGAAATTTGCTGTCTGGATGCAATGGGATTGAAAAGAATGCGTGACATAAATCAATTACGGTGAACCACTCAGCATTCCATGGAATTTGATACAAGATCACTGCTGGGTTCGGAACAATGGCACAGCAAGGAATAACGATTTTATTTACCTTGCGCAGGTCCTGCACTACCCTATACTTCCCACTAGGTTTCTTGATTCCGATTATGGGTGAGTTACAAGGACTACTCAACACTTCTTGTATGATGTTTGCTTCTAGCAATCTTTTTATTTCAATGGCAACTCCTGCTTTCACTTCTGCCCTCATTTTGTATGGTTTAGTATTTGGGTAAACTGTGTCTTCCTTTATGGCTATTTTAATTGGGTCAACATTTGCCATTAGTCCTACATCTTTTCCAGTAAAATCCCATACTTCTGGTTTCACTGTCTGTTGGAGTTCTTCAGGTAAGTCTTGTATTGTCAGTCGTTTTATTTCTGAGTCAGGTCTTATTAGCATTAATTTGTATATTCCATCTTCATCTGGGGTTTGAATTTCGACGCCTTTTGGTGTGCAAAAGATGGTACAGTTCATTTTACACAACAAATCACGTCTCAATAGGTTTACAGGACTGGAATCACAGACAACGAATCTATGCATTTCTTTGAAGTTCCCTATTGTAATCTCCATGGGCTCAGTAACTGGGGGACTAATCAATTGATTAGATACACCCACTACATGGATAGCTTCTCCCGAGAGGGGTAGGTTTGGAACGTCTGCTGTTCTTACAGTAGAACGGGTAGCCCCAGTGTCCAACAGAAAGGTGACATCATTTCCTTCAACCTTTCCTTCAATATATGGCCCTGACTGGTCTACCGACAAGGAGGCGCCAAGTACGCACTCCTCGTCCTCCCTCCTCAGGCACCGTCAGTAGGGTTCATCACAGAGGAAAGTATCATTCAACAAAAATTGTGAAATTGCTGCATTTCTATCCTCCTTTCCTCCCCACACCTTGATGTCTTCACTCTGCTGTGCTTTGCCATTAAAATTCGGTCTAGGTGCACGGGGCAACTGATTCTGTTTTACCTGTTGCTGGGTCTTTCTCGGTTTTTCATTCTGCGTCTGTGGATTTAAATCATTAATTTGGGGGTTACCATTCTGTGCGTATGGACACTCGTTTCTCCAGTGCCCTATCTGTACGCACCCGTGACAGGGGAACTTCTTTTGGGCCTCCTCTCGGCTCATTTTTACTTTGGGCTTCCCTCCACCCCCAGAACCTTGGTTTTGGGTATTATTGTTCATTTTACTCAACTGCTTTTCTTGTTGTTCTGCCAATTTTACCTGTGCCCACATGACCTTTTCTTTTAAGGCCTTCCGTTTGTCAGCCATCTCATCTTCACAGTATTTGGCATACCTTAAAACCTCATCAATTTTCTTAGACTGCCAACAGATTTTATTGTCTTTGATCCATTGGCAAATTTAAGGTCTTTAACCGGTTACAAACCTGTAAATGAAATGGGTCATGTCCTTCATCTCAATGTTATCTAGGCCACTGTACGTTTTGAACACCTGTAATAATCGTTCATAATAAGAATGCACAGTTTCATCTCTATCCTGGGTAGTTCTATCTATTCTGGTCTAATCAGTTTCTTTTGCAGGCACCTTTCCTTTCAGATGTAACATTACTTGATGGTATTTTTTCATTACCTCATCGGAAGGAGCTCCTGTAATAGGGTCCCTCGGGAATTTCGCACTAGGCCAACCAATGGCAATTTTACATTCTGTCCACGGGAACTACGATATCGAAAAACCCATCCAGATTTTTCCACAGGCATTTCTGTACCTTCACAAACCTTTCTACCTGCCTATACCAATCCACAGGTTTCTCTCGTAATTTTGGGAAATCATTGGTAAAGGACACAATATCCTGTCGGGACCATGGAACATGTACGTACTTTCCACCTGCCACTTCTCGCATAGGATATAATTTTTCTGCTTTGTCTGCCTCTTTTAAGACATACTCTGAAGCCATTTCTTTTGATCTAATGTCCTCCTTTTTCTTTGCCCATCTGGCTTTCCATTTTTCTAATTCTCCCCATTTTTGCAACAGATTCACTAATTCTTTGATCTGTACTTTCTTCCCTGACACATTCATATTTTCCAGATCTTTGTCTGAGAATTCTGCTCTGTAGGGTTTTTGCAATGATTTAGATTTCCCAATATCAATTCCCATACTAGCCGCGGTGTCCACTAATTTCTCATGGAACACCCTAGTATGATGCTCTTACAGATAAATAGCAGTTCTTCTTCAGAAAAGGTATTTAGTCTGTCCAACCCCACATTTCCAGCCATCAGTTCTTCCAATTCTATTCTTAATTTGTAAATATCTAATGGTTTCGACGGGGAATTTGGTTTCTCTAATTCTCAACTCCATCTCTCAATTTCTTCAGGAGTCACTACAGTGGCACTTTTAGTACCTGAAGTTGTTTCCATTTGAATTTCTCCTGAAGTGAAAGGAGTGTTTCTTCTCTGCGGGCCCTTTCTGAGTTCTCTGATCGGTAAATCCATTAAGGAAATTTCTGATTCGCATTCACTCGCCTGATCATCAACAATTAAGGGCTCTTTTCTCGGCTGTACTACAGCTGGGGTAATAATTGGAGTCTTCGGACACCCCTGTTTATCCCCATACAAAGGAACAACTGGTCCAATAGTTACTGGGATGGTCAGGGCTTCAGGACTTGTATTTAGCTGGGAGATTTTCTGAATTAATTATGTTCTTTGTTTAGCTATAGCCTCTCGCTCTCTTTCCTGCAGTATTCTTTCCAGGTTTGTTTCATGTACTATTTGCGGAGTCAGGGTTGGGGCAGTTGGATGCGTCATACTAGGTCCCTCACCATAATTAGGTTTCAGGAATGGATTCCCTGTGGTTAAAGGTCTCGGTTCCTCCTGATAAGGAGGTATTTGACAGCCGTCTCTTACACTTACTGGTCTTGATCCCTCCTGGTAAGGAGGTCTTAGGCAAGCATCCCCTACACTTGAGGATCTGGGTCCTTCATTATAAGGAGGTGGATTTTTCATGAACAATTCCTCCAAATAATCGTCATCCGAGTCCCCACTGGTTACCCAATGTTTGGTCTTTTCTGTCTTTTTCCCTCCCACAGGGTCTCCTAGTGCCATCATAGGGTACAATCCTTCTACTATCATATTCTGTCTCCACTCTTTCATTCTTTTCTCTCGGGTTTCTTGTTTCACTTTGGATACCATTTGGTTAACCCTTTATCCATTCGGGGCCTGTCTCGCTCAAAAGCTTCTATCTCCCATTCTTCTAAGGCCTCGTACTGCGTTAATCTGGGTCTGGGATGTAAATCGTTCATTCGGGTTCTCAAATTGAACAGAATCCTGCCATTAAATGTGCCCTCTAACGGAAATGCCAAAACTCCGTCATTTTTAGTTTATTCCACCCAATTGTCCAACCACACACAAGAGTGGTACCCTTTATCAAACATCATGAATAATGCGGGAGTGTTAGGTGGTGGAATGACAACTCCTTCTCTAGTTTTGATCGGCTTGTCCTTTTTGAAATAATTCTTCACTTTGTTTACTAAGGTCATTTTCCTCTTGTTTCCATACATAATGTTGTATCTACGACCTTTCCACGTCTCTTTTCCAAACCCTAAATATTTTGGATCAGGTCTGGTCTCTGGGTTAGACGTATGCCACATATACTTTTCCGCAAGTGACTTTGTTTACAAGTCACTTCCAACCCAATTGCGTCTTTTATTCCTCAGCAACCAATCAACGCGGTGGTTGCAAAATTTCTCTGACCAATGGGTGCACGGCCTTTTCGCGAGACAAGTTCTCACGCTTCTGCGCTCACCCCTCCTTTACAATTCCTCCTCAAGTATACGCCGCCGTCCTGACCAATACCAGCGCTGCACGGCGTGACGTCAGCGCAACTCCGCAACTGACTCCCTCCTTCACAAGGTAAGAAACGCTTCGTTCTCTACCCTTTAAAGTGCTAGTGCTCAGTTTAATTAACAACGTAAACACATTCGCCACTGTACTAGAGTGTCTAGAAAGAAAAGATTTGTTTCACTGCAAGTAAACTACTTCCATTTACTTTTCAAATACTGCGAGTAGATCCCTTCTGCCTACTCTTCACACAAGCATTAGTGAACTGGCTACTTCATCGACTCATCCACTGCGGGATATATACTAAGCCAAAAGTCTCACCAGTGAACTCCGTTGCTATCAATCAAGCTTAGACGAACCTGCTACTCCTTCCGTGTGACCCTTACTAGGTTATATCACAACAGAAGTTTTGCCAGCGAACTCTTTGCTACTATTTATCCAAGCATACATTCAGAAAACCCTAATTAGTGCTTCCAGTTCTGCCTAACCTGCACTAATTTTCCTCTAGCAAGTGACCTCTCTACGGCGTGGATTCTCCTCACCACCCTTTATTCAATTTCCCCGGGGATTCCAGACAAACATATAACAATTACTAACGAGGTTTGTTAGAACATATATCAATTCAGCAGCAAGAAAAACAATTTAAAACATTTCATAGCAATTTCGAAACAATTTCAAAACAGTACGATTGATCAATCTTTTAGCAGCAAAATAAAATTTTTAACGGCATTTAACCTATCTATCTTAACTAGTCCTACCTAATTTTAACTAGTCCCTAACCATAGCTCTGCTACCAGAAAAATACTGATAGAGCGCGCAGGTCACCGACTATAATTTTACCACAGTGTGGGTGTGACATGCTGTGCTGTCAATTGAGGGATTTGTAGATGAATGGTGGGTGTGTCATCTTTGTGCAGTGAGGCTGTTTATGGTGTCACGTATTCGAACTGCCAGTTCTCTGTGTCACAGTTGTTACGATATCCCACTCTTCAAGCATTTCACATGTGTGATAGAGCGCGCAGGTCACCCGACTATAATTTTACCACATACGTATCGGGCCCATACATTTTTAATTCATCATACTTATTAATCGGATAACCTTACACTCTACTACCAGTATCCCTTGTTCCTTCCTATTTATTCCTACTGTACCCGACTTACCAATCCACCGTTACGAGTACCTATGACCACAATGGATCAGGGAGCTAGCCGCAAAAAAAAGGCAGACACCAAAACCTTTTCTACATTTGCACTCATAAAATAATCACAGACTCGGGAAGTTTAAAACCTTTATCTAGTTTCATCAAGTTCAGAAAGCATGAGGTTTACAGCAAGTAAACTGTCAATAACTAAAATTATAAAGAGCACCTATCCATATAGAAAGTGAATGAGACCAACCATTTAAGAGTCTAAAGGAAGGTAAAAACAGGGAACATACTAATATAGGTTTCAGAGTTTAGACTCAGTATGTTGTCTAAAGGACGGGAAAAATAAGGAACATACTAGAATTTCACAGTGAAATATTTCCCCATGAAGAGGAACTATAGGTAAAGTAAGAATGGACCATACTAATAAAACGGTGCAATTACTTGAATCGACTAAAGGATGGGTAAAGAAAAGGAACATCTATATATTGTATGAGTAGTATTTAGAACAGTGTTTATAGGATAGGGAAAGATTGGAACATGCTAGTATAACAACTACAATATAGGATTTCAACATTGGTCAGCAACGGGAGGGTAAGAAAAAGGAACAATATGCAAGTACGATTTATTCAAAGCAAGAGATGGGGAATGCAAATGGATGGGTTCCCTCAGACTTATATTTACCTAGAACGGTGTGAAGACCAACCCTGGCCACGGGTCAGTTAAGGACAGGAGGAACCCCAAGGAAGGACAGTCGCCAGTAGGCCAGCAGGTGCAGAATGGACACCCCAGAACAGGACAGGGAAACCAGGTTAGAATCAGGACAGGACCACCAAGGTAAGACCAGCACCCGCAGTTCGAAAGCAACGCCTGCGCTCCACCCTCTCCGCAGCTATCAGTAAGAACCCCGATTGGGTTATCGAATTTCCAAGCAAAGTGCTCCGCCAGCACTTAAGGTTTCCAAAACCCCCCCTTGGGTCTGTGGAAATTACCGACAGTGCTCCGCAGCTCTCTGTATCAATCACCTATTGAGTGCGTTGGGTCAGTGACAGGTCAGCTATTCGGACAAGTCGGACAATCTCTCTAGCTAAACCTAGGCTAGTTATATTGTTTTTGGGTCAGTGTACCACCCCCCAAATGTTTCAAGTGTCAGAATCCCCAATTTCAATTGGTCCTCACGTAGGATAGGTCAACACACCAACCACATTTCATTTCTACAAGACCTAATTTACATACTCTGGGACCGCCTATTGAATTTGGGGTTCCCATGACCTAAGTTTCTATATTACAATAGCGCATCTATGAATTATGATACATTGAGAACAGTTCAGCTTCTTCTGCTAGGCGAAGGTGCATCTTCCCAGGCACATCTTGGCTGGGACTTCGGGTTGGCAAGGTTTCAATGCCACCGGCAGAAGACTGTCATGCGCAGAAAGGCTGTTCAATATGGAATCACGAGTGTTCCTCGGGCCCCAAATAATACGATACATGAAAAGTAAGCGAAAACAATTTAGAAATACAGAAAAAATGAATACACTGTATACCATGAATAGCTACTCTATACCCCTTACTTTATAATAACTATAGCATTAGGGTAAATGCGGAACAAACAACTTTGCAAAAGCAGCTTTGCAAGCACGGAGCATATGAGGAAACAAAGCGGCCATTTTAGCTGTATTGCGCATGAACAAACATTTCCCACCAGAACTGCGAGTACGTCACGTCACGTGAGTGTGACCAACGCATGCGCAGACTAATTTCCCGCGAAGCAGCGGCCATTTTAATGACAAGCGTTGTTAAGGTTAATACACACGTATGCAAGCGTCTCTGGGACACCCAAAATGTCACAATAACGGGGAAATTAGTAAGACAAACATGTTGAGTTAATTCATTATAGTTATTCGAGGTTCATGAGTACAAGCAAGTTGCGCAACGTGCAAATTCTTGCTCCATCATGTGTCCCAATTCATGCCATTTTGGCTTTCATTTGTGGCCTACAAGTGACGACAGGGATTCTTTTGTGCTCTGATATGTCCCGCCATGATGCAGGGATACGCCCTGTGACTCAAATCCCACGACATGGGCAACATGTATATAAGGGGGAGTCACTGTCTTTACATTAGTCCGTGCTTTCATTTTTGTTTGATCATGAACATGGCACGTCGGTGTGCAGTGGGTGTTGTTTGTCCCTCTGCAATGTGAGGGGGAGATGCGGTTTCACAGAGTGTACCATGTTTGTTTCCGCATTGGCACAGGTTACATACTGAATGCATTCAATGTGCATTGTGGCTGTTTGTGGGGAATTGCCTGTCTGATTTTGACAATGGTCATTTGTTCTGCGTCACAGCTGTGGGGTTGTTCTCGCACGTTGTTATCTCACCATTTATTTACTCTGCATTTATGGTGCATTTTCTTGCCAGACACGTGGGATTTGCAGGCCGGTCGCTGCTATTCGGTGCTTTTTGTACCGCAATTGGCCTCATAGCAAGATTTATTGCGTTATTGTTTCGCATTTTTGCTGCATGGCGTTGAATTTAACTCGGTCAGTTGACAACTTATCTGGAGACTAGTAAATAGCTGGGGTCTGACAAAGCCCTGTATGAGGGGATTAGATAATGCACTTAAAATATTGCATTACATAGGAATTGTTCAGGAAGACTACTGAGCTCTGAGCATTTAAATAGATGCATATATCAATTGTGAACAAGAATACAATGAAGCTACAGATGTTCATGTTTCCTCTTTAATCCTTTTCTACTTCTTGTTCTTTTTCAGAGATCATGGTTCAGCCGGTAGCTGGAGATTACAGCAGATCACTGGGGAAGCTGGAACAACATAGGGAGAGGAGCCGATCACAGGAAACATGTGAAAGGTCAGCAGGGAGAACAAGCAATGCTAATAGGCTAAGGCAGTCTATTTATAGAACTGCTGGCCACCTACAGGGCACGTGAAGGGGGTAAAACACAGGAAGGCGCTAGAAGCTGAGTCACATGATTTTAATTGGCAGGAAGGCATCTGCTGGGGTCATGGAACGTTCAACACTGCTCCATGCTTATTTCTGTGATTGAGGCTTAGTGGCAGGAAGGCCCCTGTCGGGGTCATGGAATGTTCAATCAACACAGCCTACTCTTGAGTGACGACCTCAATGTAACGGACACAGTGGGACGTATCTGAATACAGGACTCTGCCTTGCTGCATCTCATAGATCCTTTTCGCTGGCCTTATCAGAAATTACGCAGTATGCCGCTCCTGATCAACAGCCCCAGTGGAACCAATGGAAGTCAACACAGGACCTCATCTTAGTCCAAGCACAACCAGGATCCTTTGTCCGCAGGATTCATAATAATGGTAGGGTATTCATTCAGAATTTTTAGGATCTTTGTTTCTTTGTTAGATAGGCTGTTGTATCCTCTGGGATGTTGTAGATCTACAATAACTTTAATTACGGCCATCTCAAAGGTGATGATTTCACTGGGTACCATCGCCATCGCAGATGTAAACTCTATGGTTTCCATAGCCCTGAAACCTCTGACACTGTTGCTGGTTTTCCTCAAAAAAGGTCCTAAGGCGGATTCTCGAGAAAATTGATGTAGTTTGCTATGTAGCATTAACTTGTCCATGTGTGGAGTGGGGAGAAATCCCAATCCTTCCTCGAGTGTCTTTTCCTCTTCTTCACTTAGAATCTGTTTTGATAAGTTTGCCAGTATATTATTTATTTATTTGGTGTATCGATCAGCAGACGCATCTGTGGTTCCGTTTGCTGCCATTGTACTGTTTTGTTGCCTCTTCTTCTTCTGCCTCTGTCCCTCACTCTGCTGAAACAAGCATTTGCAATGCAATAGGTCACACAGCTGGATTCCTCTCACCAATCGACCTGGATAAAAGGCGGAGCGGTGCCTGTGATGATCACTGTGACAAGCACCTCTGCAGCCGGCGTGGCAACTGTGGGCTTCAGAGAACTTTCGGGTAGCGCCTCAATCTGCACGCCTTTGATTGGCACCTGTAACCTGCTCGTTCACCCTCAGACACCCACTCAGCTCACTGAGCCATCTTTGGCTGTGAAAGTCTCGACCTCGGATTGCACAGACGGATCTCTGCAGCAGGAGCACAAACCCCCAGAGCTGTGTTATATTGCAGGATTCCAGATCTATGTATTGAGCTCTCACACTGGGAACCTCACACTCTGCAGAAGCTGCACTAACACACTAAGCTATCCCAAGTGCATTGCACCCAGTGGCTAGGTCTCTGGGGAGGGAGCGTGGACCCTTTGAGCTGCGTTCCTGGGACTGGAACTGCTACACTGCTGGTCACATGCACACTCTGCAGCAGGTGCATGACTCCTCTGAGCTCTCTCACTCTATTAGGGACCGGAACCCTGACTGTCGCATCTGCATCTCTGCACAGAGGTCTTTAAAAGATTGAGCTGGGACACTGGGGTTAGTACCGCCGCCCTGCTTCATGCACACAAGCTCAGCAGAAGCTGAAGCATTAACCCACAGAGCTATCTTACCTGGACCCCCTGCTGCACGTGCACACAAACCTCCGAGGGTGCATTCGAGATGTCTTCATTCGTTTGCAACCTTTCATCGTAGTTGCACTGAGATCTCTGTAAGGGGTGCAATAACCCCCCGAGCTGCGTGCCAGCAAAAGTTAATGGCTGAATTGTAACGAAGAAAATGGAATTATATAACGTTGCAAAGTGTTCCAGGGCAGCGCTCGACTGACAGTCCTCCAAATGAATCACTTTCATTAACTGCAGTTCTTTGCCGGGTGCCGGCGGAAATCACACCCAGCCTTCACTGTATGTACCCTGTCTTGTAAAACAAAATAAAAGGGTTCAAAATACCTCTACTCCCATTGAAAGACGGAAGCTGCCTCCCCAGGGTCAGGGCATCCAGCACTGTCTGCAAAAACTGCCCACTTCCTTCAGCAGTTAAACACATCCAGCCTGAGGGAAAGTGAAAGCGTCCAATGCGCGCACTGTGTTCACACGGGGACAGGAGATGTGCACGCGTACGGCGTGCACATCTCCTGTCTGTAAGCATGCCATCTCCTGTCCCCTTTCAGAGGAGACGCCAGAGAGGAGACTCCATGCGCGTGCACATCGCCTGTCCGTGCCCGCACATCGTTTGTCTCCCTTCGCGCACCAAACCAACAACAAAAGGCTCCCCAAGGTGACGCAGTACATGCGCTGCATTCGCTAGGCGAGACCTAAAAAAGGGGGCTGAGGGAAGGGATGTTGGTACATCGGAATCTCTTGTTGCACAGCCATCAGGTAAGTTTTGTGCCAGACCGGTGGTTGGCCTGGGAGCATCCCCATTTGTTGTCGTATCTGATAGGGGGGCACAGAGTAATTTAATAGAGGTGGTGGATTGGTACCTCGTCAGTTGTGGGTGTATCTCCAGATGTCCTCACTCTAGGTGCTGCTGAATAAGTTGTTTTTTTCAGTGGGACATAACAGAGACTTCCTCAGAAGATGCCTCCCCTCCTGGGGCCTGATAATCTTCCTTGGTATAAGGATACATTCTCTCTTTGACAAATCACTTGATATCTTTTTGCAAATTCATAATTATTTGTTGGGTTAGGTACTCCTTGTGTTCATTCATTTCGCCATTGATTTTCGCAAGACATGATTTGTTTTTAATACATTCTCTGAAATGGTGATTTTAATAAGTAGTGCTTCTGAAAGATGTTTGGCTGTGTTGTTTATAAGAACCAACCAGTCCTGTGTGTACTTCCATGATATTTTGACCATTCTCGTCTGAATGTGACGTCATAAAGAAAAATGTGTGTGATAATATTAACAAGGAGACCATTAGAGGTAATGTTGGCCTATAGGTATACTGTCATAACGGAGCCATGCAAAGCTAATTTAACATATTTTTTTTTCATTTTCATAATCGTGTTGCCATCATCTGTTTGACTACGTCTGGGAGTGATACTCTCTAATCCAAGTAGTGATGGTGTTTTTTATATTTCTGCCACTACATCATCGTCATCATAACCTAGCCCTAGGTTGTCTGTCATGAGGTGGTTAGATTGTCTAGATGAATGTACGTGTGTATGCTTTTAAATATGGGATCACAAGGAGAAAAGATAGAAATCAGAGTAATGAAGAAAGAAAAGGGATGGAGTTTGTCCAATGGCTATCCTCCGTCCTTTAAACATATTACATAAAGAGAGAGGGACAGGAGCATGATCAAGGTCCAGTACCCATGCTCCTTAGAACGTTAATGTGTAACAGCAAGAGGAGATGCTTGTTCCTGTCTAGATGGGATTAAAGAGACTGGTTGGTGTAAAAACTGGTGAGGGGGATCTTTCTTAGTAGGAAGTGATGCACTCACACACCCATGTGGGTGCCATGTTTTATCATCAGGCTGTATGCTACTTGTGGGGCTGGTGCTGCAATGCCCCAAGGGTTCTGCGAGAGAGCTCTTTGTCGGAGATCTTTCTAATAACTAAACAACCATGATGAGGTGTGCAGAACTGATGAGTGAGTGTGTCAGTGATCTAAAACTACCTAAAGGGTGCCCAGTAAATAGTTTATTTGGGGTTCCCTATGGTAGGGTTAATAGAAGTTAATTGAAGACAGTCAGCGCGGAATTATGAAGCACAACTGTTTGGTGAGTGAAGTATAATTACCTAGTGGTTTATACTTGGTCAGGTGGACATGTTTCAGGCCCATGTGGTCCAGGAGGGATCCGTGGTATTTCTTCAGGACCAGAAATAAGGTGTGAACCCCGCTCTAAAATGGATAGGGTGTTGAAGTGCAATCATATGTGACATGCCCTAGTGGTTAGTGTAACTGCAACAAATGATGGACAGAATGCTGAATGATTCAAATATTCTCCCGCAGTCAAGAGATCAGAGTAAAATCCATTGCTCTTTTGCCCACTATGCCACCCCAGTTTTGACCCAGCCATATGCAAATCAGTCTTAACCCTGTGCCTCATGGGAACAGTCCAGTCCAAACTGCCAAACCAGGTCCTCCCTGGACTGAAAACAAGAATCCTGGGACCGGTTTCGGGGTATGTCACCTGTCATCAGCCAGGCTGGCTTGAATCCAGTGGCACAGTGAGCAAGGGACCCACGTCTGGGCATTCCCATCCCACTTAGGGCGAAAAGTGTGACTGCAACAAATGATGGACGGAATGTTGAATAATTCAAACATTCTCCCCCATTCAAGATATCTGGGTTAAATCCATTGTTCTTTTGCCCACTACGTCACCCCAGTTTGGACCCAGCCATATGCAAATCAGTCTTGACCCTGTGCCTCATGGGAACAGTCCAAACCGAACACCCAAGCCAGGTATGTCCATCAATTGTTCTTTTTGCATATGCCCTAGTGGTTAAGCAGATGGTCATACCTGTAATATGCTCACCCTATCATGTTTCTTAATCCAACCTGGAGCTAAAAAAGAGGGGAGAAAAAAGAGAAGGGATAACAACCACAGAATAAATTATTCTTTGTCTTAGATAAGACACTCGCAGAAGAGACTTGTTTCAACATTTTGTTTTACAGTGCAATATCATGCTTTAGTCTATAAGCATTACATGAAATTCTTCAACAATAGGTGCCACCTATATTCACGTATCTCAGTGTCAACTCCATGTATTAAATTAAAGAAGAGATTATTGCTTAAGGTGTGTCAAGACCAACATGTAAAAACATATTGAACAAAACACAACACACAATACATCGTTTCCCGTGATATCAGATATTTATACTGACATTTGTAATTCCTCAAAAAGGCTTGACAAGCTATTCACCATGTTTTGATGGAGTGTGGCATTTTCCAAACTGTAAACAAGGCCCTAGCACTGTATCTTTGATTGTTATTAGATGTTAAGTATAGTTATGTCTTCATCATTGCACAGATAGACAAGCACTGACAAAGCCAATAGGCCTGGTGTTTGCCGCCTGTCTTTTTGCAATTCTTGTTTTGTTTTTTCATGGTTTTTGAAAAATGTTATTGTTCAAGAAGTTGCTAGGCACTCATCAAACTAAAAACATCATTGACTAATGGCAAAAAAATGGTTTTGGTCTAAAAAAAGCACACATTTTCAGAGTATTCCCTTGCACTGAAGGGAACTACTTTATGTGTTGATATGTTCTTTGTGGAAGGGTAGCCAGCCATAATTAATAGTTAAGTCACAGATGGGCTGATGGGGGCTGACACATTGATGCATGCTGAAGTGTGTGAAAGAAAAATGTGAATGACAATACCACAGACTAATGGACAAAGTCAGTCTGAAATCCCCTATAGGTAACAATGTTTGCCACATAATGTAGGTAAAATCAAGACATGTTTGCTGACACAGACCTAAAAAAAGACAAACAGTGCCAATTAGCTGCCAGCCCCTTGACTTTGGGGAAGAGAGAATGGTAGAAAGGAAGGAAAAAAGAAGGGAAGGAAGGAAAAAAAGTACGAAAATAAAAGAACGGAGGATGGAATAATGAAAAGGAGGAAAGAAAAAAGGAAGGAAAAAAGAAGAAAAGAAGAATGTAAAAAGAAGGGAGGAACAAAGAAGTAAGAAAGGAAGGAAGGAGCAAATAAGTGAAAAAGGAAGGAAGGGAAGAAGGGAAGATAGACATGTAGGGTTGCAAAGTAGAATACCCACATGAGCTTATGTTCAGAGTTCATGTGAGTTGCTGGTATGGTATGAGAAAGCAGTAGCCAGAGAAACAAAGGCCACTTCAAAAAACATTTTTAACACCATTGGCAGAAGACAGGAACCAATAACACTGGAATGGGCCTTGTGCTCTCATCTGCTATGTGACCAGATATTACACCAGTCTTCTAAAGCAACGGAATTACTAAAGTAATAATAAAGTAAAAACAAATACACTGACACTAAAAGAGCTACGATGAGTGTTAATGCTCTCCGTGTGAAAGGACTAAATGTAATCACTTAAAGTGAAGTTAGCCAGTGGCTGAAGTAGGTTGACCTATTTCCCATGTTGTATGCTGTAGAGAATAGACCGATGGATAAAGAGATGTGTCTGAAAACCCTTAAATGTAGAAATATTATACATATATAAAAGGTCTTTGATAACGCCGTAATTAAAAAGACCTGGACCAAAGGCTTTGGTATACCTAAAACTCTCAAAATAATCATTGTTTTCTCTCTGCAAACATATGTGGCCACGTAATTGCTACTTGCGATCTGTTACATATAGATTATTATAACTTTGTCTATATTTGGACTTTCCCACTGTGATTTGGGCAACCTACAGTGAATACAAAATAAGACCATTAGAGCTGTGGCTTGTTTAAAAGGAATTGACCATGTCTTAGCCGCCAGAGAAAGACTAGAATGGCTGAAGGAAAGAATCAGTCTGCAATGAGCATGTCTAGCACATAGGGGGGGATATTCTCAAGAACGTGTGATAATTACCGCAAAATGTTAGCTTAACACACTCTTCAAATCGCAATGTATTGCAGGAAAATAACACATGTTAACGTTGTATTCTCAACACGGCGGTACCATACGATAGGCTCACGATAAAGCTTCAAATGTCCATGATAAAGTCAACGCGACATCACAAAAATGCGAAACTCTAATGCAAAAAAAGATGAAGCCAACCGCAATACAAAAATCTGCAAAGACCAGCGATAGGACTGCAATTTCCACGCGTCACGTGGGAAAAGCCACCATAAAAGCAAAACAAAAACAAAAGGAAATAAAAATAAACTGCATAGTACCATGGAGGCACCCGGACTGAGTGCAGATGTAAAAAAACAAACCCCAAAAGCCCCCATGACCACTAGCAAGGAACGTCAGGGTAGGGGAAGGCCAAGGAGAAGAGGAAGAGGAAGACAGGGTGCAGTCCGCAGGAAAACCGGATCAGCGTCACAGAGGTGACAGAACACTACCATCAACTGAACTTCAATTTGACAAACGTGAATGCAGTCAGAGTGTCGAGGAGGTCAATGGAAGAGGCCAAGAGGCGATGGCATGATGTGAAAAGCCAAACCGAGCAAAAACCCGCTGCCAACTGGAAGGCAGCAGCGGCGACTGGAGGTGGAAGTCCTGCGCCACAGGAGGACAGGAGGAGCTGCAGGAAATGGAGGCCACAGTCTTCAGTGTGGAGGTGGTGCATGGAGTTCGGAGTCCAGACACAGCTCCATAAGACCTGACACAACATCAACAGGGTGAGTAACGACCAGGGGCGGGGGAGATGGGCACAATAGCACACATGCACAAAGATGTGTAGCACACTGCACACCTACAATGACCCAGGATCATGTCCTTGATCCCAGTGGCACACTGCAGCACACATACAAACACCCAGTAGGCCCCAGTCCACCATGTGCCCAAAGGGTCCCACCCCACACATCAACAATTCCACAACCAACCCATGCACACATGCAAAACCATGCACAGATGTGTATTTGTGAGCCACAATGACAATGCAAGTGGCACTACATGACGATCAGGATGGCTGCAGTCCAATTATCACAACATTATGCACGCCACGACACTGAGGTGGCTGAGAGTGGACCACATCCGGAAAGGAGCAGGTCACACTCTGACACATCCTCGTGCCCTAACAACCCCTGACATCAACAACACATCTGCAGACAAACAACCGTCCAAGAGCACAAATGACCCAAGTCGCCAACATCTCAGCACCGTAAAAGTAAAAAAGTCAAAACCACACTGCCTCAGAGGGATAAGGGGCAGAAAAATCACAGGTACAGGGGCGACTCTTCCACAATGCTGCACACACACATAGCAATAACAGCACATCCACATTGATGACAATGTGGTACAAAGTGCAACACTTAGACTGCAGAACAGAGGACACAACTGGGTCAGCTCATGCGAGGAAACTGGCCAATCACAGCTGACACTTGGCCACTGGATTCAAGATAGCCTGGCTGATGAGGATTATGAATCCGAAACCGGTCCCAGGATGCTTGTTTCCGGTCCAGGGAAGACATGGCTTGGCAGTTCGGGCTGGACTGTTCCCATAAGGCACAGGGTCAGACTGATTTGCATATAGCCATGTCTGAACTGGGGTGGCTGAGTGAACTAAAGAATGGTGATGGATTAAACCCAGATCAGTTGACTGGGGGTGAGTGTTTGATTTGTTCAAACGCTCCGTCCATCATCCCCTTTTGTATCAATCACAGCTGACATAGCAGGAAACTGTGAGATGAACATGGACGTGTACAACCTCACATCCGTCATGTAGTCCAAATGTCCACTGTCCTGCATCAAATGTTCAGCACCTCCCAAACAGTCACAATGTACATTGTCATACAGTCTGCATGTAAACTTGAACAAAGAACCAACATACATGTCAGCACAATGTCAAAATGCATCTCCCCTTCACATTGCAGAGGGACAAAAAACACCTCCGGAAGAGCAGAGCAGACAACTCATCAGTGATGCTGGAGAGGACCTCCATACCTTTGACACCCATGCCCTACAACAGCTCATGGGCATCTTAGGCAACCCACCTCCAGGAGCAGGGCAGCCTAGCTACATAGAGGAGACCCCAGCCCCTGCACAGACCACACAGCAGGAAGCACCCACCACCACGGCTGGCTCCCAAAACTTCACCGAAGCACACATCCCATTCCAATGCCAGGTGTTAGAATGCCAAAAGGAGGTGGCCAAACAGGTGCGGAATAATCATTCACACACCCATGCTGGATCTGCGTATGATGGGCCAGTCCACTCCTCTTACGTATTGAGTGGGTTTGACGACAAAGCTACATGTCCAAGATCTTACCCGCTGCCTATGGTGACATGGTTGCGTCCGCTGTACACTGCACAATGTAATGTGGTAGGGCCCAGGGCCCTCATGCATACATTATGACCACACGGACACACTTAGCTAGTATGTGGAACTGGCTATGGGCATGTGCACCCGGCACCTTTATTGGCAGGGTCACATGTACAGTGAAGCCTGTGCTGGATCTGTGCCGGGTGAGTGTAAGCCAGCACTCACAGAGTGGTTGGTGCTAGCAACAACTTGAACAGTGATCACTATTAAAACGTAAACAGGAAATACCAGCATTTTTTTATTTATTTTTGACATTTTTAGAGCGCGCTGTTACCCGAAGGTGTCCTGGCGCTAGCTGATCGCTAGAGATCATGGGCGGGGACGTTAGCAAGAGAAAAGCCAGGTTTTAAGAGCTTTCCTGAACTTGAGCAGGTCGGGGGTCAGTCTGAGACTGGCCGGCAGCGCGTTCCATGCCTTGGCGGCGCCTAGGGATAGGCTTCTGCCTCCCCAGCGAGATTTCCTAATTCTGGGGATGACAACCAGCCCCTGTTCGGCTGTCAGGCAGTGGGGGCCCAGGCCATGTAGTGCTTTAAAGATCACACAAAGTGACTTAAACAAGATTCTTTTCCGCACTGGCAGCCAGTGTAGCTTAAGGAGGTCCTGGGAAACTGAGGTGAACTTGGGAGTGCCTGTGATCAAGCGTGCTGCTGCATTCTGCAGGATCTGAAGTTTGTCTAGGAGTCCCTGCTGGGCATTCAGAAATAGGGCGTTGCAGTAGTCTAATCGAGACATAACCAGTCCGCTCGCTACTGTCTTTTTATGTTCGGCCGGAAGGAATGGCAGGACTTTCCTAATAGTTTTGAGCACGATATGCGTGGCAGAGGACAATGCATTGATTTGAGGCCTGAAGGATAGGGAATCGTCCATCAGGGCACCCACATTTTTTACCTTTGCCACTGGGGAAGGGGGAGATCCCATTTCTTCTGGCCACCAGCGAGGTGACCAAAAATTGTCTTTTGCCCCAAACAGTAGCACCTCTGTTTTTGCAGAGTTGAGCTTAAGGCAGTTTCCTGCCATCCAGTTGCTCACCTCCCGCATGCAGCCTCTAAATCGATCTGCTGTGGTGTCTAGATCTCCCTGGCGCAGCGACACCACAATCTGTGTGTCGTCAGCGTAGGATGTAAGATTAAATCCGAAGGATCTAATAACTGGCGCCAGAGTGGAGATGTAGACATTAAACAGAGTCGGACTCAGGGAAGACCCCTGGGGGACTCCACAGGGGAGCACAAATGGCTCTGATTCGAAGTCCCCCAGGGCCACCGACTGAGTCCTCCCAGCTAGGAAGGCTTTCAGAATGTCGAGTGCCTTTCCCTGTATCCCACTGACCCTCAACCGGTCCACCAATAGTTTATGGTGGACCGTATCGAAGGCTGCTGATAAATCAAGCAGGATCAGGGTGGCTCTGCCCCCCGCGTCCAGCACCATTCGTATGTCTTCGGCTGATTTTATCAAGGCCGATTCTGTGCTGTGTCCAGCCCTAAATCCATGTTGGGATGTATCCAGCCTCTCTCCTGAACCTAGAAAATTGCTGAGCTGTGTGTTCAGTATACCCTCCATGATTTTGGCGGGGAGGGGGAGTCTGGCGATGGGACGAAAGTTGTTTAAATCATTTACGTCTAGGTTAGTTTTTTTTAGCAGGGGCAGGATAGAAGCTTGTTTCCAACGCAGGGGAAATTCCCCCTTGTCCAGCATGATATTGAACAGGGGGGTGAGTCCAGAAGCAATAGTTACAGAAGCCAGTTTAGCGATTGTAGCTGGGCATGGGTCGTGAGGAGAACCAGATTTTATTCTCATAAGCCGACTTGATACCTCCTCCTCACTGATGGAGGGGAAATTGTCTAGTGTTTCCAGGTTCCTGTTGGTCTCAAAGTGTGTAACAGGAGTAAGGTAAGTGGCGTTGGACATGATTTGGCTGTCTAGGGGAAGAACGATTTTTTCTACCTTGTTCAGAAAAAATTTGGCTAGTTCCTCGCACAATTGGCGACTTGGTGGTATATCTACTGGTTTAGGGGCCGCCAACGAGGACATTGTGCTGAATAGAAATAACTGAAATTACAGAAATAATTGCGAAGCATCATGTCGGTAGCCGAAGCAAGTACAGAGGTCACCCAATATGCAAACAGATGTGGCCTTGAGTTGCTCTGCACTGAGGTTGGGGCACTAGAGCTGAGCGTGCTCATATTAATAAATTGTCTAGGATTGTGTCCCTTTGGGATATTCCTGATGCAGCTGCAGTGGGGTGTGTTACACCTGTATCATCTTCCTCATCATTGTCCCAGATTTCCCACACAGCCTGTGGTGAAATTGCTGCATAAGCTCTCCGCAGCACAAAACTCAAACAGAAATGGCCCATGAGTTATGATGCAGAGTTAGTGGCACCTGAAGAGCTGAGAAGGGTATCAGGCAGATGATGACATCCACGACAGGAGTGAGCAACCATGATACTCTGCCAGTATGACTGTTTTGACTCTGGCAGTTGTTGTTTGGAGGTGGTCCTGGCGGTGGTGGCGTGTGCCTCCTGTGGGAATGCGACGTCCGGGCCGGTCAGGACTCGATTTGATGTGTGAGCCCTGGTAGACCGCAGTTGAGACCGGAGGCAGCGGTCCGCAGGGGCCCACAGCCACGTGTCGTTGGCTCATGATGCACAGAGTTAGCGACACAAGAGCAGTTGTTTGTAGTGTTCAATCACCTCCGTAACGATGATCCTTTTTTCTTCTGCCATTGTGAAATCAAGACTCAGTTCCAAATTTGTGACCTACTCGGGGAACATCCTTTACAACGCAACTATTACAATGAAGTACCATTACGACGCAACCATTACAACGCAACTTTTACAACGAATTGCGCTGGGGGGTGCTCGAGGATAGGGAATAGTTTCCAACACCTTCCCTACTATCCACGGGGACTGGAGTTGGAATAGTAAATTAAACTATTCACTATCCAGCGCCCCCCAACGCAAGTCGTTGTAACGACTTGCGTTGTAAAACTTGCAACGTAAAGGCATGCGTTGTAATAGCATGCGTTGTAACGTCATACATCCGACCTACTCGAGCGCAGTGTGGGCTGAAGGCAGTATACAGCGAGGAACCACAGACACGTGTGGTTGGAATGCTATACACAGACTTGGTGGCACCACATCGAAGTGAGTACAGTGATATCAAACGTCCCATGAACATATGAACTCCGCCATCAGGATATCAAGACTCAGTTCCAAATGTGTGACCTACTTGACCATAGTGTAGGCCGGAGGCAGCGGTGGTGTACGTCAACGAGAAAGGAGTACTGCAGTCATGTGTCGTAGTGGCTGTGATGGTCTGAGAAGGCTGCCAAGTTCGCAGGCCTCGGGCTTGGAGCTTGCATGTGGCGGGCCCTCTTTGACACATGCCAGTGTTGGCAGCTGAGCAGTGATGCCTAGGTGTGCAGGGGCAGACAAGACAGGTCCGGGAAACAGCGGCCCGGGGTGCAGCAGGCGCACAGGATCACAGACAACACTGCTCAAGGCGACGGCATCGGCCTCGTGGCGGGGTGAGAGACGCCACCCTGGAAGACAAGTTGGGCATTCTGTAAGAGAACCACGCCCAGAGCTACGTGCTTTTTATTTACACCCCTACGCTAGCCTTGCGTATGCTGGGCCAGCCCACTCCACACACGCTTACAGGGGGGACGTAACAAGCTACATTTCCGTGTGCTTGCCCACTGGCTGGGGTGACATGGTTGCATCCACTGTTCACTACACTTCCATCACCAGCAGTGTATGTTGACACTGATATGTCTGTGGTATGCATACTGCAGTCTGGCCATCACATCCACACCACACTTGGCATTGTGTACATTCTCATTCATGCGTCACTTGCCCCCTTCTCACATGCCTGGTTCCCACCTCTACCCACATTCTGCTATTGTGTGGCTGAGGTGCCATGCCGTTGATGGCTTATGTACATGGCTAGTCCAGGTTACCACAGTAAGTTGTGCTGTCGCGTCTGGTGGGTGGGCATGTTTTTTGGGCATGTTGTATGTGAGTTTGTCACGTACATTACCAGAGTTGTGAGTTGCATGATTGGGAGTTGGGGTGTGTGGTGTGTTCATTTGGTATTTACCAACGGGCAGCGCATTTCCGTAGGTGCCATCCGGGAAGCACAGGTTGATTCATACACACTGCCTGGGTAGTTGGTTACGGTATTCCCCGGTGGTCCACTGTTGCCTGCACATTGATGAATGTGTGTGCTTTCTGTAGCGCTAATTGTGTGCAGTGTTGGCAGGGGTCACAGGAAGGACATGTGGGCATTTGATTGTCCCCAACATGCGCTGGAAGCCAGCTATGGCGTAGAAGCCTTGCTTGGTCTCCAGCTATTCCTGCGCAGTGTTGGGGGAGTGAAGGTACTGGGGTACCATTCTGATGGTGGCATCCCAAACAGTTGTGATGAAGTTTGATAGAGCTGGATGTCAGACACCTCAGACTCGGGCAGGTGTTGGTTGGGAGGTACCAGAGGCCAACTGATGCAGCACAGCCAGCAGCTTTGTCTGCAGAAGGATGTTAGTTGTCCGCTGTGTGGGTACCATCAGCCTGTGGGCAATGATGTTCAGGATGCAGAGGATGGTTGTACTTTTGAGCCTGTGGTGGGCAATGACATCCTCTGGTGTTAGGTCTGTGAGGCTGGTGCATTTTCTGACGGTCCGCTGTCTTTGTCTACACTGCTTCCGTGGTGGGGGGGGGTGCGTGGGAGGTCCTGGGGGGTTGCAAGCCTGGGGGTGGTGGCGGTGGGTGTTGTGGCCCTCTTGGGGCTCCAATCTGCATGATTAGTGGCTGCATGGCATCTGTTGTTCTTCTGGTGTGGCTCTGGCCTGTGTTCCCTTTTCTGGTGCAGGTTGTCATCTGACTTTACGCCAGATCAGAGCAGGTGTTAAATCCCTGCTGCTAACACGCCTTATTGACTGTTTGTGATCTTATCTCCCATCTGACTGGTTGTTGAGAATGTTGCGGAGTGTTCTTGTTGCGGCATTTTGCACGGGAACGCCTACTCTGCATCTCATTATCGATAGTTGACAGGGTCATCTGTTGCGATATGTTTTGCGACTGCTATCGCAGGTAAACTGGTGATATGGGCAGTTAGCACCAGCTTGTGAATGGGGCTTTTCATTTATCGCCACTTTGGCTGCGATAAAGTGCCGATAACTCAGCGATAAATCCTTGAGAATATGCCCCAGGGTCTGTTACAAAATGGGTCCCTCCCTAACTCACAGAATTGTTTTTCTCCTATTGCCAGGAGAGATCTCTTTACTGTAGCACAGCTCTTTTGCTCAAGACCCTTGGTGTCAGTAAGGAAATGAAAAGTCTATTAAGGAGATGGGAGAATCTTCCATTGGGTATTTATGGGAGAGAGAGCATCATAAGGATGACGGTCCTTCCTAAGATGACCTTTTAGTTTAACACCATACTGCTGTCATTCCCAGATTAGCAGATCAGGGAAGTGCAAGGAAAGATATCCAGTTTTATTTGGGCATCAAAAGTGGAAGGGATGTCCTGGAAAAAAACACTCAGGAGGAAGCTAAAACAGGGTAGGTAAGCATTGCCCGAATTCCAAAAATACTGCTATGCCTTCCAATTTAAAAGTTTCAGCCTTCTGGCTAGAACTTCATATGATTCCCACTTGGGGACCATGTATACCGCCATATTAACAGGTTTGAGCATTGAAAACTTTTAGTATAAGTTTGGTGACCTGAAATTTTTCAAACTGGTTACCTTAAAAGTTCTACTTGCAGGGGTCAGAGTATGGGTGTACCTGAGAAGTGTATTGAGAAGCCATTATTACACAGACCTGGCACCTTTTTGGGATTCCCCCAGAACCCATGATTGGCTACAGGATGAATGTAGTCACCCACAACAGAAAGTAAAATCTAGTACCTGGGGAGATTTTAGAGACAGTGAAGTCCCTATTGCCAGACAGGAACTATTTTCAGTAACTGAAAAAGTCATCTCAAAATTTTAATTTTTCCAGATATGTTCTTGGTGCTTAGTGTCATCAGATATGGAAGAAGGACTTGCTGAAGCTTGCTGAACAAGACTTATGGCAAGTATCTCTTGCGTTTCTTTATAATATAGTAAAGGTCTATGCTTTTAAAACAAAACCATCTTTTCACGCCTAGTGGACACCCATGAGATTGGCTAAGTTTGCTCTGGAGATTTCAGGATGCACGAGGTGCAATCTGGCATGAGATGATGCTTTTTTAAGATATGCTAGCAAACTAGATGTAGCTTGTAACAATAGGGATAATGATAGACTTTGGCACCTGTTTGTATCCTGCCACAAGAATGCAATAATAGCCGAATGATTAATCCACAGCTTTGCTGAGATGTCGTTTGGTATCAATAAAGTAAGAACTATTCAGAAAGAAATGGATTCCATGCTCTGGGAAGGAGTGACTAAGCCCCACCTTTAGAGTGGGGCATAAAAACTGACAGGGGAATGAGGACAACAAAATAAAGCCCTCAATGCAAGAAACTATGGGCTGAAGGAAGGTCTTTTTGAGTACTTGGACCAAAAACTTAGAACAAATTGTCCTTCAAAATACAGGGCAAAATGAACTTAAATGTTATGCAACACAGCAAGGGAACGTGCTGCACTGTGTTGCATGAAAGGGAGAGAAAACAAATGTGATAGCTATTATTAAAGTATGGAACACTTCCGCTCTTTGCTTGTGCTGGTGCACTTGTGTCAGTCTACCGCAAATGCAGGTGCCATTGTGCCACAACACGAGTGCTCATGTTGTGGGCAGAATAGTTTTTGTGCAGAAGGGGATACCATCCTGCATGAAAACTACTCTTAGAGGTGTATTCCTTTTGTGTGTGTGCTGCAGAATGCAGCACACATGCAAAGAGGAAGTAACAAGGAGAAATAAAGATATTTCTCCTTGTTACGCCAGTCTCAGGTAGACCCCAGTCTCTTGGAGGTGCATCATTTTGGTGTAAATTCAGGTTTACAGAGTTTTGTAAATCTGGATTTGCATCAAAATACTTGGGTTGATGCACAGGAATGCCTATTTTCTACCCATGCATTGCCTCCTCGACACAAAGTAATGCAAATAGCACTTGTCTTTCGTTAGTTTTTTGTTGTTGTGTTTTTTGACAAAACCACACGAATCAGGCTTTGCGACTGTGTTCAGTTCAGAAATCTTTATTTGGCTATATTCCAAGCCATGATAGAAAACATTATAAAAGACAAAGAATTTCTGATTTAGTAAAAGGTAAACAATGTAAACCATAATTTTTAAAAGGAAGAGAAAAACAAAGTTACAAATGCCCAGGTGAAGAAAGCTCATGATATTCATATCAGCGCCCTAGACACAGCAACAATTATGTTAAGACAGAAAGAAGCCACATTCTTGTGCCAAATGTCAACATTTGTAGGAACATCAATAAATATAAAGTGCAGTGGTAAGATATAATACAGACTAATTTCCAAACAATATTTTTAAGTCGAACTAGAGTGGAGATATATCTGTCGCCCATCAAACATATAAATTCATCCTTTAAAAGCTGAAGATAGTTCAAAGCTGCCTGGCATCTTCTTCTATTCAAATATTTTAAAAGTGGTATTAAAAAAGTGCGTCTTGGATTAATATAAAGATTGCAAAAGAAAATAAAGTGCAACGTGCTCTGCTTTGAATGCGAATCGCATGGGCATACATACAATCCAGCATCTGTATATACATTTTGTGGATATGAAACTAGTAAGTGTGAGGTTCCAAACCTAAACCTTATAAGATAATATAATTTACCATGGCTAAAGTAAAAAGAAGGGTAATGTTCGGTCCCCATTGAGCACACCAAAAGTGAGTGGTGACTAACCTTGCTTTTTCCCATCTCCTGCATGTCTCTTTTCAAATACAAATGCACCAAGTATTCCTTCTTTAACTTGGCCCTAGGTATTTTAGCAATATTCACTGGGTTGTCAAAACAATGTGACTGACCCAGGTCCCTCAATTGGGCTTTAATATAGGAGAGCAAAGGAATTGTGCTTGCCCACTCTAGTTTTAAGCAATCTGTGATAATAGTATGATTCAAAACTGTTTCTTCTTATACCCAGGTATTGTGAAACAATAAAAGAGGTGATAGTTGCATTCAAAAGGATAGGGGAGTCACGGAAAGTTCACTGTGACACATGGTTGCAGAGGTACTTTGTGGCAGGGTCAGCAAGAATCTCAAAAACATGTTTTCCGCTCGCGGAAGACATAAACTACTGCATGAACCCCAGACTCCCACGCCATATAAGGTAGCAGCGCAAGTGCGAGCCTTATAAATCTCAGTTATTACGTTCAAAGGCCGGGAACCTAGTTTTTTACTAAATCTAAAAATAGCTTCCAGATTTTGATTAAAACCCCAATCCTTTACTCCATTAGCTGCCGCCATGTGCTTTTTGAGTCAAAAGTAGCTCCTAAATGAGAAAAAGTGGGCACATGAAGCAATTTCTCACTGCCTATAAACAAAGTCTTTACAGTGGTTGGATGTTTGCCCAGCACCATGATCTAAGATTCTGCAACATTAGTCTTAAGGCCAAGGTCACTCATAAAATTATTAAACCCAGTTAAAAGACGTTGCAGCCCCACCCCAGTTTGAGACATTAAAACACAATCATCTGCATATAATAGAGCCGGTAATAACCTTTGGCCTATCTGGGTTGCATCCACATGTCCATTTGTGATAGAAATTTCCAGACCATTTATGTACAGCCTGAAAAAAAATGGGGCAAACACACAGCACTGGCGGACTCCAGGGTATATCCTGAAATCTATTTTTCCTTTTTAGCAGTAAACACACTAAGTAAAATATTAATAAATCTGGGTCACAATCTATTGTAATTTTGGTGAGTTTATGAAGGGTGTAAGAGCCATAATTCAGGCCTAATTACTGCTCTTTACCACTTCATGATGTTGTTGACAACTTGTTGTGCTACAGGACAAGGACAGAGTGCAGGAATACTCCATATCTAATGTGATATGACTCATTCCTGCTCTCTCCCTGTACCCTTGCGCCATGGTGCAAGGGTGCCTGTGTTACAGGCCGGACTGTTTTTGTGCAGAAAGGGAATCTTCCTGCAGAATAACAATTCTCAGAGGCATTTTCTTCTTTCTATGTGTGCTGCAGAATACTGCTCACATAGAAAGAGGAAATAACAAGGAGTAGTTAAGTTGTTGGGAAGGCTTACAGCCACGGCCGGTAGTAGGTGTAACTGCAGGGCGGTGACATAGGGAGGGGGAGGGGCAGGGTTGTGGGTAGTAATGTATGGATTACGAACTTTAACAGGTAAGTAAACATATAAATAAATAAAACGAATTTCGTTGTGTGCACTTCATCCCCAAATGCGATGCAGTGCGCGCAACGAAATTAGTTTTATTTATTTATTTGGTTACTTACCTGTTAAACAGCCGCCGCCGGTGGAGGGAGTTACGGTGGCTTTAGTCAAAAAAAGAGATTCCCTTTGGGGAGGGAGTTACGGTGGGGCAGGGAGGCGGGGAGGGGGCGGGGCAGGGTGGAGGGTTCTAAAAACCGGCATTTGGATAATTGCAGGTAAGTACACAATTTAATTCATAAAACGAAATTCGTAGCGCGCGCAGCATCGCATTTTGCCATGCTGTGCGCGCTACGAATTTCGTTTTATTAATTAAATTGTGTACTTACCTGCACCCAGCGCCTCCCCCTTCCCGCCTCCCTGCCCCACCGTAACTCCCTCCACGGGCCGCAGCTGCTGTTAAAGTCCGTTATCCATACATTACTACCCACCACCTTGCCCCACCCCCTCCCCAAGTCACCGCCCTGCAGTTACACCTACTACCGGCCATGGCTGAAGGCTTACCATTTTGGAACAATCCCAGTTTTACTACCCTTAGCAGATCCATAGAAAGAGTAAATAACAAGGAATAGTTACGCTGTTGGGAAGGCATACCATTTTGAAGCAATCCCACTTTTACTACCCTTAGCAGATCTTGGATTGCCAGGTAAAATCAATGGGTGGACGCATGCTCCCTCCTTCAAACGCCTTCCCAAGACAGAGAAACGCAAGACAGCAATTTACACAACCTTACGTTACTCTGGATTTATTAAGCCATGCAGAGCCATGGTATTAAACCTCATTAAAGCCCCTGCATTGCCTTATGTCGCATTTCGTGATGCAATGACAATACAAAGGTTTAGTAACTCTGGCCCTACTTTTCTTAACTGCCTTTTGTTTCACTATCAGGGTATTTTTCTCTCAATTGTTTTACACTCCGTCCATTGTGTCTTAAAACCTCGAGCCCTCGTCCGAATTTAAAAATGTTGTTTAAGAAAAGAATAAATATATTTAGCATTGTTATTGTAACAAACGTACACTAGAGCCCAGACCTATTTCCTAGGAAAACATGTTTAGCCTAATGAAGGATTACTTCAAAAACATGAATAAACACACAAATAACACACAAAGAACAATTGATGTTTTTGCAGTGAGTCTCAGCAGATAAGAACATTAAATGAAAACATCATTAGACATTCCCTCGGGGCAAACACTTCCATTTTTTCGAGCCGTATTTTATTGTTAGAGATCATGTAGCAGATGTCTGAAGTAATAGCCAGGGGAGAAGCATGCTTTTGTAATTTAATGTGTTACATGGCATGATTATACAGCAAGCAGAGTTTTCTCTGGACGAAAATGTGATTGTTTTTGCAAAATATTCCGCTTTAATCATGTTAAACAAGTGTAAGGAGCATCAAATGTGTTCTCTGAATCTGAAATGTGTCTGATTTAATTAGCAGGGAGTATTTTGGCAAGGTACTTCATGAGAACTTGAACCTGATCCTATCGCGTGTGCCTTCTTCTGTTCACGGAGGGACGAAGTAATAATGGCAGCATTTCTCAGGATATGCGCTGTAGTAATTGTTCTGTCAGTGATCTGTACAGAGCCTGCTCCAATGTGTGCTCAACAGTATTCAGACGTGCCAGAGCAGCATGTGCTAATTGTAGAGAAGTGAACCTCGCAGCACTGAATGAGAAGAACAGACAGACAGCACTTTAATCAACAGCAAAACAGATTACAAGGCCGAGCTAGCTTTGCAGTGCGAGTTAACGAAACCTGAACCCGTTATCCCACGGAGCGGAAGGGTGAGGGCTCTGCAACGCACTGCATCCGCGGTCCCGCGGTGAAAAGCAGCGTGTCGTTTATTTCGCAGAAACCTAGGAACCATGTGATCCTAGCCCGGGCGCACTCGGCCCTTTGCCTGTCAGCTACGCTCGTTAAAAGCCATGTTTTATTATTTCTGACAGCTGAACTCAATCTGACCCCTTCAGCATAAATTACAGTCAAAAAATGCTTTATTCCATGTGACCTTGGTGGGAAAATGAAACAATTGCTAGTCGTTTCTGCTCGGAAAGCTGCTAGCAAATGCTAATGTAATCACATGTATATATATATGTGCATGACATACCAGTGACGTGTGTGCATGGAATACGAACAGCATCAATATTCTGTGTCCTAGGAGCCTTTCACAGTTCTAGGAAACAGGCTCATCATGTCTGTGCGTTGATGGATGCTCCCAAGATGAAGACAACACACTGCCTTGCGTTTAATGTTTTTTTTTCGTTTTATAGGATCAGCTGGGAAATGCTTATCCAATCTTAAGACTTTTTTTTTTTACTCTACACTGTCACATGGCTTTCAAAGAAAAGGACAGTAGATGCTGTGTTAGGTATTGCGGTATTGTAATAAATCAGATTCCACCATCCAGAATCATCAATGCTTTACATTTTCAAAGACCTGCGTAAACGTATTGATCTCTGTAGGCAACAAAACCAGCTCATTAGGAATGTTCCCATTGAATTTAAATAAGATACGGTTCTCCGTATCAGGGTGCTTACGATACTGAGACTGTTCATCAGCAGTTGAATTACTTTGAGGTCTCACTTAGCATCACGTTTTGTAGGTTTTTTGAGCTGGTTTAAGGAATCTTTTCTCATGAAAAATTATGGCATGCTGGAGTCTAACAGAGCTAGTTCTTTGATCACAGTGTTGCTGCTCTTCATTTTTCAAATATGGAGCATGTGTTCAAGAGCCTTATAGTGCCAGATTGACTCATTTTTCAGGCAGCACAACAGCCACATTTGTTGTGCTGCTTTGTGCAGGAGGGCAAACCGAGTGTACAGCCATATCTACTAAGATGTACCTGCTGCTAGTGTCATCCACTGTGCTGGCGCTCCCAATAGGCTGAATTGTGCAACTCACAGACTTACACCCTCTTGCGGAAACGAGAGTGCATAGTCTAGCTTTGGATTTGTACTGAAAGGGTACCCTTCCTGAATCAATTCCTGTACCTAGACAGCCTTGAAGGTTCCCATGCTTTGGATATGTGCTGTGCTGTGTTTTACCGAAATATTGAGTTGGAAATATTGCATTATCAGAATATTTTTACCTTTATCGCTTGATATACAAAACATCATTGTCTTGAATATTGAAGGTAGAAATCTCACTTTTTGTGTTGTATTTAATATCATTGGTAAATAATATTGTATTAATTATGAACGTGGTATGTTTTTTAATCAACTTTTTAATTAAAGTGTTCAAATATTTCAGAAGCAGGATGCAATTGTGGAGGTATAGGATAGGTCGTTTATTTTAAAACATTGTATTATTAGGAACGTTGTATGTTCTTTTATTAACTTTAATTAAAGACCACATATTTCAGAATCAGAATGCTTTTGTAGAGGTATGGGGTAGGTAGTTTATTTTAGAATATATATTTTTAAGTTGAAAAGGTAGAGAATTGTTTTAGTTTGAATTACACTATTGTTTTTTATTTATTTTGATATGTTTATGATGTATTGTTTTAGTGTGGTATGTCTTTCAACTTATTAGGCAATGTAATTCGTTTCTTTATATATTAGTTTAAAAAGTATTTTGAAAATAATTCTATTTTAAGATTATAAAGAGATTTCTTTACCATTTAATATTTCTAAACGTTTTCATTGGACTATATTGGAAATATTTTCTATGATACATATTCAAATTGGGTTTATGTATTTTTATTGTACTTATAACATTTTCTATTATTTAAATGTGATGCTGGATTTTAAAAACAATAATATGAATTTGAATAGATATACTTGAAATTCTTTCTTTTAGATTTGTTTGGTATTTGATTGTTTGTTTTAAAATGCTTTTTCATTTTAATGTTGATATGTTTTTAAAAAGCATTTAGTGATGCCTACTTTTCAAAAGTTTAATATTTTAATTAAACCATTTAAAATAACATCGGATCGTTCAAATTAAATTGTATAATTTATTTATTAAACATTTGGAAACTTATTTATATATTATTTTGCAATATTTTGCCTTGATGTTAACATTTGAAAAATATTATTATTGCTGCATTTTAAAATGCAATGAATTTATTTCCATTGACATAATAAATATATCTGCATTAAAGTCCAACATTTTCCTCAGAATAGCATAGATTATAATGGTGATAGTAAATTCAACTCAGAAACTGTCTAACACATTTCCCAGTGTAGCCTAGATTGGTGTAGGAATAATAAATCTAACTCCTTTAATAGTAAGCATTTTCCCCACTGAAGCTTAGATCGTTGTGGGATAAGTAAACCTACAGCCTTCAGTGTCCAACATTTTCTCCCGTGTGGCTTAGAATAGAAGCAAAACTGTCCCCGAGCAAAATCACACAAATACCAATTCTTTAAGAAAGAAAGATTCAGATTCTTGTCATTTCATATATTAGAACAATCAGTTCCATTTATTTCATTTGTTTCTTTTTTTCTTTCTTCTTTTTCTTCTCAACATTCAAACTTCTATTAGATCTTCAGATAGTCATACAAATGTAGCCCAAAAAAACGCAAAGCCAACACGTGTTTCATCACGGGACATTCACCCAATGACTTCTTCAGGGCAAGGATAATTCCTCATAAAGTGAAAAAATTCGCAGTTCAGGAAAACTGTCTTAAGCACAGTGCAAAGTCTCGTTGGAGTAATCTAAATAACCATATCCTCTTTCCAAATAGGAGTCCACTCATCCATAATTGGTCAATTCGATATCTTTAACTTCTCAGTAATCCAAGTAGACAAGGGTATGTGTATTCTCGGCGAGTACGCCAGACATCTTCAATCTTGCCTCATAGTCCGCTTAGAATCGAGTGGGCATAGTAAAGCTAATCCCTTCAATGCCCAATGACTTTCCCAATGTATTTTAGATTGGAAAGTGGATAATTTCAATTGTATCTTAATCCAGTTTCAAACAGAGTAAAGCCATTACAGACATTGACCGATAGGAAACACAATGCAGGAACCATTTTCCATCAGCTTCCAAAATCTAACAGCACCAGATAAAAAAATCAACCCCATAAAAACAAGTGTGCACATCAGGTAATAACTGTAAACATAACAGCCCAAGTCACACTTGGTTAAAGTGCTTTTGGGCCAAGGAGGGAAGAATAAAAGACTCTCCATACAGTTTAAAAAAAAGGACAAAACATGGGGACATACATAGTCACATTTACCTACATGGTACAAAATCAAGATCAGTTATTCACCCCATGGAGATAGCAAACAAAATAAATCCTGTCCAACCTAAAATGAGTCAATAAGAAACAATGATGATTAGGATATCCACAAATAATATGGCCTATAAACAAGGAGCATTTTAACAAGACCTAGCCTCTTACAAATGACTTGGTAAGTGCACACCATTCCCGCCTCTCTGATTTCCAAGCCTTCAAGGCCTCTTCACTACAAGTGATATCACCTTTCCTAATGGTTGTTCAAAAATCTTGGGGCACCCCAACTTGTTAAAACATGGCTATACATAGTTCAAACACTGGATGTTTTGTTCGAAGTCAAGGGACAAACAATCTTTACTAATTAAGCAGTTGAGACTGTTTGAGGTCTCAGACTGTAAGTCATATGACCAAGGGTCACAGTTGCAATATGTCAGTCAAATATCCCTGACCCAGTTCCTCTTTGTTAGAAATGGGTGCCTCCAGTTGGCAAGGGCTGGCACCTTTGTCAAAATAGGAACCCTTCTTCCTAGTCAGGATAAGGGAGTTACACTGCTAAAATAACCCCTGCTCACCCCCTTGGTAGCTTGGTACGAGCAGTCTGGCTTATCTTAGAGGCAGTGTGTAAAGCATTTGCACATAACCAACAGTAACACAGTGTAAGCACTACAAAAGGACACCACACCAGTTTAGAAAAATATCCAATATTTTTCTATACTTAAGACAAGACCGAAAACAATACAAATCCACAAGACAGTGCCTAGAAATCTTCAATTATCAAAATAACCTTGACAAACAGTTAAATGAAGTTGATAGCTCCGTCTGGGGCTATCCCGGTGTCATGAACAACAAAATCCAAAGACTTCTGGCTGACCTTGGCATTGCAGGACAGGTACGGTGTCGGGGAGACCTGCAAACAGTACCTTTAGAAATGTAGGGCATCGGCAACCTCTTGTTGAGCTCCAAAAGCATGGTGTCCGCAGGAGTCGGTTCTGGAAATTGGTCCAAGGGTCGTCAGGCCCTTAATGTCACAAGCGTTGCAGATCGAGCTCCTCGCGGTTAAAGTCAGGAGCACTGGCAGGCATCGGGTATCAGGTGCTGCAAAGTGCAGCGGTGCGGAGTACAGTGCTCGTTACGGTGCTGGCAGGTCATGGTGCAAGCAGTGGCGTCATCATTGCTGAAGTGCTGTAGTTGGCTGACGAACTGGAGGCGATGGCACCGGCGTCGGTAGGCCAAGGCTATGGTGCAGGATGAGGACGGTGCGTCGTGTAACTTTACGAGTGGTGTTCTTAATTCACGGTGTAAGCAGCGACATCAATGTCGGTGTGAAGCATCGTTGTCGGGGATACCAAGGCAACGATGTGAAGCGAGGCGGTGCGGAGTGCGGTGCAAGCAGCGGCTTGGTGGCGGCATCAGCAGGCATCATCGGTGAGACCAGGGTTGCATTGCGGCAGTGCTCTCTGAGATTGTCAGGACACGGAGTTGGAAGCGGCGTCATAGACGGCGTCTGGTTGCTTTTTCTTCTGTTGCAGCACAAAAGACACAGTCCACAGTGCTGAGGACAGAATAATTTGAAGTCTTTGCTGTTCCTGAGACTTCTTGAAAAGGGGGCAAGCTCTACCTCAAGCCCTTGTAGAAACTCACAAAAAGGGTTTGCAGAAAGTTCAAGTCCAGTCCTCTCACTGCCCAAGACAGAAGCAGCCGCTGCAGGCCAACACAGCAAAGCACACAGCAAAGTGGTAGTTCCTCCTCACAGCTTCTCCAGCTCTTCTTCTTGGCAGTCTTCTTTGTCCAAAAGAGTTCTAATGTTCTGGGGTCTGTTCCCCAATATTTATACCATCAAATCATTTGTCTCTGAAGGCAGCAAGTGTCATTTACCCAGCCAAAACCAGTTCTGTCCACACTGGTGCAGCTTCCTGGCAGGGGGTGGAGATGGTCTTGTGCAAGGCAGACAAGGCCCATTCAAGTGCAAGGAAATCTCCTCCCACTACTCTAAATGCAACCCAGGTCTATTCAGCCCAGCCATGACCCATCAGACATCTGGAGCCGCTGCTCCTCTCTAGCCGCTGTCATCCAAAAACAAGACACGCAATACACAACCCTAGCAGAGGCACACTGGATGGTTAGGCAAGAAAATACCTACTTTCTAAAATTGGTATTTTCAAACACAGAATGTAAAAATTACCCTCACTAAAGGATGCATTTTAACATTTTGAGTTCAGGCATACTACACTTTATTTTCCTACCTGGTTACCAGGGCCAGGTATGTTTATAAAATGTTATAAACAAGCTCCCCATTTTGTCCTATGGGAACAGGCAGCCTTGCAATGGTGAAAAACTAAATACATTGTAATTCACCACCAGGGCATGCCACACACAGCAGTGCATCTCCTACCTCTAACATTCACAGTGCCCTGTCCACAGGGGTACCTTGGACCTACCTTAGGGGTGGCTGATATGTAGAAAAAGGGAAGGTTGGGGCCTGGCAAGTGGGTGCACTTGCCAGGTCGACATGGCAGTTACACACTGCGCAAAGACCCTGCGGTGGCAGGTCGGAGTTACTTTTTCAGGGCTACATCTGTGAGTGGCACAACCAGTGCTGCAAACTCACTAGTGAAACCAAAGGGTATGACAAACGGAGTATTGAACATTGCAAGATCTCACCCCAAGTCAACTGATCTGGGTGTAATCCATCATAATTCTTTAGCTCACTCCGCCACCCCAGTTCAGAAGTGGCCATATGCAAATCAGTCTGACCCTGTGCTTCATGTAAACAGTCCAGCCCGAACTGCCAATCCATGTCTTCCCTGAACTAGAAACAGGCATCCTGGGGCCAGTTTCTGACTAATCAGCCGTCATCAGAAAAGGCTAGCTTGAATCCAGTGGCAAAGTGAGCAAGGGACCCATGTCTAGGCATACCCTGCCAACTTTGGGCGAACAAAGCAAAACCAAAGGGAATGGCGGACGGAGTGTTGAACATTGCAAGCCCTCACCCCCAGTCAACTGATCTGGGTTAAATCCACCATCATTCTTTAGCTCACTCCACCACCCCAGTTCAGACGGTGCCATATGCAAATCAGTCTGACCCTGTGCCTCAGGGGAACAGTCCAGCCCAAACTGTCAAGCCATGTCTTCCCTGGATCGGAAACAAGCATCCTGGGACCGGTTTCTGGCTAATCAACCGTCATCAGCCAGGCTAGCTTGAATCCAGTGGCTAAGTGAGCAAGGGAACCACGTCTGGGTATACGCTTCCAACTTAGGGCGAACAAAGCAAAACCAAAGGGGAAGACGGACGGATTGCTGAACATTGCAAGCACTCACCCCCAGTCAACTGATCTGGGTTCAGTCTATCATCATTCTTTAGCTCACTCCGCCAACCCAGTGGATGGACGTTCTTAGTTCTTGTAATCTGTTATGTATAAAGTTGATCATATTTGTCCCAACCATGGAAATTTCATCAGTTATTAGTACTTTATGATGCATTAGATGACTTTGAACAGCAGTCCTGTTTTCTTGTGATAAAGGTTTATAAGTAAACGGTTATGACACAGGAATTTTTAATGTGCTATGTAGTTTTTTCCCATTAATATAATGTGCTGCTTTAGCTGTTGGTGCTGTAAGCAATTATATAAATGTTGTCTTGATTTTCACTTGCTTTAGAATTATAATACCGTAATAATGTTTGATAAAGTGGTGTATTAAGAAAGCTTTTCACAACTCCTGTCCCACCAGTACAGAATGTTTAGCATGGTGGTTTTTTTAAATTTTTGATCCAATGTAAATGATGGTAAACAAAGTTTAATTGTTCTGATGTTAAATTATGCATAATATTATAGTATGTTTCGTTGGTAATAGTGAACTAGTTTCTCTTTCAATATTGCTGTGAATCCCTAAATCTAATGATATGTCATATAGGTTTTGTTGCTCAGTATATTGTTGCTCATATGAGGTAGTATCAAAAGCTAATGTCTTGTGTGTGCTATTAGTTTTAGTTGAAAGTAAAGGTGTAGATGTTGTTTCATTGTCAATGTAAATATTTAATTTCTAAAGTAGTTCATTGTGTTTATTATGCCTGTTTTGATGTTTATTGACAAGGTCTTTCACTTGAATATATTTTTCATATTATGTTTTTTATGCAAAATGATTTTGTTTTCTTCTCTGCGTGGAGAGTTTAGCATTACTAGTTCCCTGTAATAATTTTCAGAGTCATTTGTTTGGTCAAATTTGTAGAAAAGTATAATTTTCTTACATCTCTATTTGCTTAAGGTACTGATTGTATTTTTGTCTGCATTGTCTTTGTCATTGTCTAAGTTGTCTATTTCAATTTCTTCATCATCTGAGCTGTAAAAGTTAGTTTCAGTGAGTAAGTTCTCATTATCACTTGTAGTTTTCGTTTGCTTATTTGTACTTATTTGATTATACATGGGAGCATAAACTGCCGCTGTGCTTTTTTCTAATGGTTTTGGTTGCTAGCTATATTTTAATGTGATATTGTCAAATGTCATGTTAGTTGATGTATTTGGTAATGACAATAGTATCTCAGTCTTTCATTAAACAATTTCTTTTTTCTGGAGGATTTGTATTAATAAATGCAAATGATTGTGAACTTTTGTGCAATGAAATTTGAAGAATGAGGTACGCAGCTTCCTGAGCGCTTTTTTCTGTACAGTTTAGGAAGGTGTTGCCTATGTGTCTAAGGTGTTCTTTTATATTAGTATGATAATATACTTATTTTGCTGATTGTGCAAATATTTTACTCATTCCTCTTTGTGGTTTACTTATATATGAAATTATGTAAACAGGCAAAGCATAAGAATCTAATATAAATTGTAAGTCAATGTTTGCTTTCCAAGACTGTAAAATAATTAAATGATAGTTATTAATAAAGCATCTGCTGGTGTTCTCATTAACAAAATGTTTTTTCTTTCTATAATAAATTGTATACATGCAATATATTGTTCTGTATTTAAATACATATGTTCTAAAAAAATTATCAAAAGTTAAAGTATTGAATTCTTGTGCAGTCATAGTGTCATTAATGTTTTGAATCTGTTCTTGCAAAAGTTGATCTGTTTTGCCTATTGTTAAAGGTTTAATAATTATAGTTTGCGGCATAGGCTATTTAGGATATTGATATTTACATCTCCTTTTTGTGTTTTGGCAGGAATTTCTGGTGTGTGAATGCTTTTGCAGTGGTATTAAAGCTTCTAATTGTGACTCTTGTGATTTAGCGATGTTATATTTATCAATACATTGAATTACTTCTTGTAGGTTTATTTGACCATACTGTGGAGCATTTTCAATCCGTAATTAAGCATGTATATGTGGTGATCCTCTTTGATGCATTAAAATGCAATTCAAATATTTCCGAACTTGAAAGTCAAAATGTCATGCACATGTAAATGGATCGTGTTGTATCAATTTACATTTTGTTTCTCAAGGCCAAGTTAGGAATTCTTCTTCTGTGTATTCATGTCAATTTAGTAGTTTTAATCGTATATATATTAAATGGTGCCATTGTATTTCTCCTGCAGATAAAATTATAAATAAAGATGTCAGTCCAAGTTGTCATATATATGCAAAAATATATTTTGCAATGTTCCCAATTTGGTGGAGAATTTGGCATTTGTTTTTAATATTTTGTATCATTCTTTGTACTGCATGATGTCCCATAAATTATTTGTTATGTCTTTAGCAGTAAAGAATGCCTTATTTCTAAAATGTTTTTAGAATGATTGGTTAATTTTCCCTGAATTTATTTTATGTTTAATTTATTTATCTTAAAGAAAATATTAGTCCTAGATTTTGCTACTCTTCGGTCACAGCTCCTTAATTACCATTGACATATTGTACTGTGATGTACAGGTAAGTGGCTATCTTTATCATTAGGTCTTTGCTTGCCACAAAATATTGTAGGGAAAGCTACAAATTCAGAATCTTTATCTTCATGTAAATCTCTGGGTTATTTATGTTAAGCAGGTGCTAAGATTAAGATAGTAGCACTACTATTGGTAATTGTTTAATTTGTTAAAATGCTATCTAGATTTCCTTCTGCTATGTTGTCAGTAGTGTCAGGTGAATCATTTGTTTCTGATGTATCAAGACAATCAGTTATTTGTGTGTCATTTGCTTCTATTCCGGATTAAGAGTAATTCTGTATTCTTTGAACATTTCACTGTTTAATGCTAACCATAATGACATGCATTTTGGAATATCATTGATCACCCAGGTCCATAATATAGTGTAAATCATTTTGATTCCAAGTTTCTGCTGGTTTATAGTGGTTAAGTAATATTGCAAAAATACAATTTGGTAGGCATTGTTTACATCTTAAATTGATATTAAATACATCATGTCCTTGATGATAACTTGCTTGTAGAATGCTATTCATAGTTATATTTTGGCAAATATGTTACTTTATTGTTTTAATGTTGTATGCTATGAATTTTTGTGGTAATATAGTGTAGTTATTTATCATAGTGTTAATGTTTTCCTGTGAAATTTGTAATAATGTTGCTACTTATTGTTTTAAAGTTTATTTTCATTTAAAAAATATTGAGGAAAAGTATTTAAAATGTCATTTTGTTTGAGGGAAATAGATTTTGTGGATTATAGTAGTGTAGATTGGAACAGAGTGGTGTAGGTTAGAATGGTGTGGGGTATATTGGAGTTGAGCAGGGTAGTTGTGGTGAGGTACATTGGGTGGATTTATGTAGGGTATATTTGAATGGAGTAGGGTAGTTTGTGTAGAGTAGAGTGAGCTAGATTGGAGTAGGGTAGTTTGAAGTGTAGTAGATTTGATTGCAGTGTTGTGAGTAGGGTAGGCTGGAGTGGAGTGGGCTAGAGTGGAATGCAGTAGAGTTGAGTAACTTGAAGGGAAGTATTTTGTTATGGAGTTGATTGGGTTAGAACCGATTGTGGTGTTTTGTGGTGGATTTGGTTATAATGTAGTGTAGTGTGGTTGATTGGAGTGAGATCAAGTTATTGAAATGTAAGAGGATAGATTTATGTATAGTGGAGTGTGTTAGATTGCGGAAGAGTAAAGTGGGTTATATTGGAGTGGTGTTTATTGGTAAATTGGAGTACGATAGGGTAGAGTAGAATGGGGTAGATTGTGTGAAGTGGAGCAGGGTGAATTTGAGTGTGGTAGATTAAAGTGGAGTACATTGGAGATGAGTATAGCGGTATATTTGAGTGTAGTATAGTGTGGCCCATTAGGTTGAATTGGAGAAGATTGTAGTGGAGTATATCTGGTGGATTAGAGTAGGGTAGATTGAAATGGAGTGGTGTAGGTTGGAATGAAGTGGGGTACATTTGAGCTGTTATGGGGTATATTGGGTGGATAATAATAGGGTTTAATAGAATGAAGTGTGTAGATAGGGTAGAGTGAATTGTAATAGATTGGAGAGGTGTAATTTGAAGTGTGGTAGATTTGATTGGAGTGTAATGAGTAGAGGAGGATGGAGCAGAGTTGGGTGGAGTAGAATGAAGTAGAGTGGAGTCGAATGGAGTGAATTATATTGTTTTGAAATAGTTTGTGTTCGAAAGGATTGTGGTAGCTTTTGGTGTAGTGGGTTATATTGGAGTATAGGGTATAGTGGAGTGTGTTAGATTTGAGTTATATTGGAGTGGTGTTTATTGGTAAATTGGAATAAAATAGGGTAGAGCGAATACGGTAGATTGTGCCTATTGGAGTAGGGTGAATTTGAGTGGGATAAATTATAGTGGAGTATATTGGAGAGGAGTATTGTGGGGTAGACTGTGTTAAAGTGGAGTGGGTTATCGTGAGTTGGGGTAGAGTGTAGTGGGTTAGAACGGTGTGGCGTAGAATGAGAAGAGTGAGGGCCTATATAGTGGAGGGGCACAGATTGGTGAGGTTTGTTGCAGAATGTTTTATAGTGTAATGGTATAGAGTGGGGTATAGTTGGGTTGATTGGGGTAGAAGCAGGTTTCGGTGAATTGTAGTAGATAGGAGTGAGGGTGAGTTGTGTAGATTGGACTGTAGTGAAGTATATTATGGTTAAATGTAATGGGGTATATTGTGAAAAAGTTGAATGGGATTAGAATGGAGTGTAGTGGTTTGGAGTGGGATAGATTGAAGTGGAGTGGGGTAATTGTAGTGAAGTATATTAGGTGTTTTTGAGTAGGCTAGATTGGAAAAGAGTGATGTAGTTTATAAGTGAGTTGGGTATATTGGAGTGTAGTTGGGTAGTTGTAGCCGGGTATTTTGGGTGTATTATGCTAGGGTTTCTTGGAATGGAGTGGGGTAGATTAGGTAGTGTAGTGAGATATATTTTAGTGGTATAGATTTAAGTGTGGTAGATTGCAGGGGAGTGTAGTGGATTAGGGTAGGATGGAGTGAAATGGGGTGGAGTATAATGGGGATAGTGGAGTAGATTGGGGAGAAGTATATTGTTTGTTGGTAGTTTGGGCTAGAAAGTATTGTGGTAGTTTGTGATGAAGTGGGTTGCATTGTAGTGTAGTTGATTTGAGTGAAATAGATTGGATTGAAGTGTAGTAGGATAGATTAGGGTATAGTGGAGCTTGTTAGATTGTTGTAGAGTAAAGTGGTTTATATTGGAGTGGTGTTTATTGGTAAATTGGAGTACATCTGAAGCACTGGTTAGGGAATTTGTTAAGGGGGAGTTACTGACAGGAATAGAGAAGTAGCCAGCAGCTCAGTCAAGAGGTAGCGAGAGGCATTTTCGAATGACCAGCGCCTCAGTTTAAATAGGATCAGCCATTTACTTCATCAAAGATCCGTCCATGCTACAACTTACTTGGTGCTCTGCTTGGGCACGAAGTGGGTCCCTTACTGACACCTAATTACATTTCAATTACCAATGGGACCAAAGAAGTAACAGTACTTGCTAGAGGACTAGGAATGAGTAATGACCACTGGGAACAGAGACACAGCTGTCGCACTGCTATTGGTTTTTTCGAGTCTTTATATGGGATCTTTTGTGTGCCCTGACCCTACAGTGATAAGGAACGTTACTGACTCCACATGGGCAATATTTGAGTGTTGAAATATTTTACTTTACAGTGTAAGTTATGTTATCAGACTAAAAAGAGTTTTGTTAGAGCAGAAACCATGCAATTTCTGTCCAAAACACTGCACAGTGTTTTATGCTGCCACATAAAAAACAGTGTTATTCCACACTGTTACATACTGGGCCTCAAGTTCCACATCTTCTGTTACTAGTCATTTATTGCATAATAGAATGCTGTCTGAGATGGTGGAAGTGAAAAGTATGCCACTCCAAATATGAAGCACGTAAACACTACTGAAAAACAAAAATTCCGTATTACAGAGGGGAAATGTAGCCTTTCCCATTTGAGAAATAAGGCAGATTTGTATTTTGCACTTTAGACTTGGCCACAGACCTGTTGTAGAATGAGGTAGGAGAAACCATGCAAACAAAAAATCATGTTGAACTCCATTGAGGCATCTCCATATCAGGCCCAGTATTGGTGATCTGATGACCAGCGTTTGCCAGTTCAAAAATAAATTATTTTCCTTCCAACCCCTCAAAGGTGTCAGAAAAAAAGGGAACAAGCCCCCAACCACCTGTAGCAGCAAAGAAATGAAAAAAATAAAACAGTCCAACTCCATTCAGGCCCCACTCCTCAGCATGTTCTCGCATGGTATATACTGAGATATTCACACCATGAGTGATGCGGCGGCAAAACAGGTTAGTGTATGGTGTGGAATGCAAATAATGGATGGCCTTGGAGGCCTTTAAAACAACATCCTAGGACATTATTTTCCTGTTGTTCCCTTTCCGCTGCCAGTTTGGGAGGTAGAGAAGGAAAACTGCCTGGTGAGAGTCCCTACATGAGGATACCCTACACTCTCATATTCCACCAACATGGATACCATGGGAATCCACGCTGATCACCATTTCCCACCAACTATGACTGCTTGCTCTAACGCTCCAAAATACCCTTTGCAAAACTAGCTGCATTGCATAGAGGTTGGAGGAATACAGATACCTTTTTATTATTCCTTTCTCTGACTTAAGCATGATACAGGAAAACTGCCAAGCTTCCTGTAACACTACACCAATAGAAAACGTGCTGTGTTTTGTCAATTCCAAGGCTGTTGTTAAACATCTGCCATGCCCTATGGCGTAAGAAGGTGCACTGCTCCCCAATCTACAGTCAACTGACAGGACAAGCAAGACAGTATTGTGCCCCATGTCCCAAAATCATCAATTCTACCCTTGAAAGTGTTTCAAGAGTGCATTTACAGGGCTTCCATGCTGCTTAAGGAGCTCCTAATGCATCAGTAGCTAGACCCCCAGAGATTATTGCGATTTTTGCAATTTGTAAAAAAAAACAAGATGCACAATTGGCTGTTTTATAATAATCCTGCTGACAATCTCCACTAGTGACAGGCCAAGGACCAAGAGGTTTGATTGCGATCGGTACATATACTGCCTGCTGTAAAGATACTGCAATTGTTAGGGGTCTACGACTGAATAGTAGCCTCAAACAACATCTCCCATATTCACAAATACTTAGAGTGAAAAGAATAGTGAAAAGAATAGTGTCACAATCCCTAACAGCCATCACAAGAATTAAAGACATGGAACAAAGATTCACGCAAAGAGGATACCCTAAGCACGTGCTTGAACAAGCTAAAAGTCAGTGTGCACAAAAAACTAGACAGGAATTACTGCAAAAAAAAACCAGTACAGAGAACACCAAGATGGTCAAACGACATTGGCCCATACTATCGCAGGAAAATGATTTTAACAACATTTTCAAAGATGAACCAATTGCATATGGCCATGTCTGAACTGGGGTGGTGTGGTGAGCAAAACACGATGGATTTAGGCCCAGCTCTCTGTACTGGGGTGAATGTATGACATTGTTCTGTATTCTGTCCATCAACTGTTGTTTTTGCATTTGTCACCCCGAGTGGGACGGGTATGCTCAGACATGAGTCACGTGCTCTCCACGCCACTGGAGTCAAGCTGTCCTGGCTGAAGACGGCTGATAGCCAGAAACCAGTCCTAGGATGCTTGATTCCGGTCCAGGGAAGACATGGCTTGGCAGTTCGGGCTGGACTGTTCCCATGAGGCACAGGGTCAAGGCTGATTTGCATATAGCCATGTCTGAACTGGGGTGGTGTGGTGAGCAAAAAAAAACGATGGATGTAGGCCCAGATCTCTGTACTGGGGTGAATGTATGACATTGTTCTGCATTCTGTCCATCAACTGTTGTTTTTGCATTTGTTCCCCAAGTTGGGGCACGCTTGTATTTATCAGAGTGATGTATACTACGGAGTACACACCCTGTGAGCACACACAACTGTGAGATAATCAGGATACAACATAGGCTGTGCGCGTACACAACATTATTCATTGTGTCAAATTACTCAGAATATTACCGTCACTCAGTGTTGTGCAAGCCACTATTAACCCCTTCGGTGCTCATGACGAGCTCAGCTCGTCATGGCATATACCCCTCAGGTGCTCATGACGAGCTGAGCTCGTCATGACCACACCCATTTTTATTACGGTCCAGCACTGCAGGGGAATCGCTCCAGCAGCCATGAGGTTAATTACAACAACCAATTATAGGGGTGCACTTACCTTATTGATGACAATGAAGAAAAAATAACTATATTATGGGCCTAACCAGGTGATCTTTAATGTTACGTCCTCTCCTAATAGAAAATAGGGAGGCTTCACTTGTGATGTTGATAGAGGTAAGAGGAGGGGAGTGTTCTTTAATCAATTTTTTTATTTTGTTACTTGCGGGGCGAAATGTTGTGACGCAGGGAATGCATGTCATTGTTTTTTTGGGCTTTGGTTCCAGAAGAGTCTCTCTATGTGTGCACCATGCCCTTTTCATAGATCTCCTAACCAGTCGTCAGGGGTAGCCTCTACTCATCAATTTATCACACAGGGTTTCTGATTCCCTGAGGTAATCCTCTTTGAATTTGCAATTTCTGCGTATCCTTAAAAATTGCCCGTTCGGCAGGCCGTCACGGACTGCTCTGGGATGGTTACTCTTGTAGTGGAGTAAGGTGTTGCGCTCCATGGGTTTCCTGTATAAAGTGGTGTACAGACCTCACTCCGCTGGTGTAACGGTGACGTCTAGGTAGCTAATCTGTGTAGTGCTAGAACCGTAGGTGAACTTGAGGTCAGGTTGGCAGTTGTTGAGTCATGTGCAGAAGGAGTCAAGTTCAGTGGATGAGCCTTGCCAAATCATGAACACGTCATCGATATATCGATGCCAGCTCCTCATTCTATTGCGGTAGGGGTTAGCTTGGTTGAGGACATAAGTTTTCTCCATAGCCTCTACAAAGAGGATGGCGAAATTAGGCGACAAAACTGCCCCCATAGAAGTGCCCTTGCGTTGCCTATAGTACTTGTCATGAAACATAAAATCGTTTTTAGTTAGGGCTATCTCCAGGAATGAGATGATGAATTCACTGGGAACTTTGTGCGGTCGTGGTCTGTTATCCAGATGGCCTTTAATTACTATGGTGCCTTTGTCCTGCGGAATGTTGGTATAGAGGGATTCTCTATCTAGTGTGACAAGGAGCTCAGATGTAGGGTCAAATTGTTGTTGCTCAATCAGTTTTATGAAGTATGTGGTGTCCTTAATGCAGGCTATGGTGTCTTGTACCATGTCATGGATGAATAAATTAATGTACCTGCCTAAGGGCTCCAGGAGGGAGCCGCAGTCTGACAGGATGGGTCTACCCAGAGGGTTATTTTGGTTCTTGTGAACCTTAGGGAGTGTGTATATCACAGGTGTTCTAGGATTATTGTTATTAAGAAAGAGAAATTCATTATGGCTGAAGTAGCCTACTTCTTCAGCCTCCTTAGTGGTGGTCTGAATGAAGGTTTGTATTTCTGACAGGGGTTTATGGTCAAGTAGCTCATAGTGGTTGGTGTTGTTCAATTGGCGCACTATCTCATTGTCATAATCTGTTTTATCCCCCACCCTTGTCACAAGGCTTGATGACGATGTCATCCTTATATTTTAGATTGAGGAGACTCTTCTTCTCTTCGAGGCTGATGTTGTAGGGGATGAAATCATGTTGATTTCTCAGTTTGTCAAGGTCCTTCAGGACTAGATTTTCAAAAGTAAAAACCTCAGGAGGCAGGCTGCCTGAGGGCGGATTAAAGGTCGATTTTGGGCTTAGCCCTGTAGTGTCATATTTGGGGGGGATAACTCTTTGTTCAGAAAAAATGATTTTAATCTAATGTTTCTGAAAAATGGGTAGATCTCAATCTGTATGTTAAACCAGTCCGGTTTTTCTGTGATTACATAGGAGAGTCCTTTGCTCAACAGGGCTATCTCAGAGGAGGCTAGTTGGTGGCTGGATAGATTGAAAATGGGAATGGGTTCCATAGAGGGAGAGGTCGAGATTTCCTCCATCACAGTTGTGTTTAATATTGGTAGCCCCACTGATAACATTTCCGCTGTGTCTGTCGCTCTCCTGGGGGGAAGTTGTAGCGTGGCTTCCCCCTCCCCCCTCTCTGTTTGGAAGGGTTGGCTTCTCCCTAAAAAAGGGGATTGTTAGGGGCTGAGCTGGGAACTGCACCTGGGTCCGATGAGTCAGAATCTGCAGATGAGTCAGAGAAAGAGACAGGCTGTCTGTTCTTAAATCTACCCCAAGTGCCTGGCTGATGTCTTGGTCCAAATTGGGGGTTTGTAAAAAAGTTGTCTCGGAGATATGGATAGGTTTTTTCTTTACTGTAGTTCCTTATGTCTTTTGTGACCTTTGTAGCTTTTTTGTGGTGTTCAAATTTATGGAAATCAGAGATGGCTCTCTCTAATCTCTCAAGGATGGATTTTGTGTCAGACAAACTGTCAAGTTCCAAAATGGCTTTCTCACGAGCTAGTATTTCCTCAATCTCTTTCTTGCTGTGTTCTGGCGCAGTGTCTATGCCAAGAACCATCCAATGTCTGGAACACGTTGTTCCAATACGTGCAAAGCCGTTCTTGAATTTTGGGTCTTGCAGAAAGATAGCTGGAGTGTTGCGGACTTGAAGTCCTACTGGTATTATTTCTGATTTTAGGTATTCTGTGAGCATGTGGGCATGCAGCTCAGTTCAAATATGTTTCATTTTTAGATGTTCTAGGGCCGTTATTTTTTTCTGTAGCTACATCAGCGGATGCTGATATAGGTGCTGATGTTTGAAACAGGAAGGGCCATGCATAATTCTGGCAATGTAGTCCTCTTTATATGTGGGAATAATTGGTAGGGACATATTCGTAGTCAGGGGCCTGAGAGGTTGCATACAGGTGTGGGTAACACATATATTGTAACACAGTAGGTAGAATAGTAGGTAGGTAGAATTCAATTTAATTATCTCAAGTAAATAAATAAAATAATCGGAAAAAGTGGTGACCCTTGCAGTGCAGCCACTGCACGTAGAGTATGTGTAGAGAACAAGGGTACCCCAGTAGGGAGTCTGTCGTGCCCCTTCTTTTTTTAATGATACGCAAGTGTCTGGGGTCAGGAGAGTGAGGAGCCTTTATTTTAGACTATTCGGATTCTTAAGCCCAGGTCTTACGAGGCTTCTTTTCTAAGTCAATCTTTTAGAGGCTCAAAGTAGGGTTAGGGTCCATAAACAATTAATTGGGATGCGTTTCCTTATGTTCCTGGTCCTGGTTACTGAGGTGATCCACATCTGGTGAACTGTATGAGGGTGCCCATCTCCTTGGATGGTGAACCGGAAAAACAACAAAAGAACAAAGGAAATGTCAGGTCTCTCTCCAAAGGGGTTAAAATGCTGAGAGGTATAGTGCTGCCGTCACCTGTCCTTATCTGTGAGGTGCCTAAGCAAGGGAAGGGATGGGTGTGCTAGTGTATTGTGCCCCGTATTCCCGCCCACTAACCCCGAAACAAAAGAGAGCTCGTCACTTGCCTGAACCCACGACCCTCCTGGGTCGTGGTGAGGGGAGTCGCAGCCTTCACTTCCCCTGCTGGATCATCAGACTTGAGGGCGCTGCTCCCAAAGTGGTTGTCCTCGTTGTTCATCTCGGTCGGGGCTGGTTTTGCCGTCCTGATGCTGCCTCCGCCTTTGTGAGATGGACCTCCGCCTTCTGGATCCGTCTTGTCCGCCATTTCACCTCCTCAGTCTGACTCGTTGACGACCCCATTCAGCACCAAACGGGCGTTTTTAGCCGTCCCTCGTGACTTTTCACTTCCGTTCCAGGAGATCTGGACTGAGCGTCTGGACCGCTCAGCCCACTTCCTGTTTGGAGCCCATTGTCCACCATGTTGGAGGGATCCTTATCACCCAGCCAGGATGGGAAATCATCACATTGCTGTAAGTAACAAAATAACCAAATTGATTAAACAACACTGGCCCCTTCTTACCTATATCAACATCACAAGTGAGGCCCCCCTATTTTCTTTTAAGAGGGGACGTAACATTAACCCGTTCCGTGATCCCGTCTGCCCTCCCCAGTGCTGCGAACGGCCAATGGCAGCAGTTCTTCTTGAGGCGGAAGCCGGGAAGACAGCGGCGCATTTGTTAATATTTGTTGCTCTTAAAAATTGTTGCTTTTAAAAATGTAATTTTTTCTGTGCACATCGCATTTTAATTGTAAACTCCCCGTTCACATTCTGTGAGGTTACACTCCTTCCCTATACACCGCACAGCCGATTAGGCACTGTCGCGGAGGTCCGGATACACCCAGCCGCCATCTTGGGGGAAGTGGAGGGTTGACGCTCCAGTTGCTCGGCCTCTCCTGCCCTCACCTGTACTTAATCTGCACTTTTTTGCCCCGCGCTCTTGGATTTGGCAGCAGTTCTTCTTGAGGCGGAAGCCGGGAAGACTGCGGTGCATTTGTTAATATTTGTTGCTCTTAAAAATTGTTGCTTTTAAAAATTATATTTTTTCTGTGCACATCGCATTTGAATTGTAAACTCCCCGTTCACATTCTGTGAGGCTACACTCCTTCCCTAGACACCGCACAGCCGATTAGGCGCTGTCGCGGAGGTCCGGATACACCCAGCCGCCATCTTGGGAGAAGTGGAGGGTTGACGCTTCAGTTTCCCAGCCCCTCCCGCCTTTCTCCATCTAGAAATGGCCGTCATTACTCGGCCGCGCAGCAGACGAGTGCAGCGGGCGCGCCGGCGGCGAGCCCGTCTGCGCTCGTCCGCGATCAAGACGCGACCGCGGCCGGTCCCCCTGTCCGTTTGATTAGCGATATGACTGGGGTATATAGTAGGGCAGAGTTGCTTGCATTGAGACCCACGTGATGCCATGGTGGTCCTTTGCTCTCACTAAATTCCTGGAGCTCGGATTTTGCCTGCAAAGATTGTGAATTCCATCTTATCAATTATGAGTCAAGGGGGAATCACTCTCACGCTCGGAGTTCTGCCTTTTCTAGAGGAGCTGGATCATCTGTGTCCCTCAGAGCGGCATTGGTCAACTGTAGATCGCTACCCAGACATGCCATTGACATCTGGCAGTCTCTCCAGGACAACAAGTGGGATCTTCTTTTCCTTACGGAAACATGGCTGAATGAAACTACTAACCCTGCCGTCACATTAGCCATCCCTGATGGCTAAACATCATTTGTGCCAATCGATCTAATGGCAAATAGGAAGGTGGGGTAGCACTCATTCATAAATCTGACTGGACAGTTATAATCCCCTCGTATGAGCAAATTGACAACATTGAAGGATTGCTTTTTTGTATTAAGCTATCCGCATCTATTTCTTGCTCAGGACTCTTGATCTATCCCCCCCTGGTTCCAGCATTACTCATCTGCCAGCCCTGGCGGACTATATTATTTAGGCCAGTACCCGTTATGCTAATTTCACAGCCTTAGGAGATTTCAATCTGCATGTGGACGATGAGACTAGTTTGCACAGTAAATGTTTTCTATCGATGCTCGCAGCATGTAGTTTGAATCAATTGGTGGAGTGGCCTACGCACAAAGCAGGTCACACCCTAGACCTAATTTGTACTAATCTTGCTAATATCCTGCTTATCAACTCCACGCCGGTGATTAGGTCAGACCATTTTCTTATCTCCTTCACGATTGAGCTATCACATTCTGATAGGCCTACCATAATCCCTAAGACCTCAGGTAGAAACTGGAGTCGCATTACCCTGGAATCGCTCCAAAAACATTAAAAAAATGTGCAGCCCTGTCCGGCCCCAGATTTGAATTCTCGCATTGTCAACCTAGATAACTGGTTAGGCCAGGCAATGGAATCACATGCTCAACTGAAGCCCATTAAAACCTATAGGTCAGAACCATCAGCCCCATGGTATTCTGATGTTCTTCGTAAAAATACTGCAATGTAGATTGACCTAGCTCTGTATTGTGTATAATTGTGTACTGGGTATACACTTTTGTATGATATGCTTTAACTGTGTCTCCCTTGTTAAACACTGTTTTGTTTGATCAAACTTAGTCTGTGCAAGCGAGAGAAATACATCTCTGTTAGGTTGTTCTTACTTGTTCCCTAAAAATATGTCCAGCCGATATTCTATTAGCTGTAAGTTTGCCCTGTGATTACCCTGGTTACTACAGGGTTAACTGTTTGAACACACCCCCCGGTTCCCGATCCCGCCCCACCCATGACCTTTTGTCACGCCCTTCAGCAAACTTTTCCCTACACTCGGTGTTTTACTCTGAAAGCGACTCATGCGCTAACAGAAGGCTCCCGGACCCTTGGCTGGCACGCCCGACTGCATTTACTGCGCCCTCGTACTTCACAATTAATCAGGTAACTGAGGCGCGCTTCGGTCTCTCTCATTTCACCAACTGATACGGTAGATTGGCCCTTACAGACTTTTTTAATTTCAGGTCCCTGGCCGTAAAAAGAATCCACCCATGCGATCGTTCCGTGACGCTCTTCGGGTCTCTGCATACATTCTAGGTAATCCCTTGGGCTGCCTTATTTATTCCTCCACCGTAAATACCATAAAATGGGTCTTATGGATCTTTTTTAATTACAGGCCCCTGGTTGTCGATCTTCCTAATTGCTGTGATCCCCTTGAGATGCTGACCTGGATTCTACATACTACTAAGGTAGTGATTACTTGTAGCCCCCCTCCCCCTTCCTATTACACCCCCCCTCCCCCTGTTAAGATAACATAAGACCAGTCTTCACGGAGCCGTTCTTTTTTGCAGGCCCCTGGCTGCCGATTTTCGAACAACACCATGATTGCTCTGTGACGCCCTTTTCCTCCAGACGATTTAGGTAAATTCATTACACTGGTACTTGCTCAGGCCCGACCAAATTTTTGGTTCAGTTGACTCATTCCCCTTTCCCTTCACTGGCAGTCCGTGGGCAGTTACACGTACTCTGCCGGATCCCCGATCTATGCCGAGACCCTTCCCTTTTTAGGTAGGACCAACTTGGGTCTCCTTGGTTTACATATCCGTTTCCCACCCACAGATGGGTTCTTTTTCCTCCCGTATAATCCTGATGACAGCCTACCTAATGTATTATACATTTTACTAGGGCTCTACGATAATTAACTGTGTTACAGGCCAGTAATTGAGAGTTACCTGCCCTATGTACGATCACCCAGACCAGAAGGATCAACGTAGTTCACGCTTGTTTTCTCTCCTCCCCCCTCTCTGTTCCCCACCCCACCTCCTCCCTTTTTCTGCCCACCTTCTTCCCTCCCCCCTCACCCCCCTTTTTAGATTCACTCAAACCTACTCCTCCCAGTCCGGCCTCCCCGCCTTATCCCTTTCACCCGTGTGCCATTCATTAACCGGGTGCTTTCATTCATCTGTTCTCCCCCTACAGCACCTGTAATGAGACAACCCCGTCCTGAATATGGTCCGCATTGATTAAGGACCGAAACGTCGTCGAACTTACAGCGCAAATTTCAGGCGCATTTTGTTATGACTCCAATTGAAATGACAAATTGTACTATAGAAAGTCACTGATTTTATGTCACTTTTTGAGCTATTCACTGCAAATATTGCACCTTGCTCACCTTGCGCCGTTCGCCGTTGTTCACTCCTTCACTTGAGTTGCCACACCTCACTTGTACACATTGTGCACCAAGTTTTTTTGGTTGTCACCTTAACTATTTGATTGTTTGCTGTACATAACTATGTCTACTTGAAAATTGCCTTCTCTGCTTGAATATCAAAACTACCCCAAAAATTTATTTTTTCAAAATCATTTGAATAAGTGTCTCCTTTTTCTGATCTATGTAATGCCTGGGGCATACAATATAAATTGTCTTTACATTTATACCTTTTGGGATATTGTTTTATCTTTATAATTCGTTAAAAAAAAACATCATGTAAAGCTCTTGAACGAATCTGGAGGGAAATGTACTCCATTGAGGGCAAATCTATTTATAGAGCTGCCTTAAAGGAGTATCACAGATCAATTGTGGAACATAAAAGGGACTATCTGGCCAACAGAATTAATAAAGCCAATAATGGGGCCAGAGAGATCTTCAATATTCTCAGATCTTTTATGGACCCTCAAGCAATGAATAGGAGTCTACCAGCCACCCAGTCTTTCTGTAATAAACTTTCTGATTATTTTGAGGAAAAAACAGAAACTATATATGCCTCCTTCCCCACTATTAACAGTCTCAAACAGAGGGAGGAAGTAGACACTCAGACCTTGTTATCCCCCGTCCTTTTAGAGTTTGAAGACGCCTCAGAAGAAGTCACTCTTGCTGAATTACGGAAATGTAAATCTGGATCACCTAATGATCCTTGGCCGGCTAAGCAATATAAGGCACTAGCAACACTTCTTAACCCCTTCCTCAACTCCATCTGGAAGGATTCCTTGAAAAGGGGAAGGTTTCCTGACAAATGGAAACATCCCTCCCTGATTCCTATTCTAAAGAAACTCAATGCAGACCCGGACAATCCAAGTAATTGTAGGCTGATTTCCCTTCTACCTGCCCCGGCAAAGGTCCTGGAAAAACTGGCACATTCCCAACTTGCCAATTACATAGAGGCCAATGGACTCCTGCATGATACTCAGCATGGCTTCCGGTCTGATCACAGCACGGAGTCGGCACTGATCGAAATGGCTTACTCAGTGAGATGGACACTGGATCAGGGATCGAGGGCGGTGTTGGTGCTGCTTGATCTTTCGGCAGCATTCGACACCGTCTCTCATAAGATCCTGCTGAAGAGACTGGCTACTCTGGGAATAGGGGGTACTGTGCTGGAGTGGGTCGGCTCCTTTTTATCAGAACGCACTCAGCAGGTCTATACTCCCCCTTTCACATTACCTGCCAGACCACTCAAGTGGGGAGTTCCTCAGGGCTCTTCCCTAAGCCCGCTCCTCTTTAATGTCTATTTCACCCCGCTGGCTGAAATGATTGCTCAGGCTGGAGTTAAAACCACTTCATATTGCGACGATATCCAGCTCTTTTTCACCTTCGAAGAGCCCACTGCCAAGGCATTCGATCTAATGAAAACCTGCCTCAGGAACATATCAAGATGGATGGACTCAAATTCCCTCAAGCTTAATGCGGGGAAAACAGAGGTCCTGTTTTTTAACACACCATCCCCAATGTTATCCAATCTGTGGTGGCCGGACGACTTGAGTCAAGCCCCTGTACCAAAAGACTCAGTACGGAACCTCGGGGTTCGCTGGGATAACCAGCTTATCTTCGATGCCCAGGTGCAAACTGTAGCAGGATCCTGTTTTGCAAAGATCAGAACAATAAAAAGGCTCATTACTTATCTGCCCACTGACTGTCGAAAAACAGTGGTTCACGCCCTGATAACCTCCCATCTCGATTATGCCAATGCACTGTATGTAGGCATTACGGCCGGTCTGTGTAACAGACTCCAGATGGTCCAGAATGCGGCGGTTCGTTTGGTGGAGGGTATTTCTCCCAGACATCATATTACCCCGCATCTCCGTAAATTGCACTGGCTGCCCATAAATAAAAGATGTCAATTTAAAGCCATGACATTGGCATACAGGGCTACGCAGGGCATAGGCCCGGCTTATCTTAAAACCTGCTTACGTCCCTATCACAACGCCAGATCACTGCGCTCAAATTCCCAGCTTCTCCTAGTCCTAGTCACTCCTAGGTTTAAGAGAACCCGAAAGGGAGGGAAAACTTTTGAAGTGTGCGCCTCTCAGCAATGGAATAAGCTCACTTTATCCCTCCGAGCCTGTCAATCTGAATCTCTATTCCGAAAGGCCCTCAAAACCCATCTTTTTGATCTATAATCTGTTTCATGTGCCCATTTCTTCTAGATTCATTAGCGCCGGGACGCCCCGTTGGGGCAGCTGCGCGCTTTACAAAATACACAAATAATACATAATGGCCGACGCAGCCCCACCCACTCAATAGAACGCCCACAGCGTGGCGGAATTGCTGCCGCAGTTAAGGCGTTAAAGACCACCTGGTTAGGGCCTATAAACCTTCACGCCATGCCAATACTGTGCGCTCCTGTTTTGCTCTCCCACCAATTACAGGGCATTTAAATTGTGGTAATTGTGTTGCATGCCCACTCACAAAAATAACTAAAGAATTTGACTATGGCACCGCAATTCACAAACTGGATTTCTTTTCTAACTGCTATTCAGTCAACGTTATCTATTGTGTTTGTTTTCCGTGTAACCTCCTTTATATTGGACAGACCAAGCAGAAAATAAAAGCACGCATAAGTCAGCACAAAAGCAGAATTCACTGCCAGAACATCACTGCACCACTGGTGGAACACGTTATTGAAAAAGGATATTCTGAACAAGATCTACTTTGGCAAGTCATTGACATGCTACACCCATGCCCCAGAGGCGGCGATACGCAAGCTATCCTCAACAGACTTGAGGGCAACTGGATGTTTAAATGTTGTTCAATTGAAAATGGACTTAACACCTTCGAGGAATGGAATAAGATATTGTAATGCTAAGTGTTCCCACTAGACTGTACCTGATGCTTGCATACCGCTCACCCACTCGTTAGATGTCTTTTAATCCTTTTAATCTTCATTTTTTAAAAATGAATTTCTTGTTTCATTTTTCCCTATTTTCTTGATTGTGCTTTGTTCTTTCTTTTACTCTGGTTTTATTCCTTTCTCGACTTTCCTTGCCTTTGACTACTCCCACTGTCTGACACTGAGCGATCTCCCAGCCCTTCCCCCATTGATTTGCCTCCACCAATATTTCCGCCAGCCATAGATGTCACTTCCATGTCCAGCGGCACGTCTCCATGCAGGCACTCTTCCCCTTACCTGTGGTGAACACCGGCATACTCATCAGCCTCCTGACTAATCCACACAGGCCGATTCCAGCACCAGTAACCAGTTTCTGCCTACTTACCTCGTATCTACTGCCTTCCTACCCTCAATACAAGTAAGTGACTCCCCACAGGCTCTCGCTCTAGCCCCCGCCCCCTCCCCCTCCCCGGCGGTCACATTCCTGGCCACACTCTGACCCCCCTGATTGAATCCGTGGACTCCAGCCCACGAGTCGAACTTCCTAGGAACTGTGGACCGCTTACATCCAAGTAAGCAACCGCGCACCCCTTTGCCAGCATATCCCCACATACTTGGTTCACACTGACCGATCTTTCCCTTGCAAATAGATGGCATACAAAGTGCACTCACCCCATCAACATTTTTTCCCTCCCTCTCAAAGATACACCTGAGTCCTGTTTGATTTTTCGCAGTGTGTCAATTTTTATTAAAATATAGTTCCAGGCCAATTACTCCATTGGCCTATTTTATTTATTGTAAAAACTTTTTAAAACTTGTTTATCAACATCACAGTATTCAAATACTCACACGTATATACATAGACATAGTCATGCTATTTACATCCCGTTCTCCAACGGGGCTTTGCTTGACCTTTGGGCTGTGCCAGCAGGCCACAACCAAGTTAGCCTGCTCCCTTTAAGTTAATCGCCCTCCGGTCAACAGAGCCGCAGGTAAATAATCTGCCACCACTTGTGGCAACCAACGGCTTCCAGGGTAGGGCTAGAGAATCCAGGGCAACCAGCAGGTCAGCCCCAAATCTCCCGCCAGCCCAGAGCCCATGATGATTTTAAGACCTGTTCTAGGGTAAGAAATGGCACTGACCAAAGGAGTCCCTGTGATACCTCTTGTCCAGGATCCCGCCACGGGGCGAGGCGCTTACTGGCGGACTCGACCCCCCCCCTGCGCTCAAGAGCTTCCGAGGTGGGCCCTAAAATCGTTTGTATGAAAAGTTAATTGCCCAATTCCGACAGGTGTACTCCATCTGTAGCATATAGCTCTGGCCTTGACGTGAGTATTAATTTGTGCCTGATGGTAAGAATGCTTGAGTTCTGAAGAATTTCCGCAACTGACTGATTTAACCTTTTCACTGATTTATTCACCGCTTTATGAGGGGTGCCCCTTACCCATTTCTGCCTTGGAATAACCTCGGACCATAGCAAGATCGCGTTAGGCAACATATTCCTGATTGCTGCCAGGGCAGTGAACAACGCCTCTTTTACGCCCCTCCTTCCTGCCGGAATCATGTTATTGCCTCCAGAGTGTAGCACTAGTAAGTCGGGGGTGGGCATGCCTCTGTTCATGGCCGCCCTCAGATCGCTAGGAACATCGGTTAAATGTTGTCCCCCCACCCCCACCCAATGGTGGTCAAGTCCTTGAGCCTCCCACGTCCTTAACTTGTGCGAATTCGCGAAGACCAGGCCAGCCCTGCGAATAAAAGAGTGGCCGCACCAGCATATCTGGGGTCTGTGTGCTGTGGTACCTAGAGCAAAATCGAGATAAAAAACCAGTCAAGACCACCTGTGTGCTATAAGGGGGGGGGGGCGCTATGAAACTCAAACTAATTGAGGCCGAACGTAACGCTCGTAACAAGCTGACTTCCAACAACCTAGTCTCTTAATAGTTTCCTCTGGGAGCCCCAACCCTGCCGCTGTAGTTGCTGCCCCGATACGGAATGAATGGGATGTGAAGTCAGTCGAGTCTACGCCCAGCCTAGACAGTGCCAGCTTAACCACCCTTGTGAACTGAAATCTGGTGAGGGGTAAACCATTCTGATGTAGCAGGACTCTGTCATCGCTCCCTTGCGGCCTCATTTGCAAGAATTCCCCTGTTAGTCTTACTGGGCAGTATGTCACTCCCGCTACCCTGCCTAATGGTAACCAAATTCCTTTACCCAATGGGTCTGTCTTAGATCTCCGGACCCTGACTTTCAGGACGTCCCCTGCCCTAATCAAGTCACCGCACCTTAAGCCCCCTTCCCTATCCGCTTTAGAGGCAGGGAGCAGTTCCGATATCCTGAGTGCCCCACAGAATGCCAGTACATAGGCTACCCTGAACAACTGAGTTTCGTATGAGGAGAAGCAAACCTTGGGCAGAATCTCCAGGATATTTACCAACCTGCTCAAGTCTATGGGTCTTCTTGAATATTTCCCTCCTGGGGTTAGACGTTCCCATCCCTTCACAGCTTTTCTCACTCTCTGGTCCTTAGTTGGGTCCGCCACCCCTCTTAAGCCAGCATAAAATGCCAATGCCGACAATTGTCTTTTCATCATCGCTACTGATTTCCCGCTAGCTCTCTGGTGCACTATGAAACCCAAGACGCTCAGGGGGGAGAAAGTATCAACTGCCCCGCCCTTTCTAGGTAATCTTGATAAAACTGCCACAACCTCTCATACATACTCTTAGTCTTGGGGGCCAGTGATGCTGTTATCAGCTCAGTGGCTGTGGGGCACCAAGCTTCCATAGCCCCGCCGGGAAGTTCGACATCTCTCTGTCTGCTTGCGGCCAGTGTGTGCGAAATTCTGCCATCTTAAAACGGGACAAGGTGTCAGCGGCTTGGTTGTCTACCCCAGGTACATGCTTTGCAGTAAAAAGTACATTACGACACAAACATTGCAACACTAATTCCTTCAATAGGCGCAACACCCATGTGCACGTTGCTCTCTGATTGTTAATCACCGTCACCACTGACATGCTGTCTGACCAGAAAACAATGTGCCTGTTTGCGAGCATATCCCCCCACAAGTGCAGTGCCACCACTATAGGAAACAGTTCTAAGAAGGTAACATTGCGTGTCAGGCCCTGTCGTGACCATTCTTCCGGCCAATGCTGCATGCACCACTTGTGACCCAGGATTGCCCCGAAGCCTACACTACCTGCCACATCTGTGAACAATTCAAGCTCTGCGTTCAAAGTGCTCGGTCTACGCCATATCACGGACTCATTAAAGTTCTCTAAGAAGTCCTTCCAAATGTTTAGGTCCTTCTTGACTTCCGCTGATAGCCTAACTCTATGATGTTTAGCCCACAGCCCTGACATTGCCCTAGCTATGCTCCTGGAGAAGGCCCTGCCCATCGGTATGACTCTCAAAGCAAAATTCAGTTGTCCTACTAGGACTTGCAGCTGGTGTAGAGTGACCTTCCCTGCCCCCAGACAGGCGTCAATCGCATCCTTGAAGGCGGTCACTTTCGACCTGGGCAACCTGCACACCCCTGCTCGAGTGTCGATTTCAATGCCTAAGAATGTTAAACATGTAGTTGGTCCTTCGGTTTTTTCTGCTGCCAGCGGTACTCCTAGGGCTTTTGCCAGGTGCTGGAAGCCCAGCAGGGCCTTCCTGCATGACTGCGAACCCTGGGGACCCATGAATAAAAAGTCATCTAGATAGTGTACCACTGCATGAGATTTGTCTGAAGAGAGAAATTGTTCCACCGCCCATTCTAAAAATCTGGCAAAAGACTCACATACTGCACAAGCAATTGAACATCCCATGGGCATGCAAAGATCAATGAAATAATCGCCTCTGAAGGTGAAACCCAAGAACTCAGTATCCTCCGGGTGCACTGGCAGGAGCCTAAATGCCGCCTCGATGTCGGACTTGGCCATTAAGGCCCCTTCCCCCATGGCCTGTAACTTTTGGATTGCGGTGTCAAACGTTGTGTAGCGCACCGTGCATAAGTCTGGGTCAAGCTTGTCATTAACAGATTGGCCAGGAGGGCTAGACAAATTGTGTATCAGGCGAAATTTCCCTTTCTCTTTTTTAGGTACCAACCCTAGTGGGGAGCAGACAAGATCAGGTTTTGGCAATTGTTTGAAGGGACCCGCTACCCTACCCAAGGCAACTTCTTTCATTATTTTCTCTTCAGCTGTTTCCATGTTCTGCAACACAGAGCTCTGGTTGCGCGGGGGGACATTGCCTGGAGTAGCTAAAGATGGGATACGGAAACCAGACATAAAACCATTGTGTAGAAACTGAGCATCTTTTAGCTTGTCGCACTTGCTAAGGAGGTGTGTCAGCACATGAGTCTTAATGGGAGTTGGCAGATTTTTCGGATGTCTGAGGGGCCCGTCCTTTAGCTGCAGCCTGGGCCGGCTGTTCTTTTGGCCTCCCTGACTTCTTAAAGCATCTGACCTCGGGATGTGATGGACCCCCACAGAAGGAGCAGCAATGCTTGAATCTACACATAGCCCCTCTGGTGCACTCATTCTTGTTATACACCCAGCAGGCCTGCCTTTTAACTCCTGCCCCCCTGTCGCTCCGAAAGGACTGGTTGTGTGAAGGGTAACTAGTTTTGGTCGCGGGTGCAGAGGAATGAAATACCGCATACCATACATTAATCTCGCGTTGGTCCCATGCTATGTTGGGGTGTACAGCCTTCATTTGCCTGAACTTAGTGTCATATTGTAGCCACCCTGTGCCTGGGAACTCTGAGGCCGCCCCGTGTATCAAAGATATGTAACTGATCATCTGAGGGGACAACGCGGGATAACGCTCTACCATGATAGCAGCATAAATGGCGAATCCTGTAATCCAATTCTTTATAGACCAGTCAACCCATACCCTTTTCTGCTTGTACTCGCCTTCTTTACCAACCCTCGCCTTACCAGGAAGGACACCTGCATTGATGAGATCGAATACGTCAATAAATTCTCCCTTTAGAATCTTTACTTTTGTGTCAGAGGGTACATGCCACGTGATCTCCGCAGATGGCAATAGAGTCATTGACGAGGAACCGTAAATTAAAGGGCTGTAAGCTAATGACGGCTGCCCTGCCGGCACCGGTCCTCCCTGAATCTGATTTACTGCTGGTCCTGTCATGTTTGCACCGGTGTTTGCTGTTTGCCCCTGAGGGGACAAGGTTACTACATTTGGGGATGGACCCATCGCCACCGGTCCTACGAATCTGGGGTAAGCTGTGGGGAGTACCATTGCGCTAGCAGGGCAATTACTAATTGCCTGCCCGTACGAAGTTGTCGCTATTACACCTGGGGTTTGAGCTACCCCCCCAGACTGCACCCAGACTTGTGCTATTCCGCTACCCGGCTGTGCGACCACTGGAGGTAAAGATGCTTGTGCACCGGGCCCCTCCGCATTTGCGACGGGCACCCCTCCAGCTGCGTCATGTTAGACTGAGTGTTGCTTCCCCCAATTGCGCCCGACTGAGGGATACTATTTTCTTTCGTTGTGCTAGGAATCAAGTCTATTGTTTCGAGCACCTCTTTCTCACCTGAGGATGCTGTTTGGGACTCTACTGCCCTGGGTCGCTTTTCTTTAGAGGCCTCCTTAAACCTTTCCGGTGTGCGCCGAGCTCGCTTGCCTCGCCCCCTTTCTTCCTGGGAATCCGCTCTTGCCCCTTCTCTCATTGTCTTTAACGCCCAATCGACACCCTTTTCCTTTGTAAATTCCAGCAGCTCCGTCAATGCCAGGTAGTCCTCTCTTTTGGCCATGGCCCCCTTGCCTTTCGTTGGCCGTTTCGGCGGCATTCTGCACTTAATAGAAATAAAAATGTTTAGACCTTTTTAATGATAAAGCTCATCCTGATTGGCCACCCATTTGTTGCCTGTCATAAAGCTCCTTATTTAAATTAACAATGACAGCAAACACTGTGCACGCCGATTATGTAGATGCATTGTTGGAGTTAAATATACATAAGCAAATGTGTTCTGTGAGAGAGGCTTTGTTGCTAACATGACTGGGCTGCCATTAGCTGCAATCTACTAAATAGGAAGGTATTGGTTGGTTAACTTGATATATATAACCAAATTTATGAAGCGCTTACTACCCCTGACGCGGTGTTGAAGCATTTTGCGGCGAGTAGCACGCTACTCTGGATTTCATAAAGGATTAGTGGTGAATCAATATAGGGAAATATGAAAATATTTTGGGAGGTGGACATGTTAATCTCATCAATCTGTTAGCTTAAATGATGATATGTCTAAATAACTCAATTGTCGGTGTACCTATTTGTGTTCAGACACCTGAAGGTAAAAAGACTCATGACATAGTAACAGGATACCCAGCACTTTGCAGGGACACTCTAGCCCCGCCCACATATCGTTTATCCTCTCTTGTCTCGCTGCGCTCGGGTATCTACTTCCTTAGCAAGAAACGTCTTGCATACACCGTGACTCTTGGAGAATGGTGTTCTGGTGTTCCCCTAGATTACGTATATTTATTCTATTTGGCGGTAAAATCCAATATTGTGCCGAGGAAGACAACACAGGCGCAGCCGTCAGCACTACACGAACCAATCCGGTTCCCGGCATGAATAAATTGACTCGCGCTGGCGGCATGAATTCATTCTGCGGCAGGCGCTCACATCCAACGCATGCGAGCCCAAGTCACGCACATGAGGCGCCCACCGTCATACCCGGACCTGATTCAAGCCAGCCTTCACTCGCGCCGCACATTTCACCGTATTTTTAAGCTCGCTCGCCTCGACCGTCCCCCCTCCATAAACTGGACAAACACGAACAGTCGCTCATCTTCAACCAGCCCCGCACTCTGCACCGATCACACTTCGACTCGCGCACCGATCACACATGGGTCCCACACGTAACACCATCAACAATTAACACGCTGCGAGGCCCACTCACCTGCACCTGAAGTCGGATGACTTTCCCGGCTGCCGCGACTCGGTTCACCAGGATGACTTCTTCTGCGACGTCCGACTCCTGGGAGGCGATGTGGACAAAGAGGGGGCATGAACTGAGGCTCTGGCTTTTCAAGCCTCGCGCTCTCGGACTGCTTCCGGGTCACACTGACCCTTTCTCCTGATGCGCTTCCTATCTTTCCTACCCTTATCCCTTCCGGGTCGCGCGACCCGGAAGGGACCTCTCTGCCTATTCAGCCCTTTGGCTGCCACTAACGGGGCCACGCCCTTTATGTGGGGTGGCCCCCTGCATTTTCCTGATTCCTCTGGCCACGACATAGCGTTGATCTCTGCAATTAGTATCACGCTCCCAGGTATGCCCAGCCGTCCCTACACCTCAAGCGCCCTCCCACCCGTGCTTTTGTTAACCTTGGTTCCTCACAGCCCCTTGCCTGAACCTTGCATCACAAGCCACTACACGTCGATGCACACTGTGCGACCTAACGAAGAGTCTTGCACTTGGCCCTTCATTGCCAGGCTTGCTCAGGCGCCCCCACACCGCAAGGCGTCTTCTTGATGGCACCTCAGCCTACCAGCTTTACCCTCTCCTCCGTGGTTGACGCTTGTATTAGCTACCACACACCTAGACATGCTGCCCGCTTGTCCAAACGGTAATGCATGCTGTCCATAATTTCAGTGGTTCCTGGTAACTGCCCCTACACCACTATGTTCGTTATTTATAAGCGAGACCTGACACTGCTTCGTGATCCTTCACATGATCGGGACACTTATTATTGTTTCATACTGGTATGATCTAGTCAACCACTAGCATCTTTAGGAGTCCAACTCATTTATTGCCTGGTAATCTTTGCCTCTTCTCCTAATTGACATAACCTCTGCTGACCTATATCGAATACAGCCTGTGCCCGTATCCCATTGCACTTATTATTATGGTATCTATTTAGTAGATCTAACCACCTCCAATTTAAATAATTTTGGGGTCTTAAAAGAATCATGTTTCTACCCCCTTCAATGTAATGCTTTTGTGCTGTTTAAAAAGATTCATGTTTAAACCACACATGTTCTTGTCTCCTCTAGAGCCTACCAGCTCACACGTTCTCTCATCCTGATGATGGTCTCTAACTAAGGATATCGAAATGCCGTCGACTTTCACAACCAAAAGTCCTTTAACATTAATTTATTACTTCCGGAGTTTCTTACAGTGTTGTCAATGCGATGTCAAATTTTAAATCTCCAGCACTTATCACTTCACGCACTTTCACCTTATGTGTGAGCACCAGGACTAGCTCCTGAAAAGTGGATGACATTTCGTTTATGATGTTAATAAATGTGATGTCATTCGTACAACCTTGTGTCCCCTCATACATTGTTACTCCGGTCCTGCTTGGACCCCCTCTTCATTACTAAATCTAGACGAAGGGTATACCTTAAATAATAGTAGCCCGGGCTACTTGAGGACCTTAGTGGCCTCCCCCAGACCGCTGTTCTTTTAAACCATGTATACGTAAATGCAGCAGATAGTATTGGAGCACTTTATAGAAGCAGCAGTTACATTTCAGAAGGGTATATTTCTTTATTGTTAACCAGGGGAAAATGAAGTGATTTGCTCAGAATCGCAGGATATTGAGGTGACACCAAGACTTGAACCTTGTTCCCCATCTTTAAATTTGGCAGATGTGGCTGTGACGGCACATCCTTTGCGTGTATTATTAATGGTCGAATAGAAAAAAATAGAAGGTACTCACCCAAGTTTTAAAGTAGAAAGGAATTTTCTATGTCATAGAATCCGTTCCGCTATTGTTTTGAAGAAAGAGGTGTTTTAGTTCCGATTGGTTCAGGGTTAAGTAAGGACAGGGGTAAAAAAAAAGGAATGAATAGCTGCGATAAGGCAGTGAATAAACTGCATGCTTTTTTCGAAACCTGCGTTGTCATTGCCTTAAAGGGTAATGTTGCCTGTAGGCTACCTTTTCACTTGAATGGGTTTGAAATGTGTTCGCACCTTCTTTTCCGGAAGAAAACAGTATGGTGTTAAGAAGTCTGGAGTAGTGTGAAACATTTGCAGTTTGTATATGTGTTTGAATTGGAGTCTGCGGTGGCATAATAAAGAGAAATGTAGCCTAGTAAGAAAGCTCGTTATCATTGGTTGAAGCTGTATATGTGACTTTCATCATCTTGTAAATATTGATGGATGCTCTATAAACAACAGGATGGGAAGTTTCCAACTTAGACTAGAATTTTGTTCCAAAGTTCCCATTCTGTTTGTTGCTGCTGTAACAGTTGCAGGTGTAAGAAGTTAAAATAGAAGTGCACTATTAAAAGTAGAAAAAGAATTATATTATACAAACTGTTGTGTTGTTAAGTAGCCAAAACGTGGTCTTTTTTCTAACTAAATGCAATTTGTGAAACAAATCGTGTTTGTTTGTTGTGGGAATTGATGCGATAAAGCCTGCCCTGTACTTAACCATGAGACAGAGGGCATGTTACAGAGCTATGAGAGGCATACGCAATCTGTATTACTCTGCTGCTTACCCTTTGGAAGAGATTTTTAAGCAGTGTGTTCAAGAGAACAGGGACAGCACGGCAGCGCCTGACAGAGGGTGCTTTGAAAAAACGGGGCAATCATGGAGAAGTTGACATGGACATAGAGAGGTTCCGGTCAACAAGAGGCAATGAAGGAATACAGTGTTACAACGATAAGGGTGTGGTGGTATGATTTAAGGAAGGGTGCTGAGGGTTCGAGAAGAAGAGAATGGGTTAATGAATAGGAGCTTATATATTCAGGAGAGAGTGACAGGAAAGGAAGGAACATACACCAAACCTTTTGTGGCGAGCTGACAACTGTGGAGTATACTACGGACAAACATTGCAGAATGCACAGATGTCATGGGCACACAAATACAAGTGCAGAACACAGCAAAAGCTAAAACTAACTGTTATACTTCAAGGGCTAAGGAACATTGCAACATGCCAATAGCTGAGGGCAGTCAAACATGCAGCAGCTTCATGCAGTAAACACAATGGATTACATGATTATAATGGATAAAATGAAGGTCAAGCAAGAGTCAGGCTCAGTGCATGTGTCATATATATCAGTAAAACATTGTGTAATACAATAAATCACAATTTGAACGGGGGGCTGGGCAAGCACAGTTAATTGACACATTTTTGTTTTCTACAAAACACAAGGGTGGGCTACAAAGTCTGGAGTAGTCTAATAGCTTGCTGTTCGCCCAATTGCCGGGGCCGGTACCAAGACTGCTGAAGATTGGGAGCCGGGAGAAGGACTACACCTCCCAGGTCCCCCAGGGCCCCCTGCGGCACCGCACACTTGCAACCATTGCTGGCACTCCTCCAAGACCACATGAGGAATGTGAACAATATGGAAAGATGGCTTTTCAGATGCTTGAGACGTTTGCATTGAATGTATGGCTTTTATAGTTTGTGCTGTCACGTGGCTGCCATATTGTGCCTAGTATTAATGGCAGCCAACTTCATGTTATTATAATGGAAAGTTCACATATGATAATAGCATATGATTCGTACGAGGAAGCACAGTACTGCTTTCAGTGGTGTTATGCTTTTGCATGATCCAGCAGCGCAGCTTATGGGGTTGCCATGTTTATCACTGTGGGGCAGGTGCTGCTATCTCATGTGTCAATAGTATAGAGAGAAACAAAATGTGAGGGGGCCCCCCATTAATGATATAATGTTAACATGTTTTGCAGTTTTAAATAGCACGAACTGGACCCAAATGTATTGGACCACTTTATGTGGTCACCAGTTACGTTATACAGGGATACCAGTTTTGGGGGGGAAGGCAGGGGGTGATTAAGTAATTTGCCCTGGAACCATAGGATGTGAAGCTGACACCAAGACACAATCCTTGTTCCCCAGCAACAAAGTTGGTAGATGGTGCCATTGCGCCACATCTTTTCTGCTTATTACTAATGTTAAAATATAGCAACATTCCAAAAATAGTACCGATATTAAATCGTGCCACAACCTGTCCGCTTATTAAAAATGGTGTACAGCAACCACCCAAAACAAATAATAACATTTTGAGTAGAGAAGGCTATAGACCATGTTGTTTGAGTAAATATAACAGGCAGTTCGGAGCATGCTTTTTGTGATGGGTACATGTCTGCTATATTAGAAAAAAGGTGAAATAAGCATCATGTGTTTGAATTTTTACGTGTAAATGTGTGTGGCTTACCTTAGAAAAGGAAAAAGTGTTTCCTATATAGCAGTAAAACATTGTGAAATACAAGACATCACAAAGTGAAAGGAGGGCTGAGCAAGCACAGTGAAGTTACACAAACAAAACAAGGGTGGGCTACAAAGTCTGGGGTAGCCTAATAACTTGCTGTTCGCCCCTTGACAGGGCCGGCACCAAGCATGCTGGAGACCGGGAGCCGGGAGGAGGACTATACCTCCCAGTGGCCCCTGTGGCACCGCAAGCTTGCCGCCAACGCTGCCACTCTTCCGAGCGCCATGAGGCACCTACAAAAACCTTCAGGAGCACCCCCAGCATGGGAAGGTCAAACTGGCCACTTTTTCTGTTCGCCCCTTGCCGGGGCCGGGACCACGCCTGCTGGAGATCGGGAGCCGGGAGGAGGACTACACGTCCCAGCGCCCCATGCGGCACTGCAAGCTTGCGGCCAAACCTCCAAACACCAGGAGTTGCCTACAAAACCCCTCAGTAGTTCCTGCAGCACCGGACGTGCATGGGCATGCCCGGGCCGTGCCCAGGCCAAGGGCGGGCCTGTCTGCGCCTGTATGAGACTAGTCGATGCTGGTCTGGGCTGGGCCAACCCTCTTTGTAGCAGTATCTGGAATCAGTGATAACATGGGTGAGTGCCCATCATCTATTAATAGATTTTACTGGGATCACCCTGCATCTACACCAACGTAGCACCACCACGAACAGCCATTATGGGAAAACATACCATGCTACTGCCAGCACGCCCATTAACCACTAGTATTGACAGCATGCTTGAGAGGGCGGTCAGTATTGTCTCGGGTGAAATAGAACTCACGGAGTGGCGCATGTCCCTGGATATTGAGGGGCGGGCGGCCATTTAAAATTTTAGAGGTACTTTAGCAGACCGTATTCAAGACCTACCATTTCCCCAGCCCCGGTGATTGAAACTGACAAATCTACTGCTAGTGGGAGCACAAGCGGGCCGTACATAATTGAATCAGCTGAGTTACTGCTGGTTATTAATACTTCCATACCTGTAGGAATCCCTGCTGCCAAGCGGAAGAGGAAGGCTGGGAAACCTACCTGTACTAAAAGGAAGCAGCCCACCCGCACCACCCCGCACAAACCTGTATTTCTGCCTGGATACAGCCATCTCTAATTAATGATAATCCTGAAATTTCTGACTCTCCTGTGACAACTCTGAACACGAAGCTGAGCTGCTCAACCAGTACATAGACTGAGGCAACACCTTGTCTTGAGAGTCGTGGGGACACTGTCGCCAACGTTGTTGCTGTGCTAGTGAATAAACAAATTAATGAACTTTTGCAGAAGAAACTTGCCCTACTTAATGCTTGCATAGATAACCTGGTTTTACTTATAGGGGGGCCAGACACTCAGCAGGGAATGCACAAATGTCCACCACTGCAACGGGAGGAGGTGGGGGTAGTAAGGGTGTAATAACAAGCATACCAAATCGTGATTACATGGAACCCAACCCCCTACCGTTAGAGCTATCCCTTCTGCAAGTAATCCATGCGTGTTACCAGACCAAACTCTGCCCCACCCCCAATCAAACCCTGGTAGGCATTGCATTGCATCTATTGGTAATTACACCACCACCCCACACACCCATCTCATTCAGGAGAATGAAAATGGTCCAAGTATACCTAATGTAGTAGATCGGAACCCATTGATCGGTAGCTCGAGTAGTAAAGCTTAAGCCACCCTAAACTGTAATTCCCCGGTAGCTAACCAAGATTTCTTGAGTCTGCCACCTGCTAAGTGTCCCTATGTGCTGGTTTTGGCAGGGGTACCAACATTAAAAAGGGATCAGCACGAATCATGGGCTGAATTACTTAATAAATGTGCAGATTGCTTATCGAGGTATAGGAGGTTCCATGTATCTGATATGAAGGACATTATTATGATACGTAGAGTTGGGTGGGTTGGCGCATCTACAAAGAACATTAAAGGGGACTGCATTGTAATTATTTTTCGCAGACCAGCCTAAGTGAGATACCTATAAAGGGCCTGTGAGTCTGTAACATCTAAGAGCACCAATATATATTCACTACCCCTTGATTATTTTTACAAACAAAACCACCGGCCCTGTCTTAACGTGACCCCTCCAATTCTCACTTTTGATAGGTTTCAGGCACTTTCTGGATTGGACACCCAAAATAGACCTGTCTATGCTGATAGCTTTTCCCATTCTACTCTTGTGGTAGCGCCTGTCGCTGACGGTCCCTCCAATCAAATTGCACCTTGCCTTCCAATTGAGTTACAGCGGGTCAACTCAGCACATTTTTGTTCCATTCCAACTATTACTGATGATGCTATGAGGAAAGTACTCTATTGGAACATAGCTGGCTTAAGGTAAAAAAAGGGTGAGAGTTCCTGGGAACATTTCCTTGTCACACACCACATCATTGCTCTACAAGAAACATGGGAGTCAACTGATCATTTCAATTTGGATGGTTTTATATTATTTAGCAAATTCGCTACCCCGTCAAACATGGGCAGAGCCGGGGGAGGGGGGTCTTCTTTTAATGGTTAGACTCAAATTCTCTTAGAGTGCCAAGCTGATTGATTCCTGTTAGCCCCATATGCTAGCTGTGGAATTGTCAGGGAAGCATTTACCAACTTTGCTAGTTGTAAATGTTTATAATTCCTCCACTAGAACCCACGATAACGAGCATCTTTTGGCACTAGAGGTATTTTTGGAAAGTTATGGGGAAGGAACTGAAGCCTACTATGAAATATTAATTCTGGGGGACTTTAATACTCGTAATTATCACCTCAAGTGTTTAGCAATGCTGGAGGAGAAAGAAGGCCTGCAGGAGCAAAATCACTTTGAACATACATCGTCTGGCACCTTATTAGAAGGCTTCCTATCAGCCTATAACTTGAACTGCTTACAACAATCAGATAGGTCAGCATTGGTATCTACCTATGTGGGCCCTGGTAGTCAAAGTATAATTGATCATATTCGGCTATCCTCTCCATTAACATCGGCCGTAAAGAACCTAAGTGTCATCTGGAATTGCTTTAGTGACCATAACCTTTAATATTGGATCTTCACCTCCAGGCTGCCCTCAAGGGAAGGGTCACGAGTCAAGCCACTAATATAAACATTAGTCTCAAAGACCAAGCACGCAGACTGAGGTGGGATAGGATCACCCAAGAGCTTTATTGATAACCTGTATACTACTTGGTCCTCGGAGTTCCAAGTGTATCTAGATCAGGAATCTCATGGCAGAGCCATTTTAGATGCCTTTGAATCAATTACTAAACAGGTTGACTTTAATTTATCTACTATAACCAGAGTAAGGTTCCCAAAACTGAAAAGGTGGTTTGACGACACCTGTTTGGCCACCCATAAGGATCTCACACAGGCCATCAAGCAAAAACCGAGTGATGCAATATTAGTCAAGAGCAGCAGGAAGGCTTTTAAACTTGCAGATCAGAGGAGGGAAGAATGGAGCCGGCCTGGGAGGAGCTTAGCCAAGCCAGTGTGCTGACTAATAGCTCTAAATTTTGGTCTGTTGTTAACAGTCCTCTCTTCTATGACACTCCAAACTCCAGTAGAGATTGCTTAGTCCCCGCAGAGAAATGGGTCCAGCACTTTGGTAATATCAATAGTGATGCCAACTTAGAGGACACAGTGGGACGAACCGTTCCCGGATTAGTAAATTCCTCCCTTAACTTTAATATAGATGAGGTTTTTAAAGCCATCATTTCAATCTCAGGTGGAAAGGCGCATGACCCTGAAGGGTACAGACTGACCTTTATAAGGCAGATCCAAAAGTCTGGGCTAAGATTTTAACGCATGTCTTTAATGCAGCTTGTGTGTCCAGTTTTCCCTCATCTTGGGCAAAGATGTTTATCATCCCCATTTTTAAAAAGGGCACCAGGGATGACCCGGCATGTTATAGACCCATCTCGCTTCTTGATTTTGCGGCTAAAATTATGGTTAAAGTAGTTTTAGATCACCTAACAGCCTGGCTTGATCATGCTAACATCGTCCCTAACCTCCAATATGGTTTCAGGCAGGTGAAAGGGACTTTGGATCAATCCTCAATCTTCAATTGGTGATTGAGAAGTATACACTTGCCAAGGGGGAGACTTACACCTAGCTTTTATGGACCTAACCTCAGCTTTTGACCTTGTTAATAGGTCTAAGCTGTGGTTGATCCTGCGTGTTCTGGGGCTAGATGTTGACCTGATCTCCTTTTTGGCTACTGCCCATGATAACACGACTGCGGTACGCTTTAATGAAGATGGGAGCCTGACAGAGTTTTGGGCAGTAAGAAGAGAGGTCTGTCAAGGATGCAAATTGACTACCTGCTGTTTACCCTCTACATCAACAAACTGGGGGATTCCTTAACATCCTGCTGTTAAGATATACCAAGAGCTGGCACCAAGATAATTCTCGCACTTCTGTATGCTGATGATGCGGTTTTAGTGTCCAGAACAGCAAGGGGGCTGCAACTACTTTTAAACTGTTTTATAGTTTTTATGGAATCTTTGGATTTAATCTCCCACTTTAAAAAATAGCATGCAATGACCATAGGCTCCGGGAAGGAGGCCAAGGGCAAATTTTATTGTAAGGAGGCTGAGTTAACTAAAGTGTCCAAGTTCCCATACCTAGGGGTACTTTTCAATGACCAAGGATGTTGGTGCACGCAGCGCGCACTAAAAAAGAATGTTTTAGCCAGAGCAGAGGGGGCTACCCTGGATTTTGCAAAAAGAATAAGGTCGAAGCCATTTCCCATGCTTCTGAAGGTTTATAATACAAAGTGTATCCCTATGGCCACCTATAATAGTGATATCTGGGGCTGTAAGAATGTGAAGGGAATTCAAGGGGCTGGGATCAATTTTATGCTCAAACTTCTCTCAGTCCCTATTGCTACCCCGATTTTTTAATTACATGAGGAGCTGGGAGTGGGCTACATTTCAGACCAGATTGGGGTTGCGCCGCTTTTACGTTGGCTGAGGATCTGGGCTTAACCGACCTCAAATTTAAATCAACTCATTAATATAGATTGTATAGCACTTGAGTAGGCCTTACACATCCCCTGGCTAAAATATATTAAGGATCAGCCTGAGAATCTTGGTTGCCCTGGTTTGTTTCTGACCCCTACCCCGTGGGCAAGACCGCTACTGGAGCTTTTAAACAGCAGTTTAGAGACAGGCGCCAAAGTCTAAGGGAGGAGAATGAATTAATTAAACCCTCAGGGAGAACGTTTGTTACACTGAGCCTGGGCCAGCAGATGCAACCATATATATTTTATGTAAACAGAGCTTACCATCTTATAGTTCTGACGAGATTCCGATTGAATATGGTTACCTGCTTACTGGCATTTCCATAAGGCTATTCCAAACCTGATTCATTAAAACCCTGTCCTTCTGACAACTACTCTGAGCAAAATACTCTCCATCTAATCTTTTTCTGCGCTTACTACGAATCCCTGTGCAGGAAGTTCATCCTCCCCCTGCTCAGAGGTTGCAAATTTGTTCAAGTGAGGCCGGCTCTGATTTATCTACAAGTGTTAGCCTCACCTACAGTCTGTGTCGGGGTGGCAAGATTCTTAATTGGGGCTATCAGACATAGGAATAGGCTGCCGTCGAGCTAGTCATTCTGGATACAGTAGCAGTGTAATCATATTCTTCTGATTCATGCACTATAATTTTAACAAAATAATATGTCTGTTCCTAGCGCATTGTTTTACTGTTATTATTTGCACTTTATGTTCACCAATAGCTGCTGATTAATACAAGGGACAGTGTTAACATTTACATCCTACTAAGTTGCGGCCACTATGGAAAGTGAATGTAGGGCTACTCTGCCATGTAATGTTGTAGTGTTTCTTACTACTGGGATGAATTGAGTTTTAATAGGATGTCTTTTTATTCAAGTATATCCTTTTAATGAATTTTGTGATGACATCTGTCTTAGACTGAGTGTTTTTTCTGTGATCAATTGTGTTCTAACAGTATGTCATTTTAATGAAGTGTATCCTTTATGAATTTCGCGATGACATGAGTTTTAGATTGATTCTCCCCTTGTGCCCTGGAGAAACTGTTTAATGAACTTTTGTATATGCTAGCACATAACCATCCAAAAGACTGAGTTCTGTTCCCTTGCTTAAATTTTTATGGTTCTTAAGATTACTTAAACATGATTTTTTTAGGTTTTAATGTTGTTATATAGAATGTTTTGTTGTGTACGTTTATGGTTTTAATCACCCGAATAAAGTGGATATATGATATATGAAATATATGAATGGTTTAACAACCTGTTGTGAAAGGAAACAGCAGTCCTATATTGAACTGAAAGTTAGGCTTGTGGTTAAGATCGTTATCACTGTTGCTGTTACATTTGATTTCACTTAAATCTGTTTGAACTGCGTTAGCACCTTCTTTTCAGAAGAAAACAGAATGGTGCACCAAGAAGTCTGAAGAGTTGTGAAATCATTGAATAGTTTCTACGTGTGTTTTAAATTGGAGTCTGCATCGCTATAATAAACAGAAATGTAGCCTCGTAGTAGAGATCGTTATCATTAGCAGGAGCTGCATATTTCCCTTTTGTTGACTTGCACATATTGATGGATATTCCATAAACAACATGGTAGGAAGTTTCCAACTAAAACTAGAATGTTGTTTTAAAGTTCCTGGTCCATTGCCGCTGTAATAGTTGCACTTGCAAGAAGGTAAAACAGAAGTGTACTTATAAATGTAGAAAAAACTATTACATTATACAAACTGTTGAGCGGTTAATTTCCCAAAAGCTTTTTTATTTCTAACTATAAGCAACCTGTGTAAAAAAAAGCCTGTGTGTTTATTGCGGACATACATGTAAACAATAGTAACAACTTGTGCAGTAGTGGTATGATTTTTTTTTTTAAAGTGAATAATAGTGTTAACTGACAAGGAAAAGAAAGGCACACTGTTTCCTATGTGGTCGTAAAATATTATGTAATACAAAATCTCAAAAGTTAGGAGAGCTAGCAGGCAGATTGAATTCGAGTCACACCTTTAGTTTTTTATAAAGAGGAAGAGAGAAGGGCATGCCACAAAGTCTGGAGTGGCCTAACAACTTTGAATAGTTTCATAATGCAGTTTACAAGAGCACCTATTATAATACAAAGTATATATATATTGTTTTTAGCAGGCTCAGGGAGATTAAGTGATTTGCCCAAAATCACAGAATGTTGAGCTGAGGGCAAGACTCGAACCTTGTTCCCCAGCTATAAAGTTGCCTATTCACTATTAGTGCACAAGGAGAGGAGGGGCAACGTGACAGAGATTTAAAAGTTCAGAAAGATCAGTTAGTCCATTGCTGCTTGCAAGAAAAGTTTAGGAATACAGACATGAGAAAAGATGAAGGTACTTGAACTTTAGGTTGAGGATTACAGTGAGGGCATTGAGTCTCAGGAGATTGTTGTGGGTTCATATACATACTGTTGGGGGTTTTAATAACTGTATGGCAGAATAGAAAGTGCAATGTGAATCACATTGATGATGGGACCCCCAGGACATTTATTGGGTAACATAATGTTACGGTTGTAGAGGGAAACAAGTTGCCCTAGTGGTGGTTACAATATGAGGCATGGTTTTTAAATACCTAAAAAGTGTAGAATCTTTTGTTGTTATGGTTTGGTGGTTGCAATTTACTGACTGATGTTTTTCTTACTTGTAGTGTAACCCATGAAGAAGAGCTTATTTAGAGCTCGATATGCATTGGGTACTTTATAATCCACTTCTGAAAATGTTTTATGTGTTGTATCGTGCATAGAAGAAGGCTCGGATGAGCTTGTCTGAGGCATAAGAAGTATTTTCAAGACATTTTATCTCACGTGTGATGTACCATCTAAAAAAGAAAATAAATGAGAATTCATGGAGGAAATGGACTAATTTGTTGAAAAGTTGTCAATAAATTATCAATCTAAAGGAAAACGCTGTGCGCCCGTGCAAGGAACGTAAATACGATCCTACCTTTTGAATCATTTTACCGTTATGCCACATCCTCTTTGCTTATTACTAATGTGAAAACAACCTGAAAACAAACACAAAAATGCACTTCAGAAAGATTTTTCAAGCCCTCAAAAAAAATATAATGTGACCGGAAACGAACGTTTAAATGCCTTTTCCAAGTTATTTAGTTTTTTTACATAAACTAAAAATAATCACAAACATTCATTGGAATGCCTTTTGATGCCAACAAAAACCATACAAACTCTCGAAGAATTGAAGTAAAAAAAGCCCCCAAAAAAACAAAGGATGGTAGCAACGCTTTTATTGACAGAATACCATAAAAAGAAGTTCCGAACAAAAACGCAAAACAAATGGGAATTAGCTTATCCTCTAAATACATATATATTTATTTTTTAGTAGCCACAGGAAGATTAAGTGATTTGCCCAGAATCACAGGATGTTGAGGTGACACCAAGACTTGGACATTGTTCCTCATTTACAAAGTCAGCAGAGGTTGCCATTACGCCACATCCTCTTTGCTCATTACTAAGGTAATAACGATCTGAAAAGAAACACAAAAATGGCCTCCAGAATGAATTTTCAAGCCCTCAAGAAAAGAAAACATGACCAGTAACCAATGTTAATTAAAACGCAACAGCAATAAAAAAAACTAAATGAGCGGATCCTTTGAATGCATTTTCTAACTATAAATTAAATAAAACACAATCGCAAAACAAACGGGAACCGAACACACCGCACACTGCAAAAGACAAACGGGAAACAGCATATAAATGCTTTGTGAAGCAGAAATTATATAAAAGGCAACCACAAAAGAAACACATAAATGCTCTCTCTTTGGCAATGAACAACAAATCCCCTCACTCAGCCAACTGGACTCAGCAGGTTGCTCTATCTTTTCACAATAAGATTCGGTCCGGCTCTCCAACTGATGCCTGCCCTGCAAATATCTTGGCTTCATTTGCCTCTACGATTAATGCCACAGTAAATAAGGTACTGAATTCATCCCCCTCTGGAAGCAGGCCAAAATCCTTCCACTTTAAAAAAACCCTTCGGCTGACCATAATGATCCCGCCAACTATAGGCCGATATCTCTCCTTCGAACTCTCTCAAAAGTTCTAGAAAAACATGTAAAAAAAGTCATTTCAAATCACGCAGAAAACTACAATCTGTGGCACCTATCTCAATATGGCTTAGGGCTAGTTATAGCAGTGAGACTATTTTATTGGAAGTTGCTGAGTACATCAGAGAAAAACTGGATCAGGGTGGAAGGGCTGTCCTGATATTACTCGTTTTGTCAGCTGCATTTGATACTGTCCCACACAAGAGACTCATTGACAGTTTATTTAAAAGAGCACTAATGTATTTTGGCAAGTTAGGGACATATTTACGAGGGTCTTGCGTCACGCTTGCATCATGCAATGTGGTACTTGCAGGACACAAATCTCCAAGTCATATTTATGAAGCCACACAAAGCCACTTTGTGTGGCTTTCAATGGCTTCATAAATATCGAGTAATGCAACCCAGTGCAAATCGCTGTGTTGAATTACTCTGCAAAAGGGTATTCCATTGGCATTGCAGTGGGTGTTCCCACACATTTTCCATGTGTTTTTTTTATTGAGTGGATACAAGCATTACAATTGATGCAAAGCAAAAAAACACAAGTTCATAGGGCAAATCTGTCCAAAAGAGCAACCAATACATGGATAAAGTGCTAGTGCGATAAAGTGCTAACAGTACAAACAAACATCCAGCAAAATATCACAGAAATAGGAAAAAGAGCAGCAGCCACTATAAATGACATCTTTTGCAGCAACTTAATCTCAGATCACACTTGAATCAAATACAAGAAAAATCGATGAACTTCTTATTGATATAAAAGATTGGTTCCTATCTAAAAGAGATAAGAACTGCATAGTAGAAAAGATTTAAGAACATTAGTGGGTGGAAGTGCCACCAAACAATTTAAATACATTATTTTAAAAAAACCTGACCAGGTTGCTGCAAATCTGCTAAGGGAGCCTATACGTTTGGCATATGCTTCTTCTCAGATATATGTCGTAACCATCTTATCATGCCAATGATGAATTGAAGGTATCTTATCGGACTTCCAATTCTGGAAAATGTGGGTCCTAGCCACTTTGATAAGTGCTGGACCTCAATAGAAGAACCAAATAAGACCAATTTAAGAGGAGGGGAAATATGGACCGATAGTTCTAATGATTGAATAATCTTTTGAAATACATCGGACCAAAATTGATGTAGATCACAACAATAAAAACATATGATTTCAAGACCTTGTCTCAAGATCCCGCATCTAAAACAATACTTTGAGGAAGCCAGAAACATCTTGTTCAGTCTTTTCGGCGTATAGTAGGCTGGCCATCTTGACAAAAAGGCCATTCTTTTATAGTTGGTAGATCACAGAGCTCTATACCCTATTTCACATAAGGTTTGCCATTCTTTTTTGCTGACACTGCACCTGTACTTTTAATAGTTTAGATGAAAACTTACCAATCATTTTCTCTTCCCCCCAACTGCAATAAACAAGAATACCAATAGCCAGTTAGGCCCTGAACATATAGTTGGCTTAAGATCCTAGAAGCCAAATTATTAGTCATAGCATAATTTGTTTTTAAAAACTTGAAATTTGATTAAAACTAAACGAAAGAGCTAAAAACTGTTTGGCCTAGCTGCCTGGTCAGCGACTTGATAGTGAACAAATTTGATGGATTGAATAAATCCTTTGAATTTCAAAGCCCATCTTCTACCATAGTTGCAGGGACCCCAGAGAGAGCTGTAAACCGGAAGCCTGGCAATCATCAATTTTGAATATGAGTGATATCTTAGAATTTTATGTAGTTTGAAAAATACTTGTATGCGATAGACTAGATCTGATATTGTCTTATATGTGGATTTTTTGGGCATTTTCGGGGAACAAAGAAAAACAGGTCATTTGGTTGCACTCTCAACAAAGATCGTATTTAGCATGACATTTTCAAATTTGGATGATATCATTCGGAGCAGAACCAAAAAGTTCAATAATCTTGCACAATAGTACAGCTCCAAATTTGTGTACCTCAATAAAATAGGATTTAGGTATTTTAATAGGAAGGTGAACAAATAGGTTAAAATATCTAATAGGTTTAGAGACTGCCTGTTGAGGAAGAAAAGGAAGCGATGCAGAGGGAGCATTAAACCAGAGTACTGCAGTCTTTGTTTGATTTAGCCTATACCCACCTATTCATGTGAAAGCTGTTATTTCATCAAATGTGTTAAGAATATTAAATGACTCTGCTGATAAGTAAAGAATAATAACATCTGCAAATCATATAATTTTTGTCCTGGCCGCTAAAGGAGGCACTATTTGGAGATTATTATGAATTTCTATTGCCAGGGGTTCTATAAAAAGCGAGAAAAGAAGAGCGGACATCCCTGTCTAGCCCCACACCTGATCTAAGCTACGCCAACCTCTTCTTTACTTAACTAAATTTTAGCCTCTGAACCTATTTTTTTTTTTATTGAAGTCCAAATTACAATACAGTAAAACCCATGCATCCATAAAAAGAATTTACCTTTAGCTAAATATTAGGATTACAAGGATTAATAAATAGCACACAAACACTGAGAAGTCATAAACACATGAAAAAGACAGACAGATAAGAATACTTAAAGCCTTTTTACAATAAGCCTTTTTACAACAAGCATAAAACAGTAAAACAGTATCCACTCCCAATCCTAATCGAAGTATGTGGGCAAAGTTTTTTCAATCTTCCCAAGAACCCCTACTCGTGAAGCATAAGTGCGTTCACTTCTTTTAACCGCTTTCATCTTATGGGCCCACTCATGGTCACTCAGAGGGAATAAGATCAGTATGCCATCTTTGCAACAAAAGTGATCTGGCTACTGCCATTGCAATGTATAAAAATGTAACAAGTTTATCAGGAAAAAGAAGATCTGGATCAAAACCTATAATTATTAACAAATTATTCACTTCTAATAGAATACTGCATTCAGATTCCAAGTGACAAAAAATATCCTCCCAGAACCTCTGAATCATAGGACATTGCAGCATAATATGTGACCAATTTGCTGTAGGATGATTAATACAGCAAAAGCAGTGTGCTGATTGGTTGGTATACATTTCAAAGAGGGAAAGAGGGGTTCGGTAAAGTTGCCATTTACTAAAAAACAACATCCTTCACCAATTCGCACCTCTTAATATACTGAAATTAAGTTTATTAATAACCAACAACATACTGGCGGAAAGTTCCACTTCTTCATGTTTCATCCATTTTTTAATTGCCTTCTGTCCAAGATCGAGACCCTTAACTGATGCTAAACGCTTTTTCCATGCCCCAGGTTTTCTACAAGAAGTATCCTCTAAAAGTTCAAGAGCTAAATTATGTTATTCACAAATTTGGGATACGTCTAATTTACTAAGGAATTTATTGAAGATGTTATATGACCCCCAAAAAATAAAATCATTAACAATCAATTGTGACATTTCAGTTATGGTCAACCATCTTCCATTCCTCAGAAAATCTGAGACTTTACTAAATCCAGCCAAGGCCCACTTTAATGTAAGTTCTGAAGATTGTCTAATGCCTGCTAATAGCAGAAGGCCAGATAACGAAGTAGCAGAATTAGCTACAAGGATGGAGTATTTTTTATAAAGAGCCTGACGTGTTTTGAAAAACCATTGAAGGCACTTATACCGAACCAATTTAGGAGATTTAAAAATTGACAAAGGGGAGTGGATTTGGCTTTCCTTACACATTAGATTCATAAAACTATTGATAAAAAGATGTGATGGTTGTTGAGACTTGAATCTAGATATGTATTGTGCAAAATAGGCAAAGTATTAGTCCCTGAGATTCGGAAGAGCTAAGCCTCCCTGTTCCAACTCTTTGTATAAAGTGCTAAGTGCAATTCGCAGTGGCTTTTTTGCCCAGAGAAAGACTGTAAACATAGACTTTACCTGGGTAAAAAAGGAGCCTAATAAAATATAAGGGATGGTCGAGAACAAAATATGAAAGAGGGGAAGAACAGACATTTTAATCAGTGCAACCCGGCCCTAAATAGATAATGAAAGTGAGTTCCAACGTAAAAACAAAGCCTGAGTTTTTCGTAAAAGCGGTGCAAAATTCAAATGATATAGATCACTTACACTTTCAGAAAAATAAACCTCCAAATATATCTTAGGTTTGGTGTTAACACATGAAAGAATATCAGGGTGCAAATCCAAGCCAGCTCCGCCGCACTGTATAATTTCAGTTTTCTTTTTATTAATTCTATACCCACCTAGGACCTCAAAATCCTAAAACATCTGAAAAACTTTTGCCTGAATCTCTATCTCTGGTTTGATAATAAGCATGATATCTTTGGCGTATAATATACATTTTGGATCAGACACGTGATCTTTGAGGAAATACCAAAGTATTGTAAAATAGTAAATAGGGTCTCCCAAACAACAAGGTCAAAAGCCTTTTTGGCATCTAAAAAAAGGACTAATGCGGGTATCCTCTGGGTGTCAAAATAGTCCAATGCCTCAGTTAAATAATGTGTATTGATAGCAAGCTGCCCACCAGCGATTATACCATTTTGGTCCGATTGATCAAATGTGCGGCATATTGATTAAACCAAATAGATAACAATTTGGTAACAATTTTATAATCCAAGTTTAATAACGTAAATGGATGATAAGAATTCGGGTCCTCACTGTTTTTATGCTTTATCAGAAAACTAACTATATTGCCTTGAATAAAGGACGCCACCCCCCCTACAGCATAGAATTTAATAACCGAAGAAAAAGTCTGAAACTGAACTATAAAAAACTTTTAAAAACTCAGCCAGAAACCGATCCAGGTCGCAGGCCTTACCGTTTGGTAGATTCTTAATAACTCCATCCAACTTTCCTTTTGTAAAAGGTCTTGCCATAGATGATTTTTCAATATCCGAGAGTGTCGGTAATCCGTTTTTCTGCAAGAATCCTCTCAGAGATGTAATATCAACAGTCCGTTGTTGACCATATATAGACCCATAATGCTGTAGCATTATATCACTGATTTTGACTGAGTCATCTGTGCGAGAGGCGGTTAAGGGGCATTTTAACGCATTAATCTGATTAGAAGCAGCCTGCTCCCTAGCCTGCTAGGCCAAAAACCTACCCGTAAAATTGCTTTCTTCATAGGTTTTTTGCCGATATTGTTGAAAAGAAGATTCACTTTGAGTGTAATATTTTGCACTGAGATCACATTTAGCCTGATCCAGCTGGTACTGGTTAAACACAGTAGGATTATGGAGAAATACAGAGTAATACCTTTGAACCTTCTGATCCAGGATTAGCTTATCTTGCTTAACTTTCTTTATATTTTCAGCATCCTTTCCAATTATTAGCCCCCGGATAAAAGTTTTGAGTGGGTCCCAAACCACATTTAAGGGTGCAGAGACATAATTTCTTAAAAGAAAATCCATGATCTCTGTTGCAATAAAACCCACCCAATCCTCTTCATTAAAATATTATCTATTTAGCATCCAGCTTTTAGGGGTCCTAGCACGATCTTCTAGTTGTAAGTCAAGTACCAACATAGTATGGTCCGAGAATCCGTTATGTGGGAATCTCTGCTGACTAAAGCACAATCTCCGAGAGACCAAAAAGAAGTCAATGCGTGATGAGGTATGGAATATACCTGACCAACAAGTATAAGCTATTTTAGTTGGAAAGGTCACACGCCATGGATCCTGTAGGTCCATGTTACCCCATAAAGTTGTATGGTTCCTAAGGTTTTGTGTTTCAATAGTTTTTTAGCCAGCGCTGAGGAGTTGATTTTAGGATTCATTAGAACATTAAAATCTCCCCCCCCCCAGAATGAGCTCACCTGGTGCTTGAATTAGGGATTGAAAGAGATCCTCATAAATTTTTGGAATATCATCTACTGGGGCATATATGCTGGGGAAGGTTATCGGTCTCTGTCCAGCACTGCTGGTAACCCAGCACCAATGACTATACTGATCTTTATTAAAATTAACAACCTCCACCTGGAATATTTTACTTAGAAATATTGCTTTCCCTCTATGGGAAGCTGAAGATGAAGAAAATTCCCTTTAGGCTGCCCAAGACCTGAACATAGAGAAGTCTGTCAGCTTTGCAGCCGGTATATGGGTTTCTTGCAAAAAAACCTCCGCTGGATTTTCTGTTTTAATCCACAGTTCAATTGCCCGCATTTTCTTTTTATTGTTGAGACCATTAACGTTAAAAGAGGCCACTTTCAGCATTTCTTTACTAGCCATAATAAAAAAATAAAAAAAACAGCTTTAACCACCTAAACAGCCTCCCACGCACTATCTGAGTGCGTGGGAATCTAGAAAATGGATGTATAAAACCTAAGTGAACTTAAAAAAAGGACTTTGTTTTTCCCTTATGCTCCCATACCCCCTGGTGACCCCTCCCCCGAAATGCGGAGAAAATAATATCACGCTGACCACATTTCGCCCCACCCATCTAACCTGGGTGACCCTACCCCTGGCCCCCCCCAGCAATCCCTTGATATTGTCAACCATTAACGTACAAGCAAGCGCTATAAGGGAGGAAGACCCCTTTCGTGATCTTTTATCAACTCAACATAAAGGCCTGGCCCCCGGCGAAAGATGCCTTGCCCTACTATCCCCCCATTTTATGACAATGAAATTATATTTAAATCATTCTTTTCCTTCATTCACTCAATAAGTGAAAAATCATTCATTAGTCGACCAATTCATTGCAACTTCGTAATTTCCTTAAGGAGATATTGTGCTTCTTCTAAATTAGCAATCATATGAAATTTTACCTTGACAAGAACACGCAATTTAGACTGTTGAGCATTTGACGCCTGTGCGCCTTGAGCTTTAAATAAAAACTGCAACTTGACAAATTCTTTGCGTCTGCGAGCTGCCGCTGCAGACTTGTCAGGAAAGATTCTGCAATTGGAAGTTTCGTTGACTGGAAATAGCCTTTGTTGTATTGCTTTGGACAGGACCCTCTCCTTTATACGATAGTCCGGAAAGTTGACTAAGATAGTAGGGGGACCACTTGTGCTTGGCAAAGGATAGAACAGAACTCTGTGAGCCCTGGTGATGGTAAGATTCCCACTGAATTCGGAGAGAACCTTTTCCCTAATAAAGGATTCCACCCATTGCGGTGTCTGGGCTCCCTCCATTCTCTTGGGGACTCCAACCATACGCAGGTTAGAGTGAGGACAATGATTTTCGAGCTCCTCAAGCTTGTTTTCTAACAAACACCTGTCTTCAGTCACTTCGCTTACTTTGGTGAGCAATCCGGTCATCTGGTCCTCCAGTTGAGAAATCCTGGATTCTGCATCCTGTATTTTGACTGGAAAGCAAGACATTGCGTCTTCAATCTTATCTAGGCGGAGATGAAGGGAGGCAGTTTCATTTTCCTGAGACCTCTTCATATCTCTTATTTCATCAAGGATAAGATTGAGCAGCATTTTGATATCTAACTGTTTGGTGGAAGCTGTTTCTGTTAGATCGTCTAAAAGAGTTTCTACTGACTCTGAGACTGTGACAGAAGCTGAACCTAAAACCTGTGAAGAGTCTGATATAGTCTGGACCTTTTGACTGTGAGTCGCTTGTGCAGTTTTTGACATTTGTATCCTCTGCGCTGAAACATTTTGTTGTTCCTGTGATCCTGGACTAAATGACGTGTTGCTATCGTTCAGCGTCTGGTTCAGAATCAGCGCACATTTAGAGGCAGGCAATTGTGGAGGATTCAAGGAATTAGCATTCAGTTCTTGTGTCATGGAAATTGAGGCTAGCATGTTTTGAACGTGTAGAGGGGCTGGAGAGGCAGAGGAGCTAGGGGGTGAAGGTGACACACTAAGATCTAGTGGAATCTGGCATGAGCTGACCAAATCGACTACCACCGTCTGGGGTGAGTTAGACTGTGAAAGGGCTGGTAGTGCTAGCTTTTTCATGAAGAGGGGAAACTCCTTGACATTCCTTCCCTCTTCCTTGCTGCTTCCGCCGGTCTCCACCGAAAGAGAGATTTGGTCTCCATGACTTGTTGCGTTAAACTAATCCACCAATTCGTCCTCTGAGTTGTCAAAGCTTGAATTATGGTCACTATGATTTCCCTAAAGTCCTGCTCTTCCAACCCCAGAAGACAGCGCCTTAGTCTGTGCCTGCGTCAGGCTGGTTTTTGCTTTTAGTCCGGTCGCTGAGTCTACTTTAGAGACTTGGTTGTTTTGTTTATTATGTCTCCCCATATTCAGTTCTAAGGTACTAGCATTGGTTGTTGCACTGGTTGTTGCAGGGCTTCTCCCATTTCTGGGATGAATTACGGACTCTGCTTGTTCCCTTAAATTTTACTTACAACAGCGCTTCCCAGCACCGACCACTCGCCTTCTCACCTCCCAGCCTCCTCACCTCTCTTTTCTTTATTAACTGCCTTCTTCTCCAGTCTCCTCCATAGAAATGTTTAAGAAGTCCGGGCCGGGTTTAACTTAGCTCCCATGCAGTTCATTTTGACCTTGTAGTTCCATGCCTGAAATACTAAATTGGACTTTCCTCACCTGTCACTGCTCCCTGATTAACTCCAAATTCAATTCAGCCTCTAAAACCTCCCAAACGCTCTCCTGCAGTTTCACCGTTTAGTCCGCAGTATATACAGCGAGTCAGCGTTCATTAAAGGTTCCCTTCCACCTCTCAGCACGCGTCTTCTATCCAGCTCCGTCGCTGCTGCAACATAGTATCACTTTGCTGCGAATTTCATTGCCGTGCTCAAGACCGCTGAGACTCCGGCGTTTTGCTGCACCACCACTGCCGCCATTGCCGGTGAAGGGGGTGCAGTCACCTACAACTATTCGGAGGCGTGGTTCTCCGCCATAGCCGACTCAGCCTCTGAACCAATATAAAAAATGTAGTCTCCCTGAGCAGCTGGTTAAAATGTTAGAAGAGCTTTATATAGCCTCTGAACCTGTATAAAGCTCTTCTAACATTTTAACCAGCTGCTCAGGGAGACCAAATGTTTGTAATATAAAAAACAAAGCCTGCAGTCAACAATGCTGAATGCTTTTTCTGCATCAAGCATGAAGATCGCTGCCTTGACCTTCTTGACTGACAGGAAATCGATTGCTTGTGTTAAGTAGTAGGTGTTGGAGGCTGTTAGACCTGGCATTTCTTGGCGTGATTACCCCAGACTTTTTGCCTCTACATCCTCTATTTTTGGTGCTGTGATAGATTTTATTTTGCCACCTTAGATGCTTTGGTCACTTTGCCACTGCTAAACAGTGTCAAAATGCAAGTTCTCCCTGTATAAAGTGTAATGGTAATTGGTTGTCCATGATTGGTATGTATGCCTTACTAGTAAAGTCCCTAGGAAAGTGCACTGTGTGTGCCAGGGCTGGTAATGCAAATGCTACCAGTGGGCCAGTAGCACTAATTGTGCCACTCACACAAGTAACCTTAAAAAGGAAACTCAGGCCTTCCATTGCAGTGCCTGCTCGCAGTTTGTTAAACTGCCATGTATTTCTGCCAGACCGTACCCTTCCCATTCTATGCACATCAGACACCCCTATGGTAGGTCCAGGGTACCCCCTTGGCAGGGTGCTGTGCATGTGAAAGGTAGGACATGTACCAAGGTGAGTACCATGTCCTGACAGTGAAATAATCTGCATTTCATTTTTCACTGTTAAAAGGCCATCTTGCCCTTAGGATAGAATGGGAAGGCTGTGTAATATGTTTTCCAGCCTATCTTACCAAAGGCTTAAGATGGAGAGGTGAAGTTTCATATACCTGAACTCACAATGTAATAACACTTCTTTTAGAAGTGGCTGGGTTTTTGTGCTCTAACATTTCTGTGTTTCTCTGCCTGGTGGTTGTGGATTGACTGTCTGGATTTGAAAGAAATAGGATGCGGGGAATGACTTCACCCAGGGGAGGAGGAGAGACAGCAACAGGCTGACCTGCATCTGGAGTGTAGGGAGTGGAGTAGCCCCTAGAGGTGAAGAGGCCTGGGTTGCTGCTATAAAACAATTGTCCCATCTCCTGCTGAGTGATTGAGAATCCAGACCCCCACTAATCAAAGTAAGAAGGTATCACTGGCAAGGAGGCACCCATAACTGGTTTGAACAGGCGTCAGTGCCCCCCGCAACTCAAAGACTTCAAAGCCATTGAGGGGTATAACTATGAGAGCTGAGGCCCCTGAACTTTGGAGAATGGTTTAATCAAGATTGAACAAGACTGGAGCTACTTCGTGGTCAAGAGGAACCATTCGCAAGGAAGAAACACTTGAAGAGACTGAAGGAAAAGACTGACCCTTGCTGTGTGTTCTGGGGCTGGCCTGCAATTTGTTGTTTAAACCAAGGAAAGGCTAAAGTGACTTTGCTGTGCGCTGTGTCCCCTTGCTTGAAAGGACTTTGCTGTGCTGTGTGCTGAATTAACTTATCCCCAAGGGCACGAGATGAGCTGGCTCCCGGTTGCGTAAACTCAGAAACACAAACGTTTCCAGGAGAGTCTCAGCGATGCGTGGTGCATGTGCTTTTTGCAGCCTGAGACCCTCGTAAGGTGTGCCCTGTGATCGTGGGCACCTGGAGTCCAAGCAAGGATTATCGGCGCTGTGTGCATGTGCTTTTTGCAGCCTGAACCCTTTGTGAGGATTTTCCAGTTATCATGTGCACCGGAATCCAAGTGAGTCTCATTGACTCTGTGCGTGTGCTATGTGCCGCGTGAGACCTTCATGAGGATTGCCTTGTTATTGTGCACCCGGAATCCAAGTGAGTCTCAGCTACGTTGTGTGACCTTTGTGAGGATTGCCTTGTTAACGTGCACCCGGAGTTAACGTGAGTCTCAGCGATGCTGTGCGTGTGATCTTCGTGGAGCCTGACTTTCCTTATAGAGTTTTTGTTTATAAGCCTTGCTCCCCTTAATTTCCTGTAGATTAAAAAATTGCCTCAGCTTGTCTTTAGCTGCCGCTAGATCTTGGAGAGAGGCCGTTTTTTTCAGTGCTGACCTAGCCTTCTTTAAGCTATCACTAGGTTTTCCGACTGCTGACTGTAGCAAGAGTATCTCTTGGGAGCATAGTTTACTTTTCGTAGAAGTGTATGCTATTACCTGGCCTCTGAAGACTGCTTTAAAAGCCTCCCACAAAAAAAAACACAGGGGCAGAATTCTCATTTATTTTAACCCGTTGGCTGCTTCCGCTTTTTTGCGGCAGTGCGGCAGTTTTAAAAAACGGGCGCAGTCGCGTCGGCCATTGGCCGACGGCAGCACCAGCAAGGTAGTGCTGCCGTCGGCCAATGGCCGACGGCAGCAGTCAACGGGTTAAAGAAGTGCTTAATAAAAAGCTGCATTGCCGCAATTCAATACGCATCTTCAAGAAGGGATTTATCGAAGTACCACCGCTTAGTACTTCTAGACCGCATTTCATTCAGATTAATTATGGCTGAATTATCGGAAAAGGAGTCAGAAATTATATCAGACTTCCCTCTGAAAGCAAGTTGTCAATTAAATAAAAATGTATTTAGGATGCCGTATTGTACCTAGAGGAATAGCAAGTATAGTGTGATTGCCGTTCACACTACACTTGCTATCCCAAATTAAATTATTGAATCCTAAGAAACGGCCAATGAATCATAGATTTGGAGCAAAGCCACAATGTCATCAAATAGAGGGCCCTACTAATTAAAGAGTTTAAACAATACACCTGTAAGCTTAATTTCTAAAAAAAATCCATCAGCCTTAAACATCTCAACTAACTTATAGTACTTCACAACTGCAAATATTAGAAAATATAATAGCAACCCCACAATCAGACATACCTGCAGAAGCAAAATAAGCTTGATTATACCCCTTGGGAACAATCAATGTAGGTGTGTTTGTTAGGGTCTGTACAAACAATGCAGCCCAACCTCATACTGTGCACTAATTGTTACTTATAATATGTGCTTGTTTTCTTGTTATGGCTTCCCTTTATATGTTTAGTGAAAAGTGTTAAGTAAAATGTGATGTCCCTTTATTTTTTGTTTATAGCAGGGGTATTCTTGAACCTTTCTTTTAAATATGTGTACCACCCAACTCCCTGTCTATAAAAGACCCTGAGATGAGACGCGCTTGCGTTCGTTGGTGTCTCTTTACTTACCTGAATTCCAGCGCAAGTCTTTGGCAGCGACTTGTCAGCATAGATCCTGGTTTCTACAGCAACGCATCTATTTCAGGAGTGGCTCGCTTTCAGAAGAAATACGGCTTTTCCCATCAACGCGTCTCCATTCCTCAGCTTCGCTGCAATCTTCACTTCAGCTCCCGAGTCTTCTGGTCTCCATGGCAACTTAGGAGCTGCTAATTCTTCCCAATCTCGTACTGATTCTGGAGTTAACCTGCAGAAAGAGAAATAGAAGAAAAAACACAAGTAAGATCTTTCATATTTTTTCATGCATGATAAAAAGAAAGAGTGCAACGAATAGAACAATTAAAACAATCAAACAAGTTAAAATAAATTTTCACCTTAGATTTTCCTGAGGTTAAAAGGGAAATTGAGTTTCTTGAACTTGAATATAAATCTGCAAAAACAAGAAAGACAATAAATATTGCATCGGTAAATAACTAACACAGAACTTAGCAGCAAGACCAGTGTGAACATTTTATTTCAGCACTTGAGAACTTGGTTTAAGAACCCTATTTGAAGGCACCATAGTAAGTTTATCATAGACCAAGGTTAGGAGCGTTTTTTAATAATAATCTGCATTAGAGTATAACATTATTTTGTTTTCAGCAGTACAAACTAGATTTGCCTTTTCAGAATTGTTCTTCAATGATGAACGGTGAAGGACTCGTGAAGTATGATTAATAGCAAAAAACTATAAAGGTATTTTGAAGAACAAGATGACAAATAGAATAAGAATATAGAGCATGATATAATTGTTTTAGATAAATATTGTTTATGCTATTCTTAGATACTTAACCATTGAAAGGACAAAACTTTCTGAAATCATACAAGAACTTCACACAAGAGGTGCCTTAACTGCAATTTTGGAGTGTTTCTTTTTGTTCTTTGTTATTTTGTCCCTTTTACCCCCTTCCCCTGGAGATCTATCCTAGCCAAACTGAATATTGATATATAGTTTGGGCTGGCATAGCTTTTTAGGGGCATTGAGGACACACTTCTCTCAAGTGGAATAACCTGGACTTCAGGTGAGTGAAGACTTACCAGTGTTTAGCTTAAAATGAGTTTCCTGAATGAACAGAACCTGGGGAGGAAACAACAGCAGCCAAGTTTTTTTTTTTACAAGTCAACATAGCGCTTGCTTTTCCAGAATTCAACAGTCCATTCGCATTATACCAAATTATTTTGATACTATCCATTTGTTATGAAAATTATAGCTTTTCATAGCACCAAAGACACAGGAGATTAAACATAAAAAAACAAAAACTAAACACAAATAAGTATGAAAGAAAAAAATTTGATCCACTCATTTTTCTCCACTACCTCAACGCAACATACAACCAACCCACCCTGCCCATCCACGTAGCGGGAGACCCCCTTGCTTTGTGCCACGCGGGATCCCTAACTGAAAAGATGCCATGGAATTGTATCCTAGCCTGTCGAAATCTCCTCCCCCAACCACCCACCCTCATCCTCTGTCAGCAACCTTAAGAAGGTACGGCCTCCCAAAAAGAAAAAAAAGAAAGGGTCCATTCGAATTCTAAATACATCTTTACTTTCTAATTGACTTTAGAAAATCCTAGGCTTCGGAAAGAACATTAAAGATCTTGAATTGACCTTTCCAAAGAACCTTGAGTTTTGTGGATTGAGCTAAGGAGGCCTGGGTGCCTACCGACCTAAATTCAAAAGCTAGTTGTTGAAAGGCCTTTCTCCACCTAGCTGAGGCCACAAAAAGATTAGAAAGCATCTTAAAGGAAACGTTTTGCAGGACGGTGAATGCTTTCTGCTGAATTGTTCTTGAAAGAACTTGTTCCTTGATCCAGAAATCTAAAAAGTTGACAAGATAGTTTGTGGATCTTTAGCCCCTGGTGGCTGATGGAAACAAACTCTATGTGTCCATATAATTGTCAAATCCTCAGGGGCGGATGGTAAGGTATGATCTTTAATCAACATATCAATGAGCTGAGGAACTGACTGTATTTGACCCTGGGATTCGAGTGTCATGCTGATTCGCCAGTGATTTTAATTTCAAATCCAATTCCGTGATTTTTGCAAACTCAGGTGTAGAAGGAGATTGCAGAAGCGCCAGTTTATATTCAATATCTGAGATTCTTTGCTCAGTTGCGGGTAGCTGTCTTGGAAGTGCCAATAAGGTTTCTTCCATCTTAGTAAGTCATCCATTTAATAACTCCGTATCGAAAACTTGCTGTACCTTTAGCCCACGAATCGCTGCCAAAATTGTATTGCGTACCTTTTTAACAGACTCTAGCAGAAACTCCTGCAGAGCGCTGGAATTGTTGAGGCAGGATGCTTGCGAGGGAGCATCAGGCTCAAGAGTGGCTTGAGAGACGAAAATCTGTACTATAGAGGGCCCAGAAGGAAGTTCATCTGAGATCAGGAGGACAGCTGGAGCACTACAATTTTGCCCCTCTCTCTCTTATGAGAGTCACCCCCCTCAGTTGTTACGGCATTGATCCATCTGATGTCATATTGCCATAGGAGTTTCTTGGCGATGACCCCATTCTGGCCTCAGCATGGCCCTCCACACAGGCAGGCTTAAGCCCTAAATTTTAAAATAGGGGAAAAGTTGTAACTTTTTGAGACAGCCAGCTCTCTTAATATTTATCATGCTCCAGCTTGTCGTCAGTAGAGTTGGAGCTGGAGAAGGAGTTAAGTTCTCTGAGCAGCTAGAAATTGAAAAGGAGGCACATGCTGCTTCTGCTTAAGCCTATGAACTGCTTAAATTGTGCTGGAGTGAACCAGCAACTGCGCCCTTGCTCTCCTCTTCCAGCGTCTGGTAAAAGAGAAAGCCAGAGTGCCTGCTGGAATCTCCATCTGTTTATCTCGCCATCTGGCAACTCTGCTTTGAGAAGCTTTCTTACATTGTTTTGGGGGGACAGGAGGGACTGGAGAAGCAATTTTAGTGCAAAGGTGTTGCATACAATATGCCACAGAATATTTACAATAATGACAGGCAAGTCCCCTCTAGGCTAGAACCAGCAAGAAGCACATACCCTCAGGGTTGCCATGCTGCCTCCTTTTTCCAGAAATAGCCACGGGTGCTCCTATCCAGTCTTGAATATTTGTAGGCAGAAAAACAATCATCCTGATGGATGGCAGAGAAATCCGAGCTCCTCTGCGTGACGAGGACCGGGGTTGGTCAATCCTCTATGCAGCAACACGCAGGCAGAACCTCTGCAAAACCTTGGCGGCAGCTCCCAAAGATCTTTTATCTGTGCCACCGGCTCCTTCAGCTTTTGGATCCATTAACATGCAAGCAGAACCTCAACAAAACGAGGTGGCAGTTTCCGAGGCACTTTTAGCCATACCGCCGGCTCTTTCAGCTTTCTGGCTCCATTACAACTGGAGCTCTGCATGTGGAGACAAACGCCAGCGACTGATGGAGGAAGAGGGCGTGGAATGAGGAAGCCAATCCCGCGGACTTCAGTAGCAGGACATGTGGCAGCCGCCACAGACCGTGGTCTCAATTCCCATGGTTTTTGAAGCATTCACAGATTTACCAAAACTAGTAAGCCTGGGAATGTGCCAAAAGATACCCCACCCCAGGTGAGGCGTTACAAGGAGAAATATGTTTTTCTGCTCATTCTTTTCCTCTTTCTATGTGTGCTGCATTCTTCAGCACACATAGAAGAAAATGCCTCTATAGGTTGTTTTTGTCCAGGAAGGTGGCGTGCCTGCAGAAAACTATCCTACCTATAACACAGGTACCCTTGCTCAAAGGTTTCCTGCATTGAGGCTAGGCTGGCAAAATGGCCGCGCACAGGGGATAAGGACCGAAATGCACCAGTCTGGATAAATACAGTACATTCCTGCCCTATCCCTGTAAACTTATGGCAGCACAGCAAGGTAACTTCCTGTGCTGCCCTACGCCACAATTCCCATAAATATGTCACTTAGTGTTTTATAAAGCTGGCAAATAAAATAAACAAATAATACTATTTGGGCTACCAAGCATACTAGTCCGAGAGGTGACTCAGTGGTCAAGGAATATGCTTATCTCTCCAACAGAGTGTTGTGACAATAATATCCCTTTACTCTCTTTTACTAATCTATCACTCCTCGAGGTATCCATCAAGGTGCTTGGAGAACCAGTAGTACATTGATGATGATTGATGATGATGATGATGATTACATTTCTAAAGTGCAACTAATACCCTGCAGTGTCTAGTCACTGCCTTTGATAGTATGTACAGGTGAATACCAAACAATCGGCTAGGCTGAAAACAACCATGTTTTTAAGGCCCTTCCTAAATTTTAATACATTTGTCTCTCTTTTTAATGAGATGGGAAAGGCATTCCGGAGGCCTGCAGTAGTGGCTGTGAAACTCTTACCTCCCCATCTGACACTGCTGATTCTGGGTACAACTAGATTTCTCTGATTGGTGGATCTGAGAGATCTGGCGGGTGTATAAGATTTTAAAAATGTTGCCAAATAGGTTGGTCCTCGGTTGTTAAGGGATTTAAATGCTATTCACAGAGATTTGAATTGAATCCTTTTGGCTACAGGTAGCCAATGGAATTGGGCCAAGGACGATGAAACTGAGATATATATAGGGAGGGAAACATCGTTTACAACGTGGTGTTTACACCGCACGACCTTTACCACGCAGCCATTACAACGCAAGTCATTACTACGACTTCCGCTGGATGGCGCTCTTGGTTAAGGAATAGTTTGATTTTCTGTTCCAACACCTTCCCTACTGTTACGTGGGCTGGAGTTGGAATAGAAAATTAAATTAATCCTCAATCCAGCGCCCTCCAACGCAAGTCGTTGTAATGACTTGCGCTGTGAAAACCGCGTTGTAAAGTACCGCGATCAAAAAGATCGCGTTATACTGACATACATTCATATAGGGATGCCCAGCAATACTCAGGCAGCTGCATTCTCTACTGTCTGTAATTTATTAATGCTGCGTTTCGGGGCGCTAGAAAAAAGGGCATTACAATAGTCCAACCTTGCCCAATTGCCCAATTGCCCAAAAATCCATAATTTTGTCATACTTGGGAATCTTCTATAAATACATCATTATGCACCCTGCCTGCATCAACATACTGAAGGCTATTGAATGGATCATTCCATTATTTGGAGGATTTTCAAAGACCTTAAGGTATCACACGTTTTCATAAAATATGTGTGTTTCAGCACCAACAGAGGCACACTTTTTAAAGCAAAACTACATCTTCTGCACACACTGGAGATGCTATGCATAGCATGCATAAACGGCATGTGCTCCCTAATAACTTATCTGTGTAGTTAAAAAGAAGAATAGTACAGAAAATAAACTCCTGGAAAGTCACATTAAGATACAAGTGCAACTCATGTTCACACTGTGCAGCAAATTTCAAGAATGTGATGAGGTGAATATTCGGTACCACAGTTACTCAAACTAAAGCTCCAATGCTTTAATATGTTTAAAGCTCCAATGCTTTAATATGTTTAAAACACTCATGCTTCCTTGAGTATTAGTTAAATGTTTAACAAAACTGCAGTTTAACTGTTTAAAGATCTGTAACCATAATGATAAAACCCACAAACAATAAATAAAACAAGCTGTTATGGATGGTACAATGCACTTAATAGCTATCCTTGCTACCCTGAGTTAGTGACCAACCCATTAACATACCTATCAGTTTTACCTACTTCACAAACTGCCATACAAATGGCAGCAGGCTGCTGTGACAGGATGCAGATGCAGATTCCATCTATATTTCTTCATCAACATCTCACAACTGCTGCTATCAGGTGCAGATGATGAATCACAATTTAGCATCTTTTTAGTGGCTGTGGAAAATTCCAGAATGGGCATGGACCTTGTGTGAATCATAACTCAAAAGTGCGATAGTGAAAAGTGGGAATTTCACAGTATGGACGAAACATAAAGCAGAATGTGGTTTCATGATTTTGAACATTGATAGCATTGGAGCCGCTCCGCTTCTTATTTCACAAAACAGTAAACAAGGTTGATAACTTTAAAGTTCGCACAGAAACGGACCGCATCGCGGCTCTCTGTGAAAACAGAAACAGATGTGTCAGCGTGTCTCTTATTCTGTAAAAAGAATTTAACATGCCCATGTTGTGAAAGTTTGCATAGTCTTACTTGTAATCAGCTTTGCGAGTTGTCTAATGGTGTCTCATTCCCAGTTTCTCACTCCAAATAGCTTCTGGGTCACAGGAAGTTTAAAGAGTGACCTGGTCCCATTGCATTATGGTTGAGTGAGTTTCTGAAGTTATTGAAAGTAAATTGTGCAACAAGCAAATCATATCCAAGGAAAAGATGGATCATATATATCTTTTTCAAGGTTTGTGTGTACATGGATTGTTTGAATCATGGTGCAAACAGGAAATGCAAACCCAGGACTGGAAATGTTTTAACGTCTACCCATTTCTGACATTTCATTCAGTCCTTTGGCGGTGCTATTGAAACGAGTTATCAGTGAAGCCTCAGTGTCACCCCCTCTTGGTGATGGTTTGATGACTGATAGGACAGTCCATGTAACTCAAGTTTGTGGTGATTGGAGTCAATGAAGTGGTTCACCATAGGTGTTGTTACAACTTTATTTTTTATCCTTGATGGGTGCTGCGCTACGCGTTGACAAATCTCTTGCGTAGTTTTACCAATGTAAATTCTTAGGCAGGGACCAACAATTGCATAAATGTTGTTTTTTGTCTTGCAGTTGGAGAACTGTTTCCTTGTCCACTTAATGTTGTTGTGTATAAACTCAGTACCCAATATCGTGTTACTACATTTCATGCGGGTACCACATATATGGTGGCCCATCAACAGCTTCATATTGAACAGTGTTCTGAGGTCTTTTTTTCTGCTGGAAGGGTGTAGGTCTTCTCTTACAATTCTTTGTCCAATGCTCATATTCTTCTTCATAGCAAAGAGAGGAACATCAATCCCAAGGTCAGAATTCTGGATAAGGTGCCAATTCTTTCGTATTATTGACCAGAATGCATTTCATGTGTGGTCCATATATCGAAACACACACCAACTTCTCCATCTTGGTTTTGACTTTTTTGATAAGTAAAGACTCTCTTGGTGTACACCATCCCATTTGAATGCACGTTTCAGCAGTTTTTTTGGGTACCCCCTTTCCTTCATCTGCTCATAGAACGACTCTCCATGTATTTGGAAGTCATCATTGCGGGAACAGTTCCTTCAGATCCTAAGTAGTTTCCCCTAAGGAAGGTTGTCTTTGAGATTCCTGGGGTGGAAACTACGGTAGTGCAGGATAGCATTTTTGTCTGTCATCTTTTTATGAAGCGTAGTAGCAAGTTTGTTCCTTTGGGGACAGACCTCTACGTCTCGAAAAGTTAGTGTTGTACGGCTCTTAGTTGAGGTGAAATGGATGTCCGTATGTTGTTGGTTGAACCCCTCATGGAAGCTGTTTAATTCTGACTCAGTACCACTCCAGAGACACGAAACATCATCAATGTAACAATACCATTGGGGAAGATTCTTCTTGAATGGGTTGTTGTTATAGACAAATTTGTCCTCATACCTAGCTATATATAGTACGGCTATCTCTGGAGCAAAGGGACAACCCATGGTTGTCGCTTTGATTTGCCAGTAGAATGTCTCCTCAAACCTAAGAAATGTTTCTTGAGTGCCACTTCAGCTATTTGCCGGATAAAACTCGTGGATACTCTGTGTGCTTGCAGTGCTTCATCTTGCGGGATCTGGGTGTACAATGAAACCACATCAAAGGAGACAAGCCATTGCTGCGATTGGTCATAAAGGGTCTCTTCGTCTTTATTAACAAAGTCCATAGTATCCGTAGATACTAAGAGACCTCAGGTAAAAACTCTTTGAGGAATGTGTCCACTTATTTAGAGATGGGTTCCAGTATCGAGTCACACCACGCTGGGTAGAAGCTTCTTAAATTTATGACACAATGTGGATGGTAAAGGATGTCCTAGTAGCTGCTCCTTTTGTGAACTAAGACTGGTGATATAATGTTTAGTTAATTGTTGTTTTGTATCACTCTTCATGTATTGTTTGATACATCAAATTACTTCATCACAAAGTCTGCATGTCTTTGTTTTATTTGTTGCCTTAATATGTATAATTTGTTCTTGACTAAAACGTATGTGCACTTACCTGACCTATGAATATATGTGGAGTAAAGTATATAGAATGAAGTAGCAAATTATTGCTTCAAACCCATATCAATTGAATTGATGGCACTTAGGGCTAGATGTGGGTAAAGTACATTTACCGATTCTAAAATACCGAACTGATTCGGTATTTTAGAATTGGTAAATGCAATGTAGGAAATAATTCGGTAAAAATTACTGAATCGGTACGATTTGGTATTTACCGAATCGATATTTACCGATTCGGTAATTCCCATTCATTCCTATGGGCCTGGAGGCCCATAGGAATGAATGTGAATTACCGAATCAGTAAATACCGATTCGGTAAAATAGGGAAACATTCAAGGGTGGCAGGGTGTCACATTGACACCCTGTTGCACCCCTGAATAGTGCTTGTGTGCACATGTAATAACAAAATAGGGCTGGCTCTAATCAGTAAGGCTGAGCCTAACAAGTGCGACAACAAAGAGGGGATGCCAATACTGATATATTCTTTTTAGAACAATTACTTTCACCAAAGTACAGACACCAGTTCAATACCTAGGGTGGCTATAGAATAGCTATTTTATTCATAATCATTTAAAAATCGGACACCATTTCGAGTTTAGTGCGCCTTTACAGGTTATATTCTTAACAAACAATAAGAATTAGGACACAAAACAGTAAAAAGTTTCAACCATATCATTACTTTCCAGGCATGTCACATTCATACCACTCTCATTCAGACATTTATAAAATACACAGAAGATGGAGAAGAATGAATTCATATAACCTGTAAAGGCGCACTAAACTCGAAATGGTGTCCAATTTTTGAATGATTATGAATAAAATAGCTATTCTATAGCCACCCCAGGTATTGAACTGGTGTCTGTACTTTGGTGAAAGTAATTGTTCTAACGGACGACGAATCACACTTATGGACGTGTCACAATAAATCACATGTCTGGGGCCTTAAGCTAATATGGCACACACATTCCAGCTCGGTACACTCGAACGAAGGAATGTAAACAATTAAAACTGGATCCTTCTGTTCACAAATGGTAAAGCAATATGTTTGTTCTAACACTCACTGAAATTATTCTCTCATTTGTTACTTAACAGTAGTGCAATTTTTACAAATGTGCAACACAAAAATAATTCATTCTTTAATCTTCAAAAGGGGTAACATTAGGATACTCAAAAAGAGTGACATGAGTCAAGGTTGAAGGTAGTACCGGATTCCTCCCAAGCTATACCCTTCTTGCTGAATGGATAGGCAAGGAACCCTTTCATGGTTTTGGCAATAGCAGACTTAAATTGACACCACTTCACTAGTCAAGTTCACTAGCATGCCTTTAGCTACCAGTAAATTATCCCTAATTAAAAACTAAGCATGGCCCGTAACCACTTGCCTCCCTAATGTTAGGTAGGAAAATCACATTGTTTAATAGCCAAGCCATGCAACCAGGTTAATAAGCAGAATCCTTCTACCAGAGCCGCCTTTCTGGTCTGGTGACAATAATCCTGCATCCATGGCTGCAAGGGCATGTATGTTAAACGCATGTACATGGCTCCAATATTTCCCCATGTCCCTGAATTTGTAGGTGAAATACAATGCTTTCTCTATTGGCCTTGTGGCCCCAACGACTCAAAATCAAACTCACACTCAACTACATTATACAAGGGGCACACCCCATTTAAAATGGAGTCCAGTCACGGTTCAGGACATCAATGCAATACCTGTTTTATGACCTCTATTCTTCACTGCTATCTCGGCTACTTCATCAAAAATCTTTTGTTGTATGTGGACAACGATGTCCAATCACAGTACTGCGCAACCGTCCAAACAAATATTGAACAATAGTCAAACAATTATTGTAAGAAAATACTGAGTGTATTTTAAACTAAAACATATTATATTACAGAATCAAACATACGCCACAGGTAAATACAACAAAAAAATACGACTCTTTCATGCACAAAGATGAAGCTATCATACTTCATTGCTACTCTGGAAATTGCTGAAAGGCAGAAAAATAGAAAACCTGCTTTCAAATAACTGAATACTGGTTCAGAAAGGCAATCTGCTTGTAATGGATGGAGCAAGGCCACAGGCATTTGGCACTCATTCATTCAGCAATGATTGTGTCACAAATACAGCACAATCTAGTTTCTTGGCAGAGGCTAATAAGAACATCAGACCAGTGCAACCTGCACCCTAGTTATAAATTATATCCCATTGTTCAGTATGGTTTGGAAAGCCCTGGGCAAATCCTGTTCTGAATTCAAAATGATTAATGGTAGATATATTACTTTTTATCTGTTAGCTTTGAGGCACTTGCTGTTCTCTCAGTTTTTTGGGGGGAAGGTAGAACTGGTGAAAGATTGTATATCGGATTTTCCTTTTTAATTTTGCTTTATTCATATGTATCATTTGAATTTATGAAGACCAGGATGGTACATAATGTGGCAAAAGAGCAAAGTCAAATGTTGGCAGGGTGTATTCCATAATTGCAAATTACATTCATTGCCTAAGGAAAAACCTATTCACTCCCTGCTGATATCCTGTACTTTCTCAATTACTTGCTTGCAGGCTGGGAATATAATGTAACCATTCATCTGAAAAGTATATTCTTAAATTCCACAATTTTAACAGGAGAGTTCCTTTATGTAGTAAAGTATGACATTATTTTAAATGCCGGTCATATGTTTGAATCTATAGAGACCATTCCCAAAGTGTAACTATTCACACTTGTGAATATTTTACACATGTACATTTTCACTTAGCCATTTAAATAGCTTTACTACTTTTGGCTATTAAAAAAATCCGAATGTGAAGCTACTCAAAAGTGCAGACTTGCACTTCTCTACCTCCTAAAAAACTGGGAGTTGAATAAACTTTTCCTTATAATTTACCATGCAGAAATCACCATTAGGGTGGACATCTCCCTTTGGTAAAGTATAGGGAAAAAAGTTTCCCTATACTGTACCATGGGGAGGTGTCTGCCCCGATAGCAGAGTTGCAGATATCTCCCTGTGATAAAGTATAGGAAACCTTTCCCTATACTTTACTTAATGGAGAGCTCCACCCTGACACTAGAGTCTCCTAATGGTAAACTATGGGGAAAATTGGAAAGGTTTATTCAGCTTGGTTTTAGGTTTTTCTTTTTTTGTAAAATATTAATGTAAATGATATTTCTTTTAAATATAGAACTAAAGAAAAACATGCTGCAAGAGTATAAACTACATTTTGAATTGGAAAGTAGGTTATTTAACATTTAAATGACATATCAAATTATTTTTCTCAGGTTTAAATATTAAAATAATCCACCTATAGTTAAAAATTACATATGGTGAGTATCCACTAAGTAATGTATACAATTAATTTGAAGTATTTGAATTATATTTAATAACATATGTTGTATTATCAATATTTAAATGTTAAAAAGTTATAATACGATTTTAAAAAATGTTCCTTTTTGATATTTTTCTACAATAAATTATATTTATTTGTATGTTTAACTATTTAAATTAATTAAATATAACATTACATTCCATGGGTTTTTATTTAGGTCCCTAACGCCATTATATTCTATGATAGGGTGTGGCAGTGCCATTGGCTGGCCATGTCCGTTGCTGGAATTACTCCAGCCCTGAGCTGGAGTACTTTACTATTGTTATGGGTCATTTTTTTGATATAGCAATTTCAGAAGCACAGTTTGTGCATAGGAATGAGTGTCATCACCAGACCGGTGACCTCTACTGCACTCTATCCCGCCCCCAGCGCAGCAGAGTCAGCGCTGACGCTGTACGAGGCAGGGCTCTAGGAGGCCATATTGGGGGAAATCAGGGTTGGCGCTCGAGCTGTTGGACGTCTCCCGCCCGCCAGGTATAAAATCGATTCAAATGCGCGAGCGCGCTGATTGCTAGCGTGTATTAGACCCCTGAGGCGTGAGCCGGGGGCTGTTTCTTTTAACTGTGTGCATTTTGAAAATTGTTTAAACCTTTGTTACCTTTATTAACGTTTTTAACCTCACCAGACCGGTGACCTCTACCGCACTCTATCCCGCCCCCAGCGCAGCAGAGTCAGCGCTGACGCTGTACGAGGCAGGGCTCTAGGAGGCCATATTGGGGGAAATCAGGGTTGGCGCTCGAGCTGTTGGACGCCTCCCACCCGCCAGGTATAAAATGATTCAAATGCGCGAGCGTGCTGATTGCTAGCGTGTATTAGACCCCTGAGGCGTGAGCCGGGGGCTGTTTCTTTTAACTGTGTGCATTTTGAAAATTGTTTAAACCTTCGTTACCTTTATTAACGTTTTTAACCCCACCAGACCGGTGACCTCTACCGCACTCTATCCCGCCCCCAGCGCAGCAGAGTCAGCGCTGACGCTGTACGAGGCAGGGCTCTAGGAGGCCATATTGGGGGAAATCAGGGTTGGCGCTCGAGCTGTTGGACGCCTCCCACCTGCCTCTAACCTGAATAAAGGGATGTTGTCCGCATTACAGCTAACCCAACTTGTCCTCTCACCTACACATGTGAAAGGGCATTTGCTGGACCCTGTGTTTAGCAACTGCCCGGACCTGGTGACAGAGCCCCCTATTGTGCTTCCATGGACTGACCATCGACTAGTCCCGTTAATCTGGCACATCCACAAACCTCCTGCCCTTATGACAGGATTACGGGACGCACGAAAATGGTCCAAACTGCCAGTAGATAAATGGGCCGATGAACTACAAGCTACAATGCCTCCCACCATCACAGATCCCACGGTAGCCAATGATAATTTTAACAATTGGATAATTCGATCGTTGAACACCATTCTACCAGTGAAGACAACTCGGGCCAAAAGATCTAGGATCTCTGCCCCTTGGTATACTGAGGAGCTTAGGGAGACTAAACGTAAGTGCAAAAGGTTAGAGAGGAAATGGCGTCTGGGCTATAAAGATTCAGATAAAACGCTATGTAGGAATTCCATCAGGGTCTACAAGCTGGAGATTAAGCATGAGCGCAAAATCCGCTCCGATCGTGGATTTTGCGGATTTTCGGTGAATTCGCGGTCCGCGAACTCTCGCGAATTTACCGAAAATCCGCAATCCGCGATCGGAGCGGATTTTGCGGTCAAAAGTTCAAGCGAGCCTAATTTACGATGGCGCCGGCAAGCTGCCAGCGCCATCCTCAAATAGTTACTTAATTAGCTTCAACAGGAAGCTCTAATAGATAAGATACAGCAGGGGCTCGAGCGCCTGCTTTATTTTATCAGTTGGAGCTTCCTGTTGAAGCTAATTAAGTAACTTTTGCAGGATGGCGCTGGCAGCTTGCCGGCGCCATCGTAAATTATTTATGATGGTGAAAAACGGTGGTGTCTTCTTGAATAAATATGAAGGGCAGGGTTCATTCGGGCACGACGGTCCTGGCACAAAAAATAAACCTCAACAGGAAACACTTGCAGATATCAATAAAGCATGTGCCCTAGTTGAAGATTAAATTCAGTGACTCATTCATCAGCCCAAAAACAATCGTGAGCGTTGTGGGGGCTGGGCAGGTGTGCCTTCTTCCCAAATATACCATCGAAAATCCGCTGTGATGCTGGCCAGAGGCATTTGCATCTTTGACTTTCACGAGCGCAATCCCCGTGCTGTTCCTGTGACCAGGAGCTTCTGTCTCTTAATCTGCTGCTCTGATCGGTCTCTGACCTTTTATACACACAAGAGGCATGTGCGCTCGCATGGAAGCCCCGTCCGTTTGGCCCCGCCCACACACTCGAGGAAGCCCCGCCCCCAAATCCGCCGATCCGCAAAATCCGCGGATTTTGCGGATCCACGATCCGTGAATCCGCAAATTCGTGAATCGTGGATCCGCAAAATCCGCCCATGCTTACTGGAGATTAAGAAAGCTCAATCTCGGTACTGCACGCAAAAGATCACTGAAGCTAGATCTAATTCCAAGGAAATTTACCGATTGTTAAGAGTCTCACTGTTCTCCCCCAGCCCCCTATAAACAGTGATAATTTACAAATTCGTTGTAATGAGATGGCGGATTTCTTTTATAATAAAGTAGATCTTATTTATTCCTCTTTTCCAACTACTCATTCAGATATCCCAGTAGCCACTCCTGTGTACTCCAAACACGACACGTGAGATAATGTGTCACCTGTGCTGGAGAACGTCCCTTTGCTCCACCTGGACCTACTAGCTACCTTAATGGCTCAGGTTAAATCCGGCTCTCCCAGCGATCCCGCCCCTCCGAGCGTCTTAAAGACTGTTAGCCACATCATCCTTCCGGTCATACTGAAGGTACTTAATGCCTCAATCTCTACCAACACAGTCCCATCTGTGTGGAAAGAGGCTATAGTAAGAGCACTTGTTAAGAAGCCCAATATGGATATTACCAACTTCAGTAACTACCGTTCAATTTCTCTGCTTCCGCGGGCCAGTAAGTTACTGGAAGAATATATTAATAGCCTCCTGACTAATTTTTTAGAGAAGAACAATCTGCTTGATCCCTTGCAAACCGGCTTCCGCCCCAAGCATGGGACGGAATCCGCCTTATTGGCGGTCCTGGAGGAAACAAGAGGCATCTTGGATCGGGGAGGATCGGTGGCAGTCATCCTCCTCGATCTAAGTGCCGCTTTTGACACTGTGAACCATAAAATCTTATTGCAGCGTCTCCAGGACATTGGGATCCAAGGAGGAGCGTTGGAGTGGATCAGCTCATTCTTAACCGATAGAAATTTTCAGGTTTTTGAGGGAACCACCACCTCTACCAGTAGGCTCCTGGACTGTGGAGTTCCGCAGGGTTCTTCACTCAGCCCGACGCTGTTTAATGTATACATGAGGCCGCTAGCTGGGATCGTCTGTCCATATGGTATCAAGATCATGACCTATGCGGACGATACCCAGCTGGTGGTCTCTTTGACGCGGGCTGAAGACCCTGCGGGTACGGTAGATCTGGTGGGCTGCCTGAGTGAAATCAGCAGCTGGATGACCCTGTCTTGTCTCAAACTTAATGGGGAAAAGACAGAGGTCATGCTGTCGGGCCATTCGGCGCCATCGGCGGTCGACCAGATCTGGCCAGCTTGTCTGGGCCCTCCTCAAGTCCCTAGGGATGCTATTAAGAGCTTGGGTATTTGGTTGGATAAGTCCTTGACGCTTGACCATCAAGCTGTCGTACTATCTGCCACCTTTTTTGGCCTCATTAGAATGTTGAGGAAGATCCTCCCCTTGCTACCTTTTGAGGTCAAACAAATCGTTGTTTAGGGACTGATTCTCTCCAGATTGGATTTTGGAAATGCACTCTATCTTGGAGCCCCAGACTTCACATTGAGGAAGCTACAGGTGATCCAAAACTGTGCGGCCCGGACCCTGCTTCAAATCCCCCGCAGGATCTCTGTCAAACCTGGATTAACAAGACTGCACTGGCTCCCTGTAAGGGATAGGATTAATTTGAAATCTCTCTGCGTTGCTCATCAGTCTTTCTGGGAAACTGGCCCAGCGATCAGTCGCCCCTTAATCACCCCTTACCTTCCTAGCAGACAGCTACGGTCTGCCAATGCTTTTCGTGCTGTCGTACACAAAGGTCAAACGGTCCAGAGCAGGTGGTCGTTCCTTTTCCCTGACTGCGGCCAGGTTATGGAACAGTATACCCCTGTATCTAAGGTCCAACTCAGATCTCACTTCTTTTAGGAAGCACTTGAAAACTTTTTTGTTTAATAAATAAATCTGTTTTTTCCTGTTCACTTGCCCAGCTGTCTAGACATCGTTAGCCAATGCACTTGGACGCCTCTGGGCAGCTAATTTTGCGCTCTACAAAACACATTTTCATTTCATTTCATTTCACACCCCTACCTCATGCCAGAGTAACAGCTCAATGAGTTGGACTTACCTGCTTATAACATAGTGTTGATCAGTATGTCAAGAGTTTGAATCCTGGCAAAGCCCACTCCAAATTGAGAAATAACACTGTTGCTATTCATCTGATCCTGGAGCCTGTTAGCAAGGCGGTGAAGAAGGGAGGTTGGCAGGTGAGAGGAGAAGAGTAACATAGCTATGTACAGTATGTTTGTCGATAGTGGATAAAAGGCCACATTCATTTTATTTAAATCCACAAATTGAGTTTCCCCTTTATTTAACAAATATTGCAAAACATTAATAAAGACATGAACTACTTATACCAAATAATTGGGACCTTTTGGTTGTAATGTGAAATCTACTAAAATATGACAGATTACACAGCTGCAGCTCTCTGCACTCCCTCGTCTCCATTGCAAGAGGGGGTAAGGTTGTCTTTGAGAAAGCAGTTTTCACTGAGTATCTTAAGGAAGAACATTGGGCATTTGTGGTGCCACCAGAAATTGTATTTTTTATGTTATGCATATTTTTAGAGTGCACTGCCACACAGGAGGGTATCCTGGCACTGGAGCAAGTGGTAGTCTAACCAAACCTAGGGCCTATTAAGACTGCACAAAAAGCCAGGTATTTGGCTTTTTGCGGCCCTTATGTGTAGTGGCAGGTCATTCCATGCTTGAGAAGCCATGTAGGAGAAAGTTCAACTGATGGATCTTGTTTTCCGTATGCATGGTTTGTGTGCAAGTTGGAATTTAGATGAGTGGAGGTGTCTGGAAGGTTTGTGAAAGCAGATGCAATAGTTGAGACATTCTGGACCAGTGAAGTGTGGGTGAGGAGTTTGAATTGGTCTTGTTTTTTTATGGGGAGGCAGTGGAGCTCCTTTAGATTTGGTATGATGCAAGTGCTGCATGTTGGGCTGAGAGTGATTCTGGCTGCCAAGTTCTAAATGATCTGTAGCCTTCGGGTGAGTTTTTTAATGATCCTGGCACAGTGGACTTTCCCAGAGGCCAGCTTGCTTGCAACAAGTGTGATTGTATTGTGGGTGCTTATTGAGAGCCATTAGAAAATCTTCATCAGCAACTTCAGGTTGTTCAGGTGCTTCAGGAGAGAGAGCCCTTGACTTGGGCAATCATGTCGAATTTGCTGATGATAATGGATGGTGGGGATCTTTGCATGGATGGTGGGATTGGGTGTTGGTCCTAGCTCTGTTGGCCATCAGGTGTAATCCCATTGTGAATTGCTGTTCCTGAAGATCATCATGTTGTCTTGTCAGAGTTCACATTCAGAAAGCTTGTCTTCAGTGGGCAAGTTAAATAATGCAGTCATTAAACTTGATCGGTTACCTAGTGTCTAGTGTCTTGTCCCTGAGGGAGAGAATGTGCTGTGTGTTGTTGGTGTAGGAGAGTACAGTGATGTCATGAGAGCTGATGATGCTGTCTATAGGGATCATGTATGCATTTCAGGGTCCAGGCTCAGTAAGGATCCTCGTGGAAATCAGCAGATGAGGTTGCTGGCTTTTGAGGTGTACAGTGACAAAGGGAGATCTAAAGCCCTTTGATTAGTTGTCACCTGTGGTCGCGAGGTGCCAAAGAACCGCTTCACTGAGAACCAAGGTAGAAAGATGTGAGACACCGAAGAGTCATGTTGAAGTGGCACTTTTTATTTGTTACGTTAAGAACACACCGATAAATGCACATCATTTCTCTATCTAAGCAAAAGCCATTAAGGAGCCTGACTTCACTCCGTCAGGATTAAACCCACATGAATATTTCTATAATACTGAAAAGGTTATAAAACAGACTTGAATAAAACAGGCGTGAATAATGAACAATTGGAAACTGGCGCGATTGGAACCAGTCAAAGAATCAAAAAAGGTACAAACACACAATGAAATTCTAGTGCCTAGAGGCAAACCATTTTAAAGTAAAAATAGACATTTAATATATATATATCTATATTCTAAGAGGCCTTAAAAATGCAAGGAAATGGGTGTAGATGAAAATACTGCGACTAGTCAGAGAGAGAGCAAAAAGGCAAAAAGGTTATCTGGATTGGGAGTTACAACCTGAGCACTCGTCGAAGTGTCCTGAGCTCTAGGCAGAGTGTCGGGCCTGTTATACCTATTCTGATAAAAAATGGTCAGACCGCACTGACGTAGGTAATGGCGCAGGTGCTTGACCGCATGCCTACAGCATGACCACACGCCTACAGTGTCGGTGCTAAGGTTCTGAGAACCTCGAAGTGGCAGGCCAGGATGTCAAGAGTTTGGGCGGGTGGTCTATTGTGCCTGACCGCAGAACATAAACAAAGGGTATACGAAGCGTACCTGTCTCCAAAAATACATGTGAGACCGGAACTTAAAGGCAGGCGTTGCCATCACAGGGCGCTGCTGCGGTCTCATCTGCGAGGCTTGGAACATTGCATATGTAAAAAATGAAGCGAACAATACTTGTGAAATGTCAAGGGCGTACCAGCTGGGCCCCCGTGTGTGTGGGTGCGAAGCACCTGTACTTGTAACTGTGGAAAGTTTCTGTGGTTCTGTGGTAGCCTAAGCTACATCGCTGTGTTGTGCACAAAAAGAACTGTATTTTCATGAGCATCGGGCTTAGTAGTTTATATCGTAAAAAGTACCTCGAGGCAGTGGGCCTTGGCTTAGGCCTATACACAGGGATTCCGGGGGGGGGGTGTATGTGCTACTCCTGGCTGACTGGCCATGGTGGGGATGGTCAAGCCACCTCTGGACATTAAAACCCTCCAACATTCCCCTCCTCTTGTTCATTCTTTGAACACACTCCTTATGGAGTATCTTGGAGATCTCTTTGCTGGGACGGGGGGGCAGGGTGTGTCATTAACGTAGCACTCGAGCCCGCACTGCTGTCCTTCCTTTAGTTCGACATACTCTCCATCTGATTCACTGAGTATTTCGGCATATTCCCCATCTGACCTATTAAGCAGACGTTCATATCTAACAGATACAGGGCCCCCACGTGGGGTGTTTCTACCTGGGGGAAGTGGGGGAGCTGTGGGTATCTTGTAGTGGGAGGTAGATGTTGCTCGCTCACTCATATCTAATTGTATCCCAATCCCCTCCCAATGAACACCGTCTTTGTCCTCATACTCAGCTACCTGTAAATCCCTATGCTAGTGTAGTTTGTCCCTACTATCTTGGTGCTAACTTTCTTTTCCTACAATGGCACTCATCTGCGGGAGGCAACACAAAAAGAAACAGCAAAAAATAAAAACATTTTAGAACTGCCACACGTATCCAGTCAAAGTTCAACAAATCAGTGGCTATCTCCTATGACACCTCCTCCAGCAATCCATTTCTTTTCTATCTTGTTCAAGTTGTTGATGGCATTGGTCAGTCGAGCCATTTTCTTCGTTGTTGGAAATGTACAGCTCACTCCTTATCCAAAGGCATACTCTCCTCTCGGTATTCCTTTTGCCTTGGTCTGGGGCATCACAATGATGGTAAAGGAAAAAGAACTGGACTCTGCTCAACCGGCAAACCTCCTTTGGTTGGACTTTGGACTTTGAACACTGTCCACCCTTAGAACTGAGCACACTGCTCTTGTCCGTGGTGCCAGATAACAGAGCCAGAGATGGGCATCGATGTTGGACATATTTGCTGTTGGAACCATCATGGTGACTTTGTGCAATGTTCTAGTGAGCTCAGGCTGCTCCTTCGTAAGGGCTGTTGGTTATTCATCCATTCTCTGCAGGCCCAGTAAAATTCAATTTGGATAGGGTGTCATATTTATTGTCCGGAATAAACTGTGCTGTTTGCTGTGTGCCGTCCCACAGGTAACATGCCATTCTAGAAAACAGAGAACACATGTCTTTTAGTTTGAAATTAGTTCATACTTTTGCACATTTTTATTTTATAAACCCTAAGTAGACAATCTGTCTATCTTAACTTTTAATCCTAGTCTACCCTATGTTGTCCTAATAGCTCTTCTTTATACCTTAACTAACCTTGGACACTCAATTTTGCCATGGGTGTAACTTCGTACGAATAACAACACCACCGTTCTAATCTGTCATGGGCAATGGAGAGTGTGGGGGATGTAGCAATGATAGTCTAACAGAGAACCTGCTATCATAATCCCATTGATGTTGCAAAAACCTACACTATGGGCCATATCATGAACAGTCATCTAGCCTTGTTGCCTTCACTTTTATTCTGCATGTGTCAGTGATGACCTCATGCATCATAGAGGTAGAGGGGTAGTCCCTTCCTGTTCTATGTATAAACACTTTAGAGACAGTGGCCTCAATAATCTGACATTAGTTTGTGTATCCTACAGGATGTGTTCTATAGTCTGTCGTCGTATCTGCCTAGGTGAGAAAATCTATCTGTTCTCCCTGCATGGGGAGTGTATGAGTCATGTAACAGTGCGTCTTAGTCTTCTGTCTACCTATTGTTGTCATCTGACAGTATCTCATACTGTGTAGAGAATCATGAGTAGGATGCTGTCTAGCTGCTTGGGAACTATTTCTTATTATTGCATCAGTACTTCCATCAGTGGAGGGCGATGAAGAGACATGTTACAATTATTCTGGGGTGCCAACTGCGCTGGTAGAGGGACTGTTCAACCTTTCTGCATTCCTGCAAGGGCCATTTACTCCATGTGCTAACAGATCTATTGGAGGTGACTTTGTTGCTATAGGCAACTTCAAAAATTTGAGCAATACAAGTCTTCCTATTAACACAATGAGACAAAACCAATTCAATCTACCTAATGCCACTTCTGCCAGTATTGCAAAATATTATAATACAAAATACATAACTTTAGATAAGACACTTCTGGGCGTCAGGTGTTGTGGCTACGTCTGAATCCATAAACGACCAAGCTGTCACCGCCTTCTTCCTTTTGGACAGTCAAATGGAACCAAGTTAATCTTCTCTAATTTGCAGTGTTGACCATGAAGCCTGTTCTGTTATTTCTTTCCTCTTGGCAATGGGGACAGCTGCTGGTTAGTAGTCTATTATTTCCAAAAGTCTTTGGGCCAAGATCTGTGTTCCATTATTGATATGTCAAAGGCCAGAACTGATGTGGCCCTATTTCCTGGAAACCTGATTTTGAAAGAAACTTCGCAGTGCATGTTAGTGTATACAAATATTTTTCATTATTTCAGAAGACTTTTCACTTGTGTTAATGCATAAATAATAATTTTGTGAAACCTTGGAACATCCATTAACTTTTAACAAAATGCACTATGCACCAAAAACATGATACTGTCATAATTCCAATGGTATGCAAACTTTTAAAGCAGGTAAAAAATATACACAACCATCTGAAGTCTACAACTGTACTTCAACCGGCCTGGCAATAGTAGTGCTTATTTACTGCTGTATGCTGTATGTTGGCTAGCGGGGTTATGGAAGGAACTCCAAAGGAAAGAATCTTGGACTTCTATTGCATTTTCTATAAGATATTTTAAGGAAAAATCCACTATATAAACGAATGAATTTGAAAAATGTGGGCTATAGTTTGTCTCAACGTCAAACATATTTGAAAATCTGTTCACAACCTGCCCCAGGCTCATAAAACAAAATGCTAAAGCATTTCACTAAACTACTTGAATTAGGTACGTACCATTTCTTTGCAACTTAAAAATAAACAAGCCTTGCCAAATCCAGTACGCCTCAAATATTTTGTTAACCTTTTGGCTTTTTCAATGCACATACAGTATTGTAGTCCCTTGCCTATGTACTGCTTAAAAAAAAGCAATTTAGTACACTCACCTTCCAATATGAGTATACACTATTCCCTGCACTTTTGAAGAACTTTTAAATTTATTAATATTCCCATATTTTACTTCTGCTCGGTATACACATATATATACTTTTACATATATGTATATATGTATATTTCTCATTCAGTTTCATCCTGCGATCTGTTCTTCAACTGCCTAGAACCTCTCGTTACAAACCACAGGAAATGTATTTCCTGTCTGGCTCAACGCCCAGAATCTGTGGTTGGCAGGGCAGCCGGAGAGAAAAACTGCTAACTCTTCTGTTTCCTTGTAACATCTAAAAACATGTGCAGTTTAGTTATATGCTATGCCTACCAGAATATTTAATATCACATCAAACACATCCCAATCTTGTGCACCAAAGGGCCTATACATGCTAGTGTATTCCATTCCACTATTTTATCCCCCTATTCTCTCACTATTTCTTTGCATAAGAAATTGTGGGATATTCTTTTATTTTAATATTATCTGCTCCGATATCTACGTTGCTCTAAAGCCAGTGGCATCATTCAACTTGAACGCGAGCCAAAATTCCAAAAACCCTATTTTGTAATGGCAAACATCACCTGTCAGTGCCCTGTTGTAACACCCTCCCCGATCTGTTCCTGCATTCAGACCATTTCTCGCCTACCTAAGCTGGTACTGAATTTGGATGCTGGTAAGAATAAATTATTTTGTACTTAGTACCTGGGTGCTGCAGTTATCTTTCTTTTTGGGGCATAATTTTGTATATAGGTGTCTGTTGTTGCTGTTGCATTGGAACGTGCATTCACAGGAGCTATTGTTGGACTTGGGCCACATTCATAGGGTCTTAGTCCTTGTTGAGTGGGACTCATAATTTCTGGCCTTGGTCTTGAAGTCTAATGCGGCACTGTCTTTGCATGTGACCTATTCTGTAGCAATAATAACAAGTGCGCTGTGCTGGCTGTAATTGGAACCTCCGTTCTACCATTCCATTCACTCTTCCCTGTATACCCCATTTTCTGGTGGCATTCTTTCTGTTATTTATATAATAATTTTGTTGGTCATTCCTGTAGACAGGTTGTGCTGGTATGTATTGTACTGGGGGCTGCTGTTGGACATACTGCACGGCAGGTTGTGGTTGAGCTTGCACATATTGCACGGCTTGTTGGGGTGGGGACTGCACATATTGTATGGATGGCTGTATTTGCTGCTGGGGCCGTGTTTGCATCTGCTGAGGGACAGGCTGTGTGTTAGGTGCCAGTGCGTTCTGGGCGGCCTGTGGGAACGTGGTAACTGCTGTCATCTGACTGACAGGTGCAGCCAGCATGAGAGTGTCTAGGGTGTCTTTTCTCTTATTAAGTTTTTGATGAACCAATTTGGCAGCTGCGTTCTCTATGGCTAACTGTCTGCTCTTTTCCTGTTCTATTTTCTTTTTGCAAAAATGTATGATGTGGTCTTGGATCTCAGGCCACGGTTTAGACTCCATGGCTACTACTCCATCTAATCTTTCCTGGACATCTTCCGGCAGCCCTCTCTTGACCATATGGTATAAAAGTCAGCTATTCCGAATGTTGGAGGGGCGTCGCCATAATGAGATACCTGAACGTGTAAATGCAGGAATGGTCTATTAATGGGGGATGGTGTTGCCTGTGTACACCTCCCTAAAGATCTGATACGAGTTCACCTCCTACACCCTCAAGGACACGGTCATATATATCTTTTTGTAATTTGTGTTCCTGTGTAGGAGTACAGCCCGGGAACTGAAGCTGGCCGCCAAAGCAGGCGTCCGCTATTTCGGACTGGAGCGGTTTTCTGGGAAAAAGACTTGATAGTATTGTCGGGCCTTCCCAACTTTCAAGTTGTAAGATAAAATATATGTGAAAGCCAGTAGATGTTTTATATACAGTAGAACTCAGTATCCTATTCATAGGGACACTAGCATATATGCCCTGCACTAAGTCTTGGGGCCAAGAGGAAGTAAGTGCGGTGGGTATTTCTAAGCCTAGGGTAATGGGCGGATATGTATGTGGATACAACCTGGTGGTTTGTGCACGGAGGTGTAGTAGGAGATACTATTATCTCTCTTTGTTGTGCTTTGAGGTCCCCGTTCGGGATGTGCGGGGGTGTGAGAATGCCGGTGCTATTGAGAGCCTTATTTGACGGGTACGACTGTAGTCAATGCCCAATGTCTGCAAAATTGTGATCAGAACAGCACTTGTTAAGGGTGTTACGTAAATAAAGCATGAGGGGTGACCGTCAGAGAGACCCACGACGTTGTTGTTGAGTAAATATATCGTGAGTTGGGGTGGGTTTTGCCTATTAGAGTTTTCGTTCATACCCTTCGTGAGTTAGAGCAATGAGGTCGGCTTGGAAGGGCACGCGGAGTCCGCAGAGTCTGGTGAACAGTCGTGCAGTAGTGCTCTCAAGAGGGGTGTTGGGTGGTCTTGAGAATGTGGGTGAAGAAAATAGGAGTCGGAGTCAGTGGGTGTGGGAGAACGTGGAGCGTCGGGGTATGTGGGGGAGTATGAGGCTGTTGCGGATGGAGACACTGAGTGGGTGGACTGGGTGGAATCCAATGAAGATTCCTCGTCGGTGACAAGGATAGGGGAGGAGGAGGCAGACTGGTGGGGGTCACCTAGGGATTCAAGAGACTCAGACCGGGGAATAGACAAGGTGGGAGAGCTGGGTGTACTGTCAGGCGTAAGTGGGTGCGGGCAGGTGGTGTCAGGAGATGGTGGGGTGGGAGATATATGTGGGAGGGTGTTGTATATGTCGGTCAAGGAAAGTGCAGATATGCGAAGTTGGGTATTGGGCGTGAAAGTGACCCCCAGGACTTCCCAGGCGCTGTCTAGGATATCTCGGAGGTCATCAGAAAGGGGCGTTAATTCGCTAATAGTGGTAGTATGGACAGCAGAAGGAGTGTCGTACACAAAATGGATGGTGCAATTGACAATATGCGGGGGGCGTTGGACATCCCGGGTGTGGGGCGCGGTGGGGTCTACGAGGTACGGGATGCGTGATCGTGTATTGCGAGGGGTGGGGATGGAGTCTTTCTTACCCTTCCCTTTTGGCTAGCAGTTGCCTGGGCAAATGGTAGACAAAAGGAACAAAGAGAGTCGGTACCTACCTAGCAGGGCCGCAGTAAGTGGAGACCGAACACCAGGATGCAACCCGGACACCAGGCCTACCTAGCAGGGCTGCTGTAAGTGGAGAGGGAACACCAGGATGCAACCCGGACACCAGGCCTACCTAGCAGGGCTGCAGTAAGTGGAGAGGGAACACCAGGATGCAACCCGGACACCAGGCCTACCTAGCAGGGCTGCAGTAAGTGGAGAGGGAACACCAGGATGTAACCCGGACACCAGGCCTACCTAGCAGGGCTGCAGTAAGTGGAGAGGGAACACCAGGATTCAACCCGGACACCAGGTCCCTTCGTGGTCGCCACCTGACAAAGGGAGATCTAAAGCCCTTTGATTAGTTGTCACCTGTGGTCGCGAGGTGCCAAAGAACCGCTTCACTGAGAACCAAGGTAGAAAGATGTGAGACACCGAAGAGTCATGTTGAAGTGGCACTTTTTATTTGTTACGTTAAGAACACACCGATAAATGCACATCATTTCTCTATCTAAGCAAAAGCCATTAAGGAGCCTGACTTCACTCCGTCAGGATTAAAGCCACATGAATATTTCTATAATACTGAAAAGGTTATAAAACAGACTTGAATAAAACAGGCGTGAATAATGAACAATTGGAAACTGGCGCGATTGGAACCAGTCAAAGAATCAAAAAAGGTACAAACACACAATGAAATTCTAGTGCCTAGAGGCAAACCATTTTAAAGTAAAAATAGACATTTAATATATATATATATCTATATTCTAAGAGGCCTTAAAAATGCAAGGAAATGGGTGTAGATGAAAATACTGCGACTAGTCAGAGAGAGAGCAAAAAGGCATAAAGGTTATCTGGATTGGGAGTTACAACCTGAGAGATAGGCGTGATGTCCCAAGTCAGATAAGGATGGCCGGCCGGGAGGACGACGCTGTGCAGAGCACTCGTCGAAGTGTCCTGAGCTCTAGGCAGAGTGTCGGGCCTGTTATACCTATTCTGATAAAAAATGGTCAGACCGCACTGACGTAGGTAATGGCGCAGGTGCTTGACCGCACGCCTACAGCATGACCACACGCCTACAGTGTCGGTGCTAAGGTTCTGAGAACCTCGAAGTGGCAGGCCAGGATGTCAAGAGTTTGGGCGGGTGGTCTATTGTGCCTGACCGCAGAACATAAACAAAGGATATACGAAGCGTACCTGTCTCCAAAAATACATGTGAGACCGGAACTTAAAGGCAGGCGTTGCCATCACAGGGCGCTGCTGCAGTCTCATCTGCGAGGCTTGGAACATTGCATATGTAAAAAATGAAGCGAACAATACTTGTGAAATGTAAAGGGCGTACCAGCTGGGCCCCCGTGTGTGTGGGTACGAAGCACCTGTACTTGTAACTGTGGAAAGTTTCTGTGGTTCTGTGGTAGCCTAAGCTACATCGCTGTGTTGTGCACAAAAAGAACTGTATTTTCATGAGCATCGGGCTTAGTAGTTTATATCGTAAAAAGTACCTCGAGGCAGTGGGCCTTGGCTTAGGCCTATACACAGGGATTCCGGGGGGGGGGTGTATGTGCTACTCCTGGCTGACTGGGCATGGTGGGGATGGTCAAGCCACCTCTGGACATTAAAACCCTCCAACAACAGTGCTAGGGCAACTGTCTGGGTCCTTCCAGTCAGGAAGGAACAGTTCCATCCGAGTATGTGTCCTTGGATTCTGATGTTGTGTGGCATTGGATGAGGATAGGGTGGAAGAAATTGCCATATGCTTGGGGAGACGTCCAGGAGGATAAGGACAGCTGTGTCTTCTCTGTCCCGAGTCCTAACCAGTTTTGCATTGCTGTATAATAATGTCCAGTAGCAGCACATCTGTGCAAGACCATTATGTAAACAATTGCTCTTTTGCCCATGAGGCTTGTTTATACCCTGATGTGCTGCAAGAAAACTCCCAACAAATCAGAGACATTAGTAATGTGGATGCTTTAACTATGCTCCCTCCATTCGGTGCATGTCAATCAATTGTCCACATTTGTGCTAACAATTCCACCATGTCACAGAGACATGGAGGAATTGTAGTCATAGACACTTTTCCCTCAATATAATTCCTACCATGTAAATGATAGTTACCTGTGGGGCAACCGCCCTACTGAAACAGAAACAAAATCGACTTTTGGTTCCTAAAGTTGTTCCTGTGACTACACAGACAATTGGGTGGACTGAGCCCCAACCAATAAATCAAGGCCTCGGCCTAAATAATGTCCATAGAGCTGGAAAAATGACCAAGTGATGAACCCATCACTTGGTAACTTTTTGGTAGGTTTCTGCAGCATGCTTCTGGCCTGACCAATATCCCTGCCGGATTCGCCATGGGAGTTCGACAAAAGAAGACTGCCTGCATGTGTGTTGTCAGTCTCTCCCTACAAGGGAGAATAAAAAGTGTTTGATGGTATATTGTAGGACTTTGTGCTATGACGAAATGGGGAAACTTACCCCTAAATGTTCCCTGTCCCACTGCCACTTGTCCTATTGCAGTCAGGCCTCCAGGATGCCATGGCTTATCTACATAGGTGTCCGTTCTCTGGTTTTCATTTGGCATTTGTTGCTGTGCTATTGATTTTTGTAGAGCAGGCATGTGCAGTTACCTCAGGGGATCCATGACAACCCCGTTATTGCCTTTATTTTAAAACATAGAAAAACAGGCAAAGAAAGCCAGACATCCATTGAATGTGTAAGTTTCCTTCCTTTATAAAAAAAAATCAAAGGTCCATAATAGTAAACAGACATGTGTTCCCAAATCTCAACAGACCAAATAGTCTTGCATTCACGTGAAGCCAAGCAAACAGCAACCAGATAGTGCAAGGTGTAGTAGTCCAGTGAGAGGAGAACCCTTGCATTTTTGCAAGCAGCAGGAAGTCAGGTCTTCAAAACATGTCCTCATGGAATAAGAAAGAGAGTGCCATACAGAATTTCAGTCTGAGGCATGATGATAGAACTAAGGCCAAGTGGGTAAACCAATACAGCGTCCCCACCAGGGTCACTGCTAAGAAATGTAGCAACGATGAAGTCCTATTAAACGATCGAGCATTCAATGGTGGGCAGCCAGCCTCCACAGAAAGCCAAATTTCTCTGAAATGCTTACAAGAGGGCATGGAAATTATTAAAATATCCTGTTTACTGACGAAGATGAGTCTTTCCTCCAGTAGTCGACCTTCAATATTGCAGGCCACGGAACACCTTTTATGGCTCAAAGTAAGAGGTGGGTCCTAGGTTGGGAGATGGAAGGATATGGAAGAGGAGGCCAGTGGAGGACAGACCACCTCATATCTCTAAGGTTTAGAAAGAACAAATGGCTGAGGAAGTAATGTTTTGATGAAGTAATGTTCATTAAGCCACAAGTGTTTTTATCAATGCGATACAAGCCACAGTGTCAATACGTAGTATTTTCTAGGGCTCACTGGGTATCACAAAGAGAACTTGAAGAACTCTGCAGCTTTAAAAGCATCCCATCATAAAAAAATGTGAATAACAAAAGCAAATTATACGTTCATATAATTAAAATCTTAGGGGCATATTGTCAAGAACAGCGTTAAAATTATCGCCGCTTGAAATAATGGGCTTGTTAATATGCCCTTGTGAATTCCCATACAAGCCCATGTTCACACCAGAACGTAGTCTTCTATGGGAATTAAGGGCATATTATTAAGCCCATTAGCGTCGCTTTAGCGGTAGTGTCCTGCCGCTAAATAGGCGATACATTTAATGACGTTCTTGATAATATGCCCCTTAGTTCAAACATTTTGCTAATGGTGTTCCTGGGGAATTTGCCAGTTCAAGGCTCCAGAAAGGAGGGCACATCAGAGAACATCGGGCAATCTATAAAGGTGATTATACTAGGTATTGTAATACACAACGGTTTACACTATATATCCGAACTGGCAGTTGCAGTGTTGGTCCGGTGTCATGATTTTGAAAATGTTTTACATTTTTATTTCTTTTTTGAAGCAGACCTTTTGGCATTGGAATTCAACTGTATGGTTGTAGATGGCAGGACTAACTTGTTTATTTTGAAAAAGGGTAATAAATACGTTTTACAAAATAGATCACATTAAAATGCACGATATGAAATAGTGCATTTCAAATAATTAAAAATCAATGTTTAGGTACAACAAGTGCTGCATAATAACATGTTTCTCAATAAGTGTACTGCTCTATTCATTCCAAGTACAATATAGTCATGCTCCCAACTTTGAAGCAAACTATTTTAAAATATTATAAGATCAAGTGCAATCTCCTTTAGCTTCCAATTAAACAAAGAGTTAGTTTCAAAGCAATGTGCATTACTTATTGGGGGTGCATGATACTGGCCCGAAATTCCTTAAATTGAAAGACTTATTAGTGGAATGCTTTTTTAATGGGTCAGCTTCCTAGTGAGGAATTGACATTCATTTGTGTTGGAATGTGTTCTATGACTTCTTATTCTGACTATACTTTATCATCTGAGGAAACCTTCAATAGCTAAAATTTTGAGAGCTGGGCATTCAACCATTTATTAGACTCTCCCTATCATAAATATTAAACCAACCCGGCATAAGTTAAGAGTCCAATGTATTCAAGTGTGTTGACATCATTTCAGAGAGCATAATTGCTCCTTTTGGATCTAAGCATTCATCAGGGCACCAATGATAAGTGTATTTTATGATGCATAGTCAATTTATTATTGATGAAAGGATACCACTGGATTACAGTCCTCTGTTGTTCTGAGTTGTGTGAGCGCAAAAATATCAAATTAATTTATAAATGTATAGCAGGCTTTTTAATTACCATTGCTCAACGGATCAGGACACTTTCCCTTGCCAATATCTATTCTTGTAGGTGGTTAATCTGTACCACCGTAAAAGAGCTACCTCATCATCACAAGCAATTTTAAATGCAATGAGAGCCGTGAGTAATTTAACCCCTTCGCTGCTGACACATTTCCGCCGCTGTGCGGTAAACAAACGTACAGGGCGGGGTCGTGACGAACCCCAGCCGCCATCAGCACACGAGCCCCGCGGAGCGTGACGGCTGGGGTTCGTCACCAGTATACAAGGGGTTAAAGGGTTTTATTATCTAATAAAATGTTTAGGAATTCTTTGTCTTTTTTCATTAGTCAAATATCAATCAGTGTACTGTTTTGATAATAGAAAAATAATGTAATTTATTTTTATTGCATCAAAGGTAATCAAAGGTAATAACCATTAATTAGAAAATACAAAAAAACAAATAATAAATACATTAACAATACTAAAGAAGAATGCAATTCTTTTTACAAATATCTTGTCATTAATTAAGTTTGTTTGAAGGCAAGCAATCAACAATGATAAGAGCATAACAAAGAATAAATATCAAGCAAAGAGAGAAACAGATGGTATGGAGAAAAAAAGAAATAGACAAGACTAGCTATATAAAGATTTTAAAGCATTATAAGTAATTTTGAACAGTTGCTACTGTAATACAAAATGTTTTAACCGGTAGACCCCTGAGCATGCTCCATTTAACTGCTACCTATTATTGCCCCCCTTATGCGTTCATATTTTTTGATTGCACGATTTCCTCTAGTCTTAGCCAGAGCCATCTCCATTTCTAATATTTCTCTCAAAACTGTCGACCATTCTAATGCCCTTGGAGGAGCTGTAGATATCCAGGCCTGAGCAATGCACAATCGAGCGGTAACTCTAATAAAAGAAAAAAGAGTCCTTAAACTTATAGCCAATGGATGTCTGATACCCAACTGACAACTCAGCCACAGCCTCCGATCTGTTCTTACCATGACTTTTTGCTGTTTGGGTATTAACTATGCATGGGGAGAGAATGAGAGTGCATGATGATATGTCAGGTTAGTATTGAAGTGGGGTCACAAGTTTGGGGATATGTGGTAATAATGAAATGATAAAAATATTGTTTGTGATAAAAAAATTATGTATGTGGTGATTTGTCACAATGGATGAAACTGTTGCAAATGTAAATTAATGTAAATGTTTTTAGCAACAAAACATGTTTATCTTTTATCTTTTAAGTATGTGAACATACAAGAAAAAATCATGGAATAATTTAATAACAAAATAATAAAAAGACAGACAAATTGGAGTGTGTATTGATTATAGCCCCATAGAGCTGTTGTCAGCCTATACAAAAGTATTATAGGTCTTGTCTGAGGTTTTTGTGATTTTCTCTTGTTTGCCCTACCTTCTCCCAGACCTGAAAGCAATTTTTAGGGGGTACTTTTGGACATTGATGACCAAACTTATACCCAAGTATGATCTCTCTATCTGTCAGTTGAAAGTCTAAGCCTAGGTGAGGCTTAACAGTTTGAAACACCTCCTTCCAAAACACTCAATATACCCTTGGAGGCTTGGGTGAATTTAAAAAATAGGTAAATATGCCTACAAGGGAATGTATTTCTCCCTAAATCTTCATAATCTTTTTAAATATTCGTGAAGTCCTAAAAAATTACTTCAAACTATTTTTTTTTAGAATTACACATATTTTTTTAACTAGAATGAATCTCCACAAAGAAAACAAGACAGGTGTATACTTTTTTAGAAAAATATAAATTTATATAGAAAATTTCATTGAGGGTACAGAAAAAATAAATCACATATATACAAAAGCAAAATGAGATAAATTCTTTACACAGTGGTTAGTTTCTCATTAACACTTTTGTTGACACCTATTCCAGTTCTTTAACAGCATGGAAGACATTATTGAAGATACCATAAACCCTGTTTAGTAATTTATTTATATATGGAAATAGACTAGCTTGTTGACGTTTCGGTCTATTTGTTCTCATCTCTTAGACCATCTTAGGACAAGATGTTAATATTTTTAACTGAAGACCCTAGATTATAGCATAAATCTAATCTGATGATATTTAAATTGGCAAGGCAATCGATTCCGTCGAGTCAATTATGTATACGCATCTCTCGTAATGATATCCGTATAACAAGTTTTAAGACACCCACATTGGAGAGTACTCAGGCGTGGTGTCGGGGTTGGTTAGTAAACTACTTTGGTCATTTAGTGTAACTTTGCAGAATGGAGAAACCGCCACAGATCGGGTCTCAATTCATCAGGATAGCAACCCCTCTAATAGACAGATTAGGAGATGTAGAGACAATCACATTGTAGCACAGCTGCTTAAACAAGCCCCTGTCTTTGTGCGCCAAATGAGTCTTGGTGAGAGACACTATATGAAGATTACACATTTTCAACTCTTCCCGCACCAGCTTTGCTTACTAGATGTATTAAAGCCAGAAACATTCCAAAACATAGATCTAATTACTCTCATTGTAGAGTGGAAGCATCACCTCCAGGAATTGTGTGTCTATGCCTATGCCTATGCCCTTCTCTCTCTTTTGAATCCAATAAACTAAGTGTAAATAATTCTCCAAACCAACTTAGCCATTTCTCATTAGACTTCTACCTGTGATTATTCCATTTGAGTTTCCCCAGTCCTCAGTAAGCAACCCCCTCCTCCTTCGCCACAGCCCCCTCCCTTCCAAGACAAAAAACCCTCCATGTTGAAAACGAATAGTGTGCAGCCTGAAACCCACAGGAACCCCCACCCCAGACCCTCCCTCCCTGTATCCTGGAACAGGAATCACCCCCCCCCCCCAAGCTGTCGGTAGAGTGACAGCGAGCAGAGGGCATCAAACCGTAGCCACCACCCCCGTAGACACCACCCCACTTAATTGTAAACTTGCAAGAAGATTTTTTGCCTCCCCCTTCTGTCCTTTATCTCCCCTTCCTCTCCCCCTCACTCCCTCCCCTGCCCTCCTCCTCCCCTGCCCCTAAGAAGAGAGTAAACCAAATTGCCCATATTACAGTATATATACTATTTTGAAAATTCCCAAGGGAAAAAACCATAGAAAAAGAGATGGGGTAGAAAAAGCGAGAAAAAGAAATAAAAAGTAAGGGGGTATAATAATAATATCAGTGAATTCGCAGGGTGCAGTAATGTAGTGATAATAGAAACCTAAGATTTAAATAAAGAGTCTCACTACACAGTAGCTAGACAGCAGCCTGTTGCCATCAGCTGAGATCCCAATGAGAATCAGGGTCAGTATGGAAAATCTGTGTACGGTCCTCTCTGATAACCTTCAAGCTTGTGGGTTCTTGCAGGAATACCAGCGCCCCTGCCATCTTTAGAGGATCAATCAACTGGCGCATCTTCCAGTGCCTATTGATCATATTTTTGCTAAAATTCTGATTTTACAAAGATAGTAAAAGCCAACAAAGACCTGTACTAGCCAACAAAGACAAGACCCACAAGTCACAGAATGGTTAAAAACCATTGACGCTCTCAATTGCAGTCTCACCCCGGCAGACTACGTAAAATCACTGGGAATCACTCTCAACCCAAACTTTGACATGGCAAATACATCAAGAACACCACTAACAGCGCTTTTATTAATCTAAAACTGCTCAACAAAATAAAACCATTAATCCCTCCCAATGACCTCAAACAAGTGACTCAATCCCTGGTACTATCCAGATTAGACTACGGGAATGCAACCCTCACAGGCACAGCAAAATCCCACCTAGCTCCCCTCAGAACAACTCTAAATGCAGCAGCCAGGATGGTCATTGGAATAAAAAAATATGATCACATCTCTCCTGCTCTCAGGGAGCTAAAATGGATCCCAACAGAAATCTGTGCCAGCTTCAGAACAGCCTGTCTCACACACAAAGTCCTGCATACTGGTAAACCCAAATACCTGGCCTCTAAACTTAACAAAGCCAGTCAGATGAGGAACCTCAGGAGTACTAACACTCTATTTCTCATTCCTCCAAAAACTCACAAACAAAAAGTCCTATCATGCTCCTTCTCTGAAAATGCACCCAAAATTTGGAACTCCATCCCAGTCCATATCAGGACTAACCCTCCCTTTTCCAAAATTCAAAAGCCAGCTCAAAGACCTTTTTCTCAACTGATCTCTCCCGAATGATAGCTGACGTTCTACATTGTATCTCACCCAGGGCAGCACACAATCACTTTGTTAAGAGAACCTATACATCACCTAACCCTTGTCTCATTCCTTTGTCCCCCTCCCCAAACTGGATTCGTCAAGAACTCAATGTGTTTATTTGTTACTCTTTATGTCTAAACTGTACTTGTCACAAATCAATATGTTCTAATATTGTCAATTGACATTCTGATACAATGTTGTAAAGCGCTCCGATACCTTCGGGTCTGGCTAGCTCTATATAAAACTCTCTAAATAAATAAAAAATAAAAAATAAATAAAGGTTCCAACCACGATAGGAGCTGCGGAGCAGGCTCTAGAGAAGATAGACAACAAAAACTTGCCCAAAAAATAAGCATGGGGCAAGGATATTGCTGCTTTGACTTAGCTTCATGGTTTAAGAACATTGGAAGTCTATGAGCCCGTTGGATCTGGGAGTCCCAGTCCCAGTGAAATAAGTAGGGAAATACATTCCAAAAAAGCTGAACGATGAATACAAGAGGGACAGTTCCTTCTCTTCCTTCAGGAATTCCAAAGAGTCATACATTATTGCTGTGTTGACAATTCTCTAAGTCCTAGACTTTCTCTTTAAGGAAGGCAAGTTGGCCCTCTTGTGCCTAGATCGCTTTGACCATTGATGTAGTAGACTCCTCTGTATCACCCGTCAATGTTGACATTTTGCCAGTCATCTCGGTCAAAACTTGCTGCATCAGAAGGTTGTCTGTTCTAACTTGCATGTAGTACTCCTGAGCCTCCGCCCTTTGATCATGAAGAGCCTGAAGAATTATAGTCAGTGAAGGTTCTGCAACAATCCAATACTTTGACAGATTAAAAGGTGTTAGTTGCAGCACTCTCACAGCACGAGCGACCAGAATATTCCAAAATTGGCGATGATTCTGGACTAGATCTTAAGCTGTCAGACATGTTCCATATCACTACATTGCTGGTGTGTTTAACAGTCAAAAATATAGGAGAAGCTTCATCCTGGAATGGCGGACTAGGTCCGCTCATATGGCCAGAGTTTGATAGTCTAGATATGATTGCTTTTATTTCTCCCTTGGTAGCGACCCATTTGCTCAGTGGCCCACTGACCCCTGCTTTAGTTCAAACATGCGGAGTGTGTCCTAGCCATTGTGTCACCAAGGGATCTGTAAGCTTCTGCAAGTCTTTCAAGACTTTAGTTTTATTAACTTTCATCACCTGTCTGCCAGAGTTGCATTTATGTTAGTTATCGTAGATGAAATGTGGATTAATGTGGGCAGTTATTATTCACTTCTAGATCTTGCCTTGCAGGCCCTGCAGGCAGCTTACTGAAATATGCAATGGTACAGTCTCCATTAGCTTTCTACCCGCCAGCTGAGGCTTGAAAGATTCAAGCAAGTTAGGGACACCTTCACCAATCAATTCCATATGGTTACTGTTATCATTTCTACATTGCTCATGACAGGTCTGACCTTCTGGATTACATGAGGCTCTCACCCCCTCAGACTTTCACAGATTAATTTCCTTTACAGTGTAGCCAACATGGGCAGTACATCTAAGCTTGCAGCATTGTTAGCTACATTATTACTATTACATTTAGCACTTTCATGGATACAGCATCCTGCAGCTTGCAGGCTCTGAGCAATGCTAGTATGAGGCAAAGCGGGTTCAGCTGTACCTGTGTCCTGGTTTTTTTTCTTCCACGCCTGCCTGCGCCAAGCCACTCTCGTTGATAACAATTGCATCATTCTCCAGATGAATTACATTCAATAGAGTATTAGCCATTATGCCTCAGCTGTGTAGCCCGCTGCCTCGTCCGTCACTCTGCATGTCTGAAGAATGTCAGCAGCCTTCCCAGATGGTAGCAATTTTAACATTGGCTTGCGGACCCAGGTGCAGATGCCTTTCCCCGCTGCAGCTTCCAATTGTCGGCTACTGCGTTCTCCACGACTCAGAGAGCTCTCTTTCATTTCTGCTGCCTCCAAGGCTGCTGGTGTGAGAGTATTTTGGCTTCCCCTTGGTGCAGTGGCTCTTTGCAGGGCCATATAGTCTAACGAGGGCAGGCTAGACCAGTAGAGAACAGAGCAGTTTGGCCCAATGTACCACCTCATGATCCCAGCAAGCTGCAGAAAGTGCTGTGAAGTCAGGACCCATGGCGCCACCATAAGGGCATAGAATGTTCTTTTATTTATCAGCAATGTTCTCCTTGAACTCCAGTAGGTGATTAGTTACATGCTACAGTGGGGGTAGCTCTGGAACCGTGCTCTCCAGTGGCCAAGTCAAATTTGCTATCTTCCCTTTTCCTCTCTCACAGAAAAATGAGGAATCGATACCCTATACTAAGAAAGGGGGCACAAATAATGTAAGGCAGAATCCATGAAGAGTTCAAAAGTAAAGGCAAGAGTGAGATTAGCATAACCTAAACATCAATAATTCATATTTGATGAATTTCCCATGAAAAGAAATAAAACACGGATCAAATAAGCCTTTGCAAAAGCCAATTAGTTAAAGCATAAACCTTGAGTTTAATAAATGTAAAAACGACTCAACCTGTCTCTCTCTTAATTGTTCTGAATCTCGCTGCACTGCAAACTGATGCAGCTGCCCATCTGAATCTGAAGCTCCCTCCCGACTTTTCTGCTGTCAAGGTCTTATCTCCTCTTCGAAACTATCTGATCTTGTCCCAGATGATCTGTGAACTCCTGAACTAGGAACATGCTTTTAAGGACAGCATTTCATGTTGCAAAAACATGTGGCCTGTTCTCGTCTCCATCCAATGAGGATTCACCATTCTTCAAAAGACACATTTCTCTCCTAGGTTCCCACATGCCACCCATCATCCGGCTGGATGTGGAAGGCTGCATCTGTGAGTTTGCAACAATAAATCTCCATGGCACATTTCTTAACTGGAGTCCTTATTTAAAAAATAGCTTCACTTTCTTAACCTTCTAATAAAGCAAATTGTATTTTAACTAAACAAAATAATCAGTGTAAAATATTACATTAGCTGCAAGAAAAGATTATTAAACGGGAAATTCATTCATTAAAAATACAAATTGTTAAAAGATGCATCTTGTTTTTTACCTGTGTTTCCAGCAAGCAGTCAATTGTGAATGGTGCTCTGTGCCAGCAAATGAATGGAAACAGTCCTATGTTACCTTGAAGGCTAAGCAGAGGTCAGCTTTTGAAGAGCACCTGAAAGCACATTCTCAATAATAATTTTTTCAAGCTGTCACTGTCTTCTGCACTATTAAATGTTGTTTTAATTTAATACAACTACTCTTTAATTCTACATACATGTTTTACTTTGTACGTTTAATAAATATCAAATTTTTACAATTAGCACAAAATCTTAAGGCAGTCACATTAAGAATATTTTTGCATGGTTCAGTATTTCTTACATCATTTATTAAAGGGAACGAGTCTAGTTAAAGCTTGGCATTGAATATGAAACCCTTGTGTTTTCAGCACCAAAAGTCTGTGTGTCATTTTAAAATGTGTTTTTTCATGTTTGAAGTCCAAGGCATATTATCATTTGTAGTGACAATTTTTTACCAGAAAGATTTGCTTACGCAGTTGAATGCTCATGTGAAGAGATCGTAAAAACTAGGACCGCATTCAAACAAAAGGCAGCTCCTGAGACACGTCACCATATTGTTAATTACCTGGTTAAATTAACTGATAGCTAGAGCTTTCAAAGAAACATCTCCATAAATATTCTATGGGGCATATTCACAAGGAGCTATCTTCGAATTAAGGTAACTTTATCGCAGCCAAAGTCGCGATAAATGTACTCCCCCATTCGCAAGCTGGTGCATACAGCCCACAGCACCAGATTTCCCTTGATAGCAGGCACAAAAAACATCGCCACAGATGACCCCCGCTAATGAGATGCAGAGTAGGCATTCCTGTGCAAAAAGCTGCGACAACACGACACCTCAACATTAACAACGACCAGACGGATTGGTGATAAGAACAGAAAACACGCGATAAGGCATGTCAGCAGCAGTAAAAATTACACCTGCTCTGACCTAGTGTAAAGTCGGACCATAGCCTGCACCACAAAAGGGAGCACAGCCCACAGCCACACCTTGAAGACAAACAGATGCCGTGGAGCAACTGA